>NC_091069.1:164948123-165573123 GCF_032405125.1 Capricornis sumatraensis
TCTGTATCTGCTAAAGGCAGGGGGTGGGGGGAGGTAGGGATGATCACAGAAACATTTTAAAGATAGATTATACATTTAAACATTTTTTTTTTTAACATAAGATACAATTTGTTAGATGGTAAAAAATAAAGTAGGGAAGGAGGGAGGTATGTTACAATTTTAAATAGATGGGCAGATAGGCAAAAAAGCCTCTCAGGGTGGGGGATATTTGAGTGAAGACCTGAAGGAGGTATAGGAGCTGACATCCAGGAGAAGAGTACTCCAGACAAGGGGAACAGTATGTAGAAGGACCCTGAGGCAGAATGTGTATGTGTTTTGAGTAATAACAGAGTTCCGTGTTTATGCAGCATGATAAAGGTAAAGAGTAGTTGGGGAAGTCAGAGGGCTAAATGACAGGGCAAGATGTTGCAGGGCTACAAAAGCCATTGGAAAGACATCACATTCCTTGTTACAGTCCATGGGATATTTTCTGTGGAATACCTTGTATAGGGATACAATTCTGAGTTTTAATAACTGTAGACTATCTGAGAACGAGGTAATTTTAACCAAATCTTAAGAATTTTATATTCTACTTTACTTTGAAGAAGTGGTAATAACTACACCAGAGTTTACTACCTATGGGCTTCCCTGGTGGCTCAGACGGTAAAGCGTCTGTCTACAATGCGGGAGACCCGGGTTCAAGCCCTGGGTTGGGAAGATCCCCTGGAGAAGGGAATGGCAACCCACTCCAGGACTATTGCCTGGAAAATCCCATGGACAGAGGAGCCTGGTAGACTATAGTCCACGGGGTCACAAAGAGTCAGACACGACTGAGCAACTTCACTTCACTTCACTACCTATATTGGTTCTTTTGCTTTAAAGTTTCTAATTATAACTTAATTTCTTTTTTATTATAGGTAAATTAACATGATGGATTTCTCCAAGCTCCCCAAAATACGTGATGAAGATAAAGAAAGCACATTTGGTTATGTGCATGGGGTCTCAGGACCTGGTGAGTAATACATAATAATCATAATAGTAAAAATCCCTAATATCAGTTAATGTGTTTTCAAGATGTTTTAGGCAGAAATACACAAGTTTCTCTTCACCTATGTATATTCTGTCTTTAGAAGATTTCATACCTGCTGTAAGACTGAGGCAATACTTCCACCATAAGGGTTACTATAACATTTATTATCTAAATTTGATAATTATTATGTAAATGTATAGATGGTATTATATGTCTTAAGTTATTTTGGTTTTTAAATCTGAGGTTAAAAAGCTATAAAGTTTATAGGTTTTATTTTATGATACCTAAATGTCTGTTAATGTGATTTAAATTTTAGTAATTGCTTTTAGAACATTTCTCAGAAATATCAACCATGGCTCTTTGCATGTAGAAATCCTTCTGAGTGATGATTCAGATATCACGTAACTAGCTACCTGTAGCAAAATAGGCTTATGACATAATAATGAGAATGGAAAGCAGTTTATGTTTGTTTTGCCCACAACTTGGAGTACTGCATTTTAAATAATAAATAAATCTCCTCCTAGTATTAAGTTTGTTATTCCACATTTCCACTGCAAAATGTGATTCAGTTTCTGTTGGTAAAACTACTCATTGATTTGTAATCTTCAGTGCCATGAATATTCACTTTTCCTTGTCTTTTTATAAACCTCATGTTGTAATCTTTTTGATGTTCTAATCACAATAGAGGTGATGGTACTTTTGGGTGTTAATACAAGTGAAGATTACCAGTCACTGGGCCGCTTATTTCTCCCTAGTAAGCTTCTACTGCTTAGAACTTGGTGTTTGAGCTTGAATTTTTCGCAAATAATATATTTCACTACTTTCAACATCTTCACCATTCAGAGAAACAATTTTTCACCTTGATGATCATAAGGCCTTTAAGGAAGACAGACTGTACATAGGAAACTTTTAGGGAAAAGGCAAAGAACACTCTCAAAAGAGTTTAGGTGAAAATATTTTTCTGAAATTTGTCAACATTTTAGTTATCTGTGGTATTTCAGTGTGGGCCTCCCAGGTGGCACTAGTGGTAAAGAACGTGCATGCCGATGAAGGAGACGTGAGAGATGTGGGTTAGGTCCTTGGGCCGGGAAGGTCCCCTGGAGGAGGGCATGACAACCCACTCCAGTATTCTTGTCTGGAGAATCCCATGGGCAGAGGAGCCTGGTGGGCTACAGTCCATGGGGTCACAGAGTCGGATGTGATTGGAGGGCTTAGCACACATTTCTATGCTTCTTAACTATTCTTATAGATACAGAGGTAAATATTGATAAAAGAAATAAACTTCCATTGTTCTAATGTAAGTTAAATAAATATTAATTCCCTAATAGTCTCTACTTGAATATTACCTAATTCATAGTTCTAATTAATTGTATCCAAAGGCTAAATATTGAAATAGACTTACTCCTTTGAGGCCTGCGCAGGTCCCAACCTGTCTGTGGTTTGGGGTTGCTATCTGCCTCATAGAGCAAATTAGAGGCTTTGTCTTCTGGGAAGACAAAAGTTGTCTTCTCCTGAAAAGACCTCTTACACAGTTAGCATTGGCATCTTCCAGGAATAAGAGGGCAGGATTTGAGACCTTAGGAGTCTGGTAGGGAGAGGCAGAGATAGAAAAGTTGAGGTTCTAGGGAGACAACATTGGTTGTAACTAGAAACTTCACAGTAGGGTATTGTTACCTCCAGAACTCGTCACTGTTAACTCTGCCTGGCTTCGTGACAGTCATAAAAATGGATTCCTTAATAAAATAATAATACAGTTTCAAAAAAAAACCACCATAGACTTATTCCTATACATACCTGAAAACATCCAACCTTCCCCTCCTGCCAGAAAAGTAACTTTTGCTTGCGGGGCAACATGATCCAAAATAATAAGTGCAAATTCTAATATAGTATTATAAGAAATAGGGATTCTTAATGAGGCTTTCACTCAGCGGTTGTGACTGATTATAAATATCCCATTTGTTGTTATGCTCACTCGTGTCTGACTCTTTGTGACCCCATGAACTATAGCTTGCTAGGCTCCTCTGTCCATGGGATTCTCCAGGCAAGAATACTGGAGTGTGTTGCCAACCTACTCCAAGGGCTCTTCCTAATGCAGGGATCAAACCCGCATATCTTGCACCTCCTGCATTGCAGGCAGATACTTTTACCACTGCACCACCTGGGATGCCCAAATGCAAATGGGAGTTTTTCTAGGTAGATCTGTCCAGGAAGAGTTTCAAGAACCACTGGTATAAAGTGGTAGAAACTAAAGTGGTTGTTTTATGTGATATTTCTCAAAGGAATGGTGAAAACAGAGCGTGCTGATGATTTTTAATTTTAGTCTTTTATTATTATTTTTTTTCCCAGTACCCACCATTCCTTGTATTATAGTAACCTAGATTGATCAAAACTTGCCTAAGTGCTTCTAGTTAAGAGTTCAAAGTATATTTGTCATATAGAACTTCAAAATGAAAATAGTATTCATGTGTATCATGTAAACAAGTAATCTTAGCCTAAAGCCTAACAAAATTTTATTCTGTTTATCCCATCTATGCCATATGCTAAAAAAATGTGTCTTTTCGATTAACAAAACAAAAAGAAATGGAAGAAAATATTTGTAGTGATGTGACTATCAGAGGGTTAATATACAAAATACACAGACTGCTAATATAACTCCATATAGAAAAACCAAAACAACCCAATCAAAAAAATGGGCAGAAGACCTAAATAGACACCTTACCAAATAAGACATACAGATGGCCAACAGGTACATGAAAAGATGTTCAGCATCACTAATTATTAGAGAAATGCAAATCAAAACCACAGTGAGGTATCTTCTCACAGCAGTCAGAATGGCTGCCGTCAAAAAGTCTGCAAATAATAAATGCTGAAGAGGGTGTGGAGGAAAGAGAACCCTCCTACACTGTTGGTGGGAATGTAAATTGGTATAACTACTATGGAAAACAGTACAAGTTTCCTTAAAAATAAAAATAGAGCTACATATGATTCAGCAGTCCCATTCATGACTGTATATCCAGAAAAGAGGAAAACTGTAATTTAAAAAGATATATGTATCCCAGTGATCATAGCATAACTATTTATAGCAGCCGAAAACCAGAAGCAACCTAAGTGTCCATCGGCAGATGATCAGCTTAAGAGGATGTGGTGTATATATACGCAATGGAACGTTCTTCAGCCACATAAAGAATGAAATATTGCTGTTTGCTGCAACATGGATGAACCTAGAGAATGTTAGAAGAAAACCAGACAAAGATAAATATTGTGTGATATCCCTTATATGTGGAATCTAAAAAATAATGCAAATAAATCTGTATATGAAGCAGAAACACACTCATAGAAAACAAATTTATGGTCAACAGTGGGGAGAGGGAGGGAGAGACAAATCAGGAGTCTGGGATTAACAAATGCAAACTACTGTATATAAAATAGATAAGCAACAGTGATTTACTATACAGCACATGGAATTATACTCAACATATTATAATAATCTATAGAAAATCTGGAAAATATATATATATCTGAATCGTGTTATATATGTGAAACGAACAGTGTTTTAAATCAAGTATAATTTTTTAATGTACTTTTTGAGAGACTGTGTGTCCCATAGGTGTTTTATTTTTCCTGTAAATATGTGAGAGAAGTGTATTAACAAACTTATGGGGTATTTTGATTCTATGGAACTGTTCAGAGTCTTGAGTCGTTAAAATACTCACCTGTTCCTTTCAGTGGTTACAGCCTGTGACATGGCAGGCGCAGCCATGTATGAGCTGGTGAGAGTGGGCCACAGCGAGTTGGTTGGAGAGATTATCCGATTAGAGGGAGACATGGCTACCATCCAGGTGTATGAAGAAACTTGTATCCTTTTTACTTCAATTTCTGGCCATTTTCTACAAGTCAGAATATAAAGATTTTTGGCAAAGGTAAAAGCAATACCAGCAGTATCAGAAACATAGAATGCTGGTGTTTTGAAGAAAGC
Source organism: Capricornis sumatraensis (assembly GCF_032405125.1). Lineage (NCBI taxonomy): Eukaryota > Metazoa > Chordata > Mammalia > Artiodactyla > Bovidae > Capricornis > Capricornis sumatraensis. The sequence goes on from NC_091069.1 coordinate 164,953,109, forward strand.
TGATAGATAGAAGTTTATTGAAAGGTACTAGGAATCAGTGCTCTTATTTTGAGAAATCAGTATTATCTCCTGAACTTTCATTGCTGTTAATATTTCAGTGCTGACTACTTAATTAAGTTTTATTTGCTACAGCTTTTTTGCCATGCAGAAATACATGCTTCAGTTCAGTTCAGTTCAGTCGCTCAGTCGTGTCTGACTCTTTGCGACCCCATGAATCGCAGCACGCCAAGCCTCCCTGTCCATCACCAACTCCCAGAGTTCACTCAGACTCACGTCCATCGAGTCTGTGATGCCATCCAGCCATATCATCCTGGGTCGTCCCCTTCTCCTCCTGCCCCCAATCCCTCCCAGCATCAGAGTCTTTTCCAATGAGTCAACTGTTCGCATGAGGTGGCCAAAGTACTGGAGTTTCAGCTTTAGCATCATTCCTTCCAAAGAAATCCCAGGGCTGATCTCCTTCAGAATGGACTGGCTGGCTCTTCTTGCAGTCCAAGGGATTCTCAAGAGTCTTCTCCAACACCACAGTTCAAAAGCATCAATTCTTCGGCGCTCAGCCTTCTTCACAGTCCAACTCTCACATCCATACGTGACCACAGGAAAAACCATAGCCTTGACTAGACGGACCTTAGTCGGCAAAGTAATGTCTCTGCTTTTGAATATGCTGTCTAGGTTGGTCATAACTTTTCTTCCAAGGAGTAAGCGTCTTTTAATTTCATGGCTGCAGTCACCATCTGCAGTGATTTTGGAGGCCCCCCCAAAAAAAAATAAAGTCTGACACTGTTTCCACTGTTTCCCCATCTATTTCCTATGAAGTGATGGGACCAGATGCCATGATCTTAGTTTTCTGAATGATGAGCTTTAAGCCAACTTTTTCACTCTCCTCTTTCACTTTCATCAAGAGGCTTCTTAGCTCCTCTTCACGCTACAGGACCTCTTCTCTCTATGTCAGTATTGGAGTGCTAAATTCTAAACAAAAGCACCTGAAATTAATAAAATTAAAAGTCTTCATAGCTATGAAATCATCACTAATCAAAAGGATTTTTTTCTGTTGTTAGATTTATCTTTTATTAGCCTTTCACATGGTTTAAAGATTTAAAGGAAACAAATGAACGTGTGTATAGTGAGAACCTGCTCCACTTTCGTCATCCTGTACTTGGCTAGTTTTCAAAAAAGACATGCATTCATGCAACCAGTTTTGTTAGTTCCACTTACTATGTATCCTTCTAGTTTTTTACTTGAACCATTATAAATGTATATTTTTATTTCCTTTTTTTCCCCAGAAGATAGTATAAGTGCTGTTCTACAGCTTTTATTCACTTAAAAATATATGTATTGTGGAAGATGGATAGATATGTGATAAATAAAATGCAGTGTGTATGGTAGATCACTGTAATATTCTTTTAACTTTGCTGTAGGCTTGAAATATTTTTATAAACAAATATTGGAAATTAAAGTATATTTTAGAGATCTTTCATGCAAAATTCATAAAAGTACCTGTCCTTTTTTACAGCTATATAGAATTCTAGCATATGAATTTACCATCACTTATTAATAAATCTCTTAATGATTGTTAAGTCTTAAAATATTTTGGGGTTGTTTCTCAGTCTTAAGAGTTTAAGATTTTTTCTAATTCTAATATCCTTTTTAAGGAACTGATATTCCTCATCAATATAATTGAAGCAATGTATTATAGAGAGGCTTTTGAATCTGTTTTTAGCCTGTGGGTCCCAAACTGTGCCCAAGGCACTCTGGGCAGCTACAGCAAACTCATGTGGTGCCCCGGGATGTTTTAAGGATTTGCGGTAAACACAAGAATATTCAACATCTTCTTAGACACCATGAGAACTAGTAGCTTGAGATAATAAGCAGTTTCATTATCTGACTGCACTATATTCTTGTCGATGATGTCATATCTTTGTGAAGCTGAGTTTTTGGCAATTGCTAAGCTAAAAACCAGGTGTCATATGAAAATGATGTGGATTCGGTATTCAGTCTGACTTCTAGGTTTGGAAATTATAGACTACCCAACAGGCACATAAATCCCCTTTGCAAGAACTGAGATTATTTAAAAATGAAATTAAAATGTTCTTTTTTCTTTCAATTTATGTGTCTTTTTGTTTCAATTAATGTGTCTTTTTCTTTCAAAGTGTTACTTGTTAGACACATAGACTTATTAAAATGTTTGAGCATGATTATTTAGTAGATGGAATTATTAAATATATCTTTTGTTGTAGATCTCGATGAAAAAGTTACCGAAACACTCACGATGCTATAGACTATACGTTTGAGAATCTCAGATTTAGCTTCTTATATGTCATTTCCTGTTAAGCTGCGGTTACTTCTTTATTTTATAGTATCTCCGGTATTTCATAGTGAGTTTTCCTCAACCACCATTCCCAGCTGGTGTGTCTGTTGGAGACCCTGTACTTCGCACTGGTAAACCCCTCTCAGTTGAGCTTGGTCCAGGCATTATGGGCGCCATTTTTGATGGTATTCAAAGACCTTTGTCGGATATCAGCAGTCAGACTCAAAGTATTTACATTCCCAGAGGAGTAAATGTGTCTGCTCTTAGCAGAGATGTCAAGTGGGATTTCACACCTTGCAAAAACCTACGGGTATGTCTTTGTAATAAAAATTTCTAAAGTTGGTGAAAGAATGAATGTGAAAAGAGTGTTTAGTGAAATGTTTTGTACTCTTCGTCAAAATAAAAGTGGACCACAGAAGCATAGTTTACTTGTTGTTTTTTTTTAAAGCTCCACAAGAAGGATTATAGAACAAATAACGTTTTATTGATAAGTGAGGCAAATGAGTTAAATAATGGCAAGAGGTGTTTCCTTGATGTTTATTGAACATTAAATGGCTTGACATTTCTTTGGGTATTAAGCAACAAGTATGTTTGTTCTCTAGGTTGGTAGTCACATTACTGGTGGAGATATTTACGGAATTGTCAATGAGAACTCTCTCATCAAACACAAAATCATGTTGCCTCCACGAAACAGAGGAACTGTCACCTACATTGCTCCACCTGGAAATTACGATACCTCTGTAAGTATCATATAAACTTTAACTCACATGAGTGGGTGGCCCCACTGATATAGTTACCCAGCTGTAGAACTCTCAATAGTTACAGAATTCATATTTAATATGTAAGTTTTAAGTTACTTTCATAATTTAAGATATTTTCCTTTAAAACTTGAGCTTAGGAATACAAAAGGCAAAATACATTGTTTCTTTTTGAAGAGAAACAGCTAGTACAGTATTTTCTTACCTTCTTAACTTATGCTACATTATTTAAACCCCTGATTCTTTTCTCTTTCTTTTGGTCACACCATGGAGTATGGGGGAGCATAGTTCCCCGACCAGAGATGAAACCCGTGCTCCCTGCAGTGGAAACACGGAGTCTTAACCGCTGGACTGCCAGGGAAGTTCCCAAACCCCTGATTCTTTAGGCATAGAAGAGACTGATCTTAATTTTCAGTCTCTATTCACATAATGAATCATAGAATGGACTGTAAGTTCTTAATCTCAGTGAACCGTTTAAAACTTAGTCTTTTGCTATTATTGATAACCACATCATATCAAATACAGTAGATACATGATAATCTTTGTGGGTTTAAAGAATCTTTATTGGGAAGGTCATTGTAGCATATAACTTTTTCCCAATAAGATATGATGATAACAAGTTTCTAATCATCTCACATGAATAAGTTCTGTGCTCTCTGGCATAATAGAGAACAGAAGAATTAAGATTGGGGTTCTGGGCAGTCAGCTATCCTTACTCACTAGCTTAGAGAATCACTCACCTACAAGTTAAAGAACAGTCCTAAAGTGGAAGTTCAGATTCTTGTATCAACAAGATTACAAATTTCTGTAGGTCTTTGGACCTTGAGATCGTTTGTGAATAGTTAAAACCATCTCACTGTTTACAAATGTTAAGAATTACTCATTATCTTTTTGCTTTTGTAAATAATTTAAAATATTTAACTTTATTAAATATTTTAGGATTCTTAATTAGGTTAGTATTTTTCATTAAAGCGGTGCAAGCGGATTATAATAAAGTAAAAAGACAAAGAATGGAAAATAGATTATGAAAGTTTTCATTTCTTCCCTCCCTCAGTTCCAGGAATATCTTTTGTATCCTTCAGGGATTTTTCCTGTGTATATTCATGTAATTTATTTAACTGTTTCTCTATTACTTGAAATAACTTCTTTCCCAAAAATTTCTAAACTTTTTTTTTAATCATTAAAATAGTAATAATAAGTGTACCTAGTTTAAAAAAAAATCAGAACGGTATATATTTATAATAAAAGATGTAAATCTCCCTACTTCCGCATACCACCTCTCTAATCCCCCCTAGAAGTCTGGCATTACTTTTTCTTTAGAGGAAGAAATGTTCATAGTATTCTGAAAATCCCACTGTATTTTTATAGGATGTTGTGTTGGAGCTTGAATTTGAAGGTATAAAGGAGAAGTTCAGCATGGTCCAAGTATGGCCTGTACGTCAGGTTCGGCCTGTCACTGAGAAGTTGCCAGCTAACCATCCTCTGTTGACTGGCCAGAGAGTCCTTGATGCCCTTTTTCCGTGAGTTTGAGCTGTGTCCCTTAGTTTTCCCTCAGATTTTTATATGTGCTTACTGTTTCACTTCTTTATAGATTAGGTTTTATGTGCTAATCCTATAATAGGTTTTATCTAGAGAAATATGTTTTATGTTTTTGCCAGTGCTTATTTAGAGAGTCAGACCATAGAAGATAATTTATTTTTTCGCAATTGCAAAAGGAAAGCATTATTTCTAAAACTTTCTGAAACTTTCTTGTTATCCTATAATTAGTAGATTGATGTCACTATACATTGATGATTTCTAAAATCACCTGGATTCTCTGTGCTATATCCAGCAATCTTTCTCAATTTTATAGTCTGCTCTTTGCCATTTTCTTCAGTTGCTTAAAAACCTTTCTCTTTAAGTTTTAGACATAACCATACTACCCTTTACTTTTAACAAATCACTTCATCTTTTAATTTGCAGAAAAGACTGAAGCAGTGATATTAACTCTTCTGATCACCAACCCCTGTATGTCTCCCTCCAGCTCTCTTCCCTTTAAACCTACTCTGTGTTGTTCTATTACTCTCTCATAAGATCTTCAGTACTTTGGCTCTTCTTATGTAGACAGTACCTCCTGTTCTATATCCTTTAGAATCCAGTTTAAATTTAATAGTCTATCACTTCTATGAAAATTTGTTAGTATCTTAAATTTTCTTGTTTCTTTGTCTTCTATTATACCCACCTGGTAAAATATCAACTGTGAATCGGTCTGGCTATCTCCTTCTCCCAAATCTACACGCAGGCTGCTGAGAAAAACAAATAATAAGTGCAAGTTGGTATCTCAGCACTGTGGCATAATCCTTCTGCATTTCCCTAATTGTCATTCTTCTGCTCTCCTCAGTGACTATTTCAAACCTCTCCACCTGCCTCAGATCTTCAGCTCTTCTTTCTCCTTCATTCTCACCAAATGGTCATCTCAGATCCTTCGCAAAGAAATGCGGGGCCCTCAGATTTGGAATTCTTTCAGTTAACGCATGTTCCCATTTATCCTTCGTTCTTCCTTTTTCTGGTGTTTACCCCGCCTCATGTCTCCTCAGAGACCTTCCATTAGGTGATCTTCCTTTCTTCTGCCATGGAATGAAAAGAGATCTGCCTTCTACCCTTCTCTTTCTGCCTTCCACTACTTTTCTCCTTATCTTCATAGCCAAACTTCTTGAAAAAAAGTTGTCTCCACTTTTCCCACTTTAATTCACTGTACCGCTATGCCCGTCGTTCCACTCCTCAGTGAAGCTGCTCTCACTAACAGCGTCAGTCACTCCCATACTGATGATTCAATAAATAAGTTAGTATTTTCTTAATTCCTACAACTTTTGATATTGGATATTGCTTTCTACTCCTTCCTCCTTGAAACACCCACTTTCTTTGTTATTCCGTTTACCTTCTTCTACAGGAAGCTATTGCTTATTCTCCATTGCGGGGGCTTCCCTGGTGGCTCAGATGGTAAAGCGTCTGCCTGCAATGCCGGGGACCCGGGTTCGATTCCTGGGTCAGGAAGATCCCCTAGAGAAGGAAATGGCAATCCACTCCAGCACTCTTGCCTGGAAAATCCCATGGACGGAGGAGTCCATGGGGTCACAAAGAGTCGGACACGACTGAGCGACTTCACTTTCGCCTTAATTTTGCTATTTCTTAGAGTTTTTGTCTTTTCTTTCCTCATTATACATCTTACCCTCTGTGAATGACTTCATCCACTCTCAAGACTTAAATGTTCATCTATATGTGTTGATTTCTAAACCTGTATCTTCATCCCAGATCTCTTCTGAGTTCCAGGCTCATATATCCACTTTGGATTATACCTTTCCTTTTGGATATCTTACATGTACCCCCGAGTCAGTGTTTTAAAACTAATCATCATCTTAATCACCACTCCTTTTCTTGAAATTTTGCTGCCTCTCTCAGCAAATGTCATTATTGTACCTCCAGTGAATCCCTCTTCTAAAATCTGTTGACTTCCCTCAAGGATTGTTTTTACTCTCCCACATCTCATTAATGAACTAGTACTATTATTCTGTTGCCTAGATATTTTTCTGTCTGCATCTTTCATCCCTACTCCATGACTGTAATTAAGGATCTTACCCTAATTCCTGCAATAATCACATTTAAGCACACATCTTCAGTTTTGCCTTCTTTCCAAGTGGTGGTCCATATTAGATAGTGATCCAACTAAAACACATATGTGATCCTGCACTGTTTTGCTTGAAGTGCTCTTTATTACCCTCAAGACAAACACACAGTCCTTAACAGCATACAAAGCCACTTGTGATGTGGCTCCTGCTTACCTTCCAGTATTGTCTCAGCCACTTGCTGCCCAACTGCTTCCTTACAGACCATGCTCCAGGCTTCCTGATGGACTTTTAAACCCTCAAGCAGGGCTCCCTCTCGCCCCTGGACTTTTGGTTATGCCGTTCCCTCTGCATGGCATGTTATTTCCCTACATATGGCTGATTTCTGTTTCCTTTCAGATCTTACCTTCTTTCAGAAAGACTTTCCTAACCTCACTCCAGTCCAGTGTCAGACTCTGTGCCCCTTCTATGTACTCCCACAAACCTTGAATGGGCTCTGTGATAGCACTTTTCACATTGGATTGTTGAACTTACAACATGCGACACACCCAGCCCTGCCTTCCTGCCCTGGCTTAAAGATGATTTGAAAGAAGTATGCAAAGCCATAAGATGAATGGACTTGCCTTTCTAGTTTGTCAGAGTCACTGAAAGGTTTCAATGGGAAAACGTTTTAATGCATACTAGTTTCATATGAGAAAAGTCTGTTATCCTTATTAAGGATGCAGTGTTTGTGTGAATTTTATGATAAAATACACTATTACAAAGGAATTTCCCGTAGCATTATGTCTCATTTCTTCTGTCCAGACCCTCCTACCTGACCCACATACTCTCTCACATACACATACACACGTACTTGTGACATTCACTCTCCTCTGCTCTTAAGAGTATGTCCCTCTCCACTCCCACTTTTTAGGGATAGTTTGAAAGTGGTTGCTAAATGGTTTGTAATCACCAACTGACTCCACCAGAGTCACCAGTTTACACTACTGGAATGAGAGCTCTGTGAATATAGGAACATGACTGTCTTCCTCACTGCTGTCTCTTTAGCGTCTCCAAGCATAGTTTGTAGTGCCTTGGAAGGACTTCATAAGCAGTTATTGAGTAGGTACATTGCCTTAACACCTTGACAAAAGTCTTGTTTATTAACCTCTGTAACAAGATAGGGAATTCTTAGCTCTTAAATTTTACCTCAGAAGACAACTTTCAAAAGTGTTTGTTTTTTTTTTCTTTTAGCTTTAATTCTGATATTTTCCTTTCATAAACTGATTTATTTAAGCTTTCAGAGTATCCTTGCTACTGTTTTGTTTATCTTATTTTCATAGTCCTCTTCTCCAGGTACCTTATGGAACATACTTTCACCTCCCAGCTATTACAGATGATTAATTATTGTAAAACACATATCCTACTTGAGGTGCAAACAGGGGAGCAGTTGTTATATCTGTCAGTACCTCAGTCTTTGTATGTACAGTTACAGATGACAGTATTTTAAAGTGCTTGCTTTAACTGTATTTCTCTGTCACTTTTGTCGTTGTTGGTCAGTCACTAAGTTGTGTCTATGACTCTTTGTTTCCCCACAGATCGTAGCCTGTCAGGCTCCTCTGTCTGTGGGATTGTTTACCGTTAAATCACCAGGGTAGCCCCTGTGTCTGTAACCTACTTTTTTCCTTGGTGTGTATTAGCGAGTATTGGTGTATATTAGTATATTGGTGTGTATTAGCGAGTAAAGCAATCCTTACTTGTTTGCTTTGTGTAGATGTGTACAGGGAGGAACTACTGCAATCCCCGGGGCTTTTGGCTGTGGGAAGACAGTGATATCACAGTCTCTATCCAAGTATTCCAACAGCGATGTGATCATCTACGTAGGATGTGGTGAGAGAGGAAACGAAATGTCGGAAGTCCTCCGGGACTTCCCAGAGGTCTGTATCTGTAAAGCTTCCAATTCTAGTCTAGAGAAGATACCACTAATCAACTTTCATTGGCAATTAATAAAGCTTTGTTTTGGATCTGGAGCAATGCTCGTACTCATCAAAGATCTTTTAAGGAATTTTCTAATTATATTTATGATTCAGTTTGTATACCAAAGGAAGGGAATTTGAATTTTTTCAGTCAAAACACTTGAAAGTTTCTTTTTGTGGTCTGGTTTCAGTTATTGGAGAAAGATAAAATAGGCAAAATATGTATTTGGTGTGAACGTCACATAGACTTTGTATGGTCTACTAGGTTACTGTAATAATAACATTCCTATTTCCATAAAATAATGGACTTTTTTTTATGAAATGTAAATTCTGACTGTTTTCTTTACAGCACAATGGGATAGAGGGAAGAGGTTGGAATGATGGGAAATAACTTCTTTGGGAACACAGATTATAAGAGGGATTAAATTTAAACAAGTTGTGAAAAAGAAACTAAAAAGTTCTATTTCGAAACTGGGGGAATCACTAATAGATTGTTTGTCTCTAGCTCACGATGGAAGTCGATGGTAAGGTAGAGTCAATTATGAAGAGAACAGCATTGGTAGCCAATACGTCCAATATGCCTGTGGCTGCTAGAGAAGCTTCTATTTATACTGGTGAGTGTATGAATTGTAATGAAACAGACTAACACGTGTTCTCTAGTTTAAAGCTAGCACCAAAATTTTTTTTTCTGAAGAAATTTTCATTCTAAAGTATCTTCATACATATAACCATATTCCTAGAACTCTATTTTTTTTAATATTGGGCTTCCCAAGTGGCTCAGTGATAAAGAATCCGCCTGCTAAGCAGGAAACTCAGGTTCAATCCTTGGATCAGGCAGATCCCCTGGAGAAGGAAATGGCAATCCACTCCAGTATTCTTGCCCAGGAAATTCCATGGACAGAAGAACCTGGCAGGCTACACAGTCCATAGAGTCAGACACGACTTAGTGATTAAACCACCACCACCACATTGCACTCATTATTATATCTTGAGACTCTGTCCATATAAGACATTGATGTGTGTGTGTGTGTGTACGTGCGTGCACACTCAGTCATGTCCAACTCTGTGATCCCATGGAGTGTAGCCCACTAGGCTCCTCTGTGAAATTTTCTAGGCAAGAATGCTGGAGCGAGTTGCCATATCCTACCTACTTCAGGGATCTTTCTGACCCAGGGATTGAACCCATGGTCTCTTGCATTTCCTGCATTGGCAGGTGAATTCTTTACCACTGTGCTACCTGGGAAGCTCCATAAGAAATTAATAGAACTGCTTTAATCTTTTTAATGACTTTAAAGTGAAGTATCTTCTATTTCTGGGTTTTTTGGTTGTTTTTTTTTTTTCATGTTTTGTCATTGCTCTGTCTCTGGATGTGTCTGTATCTCTATAACTTGAATTTTCAGCCTTGAATTATAATACTTTGATTATTAGTATGTTTATGTATTTCCATCTTTGCTCCCATTTTCATCCCAGCTTTTGGTACTTTGAATTCTACATCTTCAGGAGTTATAATATTCACATTCTGTTCTGTATCCATAGATACAATGTTTGTATTAGCTTTAGACCTAGTAAAATTGAGTCAGCTTCCCCTGGCAGCAAGGTCCCTTGACTGTAATTTTTCCATTTGTTTTACAATTGGACAAATTTTGATTTTTGAAAGTTTTTTCAAGAAAGGCTCATGGAAACTATATTCTCTGAATTCTTATTTCTTTGTAAGTTTGGTTTTTTTCCTACTGCCTTATAATTTTAACAGTAATTTGACAGAATATAAAATTTTTCGATCAGCGTTTCTTGTGCTGAGGAGAGATCTGACACTGGCCTACTTTTTTTCCTTTTGTAAGTGATTTTTCCTTCTACCCAAAGGAATGCTTCTTTATCTTTGATATATGGTTTTATTGGAATATATCCTGGTATTGATAGTTCTGTTAATTTTTTCCTGAGACATAGTGTACCTTTACAGTCTGTGACTATGTCTTTTACTTTGGAAAAATTTTGAGAATTGTTTCTGGAAATTTTTCTCTTCCATTATGGTTATCTTCAAGTGGAACATATTGCATTTCCTTTATCTGTTTCCATATGCATTGTTTCCTCTCTAATTCTTATTATTTAGCCATTTGTTCATTTTTTCACAGGATAATCAGTGTTTATTCTTTGTATTGCTTCTGATGAAACTTTTACGTTGCTCTAGTTCTTTGCTGAGTTCTGCTGGCTCATGAAACAACCTTTTTATCTTCCCGTATATTCCTTGAGATTTTTATTTTGTGGCAGGATGCAGTGTTAAGGTTTTCTTTTATTAGTTAATTGTGATCTCAGTTCTCATTTGTTCCTTGGCAGGTTCATTGCTGTACTGTGCTCTTCTTTTTTTTCTTTTATTTTTGTTCAGTTCATATGCTGATGTTTATTGTTACCATCACTTATCTTTGCAGGAGGTGGGAGGGAATGGTTGTTACTGTGATCCAAAGTAGCAGGACTTCTTCCTGGTAATCAGGGAAGTTTGTTATAGGATAAAGTTATATAATTTATTTTACTTTTTCTTTTGTGCTACCAGCAAAATCCACAGCGACAAGGCCACTTAACAATGAATTCTTTCTCTTCTACCCAGCTTCTTTCACTTTTTACTTACTGAAAAGGGGTATCTTTCTGAATTTTATTTGTCCCCATCCCCCTACTTCCCCTTGAGGCCAAACTGGGTCCATAGAACCTCTGCTGGTACCCCTTTTACTGTGTTCCAGACAAAGGACTCTTGGTTTTGCTCCTCAGTATGTACTTTGTGGTTTGCAGAACCATAGTCTGAGGCTGTGCAGCCTCAGGTGAATTCTTGGTGTCTTGTTTTTTTTGTTGTTGTTTGTTTTGTTTTAATCTCTTTTAGTTAGCTTTCCTCATTATTTTGTTTTGAAGCTAAACATGGCCCCTAGTTTTTGACAGTGGAGTTTGTGTTTCTGTATTCTTGTTCTCCTTGTTTGGTGGTTACTCTTCTGAGAAGGAGAAAGTGACATAATCATCTACTATTTTAAGGCAAGAAGTCTACCTCCTTCTTTTAACTGGCTACACAGTATCCCTTTGTATGGATATATCACAGTCTATTTAAGTTGCATTCCTTTCGTGGACATTTGGATTATTGATAGTTTTTTTGCTCTCACAAACATCACACCATAAAACATCCTTATGCATGTTATTTACACTGTTATGCCATATGTTTTATGTGCATGTTTCTTTGTGTTTTTGTCAGGTTAAGTTCTTAGAAATAAAATTGCTGAGACTATAACTGTTAATATAGATTTTAGATTCTGATAGCTCTTCAAAAGGAATAACAGTGGACACAAATTCTGTTTCTTCACATACTCACCAATGCTCATTTTTCCAGTAGTTTTTTATTATACAGAAAAGTTAAAAGAATACAGCAGTGAGTACCTAGGTACCCCACACCTAGATTTGACAGTTAACATTTTACTCCTTCTGCTGTATTAGATGACTCTTCATTCTGTATTCCTTACAGGGAGCTAGCATTTTTCCTGAATCTGTTAACCATTTGAAAATTACCTCCTGTCCATTTTTGTATTGGTTAGTAGTTTATCATACTGATTGGTAAAGCTCTTTGAAATGAGTCTTTCATCCTTTGTGAGTAGGCAGATATTTTCCTAGTTTGCTCATCTTTTGATTTTGTCTGATTTGTAGGCACTAATATCTTTAGGTTTATGAAAGTGGTCTATCAGACTTCTTTGAGGTTTACTCTTGTGTATCTGTCTCTTTTGTCAAGTTTTTAAAATATATATATAAATACACAAGCATTAGTGAATGTCATCATAGAGACATAGCATGCTTGTAGAAGAGACATAGCATGCTTGTACCATCAGATTGAAATATGTGATAATCACTATGTTTTTTAAGCCTCAATAATGATAAGTGATACTACTTAGAGACTGTTCCTTGGACCATATTTTTGAAGCCTTGGAAGTCAGTATTTTTTTATTCTGACAGATGTAATATAATAAATAGTAAAGTTCTGAATTTTCCAGCAGCTATTTTATTTATATAACCCTTTGTTTCTTTACTGGTAAAATAAAGGGATTAAGGCAGTAGCTTTTGGAATTGTTATAATGTAGCAACTAATATCGGAGAAGGCAATTGCACCCCACTCTAGTACTCTTGCCTGGAAAATCCCATGGACGGAGGAGCCTGGTGGGCTGCAGACCATGGGGTCACTAAGAGCCGGACACGACTGAGTGACTTCACTTTCACTTTTCATTTTCATGTATTGGAGAAGGAAATGGCAACCCACTCCAGTGTTCTTGCCTGGAAAATCCCAGGGACGGGGGAGCCTGGTGGGCTGCCGTCTATGGGGTCGCACAGAGTCGGACATGACTAAGGCGACTTAGCAGCAGCAACTAATATACAATTCTAATATCTTACAGTTGTATAGTACTTTGTATTTTTCAGAGGGCATTTATAGATACCATATCATCTGATGTGTACAGCTAGATGGGGTGAGAATTATTCCATTTTAACAGATGAAGAAACCACACTGGGAAGTGAGGTTACTTTGCTAAGATTAATGATAGTACAGGAACTAGAACCCAGGACTGCTTTCTGAATGCTGTATTAGATTCTTCTGAGTGGTTACTGAATGTGATTTTATAGGAGAGGACCCAGTCTATGTAGCAGAATGATCTAGATAATGAATATTATTTCTCACATTAATAACATTTACTACTTTTGAAAAATAACCAAACAAGCTAATTAATTGAGGGTAGTTTTGGTGCATATGTATGTGAGATACATAGAAAAAAAACTGCATTGTAAATTAATTTCAGATTTAATTATCTCAACAAAGAATGGGAGAAAAGTCTTTTCCTACTTTTAAAAATGTTTATCAGGGTAGACTAGGCTATGAAAAACCCAAACATAATTGTTGAGTATAATAGATGTTTATTTCAGATGATGAGAGCATTCTCCTTTATTCTGTCATTTTGGGGTTGGGACCCAGGCTAAAAAGAGCTCTTTCATTTTAACACATGCCTTCCATAGATCCTGGGAGTTCTCGCCCTCTCAGTAAGCCAGAAGAAAGAAGTAGCATGGAAGGATGTGTGTCTTGCCTTCTGAAGAAACACTTGACTCTACATTCCATTAGATAAGGGTCAGTCACTTGCCAAATCTAAATGCAGAGGAAGCTAGGCAGTATATTCAGCTGTGTACCCAAAAGAACCACAAACTGATGAATAGCTAGCAGTCTTAACTTAGGAACTTACTGCTTTAAAGTTTTCTTAAGGGTAAAGAAGTCAGGATTATATATTAAAGAATTATAATTTGTAATGTTCTTCCCAATGTAGGAATTACACTGTCAGAATATTTCCGTGACATGGGCTATCATGTCAGTATGATGGCTGACTCCACCTCTCGATGGGCTGAGGCTCTTAGAGAAATCTCTGGTCGTTTAGCTGAAATGCCTGCAGGTAAATTTTTATATTGCTTATTGTATAAGCAAGACTGATAGGATTTGGGGGTTGGCCTAGAACTTCGCTTTTAAATTTTTCTTTTCATTTTTCAGATAGTGGATATCCTGCATATCTTGGTGCCCGTTTGGCCTCTTTCTATGAGCGAGCCGGCAGAGTGAAGTGTCTTGGAAATCCTGAGAGAGAAGGGAGTGTCAGCATTGTAGGAGCGTAAGGACCCAAACTATTTACTTATTATAAGAAAAGAGTTACTTTATTTTAAAGAGATAATATTTAGCCCCACTGAGGGACGTGCTTCCAAGGTTGCACTGGAGTCACCGAAGGGGCTCTTTAGAATGCACATGTTTAGGTCATCTCTACTTGTGCTGGTTTCGTAGATTTGACTTATCTAGCAACAATTTAGAAAATTATAGACATGTTAAGGTAAGATCCTATCACGATAAAAACAATATGAAGATTCACTATCCCCACATACAGCCATACCTTGTTCTCAGACCTTTTCCTTCCTTCTTGCTTCATCTGTTTTAATTAGAAAAATGAGACAGATTATGATTAAATGTCTGTCTCATTTCTGACTAGAATATTTTTAGCAGTTGTCACTCTTAACTTTCAACTTAGTAAACTGGTTTTTATTTAAGGTTTTTATATAAGATTTTCTTTCCAAAGGTTGTATTTCTTAAGTTATTTACATTAAAATTGACTTCAAAGAAGTGCTTTTATTTTATTCATGTATTTTTTTTTAATTGCTTTTATATACAAGTTATTTTCCATAAGCATTTCTAATGACTTTTTCCTGTTTTTAGAGTTTCTCCACCTGGTGGTGACTTTTCTGATCCAGTTACATCTGCTACTCTTGGTATTGTTCAGGTATGTCTTTTCCTAGTGTAGTCAACTTCTGAGCCCCGCCCCACCCCGAGGCGGTCCTAAGGTTGTCCACATCATTGTGAAGCATTCAGTTTAGTCATTGAAAAGTAGGCAAGGGTCAAGTCACTTGTAGCAACATTCTTACTACTCAAATTCTTTGATGCCATATGTTTTTAACTCTTTACCTAGAATTTATAATAGACTTAATGTCTAAAGTAGTAATACATCCAAGTAGCAAACTTTTACTAGTGTTAGAGTAATACTACACTCTAACTTTTGAGTTAGACTAACCCTAGGAGAATCCCGGGGACGGGGGAGCCTGGTGGGCTTCCGTCTATGGGGTCGCACAGAGTCGGACACGACTGAAACAACTTAGGAACCCTAGGAATAGAAACAAATGGGCCCAAAAGGGCATAATAGAAAATCGCACAGAAGTTTTTCTCCTCGTGGTTTGGTCCAAGGCAGGTGATCCTATCAGAGGGTGGCTCTTTTCCATTCGCTGGTAAATCAGCACCAGCACTTCACCTTGGTTCCACTTGCCTGGTAATGGTCTGCGTTTGGCTGGTACAGGGTGACTGGAGGAGGCTCACCTGCGTTTTGAACTTTAGCTCAGAACTGATTACTCAACTTTGTGGCTCATCTGTTAGCCACACCCAGACGAAAGCAAAGCTGGAAAGTGGAAGTGTAGTTTCTGCCTAGGCAGCTGCTTCCCAGTGACATGTCATGAATTCTGGTGCATAGCTAGCCAACTTGGCCATTAAAAGTAAGTCTAAATGAAAGACATATATAAATCAGGGCTGTAATTGTTTTTGACCTTGATATATTTATAAGCACATGTATTATTCATATGGGAAAAATACAATACTTACCTATGTTTCTGTCAGTGTTAGGTAAAAGGAAGTGGCAGAGGCTAAATTTACACCTTTCAAGGTTTTAACATTTGCTAAAATAACAGGGAAGTGGGGAGCAAAATTAGGAATGCCTAAAATATATGTGAATGTTTAGCCTTAGAAAACTGACTGTCATGGTGGAGTGTTCTGACAAAATGTGGTCCACTGGAGAAGGGAATGGCAAGCCACTTTAGTATTCTTGCCTTGAGAACCCCATGAACAGTATGAAAAGGCAAAAACATAGGACACTGAAAGATGAACTCCCCAGGTTGGTAGGTCCCAGTATGCCATTGGAGATCAGTGGAGAAATGACTCAAAAAAGAATGAAGAAATGCAACCAAAGCAAAAACAACACCCAGTTGTGGATGTGACTGGTGATGGAAGTAAAGTCCGATGCTGTAAAGAGCAATATTGCATAGGAACCTGGAATCTTAAGTCTGTGAATCAAGGCAAATTGGGAGTGGTCAAACAGGAGATGGCAAGAGTGAATGTCAACATTTAGGACTCAGCAAACTAAAATGGACTGGAATGGGTGAATTTAACTCAGATGACCATTATATCTACAACTGTGGGCAAGAATCCCTTAGAAGAAATAGAGTAGCCATCATAGTCAACAAAAGAGTCCGAAATGCAGTACTTGGATGCAGTCTCAAAAACAACAGAATGATCTCTTTCTTTCCAAGGTGAATGATTCAATATCACAGTAATCCAAGTCTATGCCCCAACCAGTAACGCTGAAGAAGCTGAAGTTGAACAGTTCTATGAGGACCTACAAAACCTTCCAGAACTAACATCCCCAAAGATGTCCTTTTCATTAAAGGGGACTGGAATGCAAAAGTAGGAAATCAAGAAACACCTGGAGTAACAGGCAAATTTGGCCTTGGAGTACAGATTGAAGCAGGGCAAAGGCTAACAGTTTTGCCAAGAGAACGCACTGGTCATAGCAAACACCCTCTTCCAACAACACAAGAGAAGACTCTACACATGGACATCACCAGATGGTCAACACCGAAATCAGATTGATTATATTCTTTGCAGCCAAAGATGGAGAAGCTCTATACAGTCAGCAGAAACAATACTGGGAGTTGACTGTGGCTCAGATCATGAACTCCTTATTGCCAAATTCAGACTTAAATTGAAGAAAGTAGGGAAAAGCATTAGACCATTCAGGTATGACCTAAATCAAATCCCTTATGATTATACAGTGGAAGTGACAAATAGATTCAAGGGATTAGATCCAATAGAGTGCCTGAAGAAGTATGGACGAAGGTTCACAACATTGTACAGGAGACAGGAATCAAGACCATCCCCAAGAAAAAAGTATGCAAAAAAGCAAAATGGCTGTCTGAGGAGGCCTTAAAATAGATGTGAAAAGCAAAGGAGAAAGGGAAAGATATACCTATTTGAATGCAGAGTTCCAAAGAATAGCAAGGAGAGATAAGAAAGCCTTCCTCAGTGATCAATGTAAAGAAATAGAGGAAAACAACAGAAAAGGAAAGACTAGAGATCTCTTCAAGAAAATTAGAGATACCAAGGGAACTTTTCATGCAAAGATGGGCGCAATAAAGGGCAGAAATGGTATGGGCCTAACAGAAGCAGAAGATATTAAGAAGAGGTGGCAAGAATGCATGGAAGAATGTACAAAAAAGATCTTCATGACCCAGTTAATCACAATGCTATGATCACTCACCTAGAGCCAGACATCCTAGAATTCAAAGTCAAGTGGGCCTTAGGAAGCATCACCATGAACAAAGCTAGAGGAGGTGATGGAATTCTAGTGGAGCTGTTTCAAATCCTGAAAGATGATGCTGTGAAAGTGCTGCACTCAATATGCCAGCAAATTTGGGAAACTCAGCAGTGGCCACAGGACTGGAAAACATCAGTTTTCATTTCAACCCCAAAGAAAAGCAATGCCAAAGAATGTTCAAACTGCCACACAGTTGAACTCATCTCACACGCTAGTAAAGTAATGCTCAAAATTCTCCAAGCCAGACTTCAAAAGTAAATCCAGATGTTCAAACTGGATTTAGGAAAGGCAGAGGAACCAGAGATCAAATTGCCAACATCCGTTGGATCATCAGAAAAGCAAGAAAGTTCCAGAAAAACATCTATTCTGCTTTATTGACTATGCCAAAGCCTTTGACTCTGTGGATCACCACAAACTGTGGAAAATTTTGAGAGAGATGGGAATACCACACCACCTGACCTGCCTCTTGAGAAATCTGTATGCAGGTCAAGAAGCAACAGTTAGAGCTGGACATGGAGCAACAGACTGGTTACAAATCGGGAAAGGAGTATGTCAAGACTATATTGTCACCCTGCTTATTGAAATTATATGCAGAGTACATCATGAGAGACCCTGGGCTTGAAGAAGCACAAGCTGAAATCAAGATTCCCAGAAGAAATATCAATAACCTCAGATAGGCAGATAGCACCACCCTTATGGCAGAAAGCAAAGAACTAACGAGACTCTTGATGAAAGTGAAAGAGGAGAGTGAAAAAGTTGGCTTAAAACTCAGCGTTCACAAAACTAAGATTACGGCATCTGGTCCCATTACTTTATAGCAAATAGATGGAGAAACAGTGAGAGGCTTTATTTTTTTGAGTTTGGAGACACTACAGACTGTGACTACAGCCATGAAATTAAAAGACACTTACTCCTTGGAAGGAAAGCTATGACCAACCTAGCATAGTAAAAGGCAGAGACATTGCTTTGCCAACAAAGGTCTGTCTAGTCAAAGATATGGTTTTCCCAGTAGTTATGTATGGATGTGAGAGTTGGACTATAAGGAAAGCTGAGTGCTGAAGAATTGATGCTTTTGAACTGTGGTGTTGGAGAAGACTCTGGAGAGTCCCTTGGACTGCAAGGAGATCCAACCAGTCAATCCTAAAGGAAATCAATCCTGAGTATTCATTTCAAGGACTGATGCTGAAGCTGAAACTCAAATACTTTGGCCAGCTAATGCAAACAGCTCACTCATTGGAAAAGACCCTGATGCTGGGAAAGATTGAAGGCGGGCAGAGAAGGGGACGACAGAGGATGAGATGGTTGAATGGCATCACTGACCCAGTGGACATGAGTTTGAGTAAATTCCAGGAGTTGGTGATGGACAGGGAGGCCTGGCGTGCTGCAGTCCATGGGGTCGCAAACAGTCAGACATGACTGAGTGAATGAACTGAACTGAACTGAAAATGACTATCAGACCTCTGAGGACTGGCCCTTAATGATCCACAACTGAATTTATTCAGAACACTTGGAGGTTTTAATTTTAAAGTTAAATGTCTATCATAATTAGCATTTTCTGGTTCATCTGTTTATATTGCACCATCAGTTCAGTTCAGTTCAGTCGCTCAGTTGTGTCCAACTCTTTGCAACCCCATGAATCGCAGCACACCAGGCCTCCCTGTCCATCACCAACTCCTGGAGTTCACTCAGATTCACGTCCATCGAGTCTGTGATGCCATCCAGCCATCTCATCCTCTGTCGTCCCCTTCTCCTCCTGCCTCCAATCCCTCCCAGCATCAGAGTCTTTTCCAATGAGTCAACTCTTCACATGAGGTGGCCAGAGTACTAGAGTTTCAGCTTTAGCATCATTCCCTCCAAAGAAATCCCAGGGCTGATCTCCTTCAGAATGGATTGGTTGGATCTCCTTGCAGTCCAAGGGACCCGCAAGAGTCTTCTCCAACACCACAGTTCAAAAGCATCAATTCTTCGGCGCTCAGCCTTCTTCACAGTCCAACTCTCACATCCATACATGACCACAGGAAAAACCATAGCCTTGACTAGACGGACCTTAGTCGGCAAAGTAACGTCTCTGCTTTTGAATATGCTGTCTAGGTTGGTCATAAGTTTTCTTCCAAGGAGTAAGCGTCTTTTAATTTCATGGCTGCAGTCACCATCTGCAGTGATTTTGGAGCCCAAAAAAATAAAGTCTGACACTGTTTCCACTGTTGCCCCATCTATTTCCCATGAAGTGATGGGACCGGATGCCATGATCTTCGTTTTCTGAATGTTGAGCTTTAAGCCAACTTTTTCACTCTCCTCTTTCACTTTCACCAAGAGGCTTTTTAGTTCCTCTTCACTTTCTGCCATAATGGTGGTGTCATCTGCATATCTGAGGTTATTGATACTTCACCCGGCAATCTTGATTCCGGCTTGTGTTTCCCAGTCCAGCGTTTCTCATGATGTACTCTGCATATAAGTTAAATAAGCAGGTTGACAATATACAGCCTTGACACACTCCTTTTCCTATTTGGAACCAGTCTGTTGTTCCATGTCCAGTTCTAACTGTTGCTTCCTGACCTGCATACACATTTCTCAAGAGGCAGGTCAGGTGGTCTGGTATTCCCATCTCTTTCAGAATTTTCCACAGTTTATTGTGATCCACACAGTCAAAGGCTTTGGCATAGTCAATAAAGCAGAAATAGATGTTTTTCTGGAACTCTCTTGCTTTTTCCATGATCCAGCAGATGTTGGCATTTTGATCTCTGGTTCCTCTGCCTTTTCTAAAACCAGCTTGAACATCTGGAAGTTCACAGTTCACGTATTGCTGAAGCCTGGCTTGGAGAATTTTGAGCATTACTTTACTAGCGTGTGAGATGAGTGCAGTTGTGTGGTAGTTTGAACATTCTTTGGCATTGCCTTTCTTTGGGATTGGAACGAAAACTGATGTTTTCCAGTCCTGTGGCCACTGCTGAGTTTCCCAACTTTGCTGGCATATTCAGTGCAGCACTTTCACAGCTTCATCTTTCAGGATTTGGAACAGCTCCACTGGAATTCCATCACCTCCACTAGCTTTGTTCATAGTGATGCTTTCTAAGGCCCACTTGACTTCACATTCCAGGATGTCTGCCTCTAGGTGAGTGATCACACCATCATGATTATCTGGGTCGTGAAGATCTTTTTTGTACAGTTCTTCTGTGTATTCTTGCTACCTCTTAATATCTTCTGCTTCTGTTAGGTCCATACCATTTCTGTCCTTTATGGAGCCCATCTTTGCATGAAAAGTTCCCTTGGTATCTCTAATTTTCTTGAAGAGATCTCTAGTCTTTCCTATTCTGTTTCCTCTATTTCTTTGCATTGATTGCCGAGGAAGGCTTTCTTATCTCTCCTTGCTATTCTTTGGAACTCTGCATTCAGATGCTTATATCTTTCCTTTTCTCCTTTGTTTTTCACCCCTCTTCTTTTCACAGCTATTTGTAAGGCTTCCCCAGACAGCCATTTTGCTTTTTTGCATTTCTTTTCCATGGGGATGGTCTTGATCCCTGTCTCCTGTACAGTGTCACGCACCTCATTCCATAGTTCATCAGGCGCTCTATCTATCAGATCTAGGCCCTTAAATCTGTTTCTCACTTCCACTGTATAATCATAAGGGATTTGATGTAGGTCATACCTGAATGGTCTAGTGGTTTTCCCTACTTTCTTCAATTTGAGTCTGAATTTGGTCATAAGGAGTTCATGATCTGAGCCACAGTCAGCTCCTGGTCTTGTTTTTGTTAGAGCTTCTCCATCGTTGGCTGCAAATAATATAATCAGTCTGATTTCGGTGTTGACCATCTAGTGATGTCCATGTGTAGAGTCTTCTCTTGTGTTGTTGGAAGAGGGTGTTTGCTCTGACCAGTGCATTTTCTTTCAGTGCATATTGCACCATACCAGTCTTCAATGAAGTCAGTATCTTTTGCTGTCACATTTGACGAACTGTTAAGGAAATCCAGATAAAGTTTGATTCCTAGAAGAGCCAACTCATTGGAAAAGACCCTGATTCTGGGAAAGATTGAGGGTAGGAAGAGAAGGGGGCAACAGAGATGGTTGGATGGCATCACTGACTCAATGGACATGAATTTGAGCAAACTCCAGGAGATGGTAAAGGACAGGAAAGCCCAGTGTGCTGCAGTCCACGGGATTGCAGAGTCAGATACAACTTAGTGACTGAACAACAACAATCCATATTGAAGCTAAAAGAAATATTTTTCTGTTTGCAAGTTTTATTATATTTCATTTATGTTTGGTATATACTAAAAAATAAATAATTTGACCAAAACAGTATAGAATTCCATAGTTGGGACAAACAGTTATGCTTCAATACTTTAAAAAAGTTGTTTTTAAGAAAAATCTTTGTGTTCTGTTTTTGGTTTTGTTCTTGAATCAGGTGTTCTGGGGCTTAGATAAGAAACTAGCGCAACGTAAGCATTTCCCTTCTGTCAATTGGCTGATCAGCTACAGCAAGTACATGCGTGCCTTGGATGAGTACTATGACAAACACTTCACAGAGTTCGTTCCTCTGAGGACCAAAGCTAAGGAGATTCTGCAGGAAGAGGAAGACTTGGCAGAAATTGTACAGCTGGTGGGAAAGGTGAGTTGTAAAATCTCGTGGAGAACAGATCTGTGAGTTACGCTGGAGCCTTTTTGGGGTTACGCTGGGTCTTCATTCCGGTGCATGGGCTTCCCATTGCAGCGGCTTCTCTTGTTGCAGAGCGCAGGCTGTAGGCGTGCAGGCTTCAGCAGTTATGGCACACAGGCTTAGGTGCTTTGTAGCATGTCGAACCTTCTTGGACCAAGGATCGAACATGTGTCCCCTGCATTGGCAGGCGGACTCCTGTCCACTGTACCGCCAGGGAAGTTCACGCTGGAGCTTTTTAAGGACAGATAGAACCTTGGATAGGCAGATTCTTGCCTGGAAAAATGAGTATTTATTAAATATTTTTTGAACTAATAAAACTGTAGATTATTCCTTTATCTAGCAAATATTTCAGGAGCCTGCTTGTATTGTGGAAAATAGATGATTATTGTTTATAGATTATCTGTTATTGAATAACAAACCACTGACATTTAGTGGCTTAAATGGTGCTTTATTGCTCATGGTTTTGGGGTTGGTGGTCTTACTTGGGCAGTCTTTCTTGGGTGTCCTCATATAGTTTTTGCTGTCCTATGGTGGCTGAGACTGTAGTCATCTGAAAGTTTCTTCCCTCACACATCTGGTGCCTGAGTTAGGATAACTAGAACAGCTAAGGCTTGGGAAGGCATTTCTCTTTCTGTATGGTGTTTCCAAAAAAACACATCATGGGTCTGTTTGCCATGTTCATAGCAGCACTTACAAGCGCTAAAAGGTGGAAGCGACAGAGATGTCCTGGTTTCCAGCACACGTGCATGCACCCACATGTGCAGATACAATGAAATATTGTTCAACCTTGAAAAGGAAGGAAAATTCTAACATGCTACAACGTGATGATCCTTGAGGGGCCATGATGTTAATAAATGAGTCAGAAAACAAAATACTTATATATAACATGTATCTGAAGTAGTCAAATTCATAGAAATGGAAAATAGAGTGGTGGTTACCAGGGGTCCAGAGGACGAAGGAAAAGGAGTTGTTGTTTAATGGGTATAGTTTCAGATTTGTAAGGTGGAGAGTTTTGGAAGTCATTTCACGGCAATGTGAACATGCTTAACCTACTGAACTACACTTAAATTTATATTATATCAGTTTTTGCAATGAAAACAAAGCAAGAAAATCAATCAGGAAGCAATTATGAGGTGAATTTATTAATGATAGGTGATCATGTGTTGATTACTTGGTTTGTGCTTGCTAATTAATTGCAACAGTTGGTCCCACATAGTGGCAGTTAATTTCTAAAAATATATTTTTTCCTCTTCTAGGCTTCTCTAGCAGAAACAGATAAAATCACTCTGGAAGTAGCAAAACTTATCAAAGATGATTTCCTTCAACAAAATGGATATACTCCTTACGACAGGTAACCTAGCCTGATTTTCTTTGGATATTCTATCAAGTTTTGAAGAAGGAGCTACCTACATGTATGTTAAACCGCCCACCCGCCTTTTTTCATACACATATACTTGGACTCAGTGTATAGGTTTATTTTATATTTTTATAGCATACATCTAACTAATATGTTCCCTTATATTGATTTGGCTCATTTTCCAAAGTATGCCTTTTTTCACTCATTATCCAGCCAGCTTAAATTAGATTAAATTATGGTTTAGTGTATGGAGCCCGAGGAATCACTGCTTCTTTCAGAAGCTTTTCTTACTACCTGTTGTGACAGCCCATGCCTCTTCTACTCTTTGCCAGAATAATACACTGTTGTGCCCTGTTTCCCAAGAGTCCTGTTTTTCCTCTTTCTACTGTTGGACATCTCACCAGTCCCTACTACTCCTGCCCAGTGCTTTCTGTTTTTCATTGTTTATCTCTGCTACTACAAGGGCTCTCCTTGTAGCTCAGCTGGTAAAGAATCCGCCTGGAATGTGAGAGACCTGGGTTCAGTCCCTGGGTTGGGAAGATCCCTGGAAAAGGGAAAGACTACCCACTGCAATATTCTGGCTTGGACAGTACAGCCCATGGTGTCACAGAGAGTCAGACACGACTGAGAGACTTTCACTTTTACTACCATGGCCAAAAAGTTCCCATTTTTTTTAAACTTGGATAATTTGAACGCTTCATCATAGTCTATAACGTTTCTTCCCTCAAATCATATTTGACCCCATATAAGACTGTAGGAGCAAATAGATTAGCAGAATATAGGACAAGCAGAAAATATGACAATCTAATCAATCAGGCAGAAACTCTAGGAACCAGCCACATAAAGATAACTCCACAAGGGAAAATTCTTTGAAAAGAAAGTGTACATGAAATTGTGTATGCAAGTAAGTTTAAATGTGTTAGAAAGTTTATCAGAATGCATGTGATCCAAGTTGAATATTGTGTGTCTTTATTATTAAAAGGTATGTGTAAATGCAAGTGAACACTTCAGTGGAGAAAGGGGCTGCTTATTAGCTCAAGGAAATTACAGTTCCCTACTTTCCTATTATTTATTCAACCTTAACTATCACAAAGGACTCTTTACAATTTAGTTATTTTCCATTTGGGTTACTGCTTTAACTGTACTGTACACAAACAGGCTCTCAGAGAGTCATTAGATTGTAGCAGTACTGTTTTATTGTGATGTAATTAACATCACTCTTAAATAAAAGAACGCATATGGCTCCATCTCTCTATCCACCCCATATTCCTGAGACATCTCTGTCCAGTAACTCCGGTTAAGTGTTACTAATCTTTTCCACTTTTTTTTTTCATTCCTTAAATATCATGCCATAAATATAAGTAGTGTGCATATCTAAATAAAGAAACTAATGCTCTGGTATCTCACAGATGAAATAAAAAGTATGAACTTGCTTTCGATTTTCTATTTTATTGTTTTGACTTTCATTTACCTTAGGTTCTGCCCATTCTACAAGACAGTGGGGATGCTGTCCAACATGATCGCCTTTTATGATATGGCCCGCAGAGCTGTTGAAACCACGGCCCAGAGTGACAATAAAATCACATGGTCCATTATCCGTGAGCACATGGGGGAGATCCTCTATAAGCTTTCCTCCATGAAATTCAAGGTATATTGTTTGTACCATAAACTTTTTTTAGTAGGAAGTATTTCTTTTTGATTTTTTGAAATATTTGGTTCTCAAACTTGGTGTATGAAGCTTGCATTTATCATTTTCACACATGCTCGGGTTATGTAAAAGCAAAGCAGACCTCAAAGCTGTGTTCAAATAGGAATTCTAGTGATAAAGATTATAGTATGTCATGTCTAAAATAAATGCTGACGTGTTTTCCCTTTTGTCTTAACCACCAGGCAGTTTAGAACTAAAATAATTGCTAAGCAGCAGTTACCTTACCTCAAGTGCCTGTTGTTATCTGTCTAAGCTCCATGCTCCTTCTTGAAATGATTTCTGCTGCCTGGTTATTTTTAGTATCCTACTATATACATCATTTTTACTTTTAAGTGGACTCTCATTGTTCGGGAGGTGCACAGACATAGATAGATAAGTAAGTGAAATTATCGGTGGAAACTCAAATGTGTAAGATTGTTTTTAAAATACTTGATCAGTCGAGTTGTATTTATTTCTAAATCATGATATCCAAGTATAGTTACTAATCTCCTATTGAGATATTGAGATGGTTTCTTTGAATGTGTATGTTAAGATTGAAAGTAAATTTGTACAAATAGATACTGTATCAAGGATTTTAAAATATCCATGTAGTTTGAATCCTGTCTTTCCACTTCAAAACTGATAACCCAAGGAAATAATCAGATTTTTATATGGATATATGTAGAAGATTGCATATCAAACTTCTTAAATGTCATCCAAAAGTGAACGGAGCCAGCAGTACATCGCGCCATGTACCTTACAACAAAAATATTATGAAGGCATTAACATCATACATCTTTTTTTCAAGAAACATCCAAAGACAAAGGGACGTAGTTATGGTATAATGAGTGAAAAAAAAGTCAGGTTGCAAAAAAATTCCACATGTAATTTGATCCAAATTTTATTTTTAAAAAATTACACATTCATAGGAAAATGATTAAAAAGATATGTAATAATGATGACTTCTGGTGCTATCATTTTGTTTACAGATACATTGTATCAAATTAACATGTTATTTTTTAGTATCATTCAGTATTTTTCTGTAGCACTATTTTGTGGCTGAAGAATATTTTCCTTAGGCATTTGGAAGTTTTTGGTATGGACAACTTTGTTAATGCAGTTGGGTTTGTGTATCTTCCTCATATATGTTGTCAAAAGTAGAATGATTGGGTCAGAGGGCTTAAACACTTTAAAGTCTCTTTTGTACATTTTACTCAATTAAGTTGCTTTCTGTACAGATTTTAAATAGGGTGCATTTTGAGGTTATTTCATGTCCCAGCATGATAATGCCAGGCCCTGAATAGTAAATTCTGTTTTGATTAAATTAATTCCAACTATGAATATACAAGGAGGAATGTATCTAATATGCGTTGCTGCATAGTTTCAGTTACCTAATATTTTGCATATTGTCAAGGGTAAATCCTTTGGTTGTTGGACACAGTTAGCAGGCAGGACACAAAACTGAAATTTTGTCTTCTGTTTATGATTAGACTATTCCTTTATACATTTTACCCTTAAAGGAAAAATAATAAGGTTAATCCTGCCTCCTGCCTTGTGTTTTACTAGTGCATCTCACTTAACCTCCTGCTCAAATATAGTAAATACAAATAACTCACCATGTGTTACAAAAATTATTTTCCAAAGGTAAATTGAATTCTATAATATCTTTTTTTAGGATCCAGTGAAAGATGGTGAGGCGAAGATCAAGGCCGACTATGCACAACTTCTTGAAGATATGCAGAATGCATTCCGTAGCCTTGAAGATTAGAACTGTGATTTCTCTCCTCCTCTTCCTGAGCAAGCTCTCATATGTGTATATTTTCCTAAATTTCTCATCTTGGACCCTTTGCTTCTTTACTGTGCAGGTTTGAGACTAGTGCCTCTGTGTGTAATCATTTGTTTCCCCATTTATTTGATAGGTCTTGTATAAAACAAACATTCCTTTGTTCCAGTGTTTGAAGGGCCCCCCCTGAACATTTCTCCGAAGTGGTGAATGTAGTAAATTTGATACACGGTGGCTACACTACTGTAAACTTGTATGTGACGTCTCTCCTTGTCCTAGGTTTACCCTTTCCTCGTCACTATTAAATTGTAAACAGGACTGCTGCACGTTACTCTCTTTGCAGTGGATTTGGAATGGAAGGCCAGACTTCTATACATTTTGATAGGTACTTTGTGAAATGACTTTACTTGCAGCTTAGCATTTTGCTAAGTAACTGCTTTGCAGGAAATAATTGCTTGTTTTAAAACATGAATGATTAATGTTTCGATTATGTGTTGCTTCCCCCAGTATAAATCAAGAACGTTTGTGGGAAACTGTTGAAAACTATACTGTTTTTAAAGCAGGCATCTGTGGCACTCCAGGCATCTGTGGGGCTCAGCACAGTAGATGGATCAGTGCCCTCTAAAAACGTGAAAGAGGAGCCAGGTGGTCAAACTTAGGTTAACATCACCTTGTTAAAGCCTATTTTGTTTCACTGGGAAAAATTCAGTATCAAGGACTATTCTACTACATGACTAGGCAGTTCTTTTTAAAATTACATTTAAAACAATCATGAGCACTTGATTCATATCACACCACCTTTTTTTTTCCTCAAACATCTTAGAAGGCTAAGCTTCTGAGAATCATGTGGCAGTGTGATGGGCAGAAAGATGCCACAGAGAATATATTTGGTAGTGGTTAAAGGCTGTTTGCACCTCTAAGGACCAGTTGGGCTTTGGTGATTCTTGGGGCCAGAGTGGCATTATGTTTTTACAAGATAATAACGTGTCACATGTTTGCATGTTTGTTTGCTTATTGAATCTTTGAACAACCAGTTTCCTGATTGTAGAAAACACTGTTCTTTCATGTGATTTATGATTCACTGGCTCGAAAGATTTCCTAGAATATCTGTAGCTGTAGCAGCATAACAGTTCCAGTTCTCTTTCATAGGAATGAAGTTAATTCTAAAATCAGCAGATGCAAGATAATAGAATTTGGGTTATGTGAAAAAAAGGATTATTTCTTCCTATCTTTTAAGTATAGTTTCTGCACTTGTATGATAAGGCACACTGCAGAACAGCTCTAAAAACATCAGTTTCCCATGAAGTCTTTCTGACCAATCATGCTGACGCCATTGCTTCCTCTTTGGGAAGAGGAAAGGGTATGTGAACATGTCCAACAGTCTCAAATACTGAAATGTAATAGCATTTATTTATGTTACGCCTCAGTATGTTGTTATTTAAGTTTTTAAGTAATGTATTTCTTTTGGTCTATTAAGGAAAGATGCAGTCAATAGAGAATTCAGCTTTGTTTGTTTAAATCCTTACAGATTGCATTTTCTTACAATGGCCTGCTATTCAGGATAAGTATCCTTCTTTAACCTTTCAGAGTATTTGGAAGATAAAAATTACGCAGTGATTTGTTGAGATGTGGACATAATGGTGCTGCTTAATCAGTTTGCTTCCAGTATGGCCTCCTACCTAGAGGCCCTAAGACCAGTGGAAATTAAAAGAATTTCAAAAATCTTTCAGTTCCTACCTTAAATCTACCAGCAAACTAGGATTGTGATAGTCATGAATGATATGGCAAAGAAAGTTTGACCAAGTTTGTCTTTTGTTGTTCTGAATTTGCAATATACATTCTTACTCCTTTTTAAGAACGTTGGGGTGTGGCTGTGAAGCTACTAGCGAAACTTCGCTCAGAGCCTCGTTGTAAGTGTCCCTCCACCTATATGTTGTAGAATTTCACATTGGTCACAGTTCCTTTAGTAAGAATGTGTCAAAGTTACAATAATCTTTTAAAAAGATGATTCAGTTCTATATTTATTGTGCTGTGTCTGGTCCTGAGTGGAGCCAGTTAACAAGTTTCATATGTATTTTTCCAGTGTTTAATCTCACACATTGTACCCTTTGGAACTTTCCATCCTGAAGAGTGAATAGAAGAGGTCATGTGTATTGCCTCCTTATCCTTAAAGTTTCACTATCTTTATGTTAAAAGTTGTGTATAATTGTTAAAATCTATGAAAGAATAAAAAGTGGATTTAAATTAATATTTTTTTCTGTTTTTGTGGCTGTGGCCAGATCTGCTTTAAAAAAGAAGTGGCACATTGTATTTTGGCTTGTTTTCAGTATGAACTTTTAAAGTTTTTTATTTCTCTCCTTCTTCTGAAGATCATGAGGTTGAGTCGGGGCCCTCACTACAGACTGCATGAAGTCCTATAATCATGTACCACTGTGACTGGAAAATGTAGTGCATGGAATCACATAGCATTCAGAATATTGCTTTAAACTGAAAAAATGAGTGGTTTCTAAAAATAGACTTATAAGTGAAAGGAAATCAGTGTACTCATCTCTACTTTTGGAAAATGAACTAAAGCTTTGTAATTCATAATTTTGCAAGGCAAATTAATTAAGATCCAATGTAGCATGTTCACAGGGCATTTTACTTCCTTAAGAGTATTTTTATTTCAATTGATGCTTTTGCCCTGTGGTGTTGGAGAAGACTCTTGAGAGTCCCTCGGATAGCACAGAGATCAAACCAGTCAGTCCTAAAGGAAATCAATCCTGAATATTTATTGGAACGACTGATGCTGAAACAGAATATCCAATACTTTGGCCAGCTGATTCAAAGAACTGACTCATTGGAAAATGAGTCGGCTTCCCCTGATTCTGGGGAAGATTGAAGTCGGGAGAAGGGGACGACAGAGAATGAGATGGTTGAATGGCATCACCGACTCAATGGACTTGAGTTTGAGCAAGCTCTGGGAATTGGTGATGTGATAGACAGGGAAGCCTGGCATGCTGCAGTACATGGGCTCACAAAGAGTTGGACACGACTGAGTGACTGAACTGAAGGCTGTTTTTAACTATTTCTAAAGTAATAAGCAGTGTGAAATTTAACACCTCTACATTACTATCAAGTGTCACGTTTATACAGAGAAATCCTTAAAAATTAACTGGAAAGTTTATTGATTATAGATTGTTCGGGTGATTTTTAGTCTCCTTTGGTAATAATGCAATATTTTCAGATTATTCGTTTTACTGTATTGCCACAACATAAGAGTATGAAGAAGGGAACTGATAAGATGCCACTGAAGTTGTTCTAAGGGCTCCCTTTTAGTTTGAGTTACCCTAGAAGTTGACACTGAAATGTGTCTTTGATTGCAGGCAGTCTATTTGGGATGTGCTCCCAGGAGAGTACCAATAGGGGAATAGAGAATTAAGACAGAATTGAAGAAGGCCAATAAGTGTTATCAAACAAGTCAATATTTTGGAGCACAGTCTTGCTGGGGAGTTGTGGGAACAGCTGAACAATATGTACCTCATTATCCCACCTGGGATGCAAGGAAACTAGAGCACTTTCCAGCATCACTGTTGGGCAGTCAGCGATTCATTGGAAAAGACCCTGAAGCTGGGAAAGATTTAGGGCAGGAGGAGTAGGTAGGGGGTGATAGAGGATGAGATGGTTGGATGGTATCACTGACTCAATGGGCATGAGTTGAATGACGATGAAAGCTGCTGTCAGTCATCCACTGAAGGCTGTTCCCACAAAGACAAGGAGAATCAATGACCAACACATGCATATAAATAGATCAGGCTCTGGTGGCCACAGAAAATCCTTTGCAAAGAGATTCACATGCATGTGACCGCGTGAACTGCAGCCTGCCAGGCTCCTCTGTCCATAGAATTTTTCAGGTAAGAGTACTGGAGTGGGTTGCCATTTCCTGATCCAGGAATCAAACCTGCATTTCAGCTGTGTCTCCTGCATTGGCAGGTGGATTCTTATATACTACTGAGCCACCCAGGAAGCCAGCAAAGAGATGTAGGTGCCAGCAGTTGGGAGATCAGCTAGTGGGCACTTAAGTGGTAGCCATGGCCAAAGAGATTCAGGTGGGGCACTCCAAGCGACTACCTCAGGCCTGTTAAGAACCCAGGGGAAAAAAGATCATTCAATCAGTAACTGAAACGCCATTGTTCTGCAACATAAAGCAGCACCCTGTAAAAGAATCAGGACACTCTTGAGGAAAAAGTGTTTAAAAGAGAATCTCTTCAAAACGATGTTTTTTAAAAAGCAGATAGTACACACACCAATTATTCTTATAAATAGGCAGATGTGGGGTTTAGTGCTTCTGAAGGTAAAGCAGCTTCTTGGACGAAGGGGGATTTTGATCATATTTTCCAACCCCCTCATAATACAGAAGAGAAACCAGAAGTCCAGAGAGGTTAACTGATAAGCTCCGTGTCACAGCGAAAGTAAAGCTTCCTGGAGCTTACTCAAACTCATGTCCATCAAGTCAGTGATGCCATCCAACCATCTCATCCTCTGTCATCCCCTTCTCCTCCCACCTTTAATCTTTCCCAGCATCAGGGTCTTTTCCAATGAGTCAGTTCTTTCCATCAGCTGGCCAAAGTATTGGAGTTTCAGCATCAGTCCTTCCAATGAACATCCAGGACTGATCTCCTTTAGAATGGACTGGTTGGATCTCCTTGCAGTCCAAGGGACTCTCAAGAGTCTTCTCCAACACCACAGTTCAAAAGCATCAGTTCTTCGGTGCTCAGCTTTCTTTATAGTCCAACTCTCACATCCACACATGACTACTGGAAAAACCATAGCTTTGGCTAGATGGACTTTTGTTGGGAAAGTAATGTCTCTGATTTTTACTATGCTGTCTAGATTGGTCATAGTTTTTCTTCCAAGGAGCAAGCATCTTTTAATTTCATGGCTGCAGTCACCATCTACAGTAATTTTGAAGCCCCCCAAAATAAAGTCTCTTACTGTTTCAACTGTTTCCCCATCTGTTTGCCATGAAGTGATGGGACCAGATGCCATGATCTTAGTTTTCTGAATACTGAGCTTTAAGCCAACTTTTTCACTGTCTTCTTTCACTTTCATCAAAAGACTTTAGTTCTTCGCTTTCTGCCATAAAGGTAGTGTCATCTGCATATTTGAGTATATTTGCAAATATTATTGATATTTCTCCTAGCCATCTTGATTCCAGCTTGTGCTTCATCCAGCCTGGCATTTCGTATGATGTATTCTGCATATAAGTTAAGTAAGCCTGGTGACAATATATAGCCTTGACATACTCCATTTCCAGTTTGGAACCAGTCTGTTGTTCCACGGCCATTTCTAAATGTTGATGCATACAAATTTCTCAAGAGGCAGGTCAGGTGGTCTAGTATTCCCATCTCTTAAAGAATTTTCCACAGTTTGTTGTGATCCACACAGTCAAAGGCTTTGGCAGAGTCAATAAAGCAGAAGTAAATGTTTTTATGGAACTCACTTGCTTTTTCGATGATCCAACGGATGATTGATAGGATCATGGGGGAAAGATAGGAGCTAACTTAACAAACATCCCAGGTAATTCTTACATGGGGCAAGTTTGTGGCAACAAGTATCTTTATTCAGTGTTTAGATACGAAAGGTAACACAGGAGATTTAAATAAATATCCTCTGAATATCAGCAGTTCTACTGCAATCTCTACTTGAAGATTTTTCTGAACAATTTATCTTTTAACATGTCTATAGTTATTGCCCTTAAACAGTGCTCTCCTGATTCATGTGTTTCTGACTAATTTAGATTCAGAATTGTCTGGAACTTGGACAAAGTTTTCCTAAATCATTAAGTTGGAGCAATAATCATTGTTAAACTCACGGATTTCAAACAGGATTCTGTTTAGTGGTTTCAGGTATTTATTGAATGGACTGCAATTTCTCTTCTGCTCATTTCTTTTTATTCAGGAGATTTCAAAAAGGAGTGAAAATCCTGTGACATTTTAATTTTTCCCTCCACAGGCTTAATTTGTAAATAAAATGATAGAATATAATTTAGTTTCATGTTTTTGAAAAAATAGTACTTGTCTTGAGATTCAAAATTGCTTTTCCTTTAATCCATTACAATAACTTTTAGTTTGATTTTCAGCCATCATCTGAACAACTCTGATACTGTTATAGCTTCCAAGTAGTACATCTAGCATTTACTAGATGACTTGAAATTGCACTAAGAGTCTTGAACATCTTGTATAAAAGCCAAGCTATAGTTCAAGCACACAAAATCATATTCATGGACTTTATTTTTAAATTGCATGCTTTATTTCATAGTCTTTATAAAGACCTTCTAACAGTCATCCTAAAAAAATGATTTAGGACAATATTTTCTCAAGCATGATGTCGCAGTTTGGGTCCTTTGGAAATATATGCTAAGGTGGAGATGGAGGTACAGTTTGCTTATTTAGAATCAAGAAAGGGAGGGTGCAGAGCCACATTGGGCATAGCGGAAATCAAAGTACAAAGCAGGCTTGGCATAGCCTTAGCCCCTCCAGTGAGGAAATTCTGGAGCAAATATTGCCAGTGAGAGTTGACATGCATCAGACTGAGACAGCCAGGCCTTAGTACTCCATGTCTCTCCCACTCCCTCTTACAGTCTGGTTCATGCTGCCCTGCAAGGACATGACTTGCGGTGATGTGGCACCTGTAGACACTGCCTAGCAGGAGCTGATGGCTGGCAGCTGTCTGCTAACCGCAGTCCTGGCAGCTGGGCATCGTCTTTCCTTGAAGGGGGATCGCACAGCACTATTTCTGTGTCCATGAGATGGGTTTTGGAGAGAGACGGATGAATAATAATACATTTTAATGTATAGAGGCAAATATGTGTTTCATATCCAAGATTTCAAGGATTTGTTTAGGGAGCAGGCAAAACTAGTAAAAACAATTTTTGAAGTGAGTCATTTTTAAAGAAAAATATTAAGTACAGAAAAGTGCAGGCAATTAAGAAGATAAGATCATAAAGGTAGTCTTCAAACCAGAAGTTTTAGCAACACTGCTTTTAAGCGAACAGCCAGACTCTTTTAATGCTTGTTAAAATATCAGTGCTTACTGAATCCTTTTGAAAGGACCAGTGTTGGCCTGATCCTATATAGAAATTCATTATCAAATGCAAAACTCTTAAGCAAGTGACTAATTCAAAAATAATAAAACATTGACATTTGAATCATGTGACTTACCTAATAGAATGAACTGACAAGAACCATTTCAGATATGTTTCTTTGTTCTAGCAGCATCTCTTGGTATCCCTTTGGTGCAACTACCGCCCGGTAAGAAGAATTCTGTGATAAACATAAATAAATCTCTGGTATTTACAGAGTTGCTCAAGTAAGAAATAGCACCAGGTGCCTCTGCAGCTGCTTTGTATTCGAGGTGTCTTTTGGGCTTCCCAAAGCAAGTTTTGCGTGTGCCACATTGCTTGTATTTTACCCCAAATTCAGCGGCTAACTTATCTGAACCCTCTGTTGATTACATTATAACTCAGTTACAATTCTTTGTCCGTGAAAAGGGGGCCTATGTCATAGCAAGAATCACCTATATGATATCCTCAAAATGTATGTTCATGAGAAAATTAAATTAATCTCTAGAAACTGCAAACGGAAACCCAGGCTATTGAATTTATATATTGGGCAGAAGGGAAAACACGTTCCTTGATTTTACAGCAATTTGGATTGAAGTAAGAGCAATATCTATTTAAATATTATGAAGTGAAAATTTTTAAATTACACTTCAATAAAATCACTTACCCCATAAACACAACAGAAGCAAAAAGGATGGGCTTGCTCTTATGGAAAAGAATTCCTGAATTACAGCTATATAACGGGCTTCTCAGGTGGCACTAATGGTAAAGAACCTGCCTGCCAATGCATCAGACACAAGAGACATGGGTTTGATCCCTGTGTTGGGAAGATTCCCTGGAGAAGGGAATGGCAACCCACTCCAGTATTCTT
Source organism: Capricornis sumatraensis (assembly GCF_032405125.1). Lineage (NCBI taxonomy): Eukaryota > Metazoa > Chordata > Mammalia > Artiodactyla > Bovidae > Capricornis > Capricornis sumatraensis. The sequence goes on from NC_091069.1 coordinate 164,988,131, forward strand.
GCCTGGAAATTTCCGTGGACAGAGGAGGGGTGGGCTACAGTCCATGGGGCCGCAAAGAGTCAGACACTACTCAGTGATTGAGCAGTAACAACAATATTAGATGACTTAATTTCTCACAAGATGTTTAACTAAATGCATGTACATGTAAATTTCTAAGCTTTGAAACATAAGCAGTTCTCATTTGTACTGAAACTTGCTCTCAACCAATAGTCGTTGCCACACATGGCAATGCCCAGAAGGTGAAGCATTCTATGTCTGTGCTCCCACCACCCCACACCCGGTGTTCCCCACCCCACACCCGGTGCTCCCCCCACCCCACACCCGGTGGTCCCACCACCCCACACCTGGTGGTCCCACTATCCACACCCGGTGCTCCCCCCACCCCACACCCAGTGGTCCCACTATCCACGCCTCATGCTCTCCACACCTCGTGCTCCCCACCACCCCACACCTGGTGGTCCCAAGCTAACATGAGGGTATCAAAGGCCAATCCTTTTGCTTCAAAGTGACACAAGTCAGTGATGACTTTGCTGCTCTGGAGCTCCCTGTGGGATCAGTATAAATTCAGTTGCACCCACGTGAGTGTTTACTTCACCTCTCCTTTCCTGCTTCCCTTAGAATTTTCCCTAAGCAGTGCTCCCTCAGCAAGTCAATTGTACCACAATCTCTTTCTCAGGTTCAACTTCTAGGGAATGGCACCAAACGCATCACCTTCCCTTTCCTCTCTCTGGGCAATTTCCTCTTCCACAGAAATTCCAGCAGTGTTGACTACAGTCAAGCATTTTGTGCTGAGGCATTTTCTCTGGAAAAGGAAAACTCCATGGACTGGTGGTTCAGGAGTTAAGAATACACCTTGCAATGCAGGGGACACGGGCTCAATCCCTGGAGGGGAACTAAGATCCCACATACCGAGGGACAGCTAAGCCCATGCTCCATGACTGCTGAGCCCAAGTGCCACAACCAGAGAACGAGCTCCTCAGTGAAAGACCCTGCATGGCGCAGCGAAGATCCCACGGGCAACAACTAAGACCCAGCCGCCAAATAAGTACTAAGTAAATATTTCACAAGTTCTTCACATTGTAGCCTTCATTTTGAGAGGATTGAGAATTCAAGTCCACATATTTTTCGTCTGTGACCTTCTGTTCTAGGATCTGAATCATACACATGCTGCTCCCCAGGGGTTGGACTTACTTTAAAATGCACCTCTGTGTGGTCCAAGGCAAGATCCTCACTGATGCTAGTATTCTCTTCTCTGTCCCCAACAAATATAGCTACGTGAAAATTACTGCATGTTTTAAAGCTTATATACATTTAGCGTTCTAATCACCATGAGCACAATTTGTATCTTTCAAAGGCAGAATTAACACTTATCCATGAATTGTTATAATTCAATGCTAAATTATTAATGATCTCACTAGAGATTAAAAAATAGTGTTCCTGTGGCCTGTTAGATTAAATAAAATAGATAATATGGTTTCTGGTGGTGGTTGTACTTTAGTCACTAAGTTATGTCTGACTGTTGCAACGCCATGGGCTGTAGCCCTCCAGGCTCCTCTGTCCATGGAATTCTCCAAGCAAGAACCGGAGTGGGTCGCCATTTCCTTCTCCAGGGGATCTTCCCAACCCAAGAACTGAATCCAGGTCTCCTGCATTGTGAGCTTCAAGGGAAGTCCTGTGTCTAATTTCTGAGAGAAGTATTATATAAAGGAAAACATTGTCTCAACATGTTTAATGATCACTGAATTTAATTATAGTATCAATAGTCTATTAGAAAACATCTACTTGTATCTTTGTGAAAGCAAAGCATTACTAGTTAAAGTAGCAATGCTAAAATTGTGAAATTGGTAGATATCATTAGGGCAAAGGAATGGGAGAGGGGTGTGAGAGATGGCAGGTCAAATTTCAGTTCAGTCACTCAGCCGTGTCCGACTTGCGACCCCATGGACTGCAGCATGACAGGCCTCCCTGTCCATCACCAACTCCCAGAGTTTACTCAGACTCATGTCCATTGGGTTGGTGATACCATCCAACCATCTCATTCTCTGTCGTCCCGTTCTCCCATCTTCAATCTTTCCCAGCATCAGGGTCTTTTCCAATGAGTCAGTTCTTCGCATCAGGTGGCCAAAGTATTGGAGTTTCAGCTTCAGCATCAGTCTTTCCAATGAATATTCGGGACTGATTTCCTCCAGGATTGGTTTGATCTCCTTGCAGTCCAAGGGACTCTCAAGAGTCTTCTCCAACACCATATTTCAAAAGAGTATGAAAAGGCAGAAAAGGTCAAATTTAGATGTGTTTATTTAACACCACAGGTTATAGCGCTCCATTAGATAATATAAGACACCCCATTTCAGGAATTGACTCAAAGTGGATTTAAATAATTCATGGTTTAATGAAATCTAGAAACTCAGTACCTTTAGCAAATGACATAGGTGCTCTCTCAGCTTACTCTCCTCTTTTTATTCTAACACAAGCTGCTTCTTCACATGTACCCTTAGATTTTGCCAGTCTCTAAAGTTGTACTGTCCAGTGGATCTTATGCTATTCTCCAAGGAAATATTACCCTTTTCCCTATTTTGAGCCTCTTTTTATCTTTTAGGTCTTTCCTATTAGGCTAAAGATACATTCAGGCTGCTTGCATCTTACAAAAATGGTTCAAATCAAAACCAAAATCTTTTTGTCAATCCAACATTTAATGAGCATTATTTAAATAAAAATAGAATAGCTTTTGATTGTTTATTTTTGTTAAAAATACTATGCATTGTATCATACATACAGAGGAATATACAATATTTACTTGGACAATTTTAAAAATACTATAAATATGTATGTACTCATTACTCTGGAGGAGGAAATGACAACTCGCTCCAGTATTCCTGCCCAGAAAATTCCATGGATAGAGGAGCCTGGCAGGCCTCCCGTCCATGAGGTCACAAAGAGTAAGACATGCCTGAGCACACACAGACCCATTACTCATTAAGAAACAGAACATTCAAGGAACACAGAAACTCTGCCTCTCCTCAGTTGTAGCCATCTTCCTCCCCACAATGATACACTTCACTCTGAATTTTGTTAATCAACCACTTATTTGCATATTTACCATCCCCATATGTATTCCTACACAGCATCCTTAGTTTTAAAAAAGAAGAGACTTTCTTGGTGGTCCAGTGGTTAAGAATCCACTTTTCAGTGCAGGGGATGATGTGGGTTCTATCCCTAATCAGGAAACAGGTCCCAGGGCAAGCCCACTCTCTGCAACTACTGAGCCTATGTACTCTGGATGTTCAAGGATGCACAGGGAATACAGCCAATGTTTTGTAATAATTATAAAGTGAAAGCAATTTTCAAAATTGTTTAAAAAATTTTTATAAGCACACATTCTTTAGTGTTTAGGAAGACCCAAGCACTTCCTAAAGATGCCACCTTAATATTACCATCACCTTTGGGGGTTATGATTCAACATATGAATTTTGGGGGGACACATTGAAACCATAGCACTTGGTGATTTGAATATCCACTAAGGTTATACGTTTATTCCCTGGCTTTTTAGTCCCTTGACCTCTACATCTTGATCTTATCGCCCACTCTTGGCAGCCACCCACTGTCATGCTCATATCAGAGAATTTTACCTGTACTGCAACTTGTCACAATCTGTTTCAAGGATTGTTCCTATCTATCCAACTCATCACCTTCCAATTTTTTTCTTTAAAAAATTGATTTGCTTATCAAAATGTCTATGAGTTTTGCCAGATGAGAAATGGGATGAGCTTCTTCCTGTCCCATTATTGTTTACATAAAACTTTAAAAATTGTAGCTGTTACCTGCAACCCTTCAAATACAATTAGATTTATCAATTTGCAATCCCAACACTTTTCATTGTCCTTCACACTCTTCAAACTTTGCTTCTCACCCAGGTTGGATTCCAGGGACAATCACTGCCATACACTTGCATACACACTCATCTCCCTTGCTCCTCTCTTGCTTTGGCATACTCACCTGGTAACAATCAACTCAAATCAACTCTAATTAAATTCAACTCTGCCCATCCTGTGCACTCCCTTTACACATTTATTTTTGACTGGTTATAATAGTTTTTAATTATTTGAAATATGGAAAACTTCAAGAATAATACAAAAGCTTCCCACATACCCTTGATCAGATTCTTCAATTATTAATGTTTCCATGATATCTCTGTTTGTTTCCTAATTCTTTCTCTACATGCGATTGTTTTCTGAATCATTTGAAAATGATCAAAATCTAAATACAGGAGTTGTTGCTGTTTAGTCGCTGTTGTTTAGTCACTAGTTGCTGCTGCTTAGTCACGCAGTCATGTCTGGCTCTTCGCGACTCCATGGATTGTAGATGGCCAGGCTCCTCAGTCCATGGGATTTCCTAAGCAAGAATACTGAAGTGGGTGCCATTTCCTTCTCCAGGAGATCAGTTAAACCTAAATAAATATTCATCAGTATATTTCCTAAAACAAAGACCTTTTCTTACCTAGTTCAGTTCAGTGTAGTGGCTCAGTTGTGTCCGACTCTTTGCGACCCCATGGACTGCAGCATTCCAGGCTTCCCTGGTTCATCAACTCCTGGAGCTTGCTCAAATTCATGTCCATTGAGTTGGTGATGCCATTCAACCATCTCATCCTCTGTCATCCCCTTCTGCCCTCAATCTTTCCCAGCATCAAGGTCTTTTCCAGTGAGTCAGTACTTCCCATCAGGTGGCCAAAGAATTGGAGTCTCAGCTTCAGCATCAGTCCTTCCAATGAATATTCAGGGATGATTTCCTTTAGAATTGACTGGTTGGATCTCCTTGCAGTCTAAGGAACTCTCAAGAGTCTTCTCCAACACCACAGTTCAAAATCATCAATTCTTCGGCATTCAGCTGTCTTTATAGTTCAACTCTCGCATCCATACATGACTACTGGAAAAATCATAGCCTTGACTAGATGGACCTTTGTTGGCAAAGCAATATCTCTGCATTTTACTATGCTGTCTAGGTTTGTCATAGCTTTTCTTCTAAGGAGCAAGAGTCTTTTAATTTCATGACTGCAATCACCATCTGCAGTGAATTTGGAGACCCCAAAAATAGTCTCTCAATGTTTTCATTGTTTCCCCATCTAGAAATGATAGGACCACATGCCATGATCTTAGTTTTCTGAATGTTGAGTTTTAAGCCAACTTTTTCACTCTCCTCTTTCACTTTCATCAAGAGGCTTTTTAGTTCCTCTTCACTTTCTGCCATAAGGGTGGTGTCATCTGCATATCTGAGGTTACTGATATTTCTCCTGGCAATCTTGATTCCAGCTTGAGCATCATCCAGCCTGGCAGTTTGCATGATGTACTCTGCATATAAGTTCAATAAGCAGGTGACAATATATAGCCTTGACATACTCCTTTTCCTATTTGGAACCAGTTTGTTGTTCCATGTCCAGTTCTAACCGTTGCTTGACCTGCATACAGATTTCTTAAGAGGCAGGTCAGGTGGTCTGGTATTCTCATTTCTTTCAGAACTTTCCACAGTTTGTTGTGATCCACACAGTCAAAGGCTTTGGCATAGTCAATAAAGCAGAAATAGATGTTTTTCTGGAACTCTCTTGCTTTTTATTAATCCAATGGATGTTGGCAATTTGATCTCTGGTTCCTTTGCCTTTGGAAGTTCATGGTTCACATACTGTTGAAGCCTGGCTTGGAGAATTTTGATCATTACTTTACTAGCATGTGAGATGAACGCAACTGTGCGGCAGTTTGAACATTCTTTAGCATTGCCTTTCTTTGGGATTGGAATGAAAACTGACCTTTTCCAGTCCCATGGCCACTGATGAGTTTTCCAGTTTTGCTGGCATATTGAGTGCAGCACTTTCACAGTGTCATCTTTTAGGATTTGAAATAGCTCAACTGGAATTCCATAACCTCATCTAGCTTTGTTCATAGTGATGTTTTCTAAGGCCCACTTGACTTCATATTACAGGATGTCTGGCTCTAGGTGAGTGATCACACCATTAAGGTTATCTGGTTCGTGAAGATATTTTTTGTACAGTTCTTCTGTGTATTCTTGCCACCTCTTCTTAATATCTTCTGCTTCTGTTAGGTCCATACCATTTCTGTCCTTTATTGTGCACATCTTTGCATGAAATGTTCCCTTGGTATCTCTAATTTTCTTGAAGAGATCTCTGGTCATTCCCATTCTGTTCTTTTCCTCTATTTCTTTGCATTGATCACTGAGGAAGACTTTCTTATCTCTCCTTGCTATTCTTTGGAACTCTTCTTTCTTACCTAACCATAGTCTAATTATCAAAAACAGGAAATTAGCACTGAATAACTATCAATACTATAATCTAATCTACAGACTGTATTCAAAGTTTTACAGTTGTCCTAACGATGTTCTTTATAACAACAAAATTTTTTTTAATTTTTTTTTCTTCAGAGTTCAGTCCAAGGTCACGCTCTGCATTCAATTATTATATGCTTTTTGCCTTCTTTAGATTGGGCAATATTTCAGTCTTTCTGTGCTTTTATGAGCTTCTCATTTCTGAATATTTTAAGTAAGTTTCTTTATAGAATGTTGTTCAAATTGACCTTGTCTGGTATTTCTTCATGATTAGATTTATAGCATACATTTCTGGCACTATACACTGTGCTTTTCTTATTTAAAAACATTTTTTTTTATCCTTCTGTATCAATACTTAAGGATGTTATCATTGTGTCATTATTTCCTCAAATGTTCTTTTTGTTCCTTTCTCTTTCCTCTCTCCCTCTGGGATTGCTATCATGTACATGTTGGTACGTTTAATGGTACAACACAGATCTCTCAGTTTCTATTCATTTTTATTCATTTTTTTCTTTCTGTTCCTTAAACTGTATATTCTCAGTTGAACTATCTTCAAGGTTGCTGATTTCATCTTCCCAAACTGAAACTGTACCCATTTAAAAAAAAGATCCCCATTTTGCCTTCTCTCCCTAAAACTACCATTCCACTCTCTGTGTCTATGAATTTTCCAGGCAAGAGTACTGGAGTAGGGTGCCATTGCTTTCTCCGTTGATGACTATAAGAACAACATAAGTTGAACTAATTTTTGAAAGTGTATACTCTTTATCATATGTGGCCATGAAATCTCTGTTCTGTTAGCTTAGTGGTCAGTTAGAGGTTGGACAGAGATTTCCTTAAATTCCAGGGAAAAAAGAAAGAAAGAAAAGGAAACAATTTCCCAGTCTTTGCAGGCAGATGGCATGTGTGTTTTGGGCCTGCCTTTAATACTCGGCTAGGCAATTTACAGCCCTGCCTTAGCTTTCCCTCACTGCAGAGACAGAAGTGCAGCCCGCAGTGAGAGCTTAGGGCCTTAGGTCTTTTCTGTGCATGCTCCAAGCTCTGAATGTGTATGTGGGTGTGACTTTCTAGGTTCCCTGGAATTTGTGGGAGGTTTTAAAACTCTTATTCCCTAGCCTCTCCTCCAAAACTTCTCAGATTGTCCATTGTTTGCCTCAACTGTTTGCTCTTGTCCCAAATGGCAGTGGCTAATACTCTCTTTAGGGTTTCCCAGGTAGCTCAGTGGTGAAGAAGTTGCCTGGCAATGCAGGAAGTGCAAGAGACATGGGTTTGATCCCTGGGTCAGGAAGATCCTCTGGAGAAGGAAATGGCAATCCTCTCCAGTATTCTTGTGGGGAATATCCCACAGACAGAGGAGACTGACAGGCCACAGTCCATGGGGTCACAAAAAGTCAGACACGACTGAGCACACACGCACACACACACATAGTACACTACCTTCAAATGTTTTCCATAAATCCTACCCTCTTCCCCTCTGTTTAGGTAGAGTCCTAGGAGAGTTCTGAGTTAGGTGAAATAAGGCAAATCCTTGAGCTGTTCCTCCAAGGAGCCACCAAGACAGGTCAAAACAAAACCCACATTTCTTTAATAAGCTCTGTGCGACTCCTCTAATAGTAGGGACCAGTTCTAGGGATGTGGGTTATTATGAAGCAGGGGGTGGTACCTGAGGAGTAACTGAAAATGTCACAAAGCTCTCTTACTGAGACTCAGCTGCTTTTTCTTAATTAAGCATTCCCTGACTATTGTAAACTTTTGGTTGGATTCCAGACTTCTGAATAAGTAGGTCCTGACAGTTTTTGCCAGCTTAATTGTTGCTTTTGTAAAGGTCAGACTTTCAGAATTCCCTACTCTGCCATTTTTGTTCATGTTACTCCTTCTCACTCTTTTTTTTTAAAATTGAAGTATAGTTGATAGGTATATAACATAGAAATCTTCCTCTCATTCTTAAAAAATATTCAGCCTAGAATTCCAGTGGGTAGATGGACATAGTTTATTTATCCAGGCCATCACTGATGAACTTTTATTTTCAATTTTTGATAATGCAAATAATTCTCCAGTGAATAATGGCATGTTTTTTTCAGGTATGCAATTAAATATATAGGAAAAAGCCCAGAAGTGAAATTGCTGTATCTGCATTTTGTGATTTTTACAGGTATTGCCAAAGTGTCATATTACTTGACACTGCCACCATGAGAGTTCCTGTATGCCCAACAGATTTGTCAATAGAATGTATTATCAAATGTTTGTACTTTCTCAATCTAGCAGGTGAAAATGATATTTCAGAGTGATTTCTTTTATTCTGAGAGAAATTGAGTACTTTTTAGTATTTTTTTAAAGAGCCACTAATGGTAAGAATCTCTGCCTGCAATGCAGGAGACCTGGATTCGATCCCTGGGTTGGGAAGATCTGCTGGAGAAGGAAATGACAACCAACTCCAGTATTCTTGCCTGGAGAATTCCATGGACAGAGGAGACTGGTGGGTTATAGTCCATGGGGTCACAAAGAGTCAGACACGACTGAGCATGCAGACGTGACTATGGAATGGCCTTGATTTTGTTTTGCTCTCCCATGGGCTTCCCTGTTAGCTCAGCTGGTAAACAAGCCACTTGCAATGCAGGAGACCCTGATTTTATTCCTGGTTCAGGAAGATCTGCTGGAGAAGGGATAGGCTACCCACTCCAGTATTCTTGGACTTCCCTGGTGGTTCAGATGGTAAAGAATCTCCCCTCAATGCAGCAGACCTGGGTTTGATCCCTGGGTTGGAAAGATCCTCTGGAGAAGGGAACAGCTACCCACTCCAATATTCTGGCCAGGAGAATTCCATGTGCAGAAGAGACTGGCAGGCTACATACAGTCCATGGGATCACAAAGAATTGGACATGACTGAGTGACTTTCATTCACCATGGTCACAGAGTGGCTTTGTTTAACCCTGGTGTTGTATGAAATTTTTTAGGTTTGACAGAACATTGTGTATTGTCACCCTGCTTATTTAACTTCTATGCAGAGTACATCATGAGAAATGATGGGCTAGAAGAAGCACAAGCTAGAATCAAGATTGCCAGGAGAAATATCAATAAACTCAGATATGCAGATGACACCACCCTTATGGCAGAAAGTGAAGAGGAACTAAAAAGCCTCTTGATGAAAGTGAAAGAGGAGAGTGAAAAAGTTGGCTTAAAGCTAAACATTCAGAAAACGAAGATCATGGCATCCAGTCCTGTCACTTCATGGCAAATAGATGGGGAAACAGGGGAAACAGTGGCTGACTTTTTTGGGGCTCCAAAATCACAGCAGATGGTGATTGCAGCCATGAAATTAAAAGACTCTTACTCCTTGGAAGAAAAGTTATGACCAACCTAGACAGCATATTCAAAAGCAGAGACATTACTTTGCCAACAAAGGTGCGTCTAGTCAAGGCTATGGTTTTTCCAGTAGTCATGTGTGGATGTGAGAGTTGGACTATAAAGAAAGCTGAGAGCTGAAGAATTGATGTTTTTGAACTATGGTGTTGGAGAAGACTCTTGAGACTCCCTTGAACTGAAAGGAGATCCAGCCAGTCCATCCTAAAGGAGATCAGTCCTGGGTGTTCACTGAAGGGAGTAATGTTGAAGCTGAAACTCCAATACTTTGGCCACCTGATGCAAAGAGCTGACTCTTTGGAAAAGACCCTGATGCTGGGAAAGATTGAGGGCAGGAGGAGAAGGGGACGACAGAGGATGAGATGGTTGGATGGCATCCATGACTCAAAGGACATGAATTTGGGTAAACTCCGGGAGTTGGTGATGGACAGAGAAGCCCGGCATGCTGAAGTCCGTGGGGTTGCAAAGAGTTGGACACGACTGAGTGAGCAAACTGACTGAACAGTGTGACCTGGCTATGAGTGCCCGGCCATCTCCTGGTTGTCAGGGCTGCCTTAATGCAGTCAGAAGAGAACTTCCACAAAGCCAGGAAGAGAGTCCCCATTAGAAACTGAATTCAATGGGACCTTGGTGTTGGACTTTTAGCCTTCGGAACTGTGAGAAAATACATTTCGGTTGTTTAAAACACTCAGTCTGGGCTATATTGTTATGGCAGCAGCCTAAGCTAATATAGTACTGTTACTATCTCTGTGTATCAAATGAGGACATAGGTAAGAAGAGATTAGATGAGCTGCTAATACATGGTGGAGCCAAAATTTGAACCCAGACAATTTTTACTTCAGGGCCAGCCATTTGTTCTGCCTGGCCAATGGAATCATTTACTCATATCCTTTGTTCATTTTACCTATGAAGGATCTTATTTTTTTTAATTACTTGTATTAAATATGGATTAGATAGAATAATTGTGAGGCAGGAGGTAGATCCTGCCTGCCACCAGAGTAGATACCCCAAAACAAAAATAACAGGACAATTGAGTTAGGAGGCTGAGCCCTACCCAGATAGAAGACAAGAGACCATATATTTCTCATTCTTGAAGTCAGGAGACTTCCCCAACCACACAGGCACAGAAAGACTTCTTGGAAGTCAAAAAGGGAGTGATGCTAAGTGATACTAATTTCCCAGAGGCCTCTTTGGTAGAATCTATCTTGGCTAAGAGAGGCATGTGAACATATGTGAGGACACTGAGATATACCAAATATGGACTCTGAACCAGGCAAATCAAAATGATTGGGCAGGGACTTCCCTGGTGGGCTAGTGGTTAAGAATCCGCTTCCAATGCAGGGGACATGGGTTCAGTCCCTGATCAGGGAATTAAGACCCCACATGCAGTGGGGCACTAAGCCCACGCACCATGACTAGAGAGCCCACAGGCTGCAGCTACTGAGCCCACGCGCTTTGGATCTCACCACAACAAAGATCCTGCACGCTGCAACTAAGACCCAACACAGGCAAATAAATAAATATTTAAAAAGAAAAAAAGATTGGCCAAAGGACACCTGGAAGAAATGCCCATAAAAGTGATTCAAACTACCATGAGAGTGCAACTCTCCGAGCCCACCCGTGTCTATCCTCACGTACTGTACTCTTCTTCTTCTAATTAACACTTGACTTGTTTCGCTTCTTTCCGTCTTTGTGGGAATTCTTTTTTTGCAAAGCTGAAGAGATAGGACCTTGTTACTGACCACTAGTCTAGTGGCTAGGATTCGGTGTTCTCAGCACGGCGGCCAGACTGCAATCTCTGGCCAGGAACCGAAGCCCCGTTTCAAGGAGTTGCATGCTGAGGCCGCTGAAGATCAATTACATAATAGAATACACACCCCCCCCACACACATATATATGTGTAAGGTAACCAGAATGACTATACAACGAACATTTTTATATCTCTGCCAGTCTGAAGCTCCCTATGCACCTCCCTGATTCTAACCCCTCTTAAAGGGAAACTATGTCTCACTTTTTGCTTCTTTCTAGAGTTTTATTATATTTGTGTCCTTTAGCTGTATTTACAGTGTACTGTTTGGTTTTAGATGTTTTGAAATGCTATCAACTGAATCTTACCGTATTTTTCTGACTCATTTCTTTAACTCAACATTATGTTCTTGAGATTCATCCATGTTGTGTGTCTTAATGTTTAACAAATTTCTATTCACATAAAGATACCAAGCTTTTAGCTTTTAAAAGACATGTTATTTTTTTACCTTTGGAATCTTACATTTTAATGGATTCCGTTAATCTTTCTCTTATGATATCTTCTATATTATTTATTAAATCTTGTTAATCTTTACCCTTGCCGAAATTTGATATTCACTTCTCCTCTTCTTTTACATTTCATTTTTTGAAAACAATACCATCCACTGTAAATTGGGTCTAAATCCTAAATAGTGATTTGTTCACCACAACATCATTCCTTTGTCAGATGATTTTCATCTTTTCAGCCTTTGCAAATAGTTTAAACTATTTAGTGGGGGCATCATTGTGAGGGATTTCAGGATGAGAGCAGGGTGGGGACAGTGAAGGATGCAGTGACTGCCAGGGCTGGCCAAGAGGTGTTAGGGAGGGATGGATGAGGAGGGGTCTGTGCAGAGGACAGATTGACAGGTTTAATATTGCACATATTACATACAGGAGGTATGGCAACTAATTGTAACATGATTGGGGACTAGATTCTTTTGCTATAAAGGACATTATTGGGACAATCGGTAGAATTTTAATGGCATGTGAAAATTAGAAGGTGATAATACCATGTTAATTTCTCAATTTTGTTGGTCATACTGGGACTGTTTAGGAGAGTGTCCTTGTACATAAAAAATATTCACCAAAGTATTCTGAGTTGATAGTTGACTCTCAAATGGTTTGGGAAAAGGTTACTGTAACATATTTTCAACTTTTATGTGAAATTATTTCAAAATTTAAAAAAAATTAAATAGTTAAAAAATACTTTGTATACTGATCACATTCAGCTTACCATTAAAGTACCATTAAAAATACTGACACTATTAAACTCTCTCAATCCAAAGAAGAATTCTTGGTGTGGCTTCTAGTTCAAAGAATAGGCAGTCATTTTTCCTTCAGTCTGTTCTTGTATAAAGCACTGAAAGAAAACACAGCTTATGCAAAGTTTTGCAGGATAAGGATCAGGACCTATTCTGTCTTGATTGTCTTATTAAGTAATTTGTCCTTTAGCATGTATAAAAGTGAAAAGTGAAAGTGTTAGTCACTCAGTCATGTCCAACTCTTTGCGACCCCATGGACTGTAGCCCACCAGGCTTCCCTGTCCATGGGATTTTTCAGACAAGAAAACTGGAGTGGGTTCCCATTTTCTTCTCTAGGGGATCTTCCTGACGCAGGGATTGAACCTGGTCTCCTGCATTGCAGACAGAGTCTTTACGGTCTGAGCCACCGAGGAAGCCCTTTAGCATGTATAATATAGTTTAAAAATATACTCAGCACCTGACATGTGACTTTTTGTGGAAAAAAACGTCAACCTCCTTAACTTTACATTATGATTATTTCCAAACATACAAAAATAGAAAAAACCTCACTGAACAGTGGTATACTTGTCACATTGATGTTGTTACCATTTGCTATTTTGCTATCTATCCATTGTCTCCTTCACTTTCACTTTTCACTTTCATGCATTGGAGAATGAAATGGCACCCCACTCCAGTGTTCTTGCTTGGAGAATCCCAGGGACGGGGGAGCCTCTTGGGCTGCCATCTATGGGGTCGCACAGAGTCGGACATGACTGAAGCAACTTAGCAGCAGCAGCAGCAGCAGCTATTGTCTCAGTCTATCTGGGTTGCTATAACAAAATATCATGGACTGTGTGGCTTAAACAACAAACATTTATTTCTCAGGGTTGTGGAGTCCAGGAAGCTCAAGCTCTAGACAACAGCAGATTCTGTGTCTGATGAGAGCCCACATCCTGCTCACAGACCACCCTCTTCTCCCTGCATCTTCACATGGTGAAAGGGGATTAGGTGTCAGTCCATGAATTTGAGGGGACACATCCACTCTCCGGCATCTATCTTTGTTGAAGCATTTGAAATCAGGTGGTAGATATCATGACACTTCCCTCCAAAATTCTTGAGCACAAATTTTCCATTAACAAAGATATTCTCCAACATAACCAAAAGTATTAATTATCCATAAATAAATATCAATAAATTTATCTGCCTCCTTCATTATTTTGTAACACTAGCTCTAATAAACATTTCGTATTCAGTATTTCTCAATTGTTCTAGAGTTCTAGAAATGCCTTTTATAGCTTTTTTGGAACTAGGATCTGCAACAGTCAATAGCTTTTTATCAATAATTTCTATCGAAGATTTGAAGGAACAAGCCCTTGCCACTCAATTCCCTTTTTCGCACTCTGGTGCACAGTATGTATGGTAAGAAGTAGAGTGGAGGCTTTGGGAGAAATGACTTGTGCTAGAAGCCACGTCATAGCAGGCACAGGCATTTGAGGTTGAGAGCTAGGTACGGATAGGGACTCGTCCTGATTCCTAGTAAATACAGGCACGCTTAGCTGCTCAGTCCTGTCTGACTCTTTGTGACCCCATGGACTGTAGCCCACCAGGCTGCTCTATGCATGGGATTTCCCAGTTAAGAATACTGGAGTGGGTTGCCATTTCCTACTCCAGGGGATCTTCCCAACCCAGGGATCAAATCCGCGTTTCCTGCTTGGTAGGTGGATTCCTTACCACTGTAACCACCTGGAAAGCAATAAATAAACCATTCAAACATTAAAAAAAATTACATCTCCTCTTTAATGCAGCCACCAACATCCGGCTTTAATTATCCTTGAGGTTGCCACCAACAGTGACCCTGGGAGAGGGTCCAAAACACTGCATTCATTTCCAGAACTAGGATGCTTCTGAAGTAAGGCTTTCTCATGGAATGAAGTGTTCAGTGTCACAAAACGGTGAATTGCCCTGACACACTTGAGTTGCAATGACTCACAGATGACAGTGAGTCCATACTGTGAAGTGAGGTAGCGACACGCAGCAACAGGCGGTCCGGTGTCCTGGACCTCGCATGGATTTGCCTCCAAAGAAGCAGCGTCTCCAGATCCAGTTCCCGTGAGCGCGTGGCCACCAAAAACCTTTCTGAGTTAACCCTTGATTCTCATACACGAGTTGGTAAACCAGTTTGGAAGAGGTCATCTCTCCCAAGCCAACTAGAATCTTCTTCCAAATGTCTCTGACGCGTCCCCACGGGGCACCTGTCAACACACTTTGAAGTCCTCTCGGGTATTTTTGTGGAAGAGAAACCACAGCTATGGTGTTTCTCAGCCACGCTTGGCAAAGTTTACGCCACCGTCACGCTCAAGACACCCAAACGTTGACTCAGCCTGCAGCCCAGCAACAGTACATCCTGAGGGACGGGGCTGGGGTGGAGCCTGGGGGGGAGAGGGGGTCCTGAGCGGCCTCCAGAGAGCGCCAGACGCGCCGAGGAGACCCAAAGTGCCCCTCGGAGAGCGGGCGTACGGGACTCCCGGGGCCGGGAACCCAGAGCGCGCGCCGGGAGAGGGCTTGGGGCGCGCGCCGGGAGAGGGCTTGGGGCGCGCGCCGGGAGAGGGCTTGGGGCGCGCGCCGGGAGAGGCCTTGGGGCGCGCGCCGGGAGAGAGCTTGGGGCGCGCGCCTGGCCGCCTCGTCCCCGCGGCGGGAAGCGCGTGCGCGGTACTCGGCGGCGGAGGGATCCGCGATGGAAGGCGCCCTGACTCTCTGCCAGGTAAGCGGCGCTGTTCAAGGACGAGTTCCCAAGCGAGGGCTTTACCAGGCAGTTCACTTCGAACCCTCTCAGATTGTGAACATTATTCCTCTTTTTCCCTTTCTTTTTCTTGTTGCTCATTGGAGTAATTTGCAAAGTTGTTACCGAGGAAACGGTTTCCTGTGCTTCCCGGAGCCTTTCCCTCTGGGCGATGGGGGAGGACTGCTTTTCTGGGGGAGAAGACTGGCTTCTCGGGGGCGTGGAGTGTGGCATTGGGTCCTGAAATGTCCTAGTCCAAACTTCAGGCCCCCCTGTCGTGATTCTGATCCGGTATCAGGTTGATCCAGCCTCACGCCGTTCCCTTAACTCTCAGCTCTTGATTAAAGGGCTCAGAACTCTAGATAGTTTAAATCACTGTGTGGTGTGAACCCCATTTTCGGTTTCAACTACCTTGGTTAATTTGTTTACTACCTTATCTGATTAACGGAAGGACTTGCCGATTTTAAGGGTGAAAGCCCACTTTTGTTGCAGGAGTACTTGCATTTCTGAACACTGTCCTCATCGCTTTTACGCTGGTTGTATGTATGTATGTATCTTACTTAAGGAGAATCGCAGTTAGGGCAATACTTTTTAATCGAGAGCATTTTACAGTTTACAAAACGGTAGAGGCATTCAAATAATTGTTGGATGAACAAATGAGTGGACTTGGTATTTCAACTGATTCTCAGAACCTTACGGTGAAATAGACCAGGTAAGATATTCATGAGCCCAAGCAGTCATTCATTAAACTATGTTCCAGGTACTGCGTGTTTGGCATAAATGGTGAGCAACACAGACATGATCCCTGTTCTCAATGAGCTTATTGTCTAGACTACAGAGAGTTGTTGCCCCGACTGTAGAATGGAGGAAGCAGATTTAGAGAAGTTGGGTGAAAGTGAAAGTGTTAGTCGCTCAGTCATGAGCGAATAACTTTGCGATCCCATGGACTGTAGCCAGCCAGGCTCCTCTGTCCGTGGGATTTCACAGGCAAGAATACTGGAGTGGATTGCCGTTTCTTACTCCAGGGGATCCTCCCGACCCAGGGATCAAACCGGGGTCTCTTGCATTGCAGGCAGTTTCTTTACCATCTGAACCACCAGGGAAGCTTAGGTTAACTGACTGCCAATGACCTCGCAGCTGATTCCTTAGAGAGAGAAGATTCTCTTGTGGCCAGTAAAGCCAGAATGGACTCCTACTGAACATTTGATTTGGAGATGGAAACTAATGAACACACACACACACACACCCGACACACACACACACCCCATGAAGAGGTTTATTACTTATATATAAAGGCTTATTACTTAGTGAAGTACATAGTACATAGCAAAGAGGGAAGAACAGGACAGTCTTCTTAAGCAGATCCAAAGTGACTTGGAAGGACAAGGGAATGAGGCTGGCTCTGGGCTTTTGCGGCAGTTAGGGAGTGGGGTCAAGGGTTCCTGCCTGTGCACAGATTGTTGCTTTGTTTGACTCGGGCATCCACACCAAATGAAAGGGCACCCAGACTCTTTTTTTAACCAACTTGCCCATTTGAGAGACAGGGAGGAAGAAGGAGGGGTGAGGTTTAAAGCCGTCTTCAGGCAAATATGAAAAAATTGAATGAGACTCATTATAATTTACACTTGATGTCTGACTGATGACTGAAATGTACCATTTTTCACTTAGTTGAATTTTGAACTTAAATAAGCCATCCTGGCTCTTGTACGAGGCCTAGAGACTGAAGTCAGTAAGGAAAATAAAAGTGCCATTGAATACCTTGTTCAGGAGTCCAATCATGTGTATTTTGAGGAATAAAATGAGTACCTTGGCCACTGTTAGGAATGTCTGGAACTCTTGATGGGGATAAAGAGTGTTCTGGTGAGGTCTTTTATTGTGGCTTTAGTATATGTATTGACACTTGTGACCTTGGTTTATATTTTGAGTACTGAAAACAAGAGAGTTCCAGAGTTCTTTATTCCAAATGGTACCACTGTTAGGCATGGCCCCAGAGTCTGTAAAAATGTGGAGATAAAGCCAGGTGTTGGCCGGAGCATTCAGGGTTAAGATAACTGTGGGCAGTTCAGTCAGTTTTGCTGACCTCTGGGTCCTTTCCTTCATCAGGGACATCCTGGTTAAAGGACGAAAAGCAGTGGTCTCCAGTGAGCTCCAGCATGTGGAGGGGTATTGATGCTGTCCACCAAACAGCGGGTTTGTCCATCAGACTAATAATAGGAGTTTAAAGTGTTGAGCGCCTACTGCTTTTCACTCAGTTGAATCCAAATTGGTCTGCAGGTATTCAAAGGGTGTGAGAGAGGGGTGACCTCTTCTTGTCCCATGACTAATAACAAAAGGAGTGAGAACAGGGGAGGCCATGCCCGCCAGTAGGTGGGATATGTTGGAAGGCCCAGATTTGATTCTGTTCTGCAACAAGGAGGCCTTGGTGGCTGTGCTGGGCTCGCAAGGTCCTGCTGCCAGGATGGGCAGCTGGGTGTGGAGGGCAGGCTCAGAGCTTAAGAGCCTCTGCTTCTAGGGGGGTCCAGTGTGCTGTCAGTCGTTGCTGTTCAAATGACATATTGTGTAGGAGTAAGGAGACAGTTTGTTGCATTAGAAGCCTGTGGACAACTTAGAGGCATTATGAGTGGTTCAGAGACTCCGGGAGTCATGAAGAGAGGCTGCTAAAGTATCTACAGTGAAGGATTCTTTGTGTGTCTGTGTGTGTGCTTGTGTGTGTGTTTGGGGGAGGAAGTAGCACTACTGGGAGTGTCTGTTATATTATAATTTTGACAACTCTCAGAATCTTTTTTGGGAGGGAGCCCTGTTCAGGGTGGACTGACCTGCAAGTAACAGCATAAACAGGCTTAAGTAGAATTTGTGAACAACTAATACATCACCTCCCGAATCCAAAAGGACCTAAAAGATGTTGGATTTGTATTTTTTTTTAATTTAACTTATTTTATTCAAGTATACTTGATTTACAGTGTTGTGTTAGCTTCTGCTGTACAGCAAAGTGATTCAGTTACACCTTTTTTTATACTCTTTTCCATTATGATTTATCACAGGATATTGAATACAGTTCCCTGTTGGACTTGTTTTAATGTTGTTTCTTGACATTATCAGGGATGGAGTAGCCCTTGGTTCACCAAATAGTTTTCAAGAATTTAACCAAAGTAGCAGGCCTTATACTATGTGTGGAGCAATGACCCATCTTCTTTTCATGAGTATTTGTATGTCCTGAAGGACTGTGTCAAAAGAATGACCTTAGAGGAGAAGGTAACATCAATCCTGTGCTCTGGGAGAGACTTGGATACAGTTACCTGTAAAGGCTGTATGGAGTGGCAAGGGTTTTGAGATACCCTGTGTGTAGCCAGGTAAAGGTATATCGTGCCCCCCTGGAGGTGAAGGCAAACTGCGACCAAAAGGTCATTGAACAGAACATGCTTATCAAGCTTACAGCATCAGAATACTTATCAGTTTCTGATTGGATGGTGTCAGTAATTTTAATAGTATTGGATAGAGGGACCTTCATGGGTAGGACCATAGCATCAGAGATACACTCATCAACGGTGAGGCACTATTCTTCATTCCATCTTTACCAGGCCACGCTGGGCTGCTAAGTGGAGAAACAATAAGGATAATTTTTCTTTCACTAATTGGGTCTTATATAATAAATCTCAATCTTTGAAGGCCTTGTTTTATTTTACATTGAGCTATGTTAACTGTTCTAACTAGAGGGTAGTCCAGAGGGTCTCACCTTTATAAAAGCCATTTTGCAAGCTCCAAAGACTTGATTCAGATTTATGATTCATTGGATCAGAGCATCCTTTGCCACTGCATGATATATTTTAGGACAGTGTGTTCTGTGATCAGGGAGAATTTAGGCAAGGTAGTTCTAGTAGTTAAGGTGAGACATACATATTTGTTGCCCATTTTATGCTGAGTATTTCCCTAAGATTATAGAGAGTAGCTTGTTTAGATTTAGTTCTTTAAATCTTCAGGAATAACTGTAGTTTGAGCCCAGTATTGACTAAAGCCATGAAGATTTGCCAGTTAGTGCATTTTAGCAGTGGCAGAAAGTGAAGAGGAACTAAAAAGCCTCTTGATGAAAGTGAAAGTGGAGAGTGAAAAAGTTGACTTAAAGCTCAGCATTCAGAAAACGAAGATCATGGCCTCCGGTCCCATCACTTCATGGGAAATAGATGGGGAAACAGTGTCAGACTTTATTTTTTGGGGCTCCAAAATCACTGCAGATGGTGACTGCAGCCATGAAATTAAAAGACGCTTACTCCTTGGAAGAAAAGTTATGACCAACCTAGATAGCATATTCAAAAGCAGAGACATTACTTTGCTGACTAAGGTCCATCTAGTCAAGGCTATGGTTTTTCCTGTGGTCATGTATTGATGTGAGAGTTGGACTGTGAAGAAGGCTGAGCGCCGAAGAATTGATGCTTTTGAACCGTGGTGTTGGAGAAGACTCTTGAGAGTCCCTTGGACTGCACGGAGATCCAACCAGTCCATTCTGAAGGAGATCAGCCCTAGGAATTCTTTGGAAGGACTGATGCTAAAGCTGAAACTCCAGTACTTTGGCCACCTCATGTGAAGAGTTGACTCATTGGAAAAGACTCTGATGCTGGGAGGGATTGGGGGCAGGAGGAGAAGGGGACGACAGAGGATGAGATGGCTGGATGGCATCACGGACTCGATGGACGTGAGTCTGAGTGAACTCCGGGAGTTGGTGCTGGACAGGGAGGCCTGGCGTGCTGCAATTCATGGGGTCGCAAAGAGTCGGACACGACTGAGCAACTGAACTGAACTGAACTGAAGTTCATTCAAAACCTATGCTGTAAATCCCACTCATGGGCATATATCTGGAGAAAACTAATTCGAAAAGATACATGCACCCCAGTGTTCATAGCAGCACTATTTACAGTAGCCAAGACACAGAAACATCCTAAATGTCCAGATAAATGGATAAGGAAGAGGTGGTACATGTATACAGTGTACTACTGAGACATGGAAAAGAATGAAATAATGCCATTTGCAGCAACATGGATGTACCTAAAGATCATCATATTAAATGAAATCAGCCAGAAAAAGACAAAAATCATACAATGTCACTTATATGTAGAATCTAAAAAAAAAAGAACTTATTTACAAACAGAAATAGACTCACAGAAATAGAAAACAATCTTTTGGTTACCAAAGGGGAGAGCAGGGTGGGGAGGTAGGAAGAGATAAATTAGAAGGTTGGGATTAACATACGCACGCTGCTATATATAAAACTGATAAACAAAAATGATCTACGGTATAGCACAGAGAACTTTATTCAATATTTTATAATAGCCAATAATGGAAAGGAATTTGAAAAAGAATATAGATATATAACTGAATCATTTTGCCTTATACCTGAAACTGACACAATAATTCAAATTAACTATGTTTCAATAAAAAATAGTTGTATATATTTAAAAACTCTATGCTGTAGAATTTTATTGTATAAATTATTTTAATATGTTTTAGATTTCCAACTGAGTCAAATTGTGGACTTCTGTTTCTTATTTTGTTTACTTGTTTCTTCTTCCTGTATACAGCTGTGTTTCTCTCTTTCTCTCTCTTTTTTTGGTGGTTAGTGAATGTACTTTGGGTAGAGGGGGGTCCTCTCTATATTTATAAATTTCTTCCTCCAGAGAACCTCAAATCAGTATTACCAGGGTTTGGGGCTTCACCCATGGCAGTGTTTACTTCGTAGAACTTAGGAAACTCAAGCTTAAGTTTTTTATTTTTTAAGTCAGAGCTCAGTTTTTTTCTTTTTCAATAGGAGTATAATTGCTTTACAATGTTGTATTAGTGTTGCTAGTTTTTGCTGTACAACAGCGTGAATCAGCTATATGTATACATGTATCCCTTCTCTCTTCTGCCTCCCTCCCACCCATGTAAGTTGAGTTTATTACCCTTGGCTATGCTATGTGGGTTCTGTGGGTGCTTTTCCCTGTAACCCTGAGGATCAGCATTTTTGTTCAGAGAGGCATAGGTGGTGGTTGCAGTAGTGGCAGTCGTATTTAAGAAACCTAGTGAGCTTTGTGCTCTTATAACAGATGCCACTTCACCTCCCCTTTCTCTCTTTATTTTAGCTCCATAGTGACTGCTTTCATGAGGGACCACCTCATGGGCCCATATCTTCCACTGGATATAATCTTTTCCCTAAGCACTGAGGTGGTGCTGGTGGTGGTCAAGAATCTGCCTGCCAATGCAGGAGATGCAGGAGACACCAGTTCAATCCCTGGGTTGGGAAGATACCCTGGAGTTGGAAATGGCAATCCTCTCCAGTATTCTTGCCTGGAAAATGCCATGGACAGAGGAGCCTGGTGGTCTACAGTCCATGGGGTTGCAAAAGAGTAGGACATGACTAGCGTGTGCTCATAAGCTCTCTATACGTTGAGGCTAGTGCCTGGTTGAGATACCAGATTCATTTATTTCATTCATTGTTTGTATAAATCAGAGTTAATTTACCAGTTTCCTTACCAATGGACAGTAAGGTTGTTTCCACTTTCTTTGTATTAGAAACATTGTTGACCTCATGTGCACATTAAATTGCTGAATTGTAGTACATCTATACCCATTTTAAACCCAATTGCATTACAGATTATTCTCCAAAGATGTTGAACCAATGGTTATTCTCATTACATTGTATTTATTATTATTATTATTATTATTTTTACTAATTGTTACTGTAGCTGACTGAACTTCTGGAGGCTAAGTGTTTTACTCATTTTTGAATCTCCAGTACAAACTAAGTTACCTATTAAGTAGTAGTAGTTGGAAAATATATGATGTGTGTATGAATATATGAACTGCAGAAGCAAAAACATATTAATTACTGTTTTATTGTCCTTTCACAATAATTTGTATATTTTGAGCATTTATTGTTTTGTTTTTAAAATGAGCATTTCTCAGTATATAATTTAAATTGTTTGATACTTGTTTCCAGGTAATAAACGAAAGGAATTCAACCTTTGCCACTGAGTTAAGGAAGAATTAGAGGAAAATCCTACTCCAGTTGTGGATGAGAGGGATATAGTGTCAGCTAAAAAACAAGAGGCCAAATATGTATAACTGGAATGGTGACTGGAGCTTTTGGGTAATTTATTTTCTTTCTTATATCTTCATTTTAACCTTTAATGCAAGATTTCTTTGTCTGTAGCAATTCTTATAGTATTTGTAATATTTTCTTATTAGCTTCTGCACTTTAGATATTTAAGTTTTAATCTAGAGCCCCAAAGACATTTCAGGTTATACTCTGCTTTGGCCACTAGAAGGCACTGTTGTCTGGTTTGATGGAGTTGGAACTGCCTGCTTCAGTTTCCCTGGGAGAAATCCACACCGCAGAAATGGATTCCACTTACATTGGTGCTCTTTATATTGGCAAGAGACTAATATTACACAGAAACTATAGTTCTCAGTGTTACTGAGAAGCCAGCTATTTTACATAAATTTGATTGAAAGAATTGGTTCCTGAACCTAAAAGGAAGTTTAACAATGTTTGGCCTGTGGTGTATAATGATTTTAAGATAGGTTTTAAAACCAGAAGTTTCATATTGTGTTTGCACTGTGCTCACCTGGCTGCATATCCTGGATATGCTTCAGGTTTCCCTACTGTAAAATGAGATTCCTGCTTCTTGATTAGGAGCACAGTCTTTTGTAAGAACAACATTTCTGTTACCATGTGAATGCTTGCGGTTATTATTTTAAAGGACTCATGCTAAATCCTATAACAGTTATGAGCCACTTGATACAATCTGGTGTAATGCCACTGTATGTGAAATTTATATAAGATTCTAAGGCATATATAGTTCCAGTCGTAGTTCATTAGAAAGCTCGTCTCTTGATCAGGCATACTTGGGAGCAGAATTTCTCATAATTTTAGAGTAGACTAAAAAAGACATTAATTTAGGTATAAGGATCAGTTTAAGCACCATCATTCTGTTCATAATTAATGCTGTTGAATCTTAATAACACATTCTTCCTTCCTATTGGAAAAATTAAGATTTTTTGAACCATATCCCTAAGGAAAATATTTGGTTGCTAAGAAATATATAAGTAAGTGCACATCCTCCAAAAAAAAGTCCTCTATATTGATTACATTGTTTTGATCACATTTTGAGAAAGTTTGACTGTTGTAGTATTTTTGCCTTTCTGCATTGTGTTTTATAGCTTATGTTATTGTTTGGAAAGCCTTTGTAACTCCAAGGGCTAAATAGTTACCATGACAGACTTAAAGCATCAAAAAGGGTAAAGCAAGAAAAGAAAAAAGCAAATGAATGAGAGGATTTAGAAATAGAATGAAAGAGAAAAATAGAGCTTTGTTCTAAGGTTTACTACTCATTAGTATATGGACCCAGCAGACTTGGCAACACTTGATTAGAAATGCAGAGTCATGGGCCCAACCTTGCACTTACTGGAACAGAATCATCATTTTCACAAGATTTCCAGGTGATTTGTGTGTACATTCAAGTTTTAGAAGCACTGGCTTAGTGCTGAATGTCCACTTTGGCCCAATTTAAGACTCTATGATGATTGTGAACACTTTGAGGAATTTTTATATGAATTCACATGAAATAGGTTTAGAGACAAATATAACATCTCAGAAATTTTACTGACCTTTCCAAAGGTCACTTTTCCGGAAACCAGAACCATCATAACTTGAGAAGCAAACAGAATTCCAGCTGAGCTATTTAAAATCCTGAAAGATGATGCTGTTAAAGTGTTGCACTCAGTATATCTACAGATTTGGAAGACTCAGCAGTGGCCACAGAACTGAAAAAGATCAGTTTTGATTCCAATCCCGAAGAAGAGCAATGCCAAAGAATGTTTAAACTACCATACAGTTGTACTCAGTTCACATGCTAGCAAGGTTATACATAAAATCCTTCAAGCTAGGCTTCAGTGGTAATGTCTACTGAGAAATTCCAGATGTACAAGCTGGGTTTCAAAGAGGCAGAGGAACTAGAGATCAAATTGCCAACATTCATTGGATCATAGACAAAGCAAGGGAATTCCGGAAAAATACCTACTTCTGCTTCATTGACAATGCTAAAGCCTTTGACTGTGTGCATCACAATAAACTGTGGAAACTTTGATCACCTTACCTGTCTCCTGAGAAACCTGTATGGAGGTCAAGAAGCAACAGTTAGAATTGGACATGAAACAGTGGACTGGTTCAAAATTGCGAAAGGAGTAAGATAAGGCTGTATATTGTCACTTTGCTTATTTAACTTCTATGCCAAGTACATCATATGAAATGCCAGGCTGGAGGAATCACAAGCTGGAATCAAGACTGATGGGAGTTACATCAACAACCTCAGATGATACAACTCTAATGCCAAGAGAGGTAAGAGAAACTAAAGAGCCTGTTGATGAAGGTGAAAGAGTAGAGTGGAAAAGCTGGCTTAAAACTGAACTTTCTAACTATGACAGACTTAGTGTATTAAAAAGCAGAGACATCACTTTGCTGATGAAGATCCATATAGTCAAAATTAAGGTTTTTCCAGTCGCGTATGGATGTGAGGGTGGACCAAAAGAGGGCGCCAAAGAAGTGATGCTTTTGAACTGTGGTTCTGGAGAAGACTATTGAGAGAGTCCCCTGGACAGCACGGAGATCAAACCAGTCGATTCTAAAGGAAATGAACCCTGAATATTCATTGAAAGGACTGATATTGAAGCTGAAGCTCCAATACTTTGGCCACCTGATATAAAGAGCCGACTCACTGGAAAAGACCCTGATCCTGGGAAAGACTGAAGACAAAAGGAGAAGGGGATGGCAGAAGATGAGATGGCTAGATAGCATTACTGACTCAATGGACATGAATTTGAAGAAGCTCAGGAGATAGTAGAGGATGGAGGAGCCTAGTGTGCTACAGTCTGTGGTCACAAAGTCGGACACAACTTAGTTACTAAACAACAAATGACATCTCAGGAGTTTTAGTGACTTTTCCAAAGGTCACCTATCCAGAAACCAGATGTCAACAACTTAGAAGCAAATAAGAACCTGAATAGCTAAATGAGAGTTCACACTGATGGATCTTGTAAGAGGAGAGTCCCTAAGCCTTCATATGGGATTTCTTTATTATTGATTTTTTTTTTAATAAGCCTAAATAAGAAGATTCCCATTGGGTAGTTGGATAGATAATTTGAGACCTGAATTATTTGGTGGTGACATATGGACATTAGCAAGAGATGACAGGAGCTGCTCAAGGAGTTTAGGAACCTGAACCTCTCAATGTGACAACTAAAGGTCTGTGCAGATCACTGACTCTAATATAGCACTGTAGCTGTTAAAAATGAAGGTTAAGAGGTCTGGAAAATAAATAATACATTTTTTCCCCCTCTGCCATTTTAAATCCATATGCTTCTACCACTTACTTCAGGTTGCCATTTTCATGTTCTCCTGGCAATAAAGTAGGGGTTGAATTGAAATGTGAAACCACTGGGTGGTGCTTTGGGTGGGGTGTGGGTGGGGACTCTAAAGAGCTCCAGTCCTTTATATCTCAGTGCAGAAAGAATTCAGTGAGAGGCAAAGTGTCAGATAAGAAGTGATTTATTAGACTAGGAACACTTGTAAAGCTTAAAGGCAGGCGGGCGAGAGGGTGCCACCTCGAGGATGCCACCTCGAGGACTTACTGGGCTACAGTTTCATAATCAGAGGAAAAGTGGGGAGGGGGATAAGACCATCTTCGTCATTCTTGAATGGACATCATGCTTCCATCATCAGTTCCTCCTCCAGGTTGGGCAGGGGAGTTTTTTTGTCCCTACATGGTAAAGCTAGGTCAACAAATTATTGTTTGCTATTAATATGTGCGCAGAGAGCACGTCTTGACTTACTGAGCTCACTGAGCAGGATGTGGGTCTCGCGCCATCATTGTTTTATTGTTTGGGGCTTGGCGCATGCTCCCATTGCATTGTCTTGTTGCCAAACAAGCCTGCTTGGCTTTGTGGCTAAGCAGACCTGCTTTCCTGAGTAATCATTAACTTGAAGGGTCTCCTATATTTTTCCTACTTACAATCCCCTAGTGGGATTAATGTTTTAATCACCTACTTTGTCCCTTTACTCTGTCCCTATCAGAATGAGTGCAGTAAGATGGCGAGGTTCACTGAGGGATCCAGAATTAACACAAGGAAGACCAACAGTGTAACAGGAAAATATTCATGAGGCACATGACCTGGTAGTTAGCAAAGAATTAGAAGAGTGTCTGAGCTTCCTCAAGTGGCTCAGTTGTAAAGAATCTGCCTGCAATACAAGAGACACACGAGACACAGTTTCAATCCCTGGCTCAAGAAGATCCCCTGGAGAAGGGAATGGCAACCCACTCCAGAATCCTTGCCTGGAGAATCCCGTGGACAGAGGAACCTGGCAGGCTATAGTCCATGGGGTTGCAAAGAGTCGGAATGACTGAAGTGACTGATCGCGAGCACAAAGCTCTTTCACCAGAACATCTAGGTTTAGGCCTAGAATCTAGATTTGGGCCTTTTCACTTTGGGAAAGTTTCTACCAAAGAAGACTGTTCAGTCTGTAAAGTTTTGATATGTAGAGAGTTAAGCCCCAGGAATCTGAAACATTCACTCATATGGAATACCTCGTGTATTCTGGCCTGACTACCTGTGTTGATCTAACTGTACTGAATTTATGTTTAATTTTGCCTTATTGAAAAAAAGCTGGGGGGGGGGGAGTGGTTTGGGGCAAGCTATGGCATGTGGTTTTCTTAGTTTCCCAACCAGGGATCAAACCTGTGCCCCCTGCAGTGGAAACATGGCGTGCCAACTGAAGTGAATTTAGAGAGTAATATGATACAATTGAACAGATTGGAGATCAGGAAGAAAACACCCAGGATAGAGTGTGTGCTCTGCCCCTGGTGATCTCATTGTATAGTGCTCTTGACTATGTTGCTTAACCTGTTTGGCCTCAGGTGCTTCACTTGTAAAATTAGACATTAGGCCATAGCATTGCAGCTATGTCTTGAATCACGAAAGAGTGTGTGTTGAATCACGGAAGAGGGTTATGGCTAGCAAGCGCTCATAATTTACAGTCCTGAAAGAAAGTATGTTACATGGGGAACACCTTCGCTTAACATTGTCCCAGTGGTAAAAAGACTGAAAAGTTCTAGATAAGGAGACATACTGTTTGTCATATTGGAAAATTGTTTTGATGCTTCCTCACACCAAAAGAAAAAAAATTGTGCAAATAAGAGGATATACGAAAGTGAACCAAAGTTTATTGTCTCCCCTTCCCCACCCCTAGGTTGATTTCTTGTGGGCCCTATCTGTCTGTTCTTATGCTACTTAACAATCTGGCTGATAAGTGTCTTTCTGATAGTAGGACTTTAAATTAAATCACCACGGCAATAGATACTGAAATCACTAGCTACCGATTTTTGATTTCCATCTTACAAACATAAGGAATCTTGTTGGTTTAATTTTTTTAATTTTAAAATGAAAGTATTTAATCCTAGTATGTGGGAGATGAGTTTTATCATTAATTTTTAAATCCTAATATAACAGTAAAAATTATGTGAAATGAAATTAAATTTAAAATGAAGTTAATAGCAAGTAAATATTTGTGCTTTGCCCTTTAACAGTTAGGAAAAGTACATAGCAAAGGGCTTCTCTGGTGGCTCAGTGGTAAAGAATATACCTGGCAGTGCAGCAGACATGGTTTCGATCCCTGGTCCAGGAAGGTCTCACATGCCATGGAGCAGCAGCTGTGCCTGTGCGCCACATCAGCTGAGCCTGCGCTCTAGAGTGAGAGCCACAATTACCGAGCCCACGTGCCCCAGAACCCGTGCTCTTCGAGAAGAGAAGCCGCCAAAGCGAGAGACCTGCACGCTGCAACTAGAGAGTGGCCCTCACTGTCCACAGCTAGAGAAAAGCCCACAAAGAAGTGAAGACCCCGCACAGCCAAAAATAAGAAATAAATAAAATTATTTTTAAAAAATTCTTTGAAATATAGCCAAAGGAAAAGAACCCCAAATCAAAACCCTTATTTTCTTTCCTGACTAAAGTAATGATGTATTCCCCATGGATTAGGTCCCAGAGGAAAAGCATACAGAGCTCTGCAGCAGAAGCATTTATTTAGTACAACCTCTTAGTGATGCAGAGCTCGCAGATATTGGGAGTAGGAAAAGAGATTTTCTGTTATGTAGGTTTATAAGATGACATCCTTTACTGGATTTTTTAAAAATACAAATATTAATGCTTTGGGTTAAGTACTTAAACTATAATATTAAGCAGTCTTTTGTACCTTGGTATCTCATTACTATTAAGTTTGCATTTAAAAATATTTGTCACTTGTATATGAATGCATGCTAAGCTGCTTCAGTTTTGTCCGACACTTCGAGGCTCCACTGACTATAGCCTGCCAGGCCCCTCTGTCTGTGGGATTCTCTAGGCAAGAATACTAGAGTGGGTTGCCATGCCCTCTTTCAGGGGCTCTTTCCGACCCAGGGATGAAACCTGTGTCTCTTTGTCTCCTGCATCACAGGCGGATTCTTTACCACTGAGCTACAGGGAAGCCCATGTACAAATAAATAGTATGCCTGCTGCTGCTGCTCTGCTAAGTCGCTTCAGTCGTGTCCGACTCTGTACGACCCCATAGACAGCAGCCCACCAGGCTCCCCCGTCCCTGGGATTCTCTAGGCAAGAACACTGGAGTGGGTTGCCATTTCCTTCTCCAGTGCATGAAAGTGAAAAATGAAAGTGAAGTCGCTCAGTCGTGTCCGGCTCTTCGCGACCCCATGGACTGCAGCCTACCAGGTTCCTCTGCCCATGGGATTTTCCAGGCAAGAGTACTGGAGTGGGTTGCTATTGCCTTCTCCTATGTTTTAGTAAATATATTTGGATTCAATTTTCTTCTAGGTCATGGTCTAGTTTTTCTGATCGTACAGGAAATCAGAAGTCTTTCTTGTGTGCTTTGTCCTTGACTTATGGTGTGATCATAGTATTGTTATTCACAGGTGAACTTTTCCACTTGTGGGGGATGAAACTTGCCACAGTCCTGGTCTATGGGTACATCATGATGATTAATTAATGTTTCACTGTAAAAATTATTTTGAAATGCCCAAGAGGATTAATTAGTATGTTTATAACATACTCTGGCAACTTTGGAGAAGAGGCTTCCTATAATGCATTGTCCTTTACAACATATCTTGACTTTTTTTCAAGCTAAAAATGATATTTTGGATTTTCGCTTTGGAAATTGATGAAAAGATTAAACTCATTTTCCAATTTCTGTTGCATTAAAACATATTTTAGGAAATTAAAAATTTTAACTGAAGATATTGTTTGAAATATCTATGTCTTTGAACACTTTTAGACTTAATTATAAAGAATAGGAGCTAACATTTTTGACAGTATGGAGAGAGGACTATCTAACTTAAAAGCTCTTTTGCTACAAAGTACCTAGAAATTCTGGATGAAATGTTACAAACATATTTGTAATCAAATGCTTTTCTGGGCTTACAGGTAGCAAGGGAAATACCTAAGGGCTAAAGGAGAAGAGGGAACTGATTCCCAGATTGGTGAGCACATGAAGTATGCTGAGGCAGCCCTGAGGAGTTCGTTAGTCTCAGTAGCCAAAGGTTTAATGGTTGCACTGGGATAGCAGATGGTGCCTTGAATTTGCAGAAATTAGAACTGAGAACTCTTTATAAAGCCATGTCTCTTGAAGAGTTTTACCCTCTGTGGAAGGGCAGGTTGAAGACAAGGAAGCTTATCTGTCTAAACTTGGGCTTGGGTTGGTGTGAGAAACTGGAACTTACTGTAGTTCATCTTTCATAAAGTTTTGGGACTTGGATTTAATACTTTATGAGTGAGCAGAGAGAGATTCAATAAATAGCATGTTAGTCCTTCAAAAACTTCATCTCAAACTACCAGACTGAGCTTCTATGACCGAAGTCATACTTTTCTGTCATTACATTATTTTCATTACATTATTTCTCTGCTCAAGATGTTACTTAGTAATAAGTAGTAAAGTAGTAAAATGGCCTAACGATAGTAAAAATAAGGGTATGGAGTATTGACATCTGGAAAAAAGTGTGTGAAAGTGTCAGTCACTCAGTCATGTCCAGCTCTTTGCAACTCTAAGGGCTGTAGCCCACCAGACTCCTCTGTCCCTGGCATTCTCCAGGCAAGATTACTGGAGTGGATAGCCATTCCCTTCTCCAGGGGTTCTTCCCGACCCAGGGATTGAACCCAGGTCTTCCGCATTGCAGGCAGATTCTTTGCTGTCTGAGCCTCCAGGGAAGCCCATTGACATCTGAACCAGCATTGTAAGTACTTTAAACATTTCCCCCTCTTATGTAGAATTAACACCTTCATTCTATCCCTACTAACTTTTCCTTTTTTTCCTCTTTTTTTTTTTTCCACTTGTAGTTTGAGACAAATACTATTTTTCCTTAAAAAAAATTTTTTTTGGCTGCACTTCAGGGACCTTCATTCCCTGAATGAAGAGCTTGAACCCACACCCTCTGCACTGGAAGGTCAAGTCTTAGCCATTGGACCACCAGAAAAGTCCCAAGATAATTTTAGATTCACATGGTTCTAAGAAATAATGAGAGACTCTGTATGCTTTAAAAAGTATTCCCTAATGGCAACATCCTGCAAAACTGTAGTACAGTGTCATAGCTTGCATATTGATAGTGATAAGGTCAAGTTATAGAGCATTTCTATCACTACAAACATCTTTTTTTTATAGGTTACAACCCTTTTATAGATACAACCATTTTCTTTCTTCCCCTTGCCCCTACTTAACCCTTGGCAACTGCTAATCTGTTTTCTATTTCTGTAATTGTGTCATTTCAAGAATATTATATAAAGGGGATAGTACAGTTATGTAACACTCTATGTTGGCTGTTTTCACTCATCATATTTCCCTAGAGATCCATTCATTTTGTTTTCTGTACCAATAGTTCATTCCTTTTTAATGCTAAGTAACATTCCATGGTATGGATGAATTTATCCATTGAAGAACACCTGGGCTGTTTCCAGTTTTTAATTATGATAAATACAGCTGCTGTAAACATTGATGTACAGGTGTTTGTGTGAACATAAGTTTTCCTCTGGGATGTATGCCCAGGAGTGCAATTGCTGGGTCATCTGATAGTTGCGTGTTTAGTTGTACAGAACTGCCAAGCTTTTCTAGAGTGCTATACCATTGTACATTCCCACTAGCAAAGTGTGAGAGATACAGTTTCTCGGCATTCTTGCCTCCTCACTGAGGGTTTTTATCATGAAAAGGGCCCTTCTGTGTGAATCTGAATTTTAGAATATAGCTATACCTTGTTTTATTGCATTTTACTTGTTTGCATCTCACAGATACTACATTTTTTACAAATTGAAGTTTTGTATATGAACCCTATGTTGAGCAAGACTATCAGTATCATTTTTCCAACAACATTTGCTCACTTTGCGTTTCTGTGTCACACTTTGGAACTTTTTCAATATTATATTTGTTATGGTGATCTGTGATCAGTGATCTTTGATGTTACTATTTTAATTGTTTTGGGGTGAATTATATAAGACAGCTTCCTTGGTTGTGTGGCTTGTGGGATCTTAGTGCCTGGACCAGGGATTGAACCCACAACCTTGGCAGTGAAAGCTCGAAATTTTAACCACTGAACTGCCAGAGAATTCCCCAGCAGCAGGATTTGAGAGGATTGACAGTAGCCCCTTGCACCAGGCTTTTTTTTTTTTCCTTTGTCAGTTTTTTTAGAGGTTTTCTAGTTTCACTGATAATTTAAAAATAATCATCTCTTTTTTCATTGATACTCTAATTGTTTTTGTTTTTCTGTTTCATCGATTTCTGTTCTATATGTAATCTTTATTATATATATACTTTTTTGTTCATGTTGGGTTTATTTTGCTCTTCCTCTTCCAAGTTTTTGAGTTGGACAGTGAGATTATTACTTTTCCTC
The DNA here is from genome assembly GCF_032405125.1 of Capricornis sumatraensis. NCBI lineage: Eukaryota > Metazoa > Chordata > Mammalia > Artiodactyla > Bovidae > Capricornis > Capricornis sumatraensis. Next base: position 165,020,563 of record NC_091069.1, read on the forward strand.
TTTCCTAATGTGTGCATTTAGTGCTATAAATTTGTTTCTTAGCTTTCATTGTGACCCACAGATGTTGATATATTGTATTTTCATTTTCATTCAGTTCAGTATACTTTTTTTATATCCCTTGAGGCTTTCTCTTTCATCCGTTGATTATTTAGATATGTATTTTTTAGTATCCAAATGTTTGGAGATTTCTGTGCTCTCTTCCTGTTATTGATCTGTAGGTTGATTTCATTGTGGTGAAACACAATCTATATAATTTTACTTCTCTTAATTTGTTGAGAGATGGCTGAACATATATTCTATCTTGGTTTATGTTCTAATAAAGTGAAATGTGAACAAAATGATGTGTGTCGTTTCTAGAGGGGAGCCCTTAGAGTTGGTACACTATTTGCCATCTTCCTGTCCTAGGATGGTGGAGCCCTTGTTAGCATATGTCCCTACGTTAGGACAGTGTGGAGCTAAGGCTTTTGCCAACCCACATTGTTCATTTATATTTAAACAAGACATAAACTCTTGTTCTTGTAAGCACTGAGACTTTGAGGTTTGCTTATTGATACAGTACAATCTAGTCTTTTATGACTAATGTACCAAGTTAATTTACTCTTTATTTTTTCACTTTATCTTATTCCAATCTGTTGCCAAAATTGCCTTAAAAATCCGCTTCTGAAATTGTTGCGTGAGCCACAGATACTAATCACTGAGACTCTGCAGCCAGATCATTTTTAATTAGCTAGGTGCAAGCCATTAAGACTTTTGGACTGCAAAATGCTAGTTTATTCAATTTTACTGTGTTTGCATGTAGAAATATACACCAAAACTATTTGAATTACTTAGAGTGAGAGGATTGTTATTTTTTTGAAAATAATGTTAGAGAAAGAGGAAACTGGGCCCTTTAAGCACAGATACTTAGCATTCTGATTATAATTATACAGTTAATAATACTATATTATATACTTAAAAGTTGCTAAGAAACTAGATGTTAATGTTCTCACCACAAAAAGAAATGATAATTATGGGATGTGATGGAGGTGTTAGCTAGTGCTACAGTGGTAATCATATTGCAGTAATTAAGTGTATTAATTAACACATTGTATACCTTAAATTCATTCAAGTGTATGAATAAATAAAACTGGATAAATTCAGACAGTTAGATGTCAATTATATCTCAAGACTTTTTTTAAATGGAAAAAGACTAAATGTTTTCTTCCTAGAATATGAACATTGCCTTCAGTGTAAAATAAAGTGAAATAATTTTGAATAAATTATAATATTTTTCAAATTAGGCAATTTATCTTATTAAATTTTTTAACAATTTTTATTGCAGTATAGTTGCTTTACAATGTTGTATTCATTTCTGCTGTATAGCAAAGAAAATCAGTTATACATATACATATATTGTCTCTTTTTTAGATTTCCTTCCCATTTAGGTCACCACAGAGCACTGAGTAGAGTTCCTTGGGTTACACAGTATGTTCTTATTAGTTTTTTATTTTATACATAGTAATGTTGATTTGTCAATCCCAACCTCCCTGTTTATTTCACCCTCTTACCCCCTTGGTAACTATAAGATTGTTTTCTACATCTGTGACTCCATCTCTGCTTTACAAATAAGTTCATCTGTACCATTTCTCTAGATTCTACATATAAGTGGTATTATACAATATTAGTCTTTCTCTTTCTAACTTATTTCACTCTGTATGTCAACTTAAACTTGAAATTTAATTTTTTATGTAATTTCAATTTTTGTAAATTTTAGGAATTTTTAAAAATTTGGAAATAGAAAATTATACAAAGAAGAAAAGTGAAATTCCTTGTTTTCTTACCAACCAGAGAAAACTATTTTGAGATATTTCCTTCATTTTTTTCCCCTGTATGTGTGTGAACTTTTTTTCCTTTGGTATAATTAGCATCAGTATGCTTTGTTGTTCAATTGCCAAGTCGTGTCTGACTGTTTGCAACCCCTTGGACTGTAGCACGCCAGGCTCCTCTATGCTCCGTTATTTCCTGGAGTTTGCTCAAATTCATGACCATTGAATCGGTGATGCTATTAATGTCTAACCATGTCATCATCTGCCATCCCCTTCTCCTTTGGCTTTCAGTCTTTCCCAGCATCAGGGCCTTTTTCAGTGAGTCAGCTCTTCGTATCAGGCGGTCAAAGTATTGGAGTTTCAGCCTCAGCATCAGTCCTTCCAATGAAATTCAGAGTTGATTTTCTTTAAAATTGACTGGTTTGATCTCCTTGTAGTCCAAGGAACTCTCCAGTACCACAGTTCAAAAGCATCAGTTCTTCAGCACTCACTCTTCTTTATGGTCAGCTCTCACATCCATACGTGACTTGGAAAAACCATAGCTTTGACCGTATGGACTTTTGTCAGTAAAGTGATGTCTCTGTTTTTTAATATGCTGTCTGGGTTTTTCAGAGCTTTCCTTCCAAGGAGTAAGCATCTTTTAATTTCATGGCTGAATCACTGTCTGCAATGATTTTGGAGCCCAAGAAAATAAAATCTGTTATTGCTTCCACTTTTTCCCATTTGCCATGAAGTGATGGGACCTGATGTCATGATCTTAGATTTTTGAAAGTTTTAAGCTAGCTTTTTCACTGTCCTCTTTTACCCTCATCAGGAGGCTCTTTAGTTCCTCTTCCTCATGTATTGACTCTTTTATCATTATGAACATATCTTAATCTCTAGTAATATTTCTTGCCTTAAAGTCTATTTTGACTGATAGTGGTATAGGAACTCCAGTTTTCTTGTGATCACTGTTTGCATGGTGTATATGTCCATTCTTTTACTTTCAGCCTGTGTTTTTGTATCTAGGTTGTGTGTCTCTTGTGGACAGAGTATAGTTGGGTCTATTTTTATCCAGTTTGACAGTCTCTGTGTTTAACTTATTTATATTTATTGTGTTTATAATATATATTTATATTTTAACTGAAAATTTACAAATTAATTGGAGATAACTTGGATTTATAAATAGCCATTTTGTTGTTTTCTCTGTATCTCATATATATTTTTGTTCCTCTGCTCCCCCTTTATGTGTCAAATAAATACTTTTTAGGATACCACTTCAGTTCCTCTTGATTTAAAAAATGTAGTTGAGTGTTTTTTAAAGGACTGCATGAGGGATTGCAGTGTACATCATAACCTCTCACTGTATACTCCAGATTACTAACTTAATTCTGCTAAAATAGTGAACCTTTGTTCCATCCTAGCTCCATTATCTCTCCCCTGCTTTTATATATATGTATGTCTCATATGTGTTTTATATGTATGGTACATATGTTTGTTCTATATGTATATCAATTTCACTTTAATGTGTCTAAGTCTGAATCTCTTGTCTGTATCTTATTTGCGATTCATTACTCTTCTTTGATTTGTACATTGTCCTCAAATTTTGAAAAATTTGACCAGTACTTACATATTTTTCTGCCTCCCTTTTCCTTCTGATACTCTCATTACATGTATTTTGATGCCCTTAATGCTGCCACACAGGTCTCTGAGTCTCTTGTTTATTTTCTTCAAACTTTTTTGTTTCTGTTCTTCAAATTGGATAAATTTTATTTGTCTGTCTTTAGTTCACTGATTCTTTCTCTGCCATTTTGAATCTTCTTTTGTACCCCTCTAGTGAATTTTTTATTTTGGTGATTATAGTTTTCAACTTCAAAATGTCAGGTCTTTTTTTTTTTAATTAAAAAAAGTTATTCATTAAGATTCTCTGTTGAGATTCTCTACTTGTTGATATGAGTCACTGTTGTCATACTTTTCTTTAATTCTTTGAGCATTGTTCTCATTAGTTCATTGAAGATATTTTAAATAACTGCTTTGATATCTTTGCTAAATCTAGTATCTTGGAATCATGAAAGACTCTATTGCTTGCTTTTTCTCTTTTTATTATGAGTCACATTTTCCTGTTTCTTTTTATGTTTCATATTTTTTTTGAAAATTGGAAACTTAGATAACATATTGTAGCAGCTGTGGATTCTGATGGCATCTTTCCTATCCCTAAAACTTGTCATTCCTGATTTTTATTTAGAATTTGCCTAGAGTAAATCTGTGAAATATGTTTGTTCTATAGTGTGTGGAAGCAATGATCTTTGCTCCATTTATTATCATTGTCGCCGTTTGTTTTTAAGGCTAGTTTCCTGTGTCACCCCTTGTATCAGCCAACAATTAGTCAGAAATTGTGCTTAAATACAGAAAGCCACTAAGGCTTTCCGCTTCCGCTGACAGATCTGTGTATAGATTGGGTAGTGCATTCAAAATTCAGGTCAGTTTTAAATTTGTCCCTGTTTTTATGTTCCCTTGAGACTTCTTGTATTTCCATCCAGGTGTCTTGCTGAAAGTATTACTTTTGTTTCAGGTTTGGAGGACTTGTTAACAAAAGTCACTTGTTACACACAATAAACAATTTCAATATTTAATTGAGGATTAGTTGGCTTAATTTCAATATACAGTCATTAAAAGAAAAGAGAAATAGAAACAACAGTGAGAACTACAGCACATACATCACCAAAGTGGGCCAACCCATGTGCATGTGTGTGCCTAGTCGTGTCTGACTCTTTGCGACCCTATGGACTGAGCCTGCCTGGCTCCTCTGTCCCTGGGGCTTTCCAGGTAAGAATACTGGAGTGAGTAGCCATGCCCTTCTCCAGGGGATCTTCCCAAACCAGGAATCAAACCCAGATCTCCTGCACTGCAGGTGGATTCTTCAGGGAAGCCTGACCAACATGTAGACTCAAAAACAGCCCTAAGAAGTCCCGTTTAACAGCTATTTGGAGTCCCAGTTGTGAAAAGGTCCTGGGCAGTGCATCCACTCTGTGGATCAGACCTCAAATTGCAGTTTCTGGGGCTCCCACTTATAATCCCAGATTGCAGATTGATATCATTCGTTTGCATGCAAAAATTCACCTCTGGTTTTACTTTAACATTGTTACAATGCTGTTTGTTTTATATTGTGAGTCATAGGATTTCATCAGACCTCGCTGCAGTTGGTCAGACCTCCAGGTACTCAAGAGTTCCAAGACCCACTCCCTTTCTTATCTAAAGTGCTGCCTGACTCTGTTCTTTCAGGCAAGCACAGAATTTGGTCCGTGTCCAGGCAGGTTAGAAGCAAAGTCAGGGGCCTGCTATCCTGCTTCTGAAGCCTGAACAAGACTTCCTCCATGTGAATTTCCCTGATACCAGGAGTGTGTGGATAGTTTGGGATTTCTCCAATCTCTCTTGCACATGCTTGTAGCCCTTGTTTATCTAGGATTACATGAAGAGTGTATTAAGTTCATCTATGGCTGCCTCTCCTCTACAATCTCTCTGTTAAGTCCCCTACTAATCTGACAGTCTGCTTGTTCTTGTACTAATAGAGATTTCAACCTCACACTTGCTTGGATAGCTTCAGAAATTTTCCCTTCACTCCTGGGATGCTGCTGCTGCTAAGTCGCTTCAGTCGTGTCCGACTCTGTGCAACCATCAGGCTCCCCCGTCCCTGGGATCCTCCAGGGGAGAATACTGGAGTGGGCTGTCATTTCCTTCAATGCATGAAAGTGAAAAGTGAAACTGAAGTCACTCAGTCGTGTCCGACTCTTCGCAACCCCGTGGACTGCAGCCCTCCGGGCTCCTCCGTCCATGGGATTTTTCGGGCAAGAGTACTGGAGTGGAGTGCCATTGCCTCCTGGGATAGGTTTTCTGTTCTCCACTCTGAATCAACTCAGCCCTGCTCTGTCAGCCTCACTGCTAGTTTTCATGGCCTGTTCCACCTTTGCAGAACTGCTACACTGACCTAACTTGTGGGGAAGAATGAGTAATGGGAGCAGGCCCAGGAAAGAATGCCACAGACTTCTGATGTTCATACCCAGATTCAGTAATTTTCCTGATGAAATACTTCTCATTTTATTGTATGCCTGTGGTCAATTTCCAGTCAATTGAGATGATTATTTTTGACAGTTTTTCCCCCCCTAGCTATATGTTTGATTTTGCAGAATAGTTGCCAAAGTTCTCACTCCATCATCCTGGAAGCATCCTTGGCTTCCTTTTGGTGTTTTTTTTGAAATGTTGATTTTATGTGGTTTTTCATATAAAGACATACAGAATATTTCACAAAAAGGGTATGATTTTAAAGTCCATTTAAATTTTATTTTCTAAGATACTACAATTCAGCTCATTTAGTGATGATTATAATTAAACATAAAAATAATTTTTTATTGTTGCAGATTTCAAGTTCCACCTATAAAGACAGGAATGAAGAGTAAAAGACAGTTCCCACATCTGCCTGATACAGAGAAGCTGATAGCAGGTAAAAAATAGAAAAAGTCAAGAAGGTACAAAAACTCTTTTACTACCTCATCAAAATAGAGTTGAGTGATAATATTAATAGAATATTTAAGCCTTTATGCTCAGCCGAAACTGTTTTTCAAGATAAACAGCCTCTTATCATCTGTCATCAGATGATAAAATAAAGTTGTATAGTTATGTGTGTCATTGACACTGTATCTGGATAGTACAATTATAGGTGGTTTTAGATTTCTACTTTGTAAATGTCTGTATATTCCAAGTTTTATACAATGAACAGGTTTATTATAGCAGTGAGGAAAAATACAAAAATTGTAAATTTTTTAAAAAGCACATATATATACTGACAAATATGGGCAAAATATTAACCAAAATTACATACCTATACAAATTAACCAGAGACCCATCCAAAGGACCATCCCTCTAGATGGGTCCATCCTAAAGGAAATCAGTCCTGAAAATTTATTGCAAGGACTGATGCTGAAGCTGAAACTCCAATACTTTGGCCACCTGATATGAAGAAATGACTCCTTGGAAAAGACCCTGATGCTGGGAAATATTGAAGGCAGGAGAAGGACGAGAGGATGAGACGGTTGGGTGGCATCACCAATTCTATGGACATGAGTTTGAACAAGCTTCGGGAGTTGGTGATGGACATGGAGACCTGGTGTGCTGCAGTTCATGGGGTCACAAAGAGTCAGCCATGACTGAGAGACTGAACTGAACTGAACTGATACAAATTAAAATATATAATTGGGATCATTCTGTACAAATGACTTTAACTTCTTAGATTTAACCACATATTGGATCACTGTTTTCTGAAACAGAGAACCTTTAACCTTTAATTTTAAAAAACGACTCACTGACATTTCAAATCCACAGTTTCACACTTTTATAGGTTAGTTCAGTTAATATTTCTTAGTACTTAGTCTGTGCCAAAGACCATGATGTTTCTGAAGAACTTGGAGTCCAGTGGAAAAACATCATATATAAACAAATCACTATGATTCAGGTTATATGAACAGTTTTAGCAAGCTACAGAAATATTATCTGGAAATAAAGATTTAGTGTGCACCACAGTTTCCTAACTGATCTCTCTCCTAGTCTTACATGGCTTCATTCCATTCAGGGCTATAGGTATAGTGGTTTTTCTAAGATGCACATCTGATCAGTTTAAAACCCTTTATGAATGGTATTCCAGTGACCTTAGAATAAAGTTGACTGCCTTTCTGTGTGGCCTTTTGTATATGTTAATTATCCTCTCATCTCTCTTTATCAAGTTCCCTTCAATCCCTAGTCTTTTTTGAAGTCAGTTTTCCTTATATATGTCATTTCCTTTTGTTTTGGGGCTTTTTTACTTCATTTTACCTAGAATTGTTTTCCCTCTTCTATACCTGGTTGTCTATTTTTTATATATTTTAAAATATATATAAATGTATTATGTCTATTTGCATATATATTTTGTTTATATTTCTCATTTAGGCATGCCTTTACTGTAAGTTTGACTGGGCTGGTACAGCTCTTATATTCATCTACTGCTTACCAGAGTTACAGTAGTAGTAGTAGTTAAAATGTGGAAATACTGAGCCCCCACCAAGTGACTCCTCATACCTTAGCTCTCCTGGCTTCTCTTGTAGGATTCCCAGGGCCTTTCCATAATCCAGCAATGAAAGGTTTTATATCTGATAGAGAAAGGTCCTGATCCAGCACTGTGGTTGGTGACCAGTGTTATTGTAACTATCACCTCTGGATAGATACCTCTAGTATGTACTCTTGTATTGTCCTTCACAATCCTCAGAGTCCCTTGGACTGCAAGGAGATCAAACCAGTCAATCCTAAAGGAAATCAGTCCTGAATATTCATTGGAAGAACTGATGCTGAAGGTGAAACTCCAATACTTTGGCCACCTGATGGGAAGAACTGACTCATTGGAAAAGACCCTGATGCTGGGAAAGATCAAGGCAGGAGGGGAAGGGGACAACAGAGGATGAGATGGTTGGATGGCATCACTGACTCGATGGACATGAGTTTGAGCAAGCTCCAGGAGTTGGTGATGGACAGGGAAGCCTGGTGTGCTGCAGTCCATGGGATCACAAAGAGTCGGATACAACTGAGCGACTGAACTGAACTATTTATATTATTGGGCTTCCCAGGTGGCACAAGTGGTAAAGAACCCACCTGCTAATGCAGGAGACATAAGAGGTTAAACCCCTGGGTCGGGAAGAAACCCTGGAGGAGGGCCCAGCAACCCACTCCAGTATTCTTGCCTGGAGAATTCTATGGATAGAGGAGCCTGGTGAGCTACAGCCCATGGGGTCACGAAGAGTCAGACATGACTGTGATTACACTTTGACTTTTATCTATATTATTTGCTATTGTAACTCTAGTACAAAGGTCAGTATTTGACATATAATAATGGGTACTCAGTGATTGAATGGATGGTTGATGGATTGAGAAATGAGTGAGTAAATGAATTATCAGTGTCACTTAAAATCAGCAGAATAGATGAGCTCAACCACGGATAACATTGAGTTAAGGTAACACTAACAAAAGAATCATGGCATCGGTAGAAGAAAATCCAGTAAAACTCAAATTTAGAAGGAAAGGTCAAATAATGTGTGAAGATCCAGAAGAAAGTAGTATCACAGTATTTTGGGATATAGAGTTGTTAAGAATCATAATAGTTTAACAGTGTGAAATACAGTTGAGCTAAGTGAAAATAACAATTTGTGAAGTTGATCTAAAGTAACTATATAGAAGAAATGTACAGTGTTAAATGAACATTTTAAAAAATGAAAAGAAAGTAGAATCAATAACTAAGGTTATACCTAATAAATCTATAAAAGAAGAGGAAATTAAACCTAAAGCTACCAAAGGGAAAGAAATGATACAGACTAGAGCATAAATTAAGGAAATTGAAAACAGAGGAAAAAGTAGAGAAAATCAATGAAGCCAAAGCTGGTTCTCTGAAAAAATTGATAAAATTGATATGCTGAGAATCTGGTTAACCAAGAGAAATGATAGGTAACATGTATTACCAATATCAGCAGTGGAGAGGGTTCATCACTGCTGATCCCCTGAATATTAAAAGGATAATAAAGAAATACTGTGAACAACTCTATGCCCATAATACAATAATTTAGATAAAATAGACCAATTTCTTGAAAAACACAAACTACCAAACCTCACACAAGAAGAAACATATAGCTGGAATAGCTCTATACCTATTAAAGAAATTGAATTTGTAGTTAAGAACCTTCGATAAAAAGAAAACTCAATGTAGACTGTGTCAGTGGTGAATTCTATCAACTACTTATGTAAGAAATAGTATCATTCCTTCCAGAAAATAAGAAGGATCACTTCCCAACTCATTTTATGAGATTAGTAGTACCAAAATACCAAAACCAGACAGAAACATTCTAGGAAAAGACTAATATCTGTCATGAACATAGAAATAAAGAGTTGAAACAAAATATTAGCATATAAGATTCAGCAATTTATAAAACAGATTATGGATTATGACCAAGTGAGGTTCATTCCAGGAATGCATGGCTGGTTCAGCATGTTAAAAAAAAGAAAAATCAATCAATATATTTTATCATCTTAGACCAAATATGAAAAACCATATAATCATCTCAATAGATGCAGAAAAAGTATTTGACAGAATTCAACATTCTTTCATAATAAATCTCTCAGCAAGTTAGAAATAGAACTTATTCTACTTCCTTAGAAGAAACTATGAAAAACCTCCAACTAACATTGTACTTAATGATGAGAGACTGAATGCCTTCCACCTAAAATTAGAAACTAGGTAAAAAATGTCTTCTCTCACTATTCTTACTCAACATTTTCAGTTCAGTTCTGTTCAGTCACTCAGTCGTGTCCGACTCTTTGCGACCCCATGAATCGCAGCACGCCAGGCCTCCCTGTCCATCACCAACTCCCAGAGTTCACTCAAACTCATGTCCATAGAGTAGGTGATGCCATGCAGCCATCTCATCCTCCGTCATCCCCTTTTCCTCCTGCCCCTAAACCCTCCCAGCATCAGAGTCTTTCCAATGAGTCAACTCTTCGCATGAGGTGGCCAAAGTACTGGAGTTTCAGCTTTAGCATCAGTCCTTCCAATGAACACCCAGAACTGATCTCCTTTAGGATGGACTGGTTGAACCACCATGCAGTCCAAGGGACTCTCAAGAGTCTTCTCCAACACCACAGTTCAAAAGCATCAATTCTTTGATGCTCAGCCTTCTTCACAGTACAACTCTCACATCCATACATGACCACAGGAAAAACCACAGCCTTGACTAGATGGACCTTAGTTGGCAAAGTAATGTCTCTACTTTTGAATATACTATCTAGGTTGGACATAACTTTTCTTCCAAGGAGTAAACGTCTTTTAATTTCATGGCTGCATTCACCATCTGCAGTGATTTTGGAGCCCCAAAAAATAAAGTCTGACACTGTTTGCACTGTTTCCCCATCTATTTCCCATGAAGTGATGGGACCAGATGCCATGATCTTCTTTTTCTGAATGTTGAGCTTTAAGCCAACTTTTTCACTCTCCTCTTTTACTTTCATCTAGAGGCTTTTTAGTTCCTCTTCACTCTCTGCCATAAGGGTGGTGTACCCAAGTAAGATGGTAGGTGTTGTGAGAGGGTGTCAGAGGGCAGACACACTGAAACCATAATCACAGTAAACTAGCCAATCTGATCACATGGACCACAGCCTTGTCTAACTCAATGAAACTAAGCCATGCCATGTGGGGCCACCCAGGACAGGTAGGTCTTGGTGGAGAGGTCTGACAGAATGTGGTCCCACTGGAGAAGGGAATGGCAAACCACTTCAGTATTCTTGCCTTGAGAACCCCATGAACGGTATGAAAAGGCAAAAGGATAGGATACTGAAAGAGGAACTCCCCAGGTTGGTAGGTGCCCAATATGCTACTGGAGATCAGTGGAGAAATAACTCCAGAAAGAATGAACGGATGAGCTAAAACAAAAATAATACCCGGTTGTGGATGTGACTGGTGATGGAAGCAAGGTCTGATGCTGTAAAGAGCAATATTGCATAGGAACCTGGAATGTCAGGTCCATGAATCAAGGCAAATAGGAAGTGGTCAAACAGGAGATGGCAAGAGTGAACATCGACATTCTAGGAATCAGTGAACTAAAATGGACTGGAATGGGTGAATTTAACTCAGATGACCATTATATCTACTGCTGTGGGCAGGAATCCCTTAGAAGAAATGGAGTAGCCATCATGGTCAACAAAAGAGTCTGAAATGTAGTACTTGGATGCAGTCTCAAAAATGACAGAATGATCTCTGTTTGTTTCCAAGGCAAACCATTCAATATCATGGTAATCCAAGTCTAGGTCCCAACCAATAATGCTGAAGAAGCTGAAGTTGAACAGTTCTATGAAGACCTACAAGACCTTTTAGAACTAACATCTGCAAAAGATGTCCTTTTCATTATAGGGGACTGGAATGCAAAAGTAGGAAGTCAAGAAACACCTGGGGTAACAGGCACATTTGGCCTGGGAATACAGAATGAAGCAGGCCAAAGGCTAATAAAGTTTTGCCAAGAGAACGCACTGGTCATAGCAAACACCCTCTTCCAACAACACAAGAGAAGATTCTACACATGGACATCACCAGATGGTCGACACCAAAATCATATTGACTATATTCTTTGCAGCCAAAGATGGAGAAGCTCTATACAGTCAGCAAAAACAAGACCGGGAGCTGACTGTGGCTCAGATCATGAACTCCGTATTGCCAAATTCAGACTTAAATTGAAGAATGTAGGGAAAACCACTGCACCATTTAGGTATGACTCAACATTTTGCTAGAAGTTTAAGTGCAATAAGTGCAGTAGACTTGAAATAAAAGGCATATACATTAGGAGAATAGGAAATAGAAACTAACTGTATTGCCAATAGACATGATTATTCATTTAGAAAATCTCAGATAATCTACAAAAATTTCTAGATTTAATGAGTGAATTTAGTGGTGTCTCGGTGGTAAAGAATCTGCCTGCCAATGAAGGAAATGCAGATTTTATCCCTGGGTCGGGAAGATCCCCTGGAGAAGGAAACGGGAACCACTCCAGTGTTCTTGCCTGGGAAATCCCATGGACAGAGGAGCTTGGCAGGCTACAGTCCATAGTGTCAGAAAAGAGTTGGACATGACTTAGCGAATAAATAACAACATTAACAGAATTGAAAATCATTTGAAGCTAAAAGAAACATTTATATACACTAGCAGAGAACAACTGGAATTAAAATTTTAAAAATAACATTTACATCAGAACTTCCCAATAATGAAGTTCAGTTCAGTTCAGTCACTCAGTCGTGTCCGACTCTTTGCGACCTCATGAATCGCAGCACGCCAGGCCTCCCTATCCATCACCAACTTCTGGAGTTCACTCAGACTCACGTCCATTGAGTCCGTGATGCCATCCAGCTGTCTCATCCTCTGTCGTCCCCTTCTCCTCCTGCCCCCAATCCCTCCCAGCATCAGAGTCTTTTCCAATGAGTCAACTCTTCGCATGAGGTGGCCAAAGTACTGGAGTTTCAGCTTTAGCATCATTCCTTCCAAAGAAATCCCAGGGCTGATCTCCTTCAGAATGGATTGGTTGGATCTCCTTGCAGTTCATGGGACTCTCAAGAGTCTTCTCCAACACCACAGTTCAAAAGCATCAATTCTTCGTATGTAGGTATAAATCTAACAAACATGTAGGCTCTATATGCTAACAAATGTAACACAGTAACAAAAGAAGTATAAATAAATGTTTACAGATTGGAAGACTCAATATTGTTGAGGTCTCAGTTCTCTCAAATGAAAAAATCCCAGAATACTTTTCCATAGATGAGGAAATAGACAAACTGATTTTAAAATTTGTATGGAAAAAACAAAGGATTTAGAATAGCCAAAATAATTCTGAAAAAGAAGAACAAAGCTGGAAGACATACATTACTCAATTTCAAGGCTTACTATGAATCTATAGTAATCAAGACAGTTTGAGATTTGCCAAGGATAGGCATTTAGATAAATGGAACAGAAAATAGCTCAGATATAAATTCATAACAAATATTGTGAACTCATTTTTGACAAAGGTGCAAATGCAGAAATAATTTAATGGAGAAAGTTAATCTTCAACAAATGGTACTGGAACAATTAGATGTCCATATGCAGAAAAATGAATGAAACTTGAAGGAAAACTCACTATTTACAGAAATTACCTCAAAATGGATCACAGAACTAAATATAAAACTGTAGAATTTGTAGAAGAAAACATCTGGGTTTTTCTACTAGAGGAAATCTCTGTTTGAATTTGATGATGAATCTTTAGATGTAACACCAATAGCATGATTCATACAATAAAGAATCAATAAGTTGTACTTTATCAAAATTAAAATCTTTTGCTATGCAAAAGATACATTTTAGAGGGTGAAAATATAAGACACAAACAGGAAGAAAATAGTTGTAAATCTCATATCTGATTAAAGAAACAAACATAACACATCTATCCACAGTAGAAACTATTCTTAAAAGTTAACAGTAAGAACACAAACAACCCTATTAAAAAATGGGCAGATTAGCTTTTTCACAACGGGTTTGCCGCCAGGACACAGGTGTCATGAAAACCACCATTAAACCTAAGCAAAAATGGGAGAGGAAAAGACCCACATCAACATTGTTGTCATTGGGCACATAGACTCAGGGAAGTCTACTATGACTGGCCATCTGATCTACAAATGTAGCGGGGTCGACAAGAACAATTGAAAAGTTCGAGAAGGAGGCTGCCGAGATGGAAAAGGGCTCCTTCAAGTATGCCTGGGTCTTGGACATACTGAAAGCTGAATGTGAGCGTGGTATCACCATTGATATCTCCCTGTGGAAATTTGAGACCAGCAAGTACTATGTTACCATCATTGATGCCCCAGGACACAGAGACTTCATCAAAAACAGGCACGTCCCAGGCTGACTGTGCTGTCCTGATTGTTGCTGCTGGTGTTGGTGAATTTGAAGCCGGTATCTCCAAGAATGGGCAGACCCGTGAGCATGCCCTTCTGGCTTACACCCTGGGTGTGAAACGACTAATTGCTGGAGTTAACAGAATGGATTCCACCCTACAGCCAGAAGAGATACGAGGAAATTGTTAAGGAAGTCAGCACCTACATTAAGAAAATTGGCTACAGCCCCGACACAGTAGCGTTTGTGCCAATTTCTGGCTGGAATGGTGACAACATGCTGGAGCCAAGTGCTAACATGCCGGAGCCAAGTGCTAACCCGCCATGGTTCAAGGGATGGAAAGTCACCCGTAAGGACGGCACTGCCAGGGGAACCACCCTGCTTGAAGCTCTGGATTGCATCCTGCCACCAACTCACCCAACTGACAAACCGTTGCGTTTGCCCCTCCAGGATGTCTATAAAATTGGTGGTATTGGTACTGTCCCTGTGGGTCGTGTGGAGACTGGTGTTCTCAAACCTGGCATGGTGGTCACCTTTGCTCCAGTCAATGTAACAACTGAAGTGAAGTCTGTAGAAATGCACCGTGAAGCACTGAGTGAAGCCCTTCCTGGGGACAACGTGGGCTTCAATGTCAAGAACGTGTCTGTCAAAGATGTTTGTCATGACAATGTGGCTGGTGACAGCAAAAGTGCCTCACCAATGGAAGCAGCTGGCTTCACAGCTCAGGTGATTATTTGGAACCATCCAGGCCAGATCAGTGCTGGACATGCACCTGTGCTGGACTGTCACACAGCTCACGTTGCTTGCAAGTTTGCTGAGCTGAAGATTGATCGTCGTTCTGGGAAAAAAATTCTTGAAATCTGGTGACGCTGCCATCGTTGATATGGTTCCTGGCAAGCCTATGTGTGTCGAGAGCTTCTCTGACTATCCTCCCCAGGGCTGTTTTGCTGTGCGTGACATGAGACAGACAGTTGCTGTGGGTGTCATCAGAGCAGTGGACAAGAAGGCAGCTGGAGCTGGCAAGGTCACCAAGTCTGCCCAGAAAGCTCAGAAGGCTAAATGAATGTTATCCCCAATACCTGCCATCCCAGTATTAATCAGTGTTGGAAGAATGGTCTCAGAACTGTTTATCTCAATTGGCCATTTCAGTTTAGTAGTAAAAGACTGGTTAATGACAACAATGCATTGTAAAACCTTCAGAAGGAAAGGAGAATGTTTTTGTGGTCCATATGTTTTGTGTGTGGCAGTTTAAGTTATTTGTTTGTAAAATCAGTACTTTTTAATGAAAATGACTTGACCAAAAATCTGTCACAGAATTTGAGACCCATTAAAAAAAGTTTAATGAGAAGAAAAAAAAAGGGCAGATTCTTTACCAAAGGAGATATGTGGATGGCAAATAAGCATATGAAAAATTGCACACTATCATAGGAAAATACAGATTAAAACCACAATTAAATAAATGACATATCTAATAGAATTGCTAAAATTAAGCACTAAAACAGTGGACAACACCAAATGATGATGAGGCTGCAAAGATACAAGACTCCACTGTGTTGGAAGATGTGGGTAAGTGTGGCTGACCTCTCTACCATAGAGAGCTCACCAGTTACCTGATATTGGTCCCTGTTCTAGCTGTCACTCTTTGTGATTCTCAGTGTGGAGTCTCTCTGGAGTGGCATAGCTTCAACCTTCTCTTGCGTATTTTTTGAGCTGAGAATTTCTCCACACTGTGGCTTATCCATTAGTGTCCACTTTCTGTCTCTTAAAATTTAATCAAAACTTCTAGTCGACCAGTGTACCCATTCTGTCTACCCCTCAGCATTGCAAAAGGAACAGACCTAGACACTCATGTCAACTTAGACCAGAAGTTCCGTGGACTAGGTTTGTTCACACTTCTAAATATGACTGTTCCCTTGAATGTATTCTCTTGGGAGGACGTATACTTTTTATAGTGACGCCATTGCTCAAAACATTTTTTAATGTCTCTGATTAAATGAATGAACAAGGTAGATTTTTTACCCTAGAAAATGTTGCACTGGAGAAATATAATTATAAACAAAATATCCTACCCACCCAGAAAACCTCTCTGCAAAAGTAAAAGAGAAAGAAAACACTTGGTTTTATTACTGAATAAGCATTAAATTAGAGTGTGATGGACATCACAAGCAATCTGCAAAAGAGATTGTGAAGGCAGAAAGAAATCTCCTCTTTTTTATGTAGGCAGGCAGATACAGCCATTACACATATTCTAAAGATAAGTAATAACTAGCCCTCGAGTTAGAGGACTTGACAGCACCATATGTCATATCAGTTTATCCTAAATTCATCTGGTAATTGGGTCAGCTCTTTTAGCTAATTGGCTTTATCCAAAGGAAAAATAAACTCACTTCTTAAAGACAGGAGTTAGTTTGCAACTTGAATCAAGGCACCCATGGAAATTACCCACTCGAAGAAACTAGGAGATGGGGTCTTATCATCCCTGTTGTTTGAAAGAGGTGGCTCCCAGGTCCTGGAGGAAACATCAGGGTTATAAAACTGGCAAGAGGCTTATTTTGCTTTTAAAAAGATTCATATCTCACAGGTGCAGAGAAAGAATTTACAAGCTTTCCAAGGAAAATGCTCTAAAGAGAGGAGGGGATCTCTTTCTGTTTTTTTTTCAACCAGAGAAAATTAATTTTTTCTTTTTCAGTTTGCATCTGCCCTTACAGTTTGCTCAGGTAAAAAGCAAAGGAACAACAACAACAACAACAAAAAAAACAGCAATGTAAAGTATAAAAAAATGCAAATGGTTATCTTTTGTAGTTTATGTACAAAATTATGATAGAAAGCAATCCTAAAAATGAGTCTTACTTAAGCAATATCAACTTTCTTGGACTCCCAAAGATGATTGTGAGGTAGGAGATAGATGGGCTTCAGGTTGGAAATTTATAATCAGCCGCCCTTCTGCTTTCATTTCTTGAGATAAGAGATAGGTGGGCTTCAGCTGAGGAATTTACAACTAATAGAAACAGAGTAAATAGCCGGTCTTTGTCTCTTAACTCAAGGGAATAATCATGCCAAGGACAAAGAAAGGACAAAACCCTGTCTGATTAGGAAGACACTACACAGGAGCAGAAAGGCTCCTTGGAGTAAAAAGTCAGAGGTTAATTTGAGGCCATGAGTCATGCTCATCCTCATTCACTTCGAGATCCATCTTGGCTAGGGTGTGCGTGTACACCCCAGGGAGGGTCCTGATGTGTACACCCCAGGGAGGGTCCTGACATGTACACCCCAGGGAGGGTCCTGACGTGTACACCCCAGGGAGGGTCCTGAGACAAGTTAACCAGGTGGGACAAAGCAAGGTGATTGGCCTGAGGGAAGACCTGGAAGACTGCCCCTTTATAAAGGATTTAAACTTAACCAAAAGGCGGGACTTTCTCTCTGAGCCAGCCCACGCACCTTTCCACATGTACTTTTCAATAAACTTTACTCTTTTCCGCCTCCTTGCCTGAATTTTTTTCAGTAAACTTTTTGCTTTACTCTTCTCCGCCTCCTTGCCTGAATTCATTCTTGACTAGGCAGGCAAGACTAGGGACCTTAGCCCTAACTGCTGGCTCCTGTGGCCCAGTGGTTAGGACTCCTGGTCTTGGAAACTAGGAGCCTGCTTCCAGCTACCTTTCACTGCTGCTTGCTGCAAGCTGCCCCTTACTGCTACTCGTGTCTGAAATCAATTGCTGCCAGAAAAGAATACTTCGGGATGTGTGTTTCCTGCCATTATTGCGTAAAAAACACATTCTCTTAACTCATCATCTCCCTTACAGAGCTATGCCTAAATTCTTCTGTAAAATTAAATAGTACATCTTGTTCGTTTGAAAATGAATGTGCGACTTATTGTGCAAGCTTACTCTGGGAGTATATAGTGCTGATTCACTCCATCTGTATTCCTGTTAACACTTTTCGCATATTTCAACTGTATCCTTTGTTATATATTAGTTATTAAAGTAAATCTTTAGGCGTTGGAGCCATTCACTTGGCTGAAATTGATCCTGTAAAAACTAGTAAGTTGATGTTAATACATGCATCAAAGTGAGCTGTGCTGCTTGGTTAATTTACTAAACTTTATTTAAATTTTCCAGTAACCAATGATAAAGTTATAAAAGGGACTTCCCTAATGGCTCAGTGATAAAGAATCCATCTGCAATGCAGGAGAGGCAGGAGATGCAGGTTTGATTCCTGTGTCAGGAAGGTTCTCTCAAGGAGGAAATGGCAGCCCACTGTAGTACTATTACCTGGAAAATCCCATGGACAGAGGAGCCTGGCAGGCTACAGTCCTTGGAATCACACAGAGTTGGACACAAGTGAGCACACACACACAGAGTTATGAGTACATAAAACAATTTTTGACAAACATAATTCAATTGTAGATGAATCAGACTGTTAATATAACTCAAGTCAGGTAGAAGATTGCCTTCTGAAGTGCCGATTAGTATCGTGGTACAGGTTTGGTAGTCAGTAGGGAAACTGGGAGGAAAAAAGGTAAAATCCCTTTGCTTTTAAAAAATTTTTTGTCCATATCTTGCCTGGGACTTATTGCTAGGAAGCCATCTTGTAAAAAAAACAACTTTAGTGAGGTAGGAGTTTATAACAATAAAACATACCTGTTTTAGAGAGATTGTTTTTAAAAAACACTGAAAAAAACCTGTCAATCTATATCAAATAGTCTTCAGTTAAAATGTTAGCATATCTTTGAATAGAGTTAATGTAAAATAGAGCTGCTGCTGCTGCTAAGTCACTTTAGTCGTGTTCGACTGTGTGTGACCCCATAGATGGCAGCCCACCAGGCTCCCCCGTCCCTGGGATTCTCCAGGCAAGAACACTGAGTGGGTTGCCATTTCCTTCTCCAATGCATGAAAGTGAAAAGTGAAAGGGAAGTCGCTCAGTCGTATCCGACTCTTAGCGACCCCATGGACTGCAGCCTACCAGGCTCCTCCGTCCATGGGGTTTTCCAGGCGAGAGTACTAGAGTGGGGTGCCCTTGCCTTCTCCGGTAAAATAGAGCAGCGGTTCTCAAATTGTGGTCCACGACTAGCAACATTGACATCAGCTGGGACCTTGCTAGATGTGCAGACTCTTCCCCAAGCCCAGATGTAGTTAATCGAAAACTTGGGGCGTGGCCTGGCAATCTATTGTGATCAATCTACCAGGTATGTCTGTTTTTTTAATTAAAAAAATTTTTTTTTGAACTTTTTGTTTTATATTGGAGAGAATCCAACTGCAGTTCTGGAGACATGGGCTCTATCCCTGGGTCGGGAAGATCCTCTGGAGGAGGACATGGCAACCCCTCCAGTATTCTTGCCTAAGAAATCCCATGGACAGAGGAGCCTGGCAGGCTGCAGTCCATGGAGTCGCAAAAGAGTTGGATACAACTTAGCGACTAAACAAAAGCCAATTAACAATGTTGTGATAGTTTTAGGAGGACAGCAAAGGGACTCATCGGTACATATACATGTATCTGTTCTCCCCACAAACTCCCTTTCCACAGACTGCCACTTTATATTGAGCAGAGTTTCCTGTGCTATACAGTAGGACTTTGTTCTACCACATATTTCTGATCTGATATTTGAGAAGAACTGAATTAATAAAATGTTTCAGTGGTAAGAGTTAGATAAGAGTTTCAGAATACCTCAAGATGACCTTTAGCCCCATCCCTGTTTGAGAGATGCATACTAGTCAATGAGTAACTTAATCTGCTTAATTATTTACTAGGATTTTTTCTTTTTTGGTTTGGTGGTGTCTCAGTTCTGTTTTGCTGAAGGAAGCACTGTGAAAGACTCGAGTTCCTTTGTTAAATTTTTAGTATTTGCTTAGAAATTTAACATAAGCAAATTTAAATATCTTAGGGTTCATAATCTCAATAACTTTTTCCTAAAATTACTAGTCACTTAATATCATTTAAAAATATATCAATTAAGCTAAATCTCCTCATAGCAGCTCTTTATATCTTATTAATAATTTAGCAATGCTATTTACATTAGCCACAGAGCCATGTCTTGATCTTAGAGGTGTGGTGTTAACTTACTGGTAGGGAGTAAGGCATTTATCAGAGCCCTCTTGATTTTGCTGGATTTTAGTGCTGAGTTAGAAAGGACCAAATTTGAAGCTAACCTTAAAATGTATAAAATTTATAGAGTCATCCCTCCCTCAGCCTCATCCAACATCTAATTAGTTACCAATTCCCTATCCATGTGTGTGTGCAAAGTTGCTTCAGTCGTCTCTGACTCTTGGGTAACACTATAGACTGTAGCCTGCTAGGCTCCTCTGTCCGTGGGATCCTCCAGGCACGAATACAGGAATGGGTTATCATGCCCTCCTCCAGGAGATCTTCCTGACCTAGGGACTGAACCCATGTTTCTTGTGTCTCCTGCACTGGCAAGTGGGTTCTTTACCTCTCGTGCCATCTGGGAAGCCCCAATCAGTACTACCCCTTAAATATCTCTGAATCTAACTACTTCTTTCTCCAGTACTGCCATCTTTTGGTCTGAGCCACCATGTTTCCCCCTGGATTTCCTAATGATTTATCTAAATCCATTCTCACAGTGTGAATTATTTGGTGTTTAATAACATACATTTGATTATGTTCCTTCCACTTGGCTTTTCATAAAGTCCACAGTCTGCCATGGCCTGTGACACCTTACATGATCCAGCTTCTCCAGCTTCTCTAGCAAGAGATCTATCTTTGTAAAGTTGCTTAAAGGTATTGTTTCTTTCTACCACAGGGCCTTTGCACATCCTGTACCCTCATGGTCCAGCTGACCCTTAATTGATCTTTAGATTTCAGTTTAAAAGTCACTTTTTCTGGAGAACTTTTCTATATATATATATATATTCTCTCTGCCCCATAGCCCATATCTGTATGCTCCTTGTTGTACGCTCTCAGCTTTCTCCACACTTTGGTCGTTAGGCTTATTTTTCTATTTGTTTATTGTATACCTTCTCCACTAGACAGCATTCCACAAGGGGAAGTTTTATGTCTGGTAACTCTAGTGACTAGCAAAAAATATCTGGTGTGTGGTGCTCAAAGTATAGGAAGAAGGGATGAATGAATGAGTGAACTTAATGAGCAAAGTGATGGCTTTCCATGGTAAAGTAGTATGAGATTTGTGAAGCTGGCACAGGTTAGGGTTACTAAGCTGTTCCTTATTTCTTGTGTATGTACATAAAGCTTGTGCTCTTCAGAGGGACGTTTTGCTTCAGGGACAACTCTACCTTTCAGAAAACTGTCTGTGTTTCTATAGCAACATCTTCAAATGGGAAACTACAGTAACACATGTTTCCATTAGATTTGCTGATATAAATAATTGCATAGACAGAAATGTGTATACAGCGCTCCTAAAAACAGTATACTTTAGATTTCAAAGTAAGTTGATATATATTTATCTATACTTGTATACATCTACGTTTATTTATGTGTCGTATAAGTGTGTGATATATTTTTCTTAATACATTGAGCTCCATTTGTATATATTTAATATAGTTGGGAAAGAGATTTCAGGTTGAAAAAAGCTTGAACACACCTCTTTTTGGCTGCCAAAAGCATGTCTTATGTGACAGACTGAGTTTTGTTTGTGTCTCTGTGTGTTTTAACATGGAACATAAACAATTGCATGTCTTTTTAACACTTAATCCTAATATTAGATAATAGGAGCTGATGGGGGAAATTACTGATGGAAAGAATGTCTGTTCACCATGTTTTCCTCCGAGAATGCAAACATGTGCTTATTAACTCTTTCAAGTTTTTAATCTGAATATTCTGGACCAGGTTGATGTCATACTTGATATTTTGTGTTGTGTATGTTTCTGAGAAATTTGTTTTGTGGTTTTTCATTATTTTTTTGTATGTTTAGATTTCTATTGCTTTAAAGAACATAACCTTCATAACCAAGGAGAAAGCTGCTCGACTCATCCCAAATGCTATCCAGATTGTTACAGAGGGTGAAAAGGTGAAAAACTACCTTTGCCTTATTACATAATGTGGAGAAAATTTGCCTCATACTGATCATCAGAGTTGGGAATATAAGCAGTTCTTGGAGTTAGGAATATCTGATAGAGATACGCTATATTTAATACTAGATTTCTGTATACTTAAATACTGATTGTTGATTGACTTTAAATAACTGCTCAAATTTTTTGTAGTTTATTATTTACAGAAAACTTTCTCTCATATTTTTCATTTCTAAATTATCAGAGGTAGGTGGGATAAACCTTAGCAAAACATCCTTATTATTTTTAAATACTCTAATAGTTATATGATTGTTCTTTAGTCAATTAATACCTTCACAGTATCAACTAATAAAAATGAACAGTTCTGGTGAACAGAGATTTGGTAGCATATAAGTAAGGACATAATCATTAGAATCTTTTTTTAGAATGGCAATTTGCTTTAGCTGCCATCATTTTTATAATGCACCTACAATATCCATCAGTTCTTGGTATGAAGAATCTTTCTCTACTCACCTGGAAAATTAATTAACAGCTCTGTATGTAACTTTAGAAGCAAAATGCTGAGAAAGAAAAAGAAGGAAGGAAGGAAAAAGGAAAACATGGTAGGGGAGGAAGGAGGAGAAGGAAGGAACAAAACAGGGAAGGAAATGAGAGAGAGAAGAGGCAGTAGAGCAGGGGACAGGGGAGATAAATAGATTGAACCATTATGATGATACTTTTCAATCTTGTAAAGTTTCTTTCACATGCACTTTTTATTTTAAACAGTCTCATCATTACAAAACACTTCCAGGTACAGTACAAAGAACTTTTCCCCTGTAAACTATTTGAGAATAAGTTGTCACTCTGAAGCCTTATCATCCCAGACATCACCCCAGATAGTCTAGCATGTATTTCTATCAAAGACATTCTCTTACCGAACCACTGCATGACCATCAAATTCAAGAATTTAGTATTGATCATTGTCACTGCTGAGTTCTCTAACCTGTTTCAGTTTCCTCTATTATCCCAATAATATCCTTTATAGCAAACAGACCCAGTTCAGAAATGCGTATTACATTTAGTTGTCAAGGTCTTTAATTTCCATATTCTCAACTAATCTCTTAGTCGTTCCTTGGCTTTTGTGCCCTTGACACTTCTAAAGATGATATTAATGGGTAAGTTATTTTGTAGGATATCCCTCAGTTGTGTTTGTCTGGTATTTTCTTATGATTACGTTTAAGTTTTGCAATTTTGGCAGAAATAGCGCAGAAGTTCAGAGAAGACAATGGCCCCCCACTCCAGTACTCTTGCCTGGAAAATCCCATGGATGGAGGAGTCTGGTAGGCTACAGTCCATGGGGTTGTGAAGAGTCGGACACGACTGAGCGACTTCACTTTCACTTTTCACTTTCATGCACTAAAGAAGGAAATGGCAACTCACTCCAGTGTTCTTGCCTGGAGAATCCCAGGGACGGGGGAGCCTGGTGGGCTGCTGTCTGTGGGATCACACAGAGTCGGACATGACTGACGTGACTTAGCAGCAGCAGCAGCAGAAGCACAGAAGTTATTCTCTGTTCTTTACATTGCATCCTCGCAGATGGTGGGGCTTCTTAAGAGGCGCTTGTGGTAAAGAACCTGCCTGCCAGTGCAGAGGACAAAAGAGGCATGGGTTGGATCCTTGGGCCGGGAAGATCCCCTGGAGTGGGAAAAGGCAACCCACTCTAGTATTCTTGCCTGGCAAATTCAATGGACAGAGGAGCCTAGTGGGCTATAGTCCATGGGCCACAATTGAGCAACTGAACACACACACACACAGACACATATCTTGCTGTTAATATTCTTGATATTCACTTTGATCACTTAAATAAGATGGTGTAAATAAGACTTTACTGTAAAGTTAGTCTGTTTTCCTTTGTAATTATGTTTTGTAGCAAGCTACTTTGTAAATATACAATTCCTCATCAGATTCATTCATTTATTTACTCATATCAGTGTGACCTCATAATGTCTTATTTTAGTTAATAAGTTATAATCCACTGCTATCATTATTTATTTTAATACTCAAATTGTCCCAAGTGTGATCAGTGGGAGCCCCTCAAACTGGCTCTAGTATCCTTGTGACTGTTTTCAGCATTATTTGAGCATTTCCGTGCTTTTTAGCACAAGATGTTACAGGCTTTCCCCATCTCAGTCCTGGAATCAAGCAGGGCGTGAGAGCCCAGTAGTCCTGGCTCCCAGGCTCTTGAATGTAGACTCGGTAGTTGTGGCCCACGGGCTTAGTTGCTCTGTGGCATGTGGGATCTCCCCAGATCAGGGGTCAAACCTGTGTCTCCTGCGTTAACAGGCAGCTTCTTTACCACTCAGCCACCAGAGAAGCCCTAAAATAGACTTATTCTTAATTGTACGATTAATATATCTGATGAGGAAAAATTATAAATTTCTCTATGGCAGAACAATCAAACTAAGTTAGAACTGAAACACACATAACACACCCCAGCATGTCCCCATTTGGGATAGGCCTCTCCCAGTGTGCAGTATACATCTGTGTTACATATTAACCAGATCTCCTGAGGCAGGAGGCTATAATCAACCTTTGAGGAGAATACACCTATTCTTCAGACACCAGTGTTGTAATTTTAAGATTAATATTTCTTTTTCCATCCCATACAGGGGTTCTCAGTGAGCTAAAGACTTGCTCTGTACATACACACTTGACCAAACATTTCTGATGAACTATATAATTTAACCTGTTAATACGATGCATGATTCTTTGTCTAACTGCATCTCTAACTGCTGACTAGTGGAACAGTCCTCAGAAATTTCTGACTGTCTCTGGGTTATAATCTTCAGTTTGGCTTGAATAAATTTCTCTTTTTTTCTTGGCTTGATGGTTAATTGAATTTTTGTCCACATATGTATACGTTACATTATTTGACAAAATTATCAAACAGTTCTGAAACTAACATCTTCCTTCCATGCTAATCTCATTGCCTTTTTAGAGGCAAACACTATTATCAGTTTGGTATATATCTTTTCAGGGCTTTCCTGGTGGCCCAGTGGTAAAGAACCTGCCTTGCCAATGCAGGAGACTCAGGTTCAGTCCCTGGGTTGGGAAGATTCCCTGGAGAAGGAAATGGCAACCCACTCCAGTATTCTAGCCTGGGAAATCCCATGGCAGAGGAGCCTGGCGGGCTACAGTCCATGGGATAGCATATATCTTTTCATATCTTTCCTTTGTATTTACATGTATAAATCTATATATATAAGCATATATCTTTGCTTTATTTTTAAAATAAATGCCATCCTACATTTGTTGTCCTTCAGTTCTGTTTTCTTAAAAAAAGACTTAACATTATCTCTTGGAGTCACAGGTTAGCAC
This sequence comes from Capricornis sumatraensis, assembly GCF_032405125.1. Taxonomy (NCBI): domain Eukaryota; kingdom Metazoa; phylum Chordata; class Mammalia; order Artiodactyla; family Bovidae; genus Capricornis; species Capricornis sumatraensis. The sequence continues at coordinate 165,046,152 of NC_091069.1, forward strand.
ATATAGATCAGCCTATCTCTGTTTATTAATGTACTGTATAATATTTTGTAGAATGGATTTACTATGGTTTCCTAGACCATTAGTTCGTTTCCATTGTTTTATTACAAACAGTACTGTGGTGAACAGCCTGACCATGCTTTCTTAAGCTCACGTGTGGCTCGTTCTCATATAGGTAATGGAATTTCAGGATCAAACATTTAAATTTTCATAATGATAACAACAACTAGCATTTGCCAAATATATAATAATTGTTATACATACTGTATATTTTTACATTTATTTTCTCTTTGGTTCTCACAGAAATTTGCTACCATAATTATTCTTATTGTGTACATGAGGAAGCTAAAGAAAAGTGACTCCAAGTCATAGAACTAAGTGGTAGTGCCAAGATATTAACCCAGGTAGTTTAATTGCAGAGATCTTGGTCCTAACTACCTCGCTATATTGATTCAGTGATCTCTTTTCCATCATCATGGGGGGAAAAACTACACTATTAAATATTTATCTTACAGTGTGCTCTGTTGTATTAAGGAAAGGTTAACTGTGGTACAATTAGTTGTTTTTGTTTCTAGCATACGTTCTGTGCCCCAGCAGCTTAGAGATATCATTATCCAGAACTCCTCCCAAATTAAGGTTCCTATTATTATTATTTTGGCCTTACTGCATGGCTTCTGGGATCTCATTTCCCTGACCAGGGACTGAACCCAGGCCATGGCTGTGAAAGCCTGGAATCCTAACCGCTAGGCCACCAGGGACCTCCCTAGGTTATTAATGAAGCAAGACTTAGTAATAGATTTTTAAAATTGGATATCTACCAGGTCATAGAACAAGCTTTAATAAATCCAAAAGAATTGAAATAATACAAAATGTGGTCTCTAATCACAGTGGGATGAAATTAGAATTCAGTAATAGAAGGAAATTTGGGAAACTCACAAAAAAGTGGGTATTAAGCATAATATTCGTAGAAAGCCAATGAGTGAAAGAAGAAATCACAAGGAAAATTAGAAAATACTTTGAATAAATGAAAAGAGAAACACAACATACCAAAACTTATGAGATAAAGTTTGCTAAAGCAGTGCCTAAGAGGGAGATTTATAACTATAAACACCTACATTGAAAAAGAAGAGTGATCTCAAATCAATAACTTTCCACCTTAAGAAATTAGAAAAAAGAGAGGAAACTAAACACAAAGCAAATAGAAGCAAGGAAACAGTAAAGGTTAGAATAAAAATGAATGAAATAAAGAATGGAAAAATAATGTTAGTTAAAAGAACCATAAATTCTTTATTTGAAAAGATCACCAAATCCTAATAAAATACTTTAAAAACTAAAAAAAAAAAAAAAAAAATCACCAAAATTGACAAACCTTTAGCTAGGTTACCCAAGAAAAAAGATTAAAATTATGTTTCAGAAGTGAAAGTGGTAACATTATTACTGACCTTACAAAAGGAAATGGTTTATACTATGAACAATTGTATACCAACAAATTAATTAACCTAAATGAAATGGACAGATAACTAGAAAGTCACAAACTATTGAAACTGACTCAGTCAGAAATAGAAAATCTGAATAAACCTATAACTAGGAAAGAGATTGAATTAGTAATCAAAAATCTACCAACAGAGAAAAACTCAGGCCCAGATGGCTTCACTGATCAATCTGTCAAATGTTACAGTAGAATTAACACCAGTCTGTCACAAAACATTCCAAAAAGGAGTTCCCAACTTGCTCTATGGAGGCAGTATTATTACCGTGATACCAAAACCAGACAAAGAACATCAGAGGAAAACTACAGACCAATATTTATGTCCATTGTGTCTATGAATGTAGAGACAAAAATCCTCAAGAAAATATTAGCAAGCCAAAATCAGCAACATATAAAAAGATTATATACCATGATTTATACAAAGTTGTTCAATACATGAAAATCAATGTAATACACTATTAGTAGAATAAAGGACAAAAAACATGATCATGTCAATCAGTACAGCAAAAATTTTTGACAAAATACAACATCTTTTCATGATTAAAAAAGAAAAACAAGCTAGAGCTAGCAAGGAATTTCATTAGTTGGATAAAGTTCATAGCCACATATTTACTGGTGAAAGACTAATGATTCCCCTTTAAGGTCAGGAATAAGACAAAGGATGCCCTTTCTTACCACTTCTATCCAACATTGTATTGAAGGTTCTAGCCAGGAAAATTATACAAGGAAAAAAAAGTAAAAGACATCTACTTTAAAAATGAAGAAATAAAACAATCTCCATTGATAGATGACATGTTTTTGTATATATATAATCCCAAGAAAACCAATAAAAATGTGCTAGAACCAATAAATAAATTCAGCAATTGTTGGAAGAAATTAAAGGCAACTTAAGTAAAAGAAAAGAATCTCATGCTCATGGATTAGATAACAATATTGCTAGGATGACAATACTCCACAAGTTAATTTGCAGATTTAATACAATCCCTATCAGAATCCCAACTGGCACTTTTATAGAAATTGACAAGTGGATCCTAAAATTCACATGGAAATGTAAGTTACCCAGAATAGCAAAAACAATCTTGAAAAAGAAGAACAAAGTTGGATGAGTTAGTCTCTTAGGTCTGCCATGACAAAATGCTATCAACTGAACAGCTTAAACAACAGAAATTTATTTTCTTAGAGTTTCGGAACCCAAAGGCCCCCGTCTCCAAATACCATTACACTGGGAGTTGGGGCTTCAACATATGGATTGTAGGTGGACACAATTCAGACTAGAGCAACCTCATTTAACTTTAATTTTCTCCTTAAAATCTCTATATCCAAGTATAGCCATATTGGGGGTTAGAGTTTCAACATGTGAATTTGGGGGAATACAGTTAGGTTCTTAACGCTAGAAGACTTATGCTTCTTGATTTCAATGTTTACTACAAACCAGTAATCGAGGCAGTATACCTACTGGCAAAAGTCTAGACATGCAGATCAATGGCATAGAAATGAGAATCTAGAAATCTTAAAATTATCAATCATAAATTGATATTTGACAAGGGTGCCAAAACAGTTCGGTGAGGAAAAAATAGTGCAGGATTCACCAAATGGTTTGCTATTGTAATAACTAGATATCAACATGTGAAAGAGTGAATTTTAACACCTACATCATATCATATACAAAAATTAACTCAAAATGGATCTTAGGCTTAAATGCAAGTCTTAAAGTATAAAGTTATCAGAAGAAACTCTAGGTCTAAATACTCATGACCTTTGGATTAGACAGTGGTTTCTTAGCTATGACATCGAAAGCTCAAGTGACAAGACTTTCCTGGTGGTCCAGTGGTGAAGGCTTCACGCTTCCAATGCAGAGGGCGTGGGTTTGATCCCTGGTCGGGGAGCTAAGATCCCACATGCTGCATGGCCAAAAAGCTCAAGTGACAATAGAAAAAAATAGATAAATTCAATTTCATCAAAATTAAAAGCTTTTGTGTTTGATGGGTCCCATCATGAAAGGGAAAAGACAACTAACTCATAGATTGGGAGAGAAAATGTGCAAGTTATATATCTGAGGAGGTATTTGTATCCAGAATACATGAAGAACTCTCACAACTCAACAGGAAAAAGACAAATAGCCAAGTGAAAAATGGGCAAAGATTTTGAGTAGTAATTTCTCCAAAGAACATATGCAAATGACCAAGTACATGCAAAGATGCTTAGGGTCATTAGCTTTTAGAGAAACATATATCAAAACTACAGTGAGATATACCACTTCACACCCACTGGGATGGCTAAAATAAAAAGACAGACATTAACAAATGTTGAACACGTGGTTAAACTGGAGCCCTCATGCATTGCTGGTGGCATTGTAAAACTTTGAAATGTTTGAAAAACAGTTTGGCAGTTCCTCAAAACGTTGAATATAGAGCTACCATATGACCCAGCAATTCCATTTCTGTGTTAGTGCAAGAAAATTGAAAGCATATGGTTCACACAAAAACTTGCAATCAAATATTCATAGCATTATTCATAGTGGCCAAAAAATGGAAATATCAACAGATGAAAATATGCATAAAAATATACAATATTTTGTATATACAATGAATAGAATACATTCTATTCATACAATGGAATATTATTTAGCAATAAAAAGGAGTGAAGTATGGATACATGGTACAACATGGTAAACCTTGAAACATTATGCTATGTGAACGAAGCCAGTCCTAAATGAACACATATTGTATGATTCTATTTTTTTTTTATGTGCAAGATGTTCACCATAGCATTGTTTATATAACAAAGAGCCAATAACAGGGTAAAGACTGTGTTATTACACAATCATATGAACTAATTATTTGCAGTCTGAAATACATGCAAAGTGAAAGTGAAGTCACTCAGTCGTGTCCAACTGTTTGCGACCCCGTGGACTGTAGTCTACCTGGCTCCTCTGTCCATGAGATTCTCCAGGCAAGAATACTGGAGTGGGTTGCCATTTCCTTCTCCAGGGGATCTTCCCAACCCAGGGATCGAACCTGGGTCTCCTGCATTGGAGTCAGACGTTTTAACCTCTGAGCCAAAGTATTTCAGGATTTTACAGTACAGGGAAATAAAAGCCATTATCTTTTAATAACTTTAAATGGAGTATATAACCTAGAACAATATTGAATCACTATGTTGTACACCTGAAACTAATATGTTGGGTAGCCTGCAGAGTTCATTTGGGTTTTTCCACAAGCTGCTGCTGCTAAGTCTCTTCAGTCATGTCTGACTCTGTGCGACCCCATAGATGGCAGCCCACTAGGCTCCTCTGTCCCTGGGATCCTCCAGGCAAGAGCACTGGAGTGGGTTGCCATTTCCTTCTCCTGTATAATTCTATTTTAATTAAATGTCCAGAACAGGCGAATTCATAGAAGTTGAAAATAAATTTGTTGCTAGGGAGAGGAAGGAATGTGGAGTGACTGCTAATGAATTTGGATATCTTTTCAGGTTGATGAAAATATTCTAAAGTTAGTAGTGATAGCTGTCCAACTCAGGATATGCTAAATACTACTGATATATATGCTTTTAGAAAAGTGAATGTAATGCTATGTGAATTATAGCTCAGTAGAACTATTATTTTTTATTTTTTTGACAGATATTTATTTCTCTATAGCCATTATTTTTCAATAACATTAAAAATATTTTATTTTATATTGGAGTATATTTGATTTACAATGTTGTGTTAGTTTTGGGTATACTGCAAAGTGGTTTAGTTATACATATACATATATGTCAGCTTCTCTGGTGACTCAGATGGTAAAGATTCTGCCTGTAGTGTGGGAGACCTGGTTTCGATCCCTGGGTTGGGAAGATCCCCTGGAAGAGGGCATGGCAACCTACTCCAGTATTCTGGCCTGGAGAATCCCCATTGTCAAGGTGCCTGGCAGGCTACACAGTCCCCTGGGGGTTGCAAAGAGTTGGACATGACTGAGTGACTAAGCACAGTGCAGCACATGGATATATTTGTTCTTTTTCAACTTCTTTTCCATAGAGGCTATTACAGAGTGTTGAGTAGAGTTCCTTGTGCTATATAGCGTGTCTTTGTTGGTTATCTATTTTATATATAGCAATGTATATCTGTTAATCCCAAATTTCCAATTTATCCCCCCTGCGCCACTTTTCCCCTTTGTTAAACATGTTTGTTTTCTAAATCTGTCCATCTGTTTCTGTTTGTGACTTCATTTGTATCGTTTCTGTAGATTCCACATATAAGTGATATCATGTGATATTTGTCTTTGACTTCACTTAGTGTGATAATCTCTAGGTCCATCCATGTTGCTGCAAATGGCATTATTTCATTCTTTTTTATGCCTGAGTAACATTCCATTATATGTATGCACCACATCTTCTTTATCCATTCATCTGTTGATGGACACTTAGGTTGCTTCCATATCATAGCTATTGTAAATAGTGCTGCAGTAAACATTAGGGTGCATGTATATTTTTGAATTATGGTTTTCTCTGGATATATGCCCAGGAGTGGAATTGCTGGATCATATGGTAGCTCTATTTTTAGTTTTTTTAAGGAACCTCCATACTGTGTGCTTTTAGAAAAGTGAATTTTATGATATGTAAATTATAGCTCAGTAAAGCTGTTATTTAAAAATATATATATGGCTTGAATGAAGAGTAGAGATTTCCAGATTATAAGAAAGGCTCCTTCTTTGCAGCAGGAGTTTAAACACCACTGTCAGAAACCTTACCTCCTCTCCTCCCCACCACCCAGCTAAGCCCCTCACTAGAGTGCTCTTAGGATTGAATAGCTTTTGATTTTTCAGGCAGCTGCTGAGGTCTGGGTCTTTCAAACAGTGCTCTGCTTGAATGCTCTCTCTTTTCCTGAATGCTGGGGGACTCAAAGTGACCTGGAAGTTAGGAGATGGAGAGAGAGGAGAGAAGTGGGTAGGGGTGGCGGTAGGGGATCTTGTCAAGCCCAGATCCTACCCCCTTCTTAAGGGAAAAGACAAGATGGGCAGGGCAGCCTCAAGGTCAACCTCCTCCCACCCCCTTAAGTCTGTATTGTCATATGGGTGTCCAGTCTCCCCGGAGCCCCATGCCCATGCTTCTACCTGGGAGATGCTTAGGGTGGTGGGCCCAAGGATGCTGGGTCCTGTGGTGCATGGCAACCACCTGGGGAGAGCACCAAGTGAATGCAGTAAGCCCTAAGCACTGGCAACTCCACTCTGCCCTTCCAGGTCCTGCTGCTGGAAGGCCCCACCTCACCTCCTGGGCTGCTCTTACTGGCAGGGGCTGAAAACTCCAGGATTGCCCTAGGGACATATTGTGATTAATCCTGCCCCACAAATACCAAGTGTTTTCCAAGTGCATTCCCTCATTCTAACAAGGAGCCTGAGACTGCTACTGCAGTTTGTGTTTGTTATACCCTGGATCTGAGTGTCCTCTCCAAATCACTTTTGCACTTATTACATGCAAGTGAGTTGGGATGCATCCTCACGAAAACAAATACCTCCAGGGAAATGATAAAGTTCAGGTTTACAGAAGAGCTAGAAGAAACTGAGATCTGAAATTTAATGATCAAAGGGAAAAATAAAAAAGCTCTTTGAAGTGGGTGAAAGAGAGGGACTTGCAGAATACTTCTGAGGCCATCATAGCCAAGTAACGTTTTTCTATAGGCTGCAAGTAATAGCAAACCCTTTTTGAAAACTTCCTGATGTCGCCTGTGTTTTTGATGTGTGCATGAGGAGTATCACCATCTTTACTGTAGTTATACCTTTCAAATCTTTGCATTGCTTGGTTATCTTTAACGTTGAACATGTGACTCTGTTTCAAGTGGACAGTATACTCTCGTTTAAAATGATTTTTTTGGCAGCTATATACCACATGGCTTATGGGATCTTAGTTCCCCAACCAGGAATTGAACTCGTACCCTCAGCAGTGAAAGCACAGAGTCCTAACCACTAGACCACCAGGAAATATCCCTATACTCTCATTTTAATAAAGAGAATGCTTACTGTTTCTGATCTATACAATGACAAAAATCATTGTTTATACTGGTATGTTAAATACCATACACAACTTAATGAAAGTTGAAGGTGAGATCTCAGTTTTAAAGCTGTCCTAATTGGAATTTTAAACACTGTAGAATTCACTGAGAGAAGGAATTAGAAAACAAAATCAATAACATAGCTACTCTTCCTGTACTCTCTTAGTGATCTTTGAAGAACAGTCCTTTTTAACTTATTAATATCTATAACAATAATAGTAACTCCCACTTAGGAAGTATTAGGTGCCAGGCGTAGGGCTAGGTCAGATAAGGCAATGGTAGCCCACTCCAGTACTCTTGCCTGGAAAATCCCATGGATGGAGGAGCCTGGTAGGCTGCAGTCCATGGAGTTGCTAAGAGTCGGGCACGACTGAGCGACTTCACTTTCATGCATTGGAGAAGGAAATGGCAACCCACTCCAGTGTTCTTGCCTGGAGAATCCCAGGACAAGAGGAGCCTAGTAGGCTGCCATCTATGGGGTCGCGCAGTGTCGGACACGACTGAAGCGACTTAGCAGCAGCAGCAGCATAGGGCTAGGTGCTTGATGTAGTCTTAGTGTTGTCCATAATTTTATGAGCCATAATTATCTTCTAGTTTTTTAAAGTGATAAGCCCCATTGGTTAGATTCGTTGATCTTTTGTAATCCTGTATTTAAAAAGAGAAGGTAAAAACCAAAATCCATTAATTATACAGCCTAACTACAAAATTATAGAGAAAACACAAGTAATCTGAATAATAAATTTTGGGTATATTCAAACTATTTTTAGATAGTTTAAGTTCAGAATATTATTTAGTATTTACTTGTAATTCAGGAATTTGAGAGTGAAATAAGTGATATTTTTGCTTACTTTTGCCTAAGAAAGTCTTAAAGCATATAAATCTATATAAAAGATTACTCCATTAGGATTGATTAAGACAACAGGATGATTTTAAATTTCTCTGTGTGTGTGTATGTCATGTATGTGTGTATTTAAATTTCTCCAGTAAGATAAATCTACAAGAGGGGAAAAAAGCCTGAGGAAGATATGGTGCCTTTGAGAAAGAAAGCTTTTAAAAGTACATTTTTTTCCCCATTCATACAGTTCCTCTGATGCTTTCCTTCAGAAAAGGCAGTTTATTTCAGATATTTGACTTAGTTTACTTACTGTAAGTCTCCAATTTTAGACATGTGTCTAAAGCGTCACCATGTCATTCATGTTGTAATTGATAGCATTTCAGCTTCGTTCACAACCTTTGAGTTTAGCACCTTCTTGAAGAACAGACATTGAGTGGGTGGGATTTGTGGGGCCAGAAGACAGTGACAGCTCCCTTCTGGGATACAAACAATTAGTGTTTTCTATATTTTTTAGAGAACCTTAGCCTTCCCCCCCACTCTAGTCCTCCACTATTTGGTTGAGGGTAAGCTGCTCCCCATTCCATGTTTTGTGTCAGAGCCAGACCACCAAATCTAAAATTTTATTTAGAGACATTATGATCTGGCCCCAGCCCACCACAACATCATTGCTATTTTTATGTTTCTAGTGATATTATCATATTGTTAGATTTAGGATTACTGATGCTATTAATATAGGCAGGATGTGTACAGAAATTTCTTTTTGCACTGTTTTTCCTCTGAGAGACATAACAGTGATGTTTCTTGCCAGTGCATGGGGCTATTGGGAAGCTCACTCTCCATGGAAATTTAAGAATACATACTGAGACTGAGGTTACTGGTTATCAATAACCTCAGATATGCAGATGACACCACATTTACAGGAAACGAAAAAGAACTAAAGAGCCTCTTGATGAAAGTGAAAGAGGAGAGTGAAAAAGTTGGCTTAAAACTCAACATTCAGAAAACTAAGATCATGGTATCTGGTTCCATCACTTCATGGCAAATAGATGGGGAAACAATAGAAACAGTGACAGACTTTATTTTCTTGGGCTTCAAAATCACTGCAGATAGATGGTGACTGCAGCCATGAAGTTAAAAGACACTTGCTCCTTGCAAGAAAAGTTATGCCCAACCTAGACAGCATATTGAAAAGCAGAGACATTACTTTGCCAACAAAGGTCCATCTATTCAAAGCTTTGGTTTTTCTAGTAGTCATGGATAGGTGTGAGAGTTGGACTATAAGGAAAACTGAGCACTGAAGAATTGATGCTTTTGAACTGTGGTGTTGGAGAAGACTCTTGAGAGTCCCTTGGACTGCAAGGAGATCAAACCAGTCCATCCTAAGGAAAGCAGTCCTGAATATTCATTGGAAGGACTGATGTTGAAGCTGAAACTCCAATACTTTGGCCACCTGATGCGAAGAACTGACTCATTGGAAAAGACCTTGATGATGGGAAAGATTGGAGGCAGGAGGAGAAGGGGACGACAGAGGATGAGTTGGTTGGCTGGCATCACTGACTCTGTGGACATGAGTTTGAGTAAGCTCTGGGAGTTAGTAATGGACAGGAAAGCCTTGTGTGCTATAGTCCATGGGATCGCAAAGAGTCAGACACAACTGAGTGACTGAACTGAACTGAACTAAGACTGAGTGTTTAAATCCAGGGCCTAATAGAGCAGAAATCTGCACTCATTTTAAATTCTAAAACTTGAGACAGAATGGCTCTCAGGCTTATTCCCAAAGGCCAAAAGGAGGAGGAGGAGGCATATGTCAGAATTAGAGATAAAGTGATGAGAATAGGTTTTCAATGTATGTTGACCCACCCTCTCCCAATTTTGATACAAGTCACTCTAACTTCTACTTGGGGAATCTGTAATTGAAGGATGACGCTTGGGGGAAAAGTGGTTTAAAACAGCTGATTGAGGGCTTCCCTGAAGGTCCAGTGGTAAAGAATCTGTCTGCCAATGCAGGAGACGTGGGTTTGATCCCTGATCTGGGAAGACCCCACATGCCACAGAACACCTAAGACTGTGCGCAAAACTATTGAGCCTGTTGGTCTAGAGACTGGGAGCCACAACTACTGAAGCCCAGATGCCGCAACTACTGAAGCTCACACACCCTAGAGCCTGAGCTCCACAGCAAGAGAAGCCACAGCAATTAGCAGCCTGTGGACTGCACCAGGAGTAGCCCCTGCTTGCAGCAACTTTCTCTAGTTGCTCAGGCTCTAGTTAAAGCCTGAGCAGCAGTGAAGACCCAGCACAGCCAAAAATAGAAAAAAATTATTAAAAAAAACACACAAAAGCAGTTGATTACTTATGTTAGTATCTATAAAGGAAAAATACGTTGATCTGAAGGGGACTTGGCCAGACTTAGGCCTAAGACTTAGGACTTAGGCCAGAAAAGCAAAATCACAGACGTAGACTTTGACCACTGGAGGAGTGAACAGAGATGAGACAGAGGTGACTTATCAGGCTTCACCAGCATCACAGGTAGTTTTTCCCTTAAAAACTGGCTACCTTTGTTCTGACTTCATGCTTATCATGCAGATTTCTGATTACTAATCCGACTTCTAAGGTATTCAGGCACCTGGATGGTAAGGATGAACGCCTTCTGAAGTCTAGAAAAAGACTGTTCTGAGCATTAGTGTATTTACTATGGAGCATGTGTGTGCAGCTTTTGAGTGTAGCTGGTTTGAGTCAGATGCTCTGAGTGCCTCTCTAGGAAGTCAACAGTGCTGAGGCCATTCTCCAAATAGTGGTTAACTGATCAAGTTAGTGTCATCTTTGAGAAGAGTGCCATCCAGCTTCCTCTTGCAGACTCTTCAGCCTTATCAAACCTCTTATTCTTCCTTATGCCCCTCTCCAATGATTCTTCCTTTTGAAATTACTTGGAAATCTAGAAGTTTTCCAGTAGTGTTAGAAATCTAATAAGAGCAGTATTCAAACCTACCGGGAAAAAAGATGCAAATTGCTAAGTATTTTAGTCACATAGTCTATATAGTAACCTGGCAGTGTAGAAGTATTTGTCTATTGTTCCTTCTTTTTTACCTTTCTGGTTGGCAGAACTCCTCCATCTATTTTCCATTGGTCAGTGAAGTATACCTCCTCCTGACCAGCCACCCAAGCCAGAAACCCGGTGCATCTTTGTTTTCTTACCTCTTCTTTGCCAATGTGTTATGTCAGTCATCAAGACCCTCATCATTTCTAGCTTGAACCATTGCAGTAGTCTCCTAAAGATCTCTTTAAACACTCTAATCTGTCCTTCAGGTTGTTATCAAAGAAGCTGTCATTTTAAAAGTATATCTTTGAAAAGAACACAACCACAGTTATTGCTTTTCTATGTGTAAACTGGTAGGTTCCCTTCTATATTTAACATGGAATATGGTCTCTTCATACCTGGCTGCTTCCCCCTCCCCTAGAGACTCTGTCCTTCTTCCTCTCTGTGTTACCCTCTCCCTGCCCTCTCCAGTTATGGTCAGCTGGCTTGCCAGATTGCTTCATTCCTCTGCACACTTGAATTTGACATACATAAGCGTGTCTTTCTTGATATTTCAGCAGCATTTCACACCATGGTGTAGTCCCTCTGTTTTGAAATACCTTTTTCCCTTGATTTCCGTGTCATTCTTTCTGAACTTTCTTCTGCCTCTCTTGAATTTTTATCCTTTTTTTCTGGGTACTCCTCTTTCACTCAGCCTTTGTATGTCGGACTTTCTTCAGGTCCAGGCTTAGGTTCTGTTTTCCCTCTTAAATCTGCTGAGCTCTGCTCTGTATCCAGTCATTTACTATAAGGGATTTTTATACTTGGCAAAAGTATATAAAGATCACTTACAGTACAGGTAATGTATGTTTTTCTCATAGCGCTTTGGTTACCATGGTAGAGTAAAAATACTTACCTGTGGTTTGGGTCAATGAGAACTGCCATAATATGTCAAGAGCACTGGTTTTTGGGGAGTGGAAGCCCACCCCATAATGAGGTCTCTTCAGTTTGACCAAATAGTATCTTCCAATGTCACTTTGGTCCCTTATTCTGCTGTTGTATAAAATGATTAGATTTTAGCCACCCTACCTCATCACCAAGGGGTTAATCCTTGCAGTTCATCAAGTAGCCTTTGACTTGTCACACTCTTTACTAAACTAGCTGAAACAGCTAGGTAGAAATTAGGGCAAGATTTGGTCTTTCATTTAGATGAAAAATTTTCTTCTGGGTTATAAATTAGAACTGGTAGTTGAGACTCTGCATAGTGTTTCCTGTAGTCGAGGTCCCTGTCAGGAAATTATTCTGAATAAAGTTAAAAATACTTCTAAAGAAAAGAATTATTGAGTAATCAAGATGTAAATGTCTGAGCGATGAAAAATGTGCTGACTGCTTCTTGGAATTGCTCCACCCGAAAAGCTCGTTCCTGACGTTCCGTTTACAATACTACAGAAATGAAATCCTGGATAGTTGTGAAGGGTTAATGCAGGAGTCTCATGGGGATGTGACTTAGCACTGAAGAAGTGATGACATTGCCAGGATTGACTAGGAGGCATCAGCATGGAGAAGAAAATTTAACCCTTAATATATCAAATATTTAACTTTAACAAGAAGATTAAGATATTATTGCAATAGGCATTTTACATAATGGAGCATAAGCAAGATATTTTCATTTACATTTTATTGTTTCTAATCGATGTGTAGAACAGAAGAAATTGGGACCTGTCCCTTTAATAAAGCCTTGTTTACCTACCCTCTCCCAGTAGGAGTGGCTTGGGAACCTGTAGAGTGAGGTGTAACTTCCAGTTCTGCATTCTGACCGGCAGCCTGGAAAAGAGCGCTGGTGCTGCAAACCAGGAAGTGACAAATAATGTGCTTTAAGTTATAGTAGAGCTTGTCTTTTATAAGGAAAATCCATAACAAAACTAGAAGATTAGAGCAGTGATTTTACATAACTGTCATTAAATGTTTGGAACTCTACTGTAGAGAAACCTTGCAGTGTACTAAGAATACAAAGCTTTCAGGGCTAGAAATTGATCTGACTTTTGAGCCTTATCTGATTACTGCTTGATTCGTCTCAGCAGACTGAAAGGGGAGCCTTCCTCCCCATTGTTCCCAGGTAGGTGGTCAACCTTTGTTTAAGATTTAAATTTTCTTTAAGGTTACCTAACCCAGGTTTGCTGCTGATTATTGAAAGAATTATGAATATCAGTCTGGGTATATGTTTTAGTGTTTGAATATTCAACGTGACTGTAAATAATCATTTTTGTGACTTTGTGCCAACTTTGTAGAAAAAGTCATTTTTAACCAATTAGCAAATCTATAAGTGGCAAATTAAATGAGTTCTATTTTGTTTTCTCTTAACCTTATATATTTGTATTGAATTAATAGATTAAAATATATTGAAGTTACTCTATTAACTTCCTCATAGTATATGATAATGTATTTAAAACATTTATATATGTAGTCAAATAAAATTGTATTTTTATTGTTACTATTTTGCTCATAAGTTTCATTTCTTTCACACTTAGGAAGCTGTCAGAGTGTATAGCTCATTGTTTATCTACTTGTTTTAGTTTGTTTTTTGAATATTTTGATACCTATTATTTCCTGAAGAGTTTTTATAAAAGCTTAATCTTCCATAAGTATGTTGAAATATTGCTTGTTTCTCTTTATAAAGTTAACCATGCATTTATGATATTGAAAGTGTTTCAAAGATAACATCTTTGGAATATATCAGTTATAATTATCAGAGCTAATTATCAGTATTAGCTAACTGCTATTGTAAAAAAAAAAAAAAGCTATTCACAAATGGTTCTTCTGGAGTGAGAGTCAGACAGGTTGGGGAACCTTTAGAATCAAGCACAGTTGTTTCTTAACTTTCTTTACCACTAGTGATCCTTGTTATTTTTATTCTATGGACACTATGCTTCAAAAGACTTTTTATCCACCAATTAAGTAATGTATATTAAATAATAAAATGTTAGAACCTTATTGTTTACTGTTTATTAGACGTTCATTCTTTCCAATGAGAGTTTCTTATCAGCCTGAGATAACCACTCTAGGTTAATAGAATTCAGCCCCAAGCAAAGTGACCTGACATTTTACCCAGCTTGAATAACTTTATTGTTGGTAAGTGTTTGGATATTTTTGACTTTTTGAAATAATATCTGGAGTTTCAACAGCTACTCTTATGAAATGCTAGTCATCTGGGAACTAGCAGTCTAAAGTGCAGAAATTTTGTTCTTAATGTCTCTGAGTTTCCATGAAACGATGAAGGTCATCTAGTGTAACATAACAAACAAAGATACCAAAGCTACTAGACAGAGCGGATAAACAGAGAGAGGGAAAAAAAAGGAAATGTGGTATTTGTTGTCAGGAATAGCTGGGAAGAATTCAAGATATCTGTATATTTTGGCCTTGTAAAATCTCTGTATTTATCCCTACTACTTCCTCACTTAATATTTTTACTCCAAGTAGTTTGATACAGTGTTTGCTGACTTCAGAACAAATATTGTTTGTGTTTTTCATGTATTTATTCTATATTTTTATATAGACTTCCGCTTCCTAATTTTTTAATTTCTCCATTTCCTCTATTTGTTGTATTCTTTCAGCTCAGCTGAAGACCCTTCTATAATGTGAAGCCTTTTCTGATCATCCTAACCCACGCTGATGTTTCTTTCCTTTATACTTCTATATCATGTTGATTCCATCAGTTCTTTAGTACGTAATAATGTTATAGTTTGTCCTATTTAACTTTTGCATAAAAGTTACCCATGTTTTTTCAACTATATTATAATAGGTTGTTAGAGAACAAGTAGGATATCATTCTATCCTTTTTAGTATCTAGTGTAGTAATATACATTTGTGTGCTTTAGTCACTAACTTGTGTCTGACTCTTTTGTGACCCCATGGACTGTAGCCCACCAGGCTCCTCTGTTCATGGAATTTTTCAGGCAAGATTACTGGAGTGGGTTGCCATTTCCTTCTCCAGAGGATCTTCCCCAACCCGGGGATCAAACCTGCATCTTCCACATTATAGGTAGATCCTTTACCACTGAGCCACCTGGGTTGGTAGGTTCTAAATAAATATCTGTTGAATGAATGAGAGAAGTAAAGAATCTTGCCAGCAATTGCTTCATATAATGCTGCCCCCCTCTACCTAGCTTAATTATGTAATTAACCATCTATAATGTTTCTAAAAATCAGACCATTGATTTTCATACTATTTTTGTTTTCCTTTGTAATACATGAGTTTTTTATATTAGATTATTTAACCCTGATGGACTTAACAGAAACGGAAGATATTAAGGAGAGGTGACAAGAATACTCAGAAGAACTGTACAAAAAAGGTCATAATGACCCAGATAACCATGATGGTGTGGTCACTCACTAGAACCAGATATCCTAGAGTATGAAGTCAAGTGGGCCTTAGGAAGCATTACTAAGAACAGAGCTGGTGGAGGTGATGGAATTCCAGCTGAGCTATTTCAAATCCTAAAAGATGATGTTGTGAAAGTGCTACACTCAATATGCCAGTGACTTAGGAAAACTCAGCAGTGGCCACAGGACTGGGAAAGATCAGTTTTCATTCCAATCCCAAAGAAAGGCAATGCCAAAGAATTGCAAATTACCACACAATTCTGCTCATTTCACATACTAACAAGGTAAAGCTCAAAATCCTTCAACCTAGGCTTCAACAATATATGAACCGAGAACTTCCAGATATCCAAGCTGGATTTAGAAAAGGCAGAGGAACCAGAGATCAATTGCCAGCATCTGTTGGATCATAGAAAAAGCAAGAGATTTCCAGAAAAGCATCTGCTTCTTTGCGCTAAAGACCGACGTGTGGATCACAACAAACTGTGGAAAATTCTTAAAGAGATCACCTTACTCGCCTCCTGAGAAACCTGTATGCAGGTCAAGAAGCAACAGTTAGAACCAGACATGGAACAATGGACTGGTTCCAAATTGAGAAAGGAGTACGTCAAGGCTGTATACTGTCACCCTCCTTATTTAACTTATATGCAGAATACATCATGGGAAATGACGGACTGGATGAAGCACAGGCTTGGATTAAGGTTGCCGGGAGAAATATCAATAACCTCAGATACACAGATGACACCACTCTAATGGCAGAAAGCAAAGAACTAAAGAGCCTCATGATGAAGGTGAAAAACAAGAGTGAAAAGCTGGCTTAAAACTCAACATTCAAAA
The DNA here is from genome assembly GCF_032405125.1 of Capricornis sumatraensis. Lineage (NCBI taxonomy): Eukaryota > Metazoa > Chordata > Mammalia > Artiodactyla > Bovidae > Capricornis > Capricornis sumatraensis. Next base: position 165,062,725 of record NC_091069.1, read on the forward strand.
AATGATCATGCCATCCAGTCTCATCACTTCATGGCAAATAGATGGGGAGACAGTGACAGACATTATTTTCTTGGGCTCCAAAATCGCTTTGGATGGTGACTGCAGCCATGAAATTAAAGATATTTAGGGGAGCCTGGTGGGCTGCCGTCTGTGGGGTTGCACAGAGTTGGACATGACTGAAGCGACTTAGCAGCAGCAGCAGCAGCTCCTTGGAAGAAAACCTATGATGAACCTAGATAGTGTATTAAAGGAAAGGTCACTTTGCCGACAAAGGTCCATCTAATCAAGGCTATGGTTTTTCCAGTAGTCATGTATGGATATGAAAGTTGGACCATAAAAAAGGCTGAGCACTGAAGAATTGATGCTTTTGAACTGTAGTGTTGGAGAAGACTCTTGAGAGTCGCTTGGACTGCAAGGAGATCAAACCAATCAATCCTAAAGGAAATCAACCCTGAATATTCTTGGAAGGACTGATAGTACCTTGAAGCTGAAACTCCAATACTTTGGCCACCTGATGAGAAGAGGCAACTCATTGGAAAAGACTCTGATGCTGGGAAAGATTCAAGGCAGGAGCAGAAGGGGATAACAGGATGAGATGTTTGGATGGCATCACCGACTCAATGGACATGAGTTTGAGCAAACTCTGGGAGAGGGTAAAGGACAGGGAAGCCTGGCATGCTGAGGTACATGGGGTTGTAGAGAGTCAGACATGACTGAATGACTGAACAACAACCAGTGATACTTATAAAGAAAGAACAAGCTGAACTTTATGAAAAATAAACAAAAATAAAGACTTCCCTGGTGGTCCAGTGATTAGACTGCACCTTCTAGTGCAGCAGGTATGGGTTTGATACCTATTCAGAAAGCTAAGATCCTACATGCCTCACAGTCAAGAAGCCAAAGCATTAAAACAGAAGCACTATTGTAACAAATTCAATAAATACTATAAAAATGGTCAACATTAAAAAAAAAAACTTTAAATAAAAATAAACAGGAAATATTCTAAACTCCAGACTTTGGCATTTTAGGGAAATATAATTAAAAATTTACTGATATATGAGGTTTCACATATAGTTAAAATATTCAGATACATTATAAATTAAGGGGAGGGGATTCTGAATTGATTGGAATTCTGAATGGTGATCCACCACCCTGGTACACTGGTTGGACTGCAAAATGTAAATTACAGATTAGTAATTGCCAGACACTATGAACAAATTATTTTATAAAAAGAGGAATATCTTTAAATATCTTGCCTCCCATTCACAGTAGTTATTATAGTACACATTTAAAAATCATCTACCTATTTCCAGTATCAACTCTGTCAGATACATTCTGTTAACCTACTTTTTATGGATGCAGAAAACTGACATTTAGAAGGTCAAATAACTCCAAAGCCATAACTGCACAGCTGGTTATTTTGATGTCAGAATTCATGTTTTGAGTTACTGTGTTATAATTCATTATGTTCCCAATGGTTAGGCTAATCTTTGTGTCATTCTAGAGCTTGACCAGACAGGAATTCTGGCAGCTGCTCCAGGAGAACTATGGCACTGAGCTAGGCTTAAATGCTGAAGAGATGGAGAACTTGTCCCTATCAATTGAGGATACTGTGCAGCCAAGGTACCACAAAATGTTTTGAAATGTCAAGATTTATCAATCTTTAGTCAAAGCAGAAGTATTTTAAACTATTAATTCAGGCTTTCTGTTTCACCTTGGGTGAAATTTGCCTCTTGCTTCTCTGTAAAGGAATGAGTGAAAGATGTGGACAATGAATAGTTTGTTAACTGGTAAGGAAATACAGATCAGATGATATAATTCTAAGTTTTTAACTGTCACCTAGGATTTGCATAAAGCATGGGGTTAGTAAACCTTTTTATTAAGGATATGGAGAAGTACCTACTAAGCGCTTAGCTCATTTATTGTTTAGCTGCTCAGTCGTGTCTGACTCTTTGTGACCCCATGGACTACAGCATGCCAGGCTTCCCTGTCCTTCACTATCTCTCGGAGTTTGCTCAAACTCATATCCACAGAGTGATGTCATCCAACCATCTCATCCTCTGTCATCCCCTTCTCCTCCTGCCTTCAATCTTTCCCAGCATCAGGGTCTTTTCTAATGAGTTGACTCTTTACATCAAGTGGCCAAAGCATTGGAGCCTCAGCTTCAGCATCAGTCCTTCCAATGAATATACCAATGAATATCCAATGAATATTTACTTTAGGATTGACTGATTAGATCTCCTTGCTGTCCAAGGGACTTTTAAGTCTTCTCCAGCACCACAGTTAAAAGCATCAATTCTTTGGCACTCAGCCTTCTTTATGGTTCAGCTCTCACATCCATACATGACTACTGGAAAAACCATAGCTTTGACTATATGGAATATGCCACCTAACATACATGTAACAATAAAGTAAATCAGCTGGAAGATATTTTGAGGGTACAAAGATAATATGACTTTTCCTCAAGGATACCCTAGCGTCATGTTGACTTGTAGTTGGCACTCAATAAATATTTGAATGCATTGATGAGAGAGCTTATAGCACTATGGAAAATGCAAATACTTATAATAGAGGGTTAAAAATGATAAGGGCCAAAAACAGCAATAGGTAATGTGGGAAAAATTCAGAGTAGAGAGAGACTATTTTTGACTGATGGGAATTCACTTAGAAGAGTGGACATTTTTATTAACCTGTCAAATAAAAGTGCATTTTGTCCAGTGATAGTTGAGATCGAAGCAATACAAATAACTCAGGATAATACATGAAAATTCTGCAGTAAGCATTATGCTAAGTCAAAGGAGCCAGTCACAAAAGATCATATATTGTATGATTCCACCTATACGAAGTAAAGTCCAGAATCGAAGTAAAGTCCAGAATCAGTAAATCCATGCAGATAGAGAGTAGGTTAGCAGTTGCCAGGAACTGGGGGAGAGGAAGAATGGAAGTGACTGCTAATGGATATAGGATTTCCTTTGGGGTGATAAAAATGTTCTAAAATTAAAAAGTGGTGATGGCAGTAAACAACTGTATTATGCACTTTAAACTGGGTGAATTTTATAGTATATGAATTAAAACTTAATGAAAAATTTGGTGAATTATTTTTTTAAAAATTCTACAGCAAATAAGTCTTAAGATGGAAAGCTTTTGAAGTCTCAGTGTGTGCACATATCCAGATAGTCTTCTAGTTATACTGATCCTATTTATATTGTATCAGCTTAGCACTAATATTTTGCAGTCTTTGTTTTTTTTTTAACATGGGTTACACATGTATATTAGTTTTCTGTAAAGCTAAAAATTTCCACTGGACTACTCTCCTTGTAAAGTTTACTAGCCTCTCTCAGGTACTGGAGTTGGGTAGAAAAGCACTTGACATAATGCAGAGAGCCTTGGATGGTGGTAAAGAAGATCTGGATTTTAGTCTTAACTTTACCACCTAGTAGCTGAGCAGACTCAGGCAAATCACTTAGCCTTTCTGATCCTCAGTGTATTCATCTGTGAAAGGAGGCAGTTAAACTAGGTGATCTCCAAGGTTCCTGCCGACTTGAAAAGTTTCTAGTCTTTGAAGACAGAAAGAGTAAATATTTTGCATCTGCTGCTTTGTGCAGTGTACCACAGCGTAACATGCAGCTTTTCCTCAGGTGGCTGAGTGCTTTCTAGAAGAAGATGTGGCAGGATCCTCGTTTGCTCTGCTACTCTTTCCCGTTCTTCCAACCTCTGAGAGAAGTGTGTCTGCCTCACACCTTTCCAGACCTTTATTTCCTCTGCTCTTTCATCTTTTTTCTCTTCACTTTCAGTCTTTTCTTCACTCTCCTTCCTCTTTTTTTATTTTTCCACAATCCACCTCCATCCTTAAAATCCTCAGCTACAGACGCTCAGCTCGTGGTTTCGTCTTTAGGAGCCGTTTTTCCTGTTCCCTCAAGGTGCTACCGTTCTATTGGCCGGGAGTAGATCTAAGTATTACTTGAGTGGAGTAGTGTAGTGTAGACTCTTCTGGCTTTTCTGTTTCTTTCTCAGGATAACTTGGCTTCAGATGTCAGGCTACTACTTTATTTTAGAAGAGCTTTACATCTAAATATAGTAATGATCAAATTGTAATACTAATTGCTCAATAAAGTTGAGCAATGGAAATGAGATCCTTCTGTGCTCCTTTTATATCTCATACACTTTCCTTTTTTTGTTTTTCCCCTCCCTGAAAGAAGAAAAGCAAGCCCCAAGGCATTTATTGTAGTCTGTGTCCCTATGATCATTTGAGAAGTTTCTCCTTTAACCTTAGGAATTTTTGTTCTCAGGAATGAGGAGAGCATGGACTGATGGATGGGCTCTGTGCTCAGACGTCAGGAGGTTCCCCTTCTCAGAGAGATGTGCTATCTCAGCTGGGACCGAATCTGAAGGGAGGGGATGAGATCTAAAACTGCCTCCTGGTGCCATCTGGCATCCAACTCAAACGTTTACCTTGACCCTTTCAAAGCATCTTCATTGTTCACAGCTAAAACTTAAACAAGCAGTGTTCAATGTATTAGTTGCTGTTATGGCCATTTGTATTTGGTTCATTTTTAAATGGTTTCTGAAGTTTGTAAAATCTTACATAAGCATATTTTATTTTCAGCAGTGAGATCAATTTGCTTGTGAGTTATGAATATAACTTTGTTATAGGTGGAAGCTTATTTGTTGCTTTAAAAAAATTGTCTTCAAAATGCTTTATAATAGAAAAGGACCTGAATGAGGAGACTAAATCGTTTATTTGTTCAGAAGTAACCTTGTTTACGTTTCTATGCTCTGTTTCTTACAGAAGTCCAGGAAGAAGCAGCCTGGATGACTGTGGGGAGAGAGATGAAAAATTATCCAAGTCAATCAGTTTTACCCGTGAATCAATTAGTCGGGTTTCAGAATCAGAGTCAATTGAAGGAAATTCACCAAAAGGGGTTGGTATATGATTCCCTTTTAAAATCTATCTGATATTACCATGTTTTCATCATAATGGAAGATCAAATAAAAATATAGTATACCAAATATTTAAACACTTAAGATGTGAGGCTGCTCTTTTATTTTAGGGCAAGAGTTTTAAGCCTTTAAGTAGCAGAGATTACATGGGAATAATACGTGTTTCTGTTCAGACCTGGATATGGTGCAGAGTTAACCAGGCAGTTTCCTGGACATCAGTGTGTAAGGAGGATGCGTGCATGCTAAGTCGTTTCAGTTTTGTCTGACTCTGCGGCCCGGTGGACTGTTGCCTGCTGGACTCCTCTGACCTTGGGATTCTCCAGGCAAGAGTACTGAAGTGGGTATTCTTCAGCCATGCTGTCCTCCAGGAGATCTTCCCAACCCAGGGATCAAACCCACATCTCCTGCAGCTCCTGCATTGTGGGAATTCTTTACTGCTGAGCCACGGGGGAAGCCCCTATCAATTTTTAAAAATAAATAAGGTGGAAAAATTCATAGCAGAACTGTTCTCAGAGTAGATAGTGTATGTAATTGAAGGATCAGTTTTGAAAGGGAGGTGAGAACCCTGAGCACCGTGCTCGAGTAACAGCAAACGCTTGTTAAACTACTAAATCAGGTGTACGTGCTAAGTTGCTTAGTCGTGTCGCATTCTTTCCAACGCTATGGACTGTAGCCCACCAGGCTACCCTGACCATGGGATTCTCCAGGCAAGAAATGGGTTGCCATTTCCTTTAGGGGATCTTCCCAGAGATCAAACCCATGTCTCTTTTTACATCTCCTGCATTGACAGGTGGGTTCTTTACCACTAGCATCACCTGGGAAGCCCACTGAATCAGACACATCCAGTTAATTTTCATAGCTAGTTAGCCAGTTAGGGTTTCCCTGATAGCTCAGTTGGTAAAGAATCCGCCTGCAATGCAGGAGACCCTGGTTTGATTCCTGGGTCGGGAAGATCCCTTGGAGAAGGGATAGGCTACCCACTCCAGTATTCTTGGGCTTCCCTTGTGGCTCAGCTGGTAAAGAATCCGCCTGCAATGTGGGCGACCTGGGTTTGATCCCTGGGTCAGGAAGTTTCCCTGGAAAAGGGAAAAGCTGCCACTCCAGTATTCTAGCCTGGAGAATTCCATGAACTGTATAGTCCATGGTGTTGCAAAGAGTCAGACACGACTGAGCGACTTGCACTTTAGCTAGTTAGTTTCTTCCTTTATTTTTTCAAGTATTATTATAAGCCTATCAATTTTTAAAAAAGTTTTGGTGAGTTTCTATCATCAAAGTCATCATTATTATTACTTTTTATATTCAGATTGTCACCTCTGCCAATGGGAGCCCCTTCAAGTTGGCTCCTCTGTCCTTTTGAAATAATCAATTATTTTTGACAGCTTCCTTTCTTTCTGGTACAATAATGTGTCCCAAGCACATTTTTTATATTTTCAGTCCCAGACTTAGTATCAGCTACTTGTCTAATGAGCCATTGATTTTAGTGAAGGATGGCACTTAGAAACCACATTCTAAGTGATGAGAGTGTGCAGCTTTTGTTCTTTTGATTGGTGATGCAAATTTTGGGCCATTGCTGAATTTCTTATTTTAAATCAAAGCATTGGCTTCAAACTCTACCTCTGCCACTTTCTAACTATATGACCTTAAATAAATTAATTACTTAACCTCTCTATGCCTTTCTTTTTTCAACAATAAGATGAGGACACTAATACCCCATTTGAATTTTAACGTAAGGACTAAATTAATTAATATATGTGGAAGTACATTGAATAGTCCTTGACACGTATTAAGTATTCAGTAACCATAATCTATTATAGTTGAATGGAGAAGGAAATGGCAACCCACTCCAGTATTCTTGCCTGGAGAATCCCATGGATGGTGAGCCTGGAGGGCTACAGTCCACAGGGTCACAAAGAGTCGGACATGACTGAAGCAACTATGGCACACATTATAGTTGATGAATCTGTGTGTGGCCATCAGTGGACCCCTTATACCTTCTCTCATGGAGCTCCCAGCATCTGTTGTGAATAAATGTTTGGGAAACATTGAAATAGATTATGTAAAAGGCCCACAAGTTTTCAGCTTGTTTCAGGCGACCATCATGCATCTATCTATCTCAGTGTGATTTTGTGTTGTGGATTTCACGTAAAACTCATTCATCAAGAGATACTTAGGAACTTACTACTTGTGTAAGCGAGGTGATTCTGAATGCCAATCCCCTTGTATGCTTTCACTGAGAAAACAAGCCACTGAGTTTGGTGGTTTAACAGGACAGGGGATCTCTTGCAGTCCCCTTATCCCTTTACACAAATCTGACTTTGAGGCTGGGTTTTCAGAACCATTAATATTAATATTCCTTGAGTCCTTCCTACAGCTTCTTTGACAATGGCTTCTGTACCTGTTCTCGAGATAGTTAATCTATTGGCCCTTCTAGTTTTGTTCCTAAAGGAAGTCATACTTTCTCTAAGAAAAAGAAGTGGATGTAGAGGAGTAATTTAATGTTTTGAGTTTGATTATATATTCACTAATGTTTAGGATAGATGTTTTCAGTTTATGGAATACAAGTAATCTAGAAGTTTGGTCCCTTTTTGCCTTTTACATTCAAGAGGAGAAGTACAGTGAGATTCTCAGATATCAAATATCATGCCACTTTGTTTCATTTATACTTCCAATAAGGTTGGTAATAACAAAAAGTTAGAAATAGAATTTTCTAAGAATAAGTTTTTGTTAAGTTATAAAATAATAATCTCCAACAAAGTTGGTAGTAACAAAAAGTTAGAAATAGAATTTCCTAAGAATAAGTTTTTAATGTTACAAAATTAATAATCTCTTTAAAGATTCAGGAAACATAGAAAAGTATACAAAGAAATACAAATCATCTGGATGCTAACCATTCAAAAAGAGCGATGTTGCTTTTCCTATAGGTATCTGTCCATGTTTGTTAAAATAGGAATTAAATCTTAATTAAAAAAAGAAATATGTGTGGAAACTTACTCTACTTAGCATCTATAGAGGTCCTAGGTCAGCTAATAAGCATGTTGCTTTGTAGTGTGGAACTCCTGAATAAATCAAGTCTTGATTTTGACAGCAATCTCTGATCGAAAAGTCAATCCTCTGACTTAGGATAGTGTAATACTTTAATAAATGGTGTCCTGGGTCCCAGTTGTTATTCTGCTTTCCTGGAGCTCCTCCTCCCTGGAGCTGCTTCTGTTGTTCAGGGCTGCCCTAAGGTCTCACGGGGCAGGAGGTAGAATGATTATATGCTTTCGCTGTCTTTCATCTGCTTATACGCAGACAAGGCAAGAAAGTACACTGCCATATGGTTTGTATTTTGTAAGCCTAATTACCATACTCTTCTACTTGACTACTACTATAGTAAAAGCATTCATACTTTAAGGTCTAATATTAAATTTATTACAGAAATTTCTTTATAATTTGATATATCTTTATTAAGCCATTTCCAGAAAGTATGGATAGCAGTATATATTGAATATATTTTAATGTACAACCCCTTAGTCCCTTAACAGTAAATCCAACTGTATTCTTATGGATTTGCTTTAATCTTTCTCCTTTAATCTACTCTCCCTCTCTGTACTCTGATGTGACTTTTATATCTCTGTTTTCTTTCCCTTTTCCCTTTAGTTACTGGTCTTGAGAGATGGGTGAGTTCTCTTCCTTGAGTTGATGGGGCAGGTATTGCCTGGGGAAACTAATTGGGTTTGACTCCTTTCCTTGCACACCCCAAAGAACTGACCACTCCATTATTTTTGTCCTTTTTCCCCTTTCCCTTCGACTTAAGTGATCCACATGTTAACTGTCCGTGAGTCTTCCTTATGATGTTCTTCATAAATGTATGGTTCATTAGTGTATAAGAAGATGACTTTGGGATGATCTATATTATCTATCAATATTTTATGGACCAAATGGCATATAAACATAACAAGCAAAGCTCTCAAAGAGCAGCATTTCAAACTGTGTTTATTAGTAAAGAGCTCATTGTTTGCCTTTTAGGGGTTAGGGAAAGAGGAACCCCAAAATGAGAAACAGATCAGAAGTCCTTCACTAACTTCAGAAAGGAGGTTAAGTAGACGGTCATCAAAATCACTCGACTTGAATAAAAATGAGTATCTTTCTCTGGACAAAAGCAGCACTTCAGATTCTGTTGATGAAGGTAAAGACTTTCTTATAAATTTTAAGTAAAATTTCAGTTATGTCTTTTAATTTTTACTTTTGTATTAAGTGTGTGCAGATTGAGAATTGTTTTTTGTACCAAATACAGTCTCACTCTATAAAGAATCAAAAAAGGATGGAGGTTAATAAGAAACAGGGGAAAGGGGCTGCTAAATCTAACCCATCACCACTGTTCAGAAGCCTGAAATTTGAAGATCTTCGTCACATTTAGCCTATATTACCCCATGCATTGAGTCAGTGGAAATGGAGCAGTAGTAATGGAAAAGCAACTTTTTTTCCTTTTTACCCATGACTCGTTTGCATCTGAAATGTGTACCTCTTAACCTCACGCACCTGTTGATCTCCTTCCCCTGCCTCCTCCCCTTCTGGCAACCCGCCGTTTGTTCTCTGTATCTGTGGCTCTGTTTCTGCTATGTGTGTTCACTGTTCTGTTTTTTAGATTCCATATATAAGTGGAATCATACAGTATATGTCTTTCTTTGTCTGGTTTATATCACTAAGCATAATATCCTCTAGGTCTGTCTGTACCAGAAATGGCAAGATGTCATCCTTTTTTATGGATGAGTAATATTCCATTTGGGGCTCCCCTTTACCACACATGGCTCAGTGGTAGAGAATCCATCTGCAATGCAGGGGATGTGGGTTCTATCCCTGGGTTGGGAAGATCCCCTGGAGAAGGAAATGGCAACCCACTCCAGCATTCTTGCCGGGAAAACCTCATGGGCAGAGGAACCTGGTGGGCTACATACAGTCCAGGGGGTCACAAAAGAGTCAGACACGACTTAGCAACTAAACAACAACAATATTGCATTGTATGTATCTATACCACATCGTCTTTATCCCTTCTATCTGTTGATACGCACTTAGGTTGCTTCCATGTCTTTGCTATTGTAATAATGCTGCAGTGAACGTAGTGGGGTACATATATCTTTTTGAATTAGTGTTTTCATATTTATCAGATAAATACCTAGGGAAATGCCTAGGAGTGAAATTACTGGATTTTATGGTAGTTCTATTTTTTAATTTTTTGAGGAACTTACCTAATATTTTCCATAGTGACTGCACCAGTTTACATTCCCACCAACAGTGTACTAAGGTTCGCTTTTCTCCACATTCTCACCTATACTTGTTATTTGCTGTCTTCTTGGTAATAGACATTCTGATGGTGTGAGATGGTACCTCATTGTGGTTTTGATTTGTATTTCCCTGATGATTGATGATGCTGGGCATCTTTTCATGTGCCTGTTGGCCATCTGTATGTCTTCTTTGAAAAAATGTCTATTCAGGTCCTCTGCTCATTTCCTTTTTTAATCAGGTAATTTTCAGTTGTTGAGTTGTATGAGTCCTTTGTATATTTTGGATATTAACCCCTTATCAGATATATAATTTACAAATATCTCCTGACATTCAGTAGGCAGCCTTTACATTTTGATTATAATCTCCTTCACTGTGCAAAAGCTTTTTAGTTTGGTTTGTTCATTTTTGCTTTTATTTATCTTGCTAGAAGAGACATAAAAAATACTGCTAAGAAAGATGTCAAAGAATGTACTTGCTTATGTTTTATTCTGGAAGTTTTATGGTTTCAGATCTTACATTTAAGTCTAATACAGTTTGAGTTTTAAAAAATCATAATGAAAATCTGTATGCTGTAATGCTATAAATTTTACTACTTTCTTTAACCACAAAAAGGGAGGGGAAGAGAGAGATTTCAAAAGTAGTTGTTGTTCAGTCGCTTAGTCGTGTCCAACTCTTTGCAACCATGTGTACTGAAGCACGCCAGGCTTCCCTGTCCTTCACCATCTCCTAGAGCTTGCTCAAACTCATGTCCATTGAGTCAGTGATGTCATCCAACCATCTCATCCTCTGTCATCCCCTTCTCCTCCTGCCTTCAGTCTTTCCCAGCATCAGGGTCTTTTCTAATGAGTTGGCTCTTTGCATCAGGTGGCCAAAGTACTGGAGCTTCAGTTTCAGTATCAGTCCTTCTAATGAATATTCAGGATTGATTTCCTTTAGGATGGACTGGTTGGATCTCCTTGCGGTCCAAGGGACTCTCAAGAATCTTCTCCAACACCACAGTTCAAAAGCATCAATTCTTTGGCATACACCCTTCTTTATGGTTCAACTCTCACATCCATACATGACTACTGGAAAAACCATAGCTTTAACTAGATGGACCTTTGTTTGCAAAGTAATGTCTCTGCTTTTTAATATGCTGTCTAAGTTGCTCATAGCTTTTCTTCCAAGGAGTAAGTGTCTTTTAATTTCATGGCTGCAGTCACCATCTGCAGTGGTTTTGGAGCCCAAGAAAATAAAGTCTGTCACTGTTTCCATTGTTTCCCCATCTATTTGCCATGAAGTGATGGGACTGGATGCCTTGATCTTCATTTTTTGAATGTAGAAAATACAGTAAAAACAAAAGTCAGTTGCTTAAGGGAAACTTTAGAGCAAATCATGTTCTCTTTACTTTCTTAAAGTTATAACCAATACCCTGGGGCTTGTCATGCTTATCAAGTCATAAAATTTCAAGGTCACTTCAAGGAGTTTTCTTTTCTTTTAGCTGTAAGATTACTTACATTGAAGTCAGTGAAGTGAGGAGACAATAGGAAGGATAGGGTACTGGCTGACTGCTTTCAAATTACAGGAAGCAGAGTAGTGCCAGTGGAGTTTTGCAGTCCCTTCTTTTGTACCAGCATGTTATATTACTATTCCTACCAGAGTGTTGGTGATGGGGACGTTATTGTGGTTTGGATCTGTCTGACATGACTGTATTTGCTAGTCCACTTACTGTTCAGCTTAGACCTGGTTTGGAAACCCCTGAAGGCTGTTTACTAAATCCATGAAAACCAAAGTTAAATCCATGTCAAATCTAAATCAAATCCAGTTCAAATCTAAAATCAAATCCAGATCCGAAGCCAAACCAAATCCATGAAAACCGAATCCAAATCAGGTTCGACCTTGGCTTGGAAACACTGACGTATCTTTGGTGAAAACTAAATCTACACTCTTAAAAACATAAGTAAAAATAAACAGGTTCTTAAAAATTAGAATGTATCAAGAAGACAGTTGTGTTCTTTTGAAAAGATCAATGAGAGGAAGTGTTTTGAAAGGATCAAGCACCAGGAATGACTAGATTCTCTTAGCGTCCTTACCATTTGTGCCTGGGAAATTCCATGGATGGAGGAGCCTGGCAGGCTACAGTCCATGGGGTTGCAAGAGAGCTGGACATGACCTAGCAACTAAACAGCAACAGCGTGTAGCTGTGTGAGTTAGTTATCCCTGCCTGGCCAAGCCTCTCCTGTAGGAAGATCTGCTCTGGCACCCAGTGGCCAGACACATAAGTGACACCAAAATGAGGATTTTTGTTTGTTTGTTTTTGCATCCAGAATATATTTTGAAAACTTTTACACTGATACTAAAGACAGGCAAGGACACTACAAGAAAATTACAAATATCCTTTACAAATATTGACATAGAAATCCTGAACAAAATACGAGCAAACCAAAGTAGTACATTAAAAGGGTTATACACTATGACCAAGTGGGATTTATTCCTGGAATTTGAGAATGGGTCAACAGACACAAATTAATCAATGTGATTTGTCACCTTACTAGAATGAAGGAAAAAAAAATCATCATTTTATTGCATCATCTCAATTGATGCCATAAAAGAACCAAATGAGGATTCTTTTTCTTTTTCTTTCTCATCTGCTCTTTTATAAGAATGATCCTTTTAAAAAAATCCTCATTCAGTTCCCATACAATTCACATTAATGATAAGTTACCTAAAGAGTAGCATTAAAACTCATATAAACTGTGTCTTTATCTACAAATAAAGAAAGAATAATAGTGGTGTAGTTTCTGTATTGCAGAGAAGCCCTGATCACCAGTTTTTAGAGAATGGGAGATAAAACAAATTGTGTCCCTTTAGTTACTCAATTAAACTCTAAATTATCTGCCTGTCTTGCATACCTGCCTAATGTATGTTTTCACACATACTCAAAATACTACCAACATGTGTTGTGTGTGTGCTCAGTGGTCTCAGTTTTATTCATGCCAAGGTCCTTCTTATATTTATCGGTCTCAATTTTCCTACCATTTTCCATTGGCCACTTTCAAACTGTTATATTTGAAATAGTATTTATTCTTTATTGGAAATAGTAACCTGCTGCAGATGGTGACTGCAGCCATGAAATTAAAAGACGCTTACTCTTTGGAAGAAAAGTTATGACCAACCTAGATAGTATATTCAAAAGCAGAGACATTACTTTGCCAACTAAGGTCCGTCTAGTCAAGGCTATGGTTTTTCCTGTGGTCATGTATGGATGTGAGAGTTGGACTGTGAAGAAGGCTGAGCGCCGAAGAATTGATGCGTTTGAACTGTGGTGTTGGAGAAGACTCTTGAGAGTCCCTTGGACTGCACGGAGATCCAACCAGTCCATTCTGAAGGAGATCAACCCTGGGATTTCTTTGGAAGGAATGATGCTAAAGCTGAAGCTCCAGTACTTTGGCCACCTCACGTGAAGAGTTGACTCATTGGCAAAGACTGTGATGCTGGGAGGGATTGGGGGCAGGAGGAGAAGGGGATGACAGAGGATGAGATGGCTGGATGGCATCACGGACTCGATGGACGTGAGTCTGAGTGAACTCCAGGAGTTGGTGATGGACAGGGAGGCCTGGCGTGCTGCAATTCATGGGGTCGCAAAGAGTTGGACACGACTGAGCGACTGAACTGAACTGAACTAAGTTGAGGAGTGTTCCTTTCTCCATTTAAAATACCACCTGCATACACACCGAGGAAACCAGAATTGAAAGAGACACATGTACCTCAATGTTCATTGCAGCACTGTTTATAATAGCCAGGACATGGAAACAACCTAGATGTCCATCAGCAGATGAATGGTTAAGAAAGCTGAGGTACATATACACAATGGAGTATTACTCAGCCATTAAAAAGAATACATTTGAATCAGTTCTAATGAGATGGATGAAACTGGAGCCAATTTTACAGAGTGAAGTAAGCCAGAAAGAAAAACACCAATACAATATACTGACACGTATATACGGAATTTAGAAAGATGGTAATGATGACCCTGTATGCGAGACAGCAGAAGAGACACAGATGTATAGAAAGGACTTTTGGACTCTGAGGGAGAGGGAGAGGGTGGGATGATTTGGGAGAAACATGTATACTATCATGTAAGAAACGAATCGCCAGTCTATGTTCGATACAGGATACAGGATGCTTGGGGCTGGTGCATGGGGATGATCCAGAGAGATGATATGGGCAGGGAGGTGGGAGGGAGATTCAGGATTGGGAGCTTGTATACACCCGTGGTGGATTCATGTCAATGTATGGCAAAACCAATACAGTATTGTAAAGTAAAATAAAGTAAAAATAAAAAAATAAAAAATAAAAATACTAAAGAAAAAATAAATAAATAAAATACCACCTGCTAGCTTAATATGCTCCAGCAATATGATTGATGATGTTATTTAAATAGGAGGCTTTAAAGTACCATGAATTTAATAAATAAATAATCCCAGGTGGAAATAGTTTATTTTGTATCCTTACTTCCTTGAACAAATTTGCATACAAAAGGTATAATTGTTAATTTCTGGTAGTAATACCACAAGTTATGTTTTTATCAGTCATGGTACAGAATATTTTATCTAACAGTAGAGTTTAAATGAAATATGAAGACATTGTATTGAAATACTTTTATGAATACAATTTATTTCCTTCTTAAATGTGAATTTAAGGAAGGAAACTTGCTTTTGAAAAATAATAATTACTGGACTCCTTAGAGAAATGGCTGCTTTTAGGGTTACGGTGCACACTTCAGTTGTGTCTTACTCTTTGTGACCCTATGGACTGTAGCCCGCCAAGCTCCTCTGTCCAGGGGATTCTCCAGGCAAGAATACCGGAGTGGGTTGCCATGCCCTCCTCCAGGAGATCTTCCTGACCCAGGGATCAAACCCAGGTCTCTTAGGTCCCCTGCGTTGGCAGGTGGGTTCTTTACCACTAGAGCCACCTGGGAAGGGCTAGGGTGGGGAATATACAAAATGAGCCCAGATATAGTGCAAGAATATAAAGAAGCGCTTGAAAAAGAAAAAAGAGGCATGTCAAAAGGTCTTAGGCATCAACCTGAAAGAGCTTCTAATGGCCAAACAAAAAATAAGTGTGAGCAGCAAAATAAATAATGACAGTACTGGATTATAACCTGAAGGATAAACTGACTTTGTAAGTCCATCCTGATACCAACGGTTGAATAAATACATAAATGGGGGAGAAAGCAGGAGTCTTCCTTACAGAGCTCCAAATAATAAAGCATATATGTAGATCTTTTCCCTTCCAGGAGGTGGAGCTGAATTCTCCTCCCCTTGAGATGGGCTGAACTTAGGGACTCATTTCTAATGAACAGCATATGGAAAGAGGAAAATAATACCTCTGAAGTGGAAAAGCCTGCCAGATACCACTTTGACCAATTGATCAAGGTTAATCAAGGTTAATACTGTTATGTATACCCCCTGAGTTTGAGGAGAAGGGTACTTCACCTCTGTGGTGTTCATCCCCCAAATCCAAAGCCTGGTCTAATCGTGAAAAAAACCTCAGGTGAACCCAAATTGGGGCACATTCTACATAATACCTGAGCTGTACTTTCAAATGTATTAGGTCATTGAAAAACAAGAAAAAAGTGAGGGACTGTCATAGATTGAGACTAAGATGATTACAGCTAAGTACAAACATGGTAACTTGGGCTGGATTCTTATTCAGAAAAAGACATTACTAGAAGAAATAGGAATAAAGTCTAGTTTAGTTAATTGTCCCTCTAAAATTATTAAAAAATAAAAAATTAAAAGATATCATTGCAAAAAAATGGCAGCCCACTCCAGTACTCTTGCCTGGAAAATTCCATGGACTGAGAAGCCTGGTAGACTACAGTCCATGGTTTCTCAAAGAGTCGGACACGACTGAGCGACTTTACTTACGATTTTTTTGTATTTTCCACAGTCACCTAAAATGGTTATATAACACTTATGTGCCAAACTCGTAATGTACTTAGGTGAAATCAACATGATCCCTGCTCACATAGAACTAAAGAGTCAGTGCAGGAAAGAGGCAATAAATAAAAAGGCACTAAGTCAGTAAAAATATAATTACAAGTCAGGATAAGTTCTGTGAAGGTGATGATCAGGATACATAGAATACCTATACTTGTTTGCTTTCTTGTGAATGTATGAATTATTTTTACAATAAACTTGAAAGTGAAAGTGAAAGTCACTCAGTTATGTCTGAGTCTCTGAGACCCCGTGGACTAGACTGTCCATGGAATTCTCCAGGCAAGAATACTGGAGTGGGTAGCCTTTCCCTTCTCCAGGGGATCTTCCCAACCCAGAGATCAAAGCAAGGTCTCCCTCATTGCAGGTGGATTCTTACCAGCTGAGCCACCTGAGAAGTCCAAGAATGCTGAAGTGGGTAGCCTATCCGTTTTCCAGTGGATCTTCCCGATCCAGGAATCGAACCAGGGTCTCCTGCATTGCAGGTGGATTCTTTACCAGCTGAGCTATCAGGGACGTCATAATGAACATATATTACTTCTGTGTCAGAAAAAGCTATTTCTCAAGCCTAGTTTGGAAGTTACGTCATAGAACCTTAGTAAATTGCCTAGTTTCAGTGATTAATTTCTATGTCAGAGGAGCCATTACTTGAGATTGCAGTGCCTACCATGTGCATGCTTTTGTCTACATGCAGTATTGTTGCAGGAAGGAGGTAAATTGATATCTACCCACTATATCCCTAACTTCTCTGCACCTATAACAAAACAGGGAGACAGACCATTTCGTGAGGAGTAGAAGGCAGAGCTGGAGGGATTTTTCTTTCCTGCTTCTTAGACCACTGCCTTTTGCTTTGACTGCTTCCAGTGGCTTAATGTGGACAGATGCTCAACACATAATTCTTAGAACTTGATTTGTGAGCTATGGGGAGCTTTTGTCACAGTTTTCATTCTGTAATGATGGGCATAATCCGTGAAACAATAAATGACCCCAGTCCTGAAATCATTAAAATTTCAACTGGATTGCTTTACTCCATTTCCTTTATTTTACCAGACTCCTGTTCCTAGATGTCCCCCAGCCCCACCATTTCCTTTAGAGTCTTCGGAGTTAAATTCTTGCACTATAGAATAGGGTTAAGTGTGTGTGTTCTGCAGCTAGAGTGATTTCAGGTTTCAGTTCAGTCACTGACTAGCCATGGAGCTTTGGCAGTTCTCCGAGTGCTGTGGTTTCCTCATCTGTACAATGGAGATGAAGATGTGAATAGCTCTTGCCTCACAGGATTGCTGTGAGAATATGTGTGAATACCTCTAAGTTGCTTAGCACAATACCTGACATGTGGTAACATCATGAATGCATGGGCTATTTCATGTAGTGTTTCCAGGGAATATGAGGAGAGGTGAGTGTCCTTATTTTCTACAAAAGAGTTTTCAACATTGCTGTCAGGTTCTTAGAAAAAATATAGTATTCCATTGGGCTTTATTTAGCTTTGAAGAATACTTTTCAGAAGGATTTCTTTTTTGATTAATTAAACTATTTTTTTACACATATTTATTTTTTAAATTAATTTATTTTAATTGGAGGATAATGACTTTACAATATTGTGATGGTTTTTGCTGTACATCAACATGAGTTTGTTATAGGTATACATATGTCCCCTCCCTCTTGAATTGCCCTCCCACCACCCACCCCATCCCACCCCTCTAGGGTGTCTCAGAGCACCAGTTTGCGCTCCCTGAGTCATACAGCAAATTCCCACTGGCATCTCTTTTACATATGGTAGTGTATATATTCTTCTCTCCATTTGTCCCACCCTCTCCTTCCTCACTATTTCCGCAAGTCTGTTCTCTATGCCTGTGTCTCCATTGCTTTCCTGCAAATAGGGTATCAGTACCATCTTTCTAGATTCCATATATATGTGTTAATATATGATATTTATTTTTCTCTTTCAGAAGGATTTCTTTTAATGTGTAGTATTGAGGACAGATTGTAAATACAGTGATACTTGTCTTGGGGGAGTGAACTTTAAGTCAAGTTTGAAACATTATTCAGACTAGTAAGATAGTGAGTACAGCAGATATTAAAGCCATTAATGTCTTAATATTTACTTAATATGTATGCACATTCAGAAATAGGACCTGCTATGTGTCCCTTGTCACTCTTGAAAGATTCCTTTTTTTAAAATATTTTTTTGAGTGCTTGGTTTGGCAGCACATATACTGAAATTGGAATGATACAGAGGTTAGCATGGCCACTGCACATGGATGACACAGAAATTCATGAACTGTTCTTTTGAATGATATACGATATTATGAGAATTTAATATCATGCAAATTAAATATTTCTATATCTTGGTTTCTGAACTATTGATCATGTATAGTTTAATTACTATCTACTTGGCTCAGATGGTTAAGCGTCTGTCTACAATGTGGGAGACCCGGGTTCAATCCCTGGGTCGGGAAGATCCCCTGGAGAAGGAAATGGCAATCCACTCCAGTACTATTGCCTGGAAGGTCCCATGGACTGAGGAGCCTGGTAGGCTACAGTCCTTGGGGTTGCAAAGAGTTGGGACACGACTGAGCGACTTCACTTTCACTTTCACTTTTATGTATAGTTATACATAATATGTATGAATATAATACCAATTTAGAGTTTTAATAGTGTCATGTAATGTGCTGTGATCATTGTAATCACACTTAAAAGCCATTTTGTGCCCAAAACAAACAAAATGAAACCTTGAAATTACCTTTCTTTGATGTCTTCCCTTTTTGTTCTGTGTTTTTTGTTTCCCCAGAAAACATTCTTGAGAAAGACCTTCATGGAAGAGTTTATATCAACCGTGTGTTTCATATCAGTGCTGAAAGAATGTTTGAATTGCTGTTCACCAGTTCACGCTTTATGCAGAGATTTTCTAATTCTAGAAATATAATAGGTTGGTCTTGTGTTCTTATCTAATGATAAATGTGGGAGAATTTTATTATCCTTAGAGAGTTTATGTTGTCAAGTGGAAAAATTAGACAGGCTTCAATTTTATTTTGGTCATGTAGAAACTAGTATTTAGGTGTTTTGGGTAAAATCGCATGTAAATAGTATAATTTTTTAATTAGTCAGATCTTACCTACTATTAAGTTCAGACCCTTTGAGAACTAAAACTCCGTTCAATTGGGTTGAGCCCCATTTAAAAGGATTCCATTGTGGAATAGTTGGATTCTGAGCATGTATGCTAAGTTGCTTCAGTTGTGTCCAACTCTTTGAGACCCCATGGACTGTAGCCCGCCAGGCTCCTCTGTCCATGGGATTCTCTAGGCAAGAATTCTGGAGTGGGTTGCCATGCCCTCCTCCAGGGATCTTCCTGACCCAGGGATCAAACCTGCACCCCTGTGTCTCCTGCATTTGCAGATGGGTTCCTCACCACTAGTGCCACCCAGGAAGCCAACTGGATTCTAGTAGGGTACAAACTACGATAGTCACTTTGCAAAGTGTCTACTAGATACATATGACCTTCAGAAATGGGCCCCAGTGTACTCTGAAGATGCGTACTGCCATGTTCATAGCAGCATTATTTATAATGGCCCCCAAACTCAAAACAGCCCAAATATCCACCAGTAATAGAATGGATAAACAGATGTATGTCCACACAAAAGAATACTTATGGCGATGGAAAAAAAAAACAACTGCTGCTAACAATACATATAAATCTTATGGGTATACTATAGTATTAAGCAAGAGAAGTCAGACATAAAATAGTACATACTGTGATTTCTTTAAAGTTCAAAACGAGGTGAAACTTATTTATAGACATGAAAGCAGCAGAGTAGTTAACTGCTGTCGGGACTGCTGTGGGTGGATAGAGACTGGAAGGGAGCTTCTGGGATGCTGGTAAAGTTCTCTATCTTGATTTGGGTAGTGGTATACATGTGTGTTTTTTCTGCAAATTCGTGGAGACTTGAGGTTGCAATGCCTATGGTCTATCTTAATGAAAATACTCCAATTAGGAAGGTTGTTATAAAAAAGATTTTATTGATTATGTGTTAAAAGTTCTATTTTGGTAAACATCTCAAAGAAGCATATAGCCAACCTGAAATTGAATTTATCCTAAATATTTCAAGATATCTTAGAAACTTTGGGAGCATATGGTTTAACTTGCTATATAAAATTAGAAAACACCAGTGGCAGAGATCCATATAAGCTGAGTCATTTGACATAGTCAAAGAGAGTCAAGTTAAATATAATGTATAATCTAACCATTTTATTAACCATTAGATGTTATTCCTTTATTTGAAACTTTTATGTAAACATAATTACATATTCATAGGCTCTAACATTGATACAGACTAGATATAAAAAAGTAATTTTTTCTTATTATTCATAGTAGAGTAGCAAAGCAATTTCTGATTGATAGCTATTGTCTTATGATTATATTAAATGTCATGTTTTTAAAAATCATTAATTTTTTTTCCTGTTCTTCCAGTTTTAAAAATGTGTAATACCTGAGGGATATAAATCTTTCTTTTCACTCAGTAGCTCATGTTTAATGTTGTATCTGTTCTGAATCTGTTTTGTATGTTCTTGCTATTCATGTCTGCCTGGAGAATTTGCCAGTCCAGAAGAGCTGGATATTTTATATCTCTTAATTTTCTAAGATGATGCCTGTTGATATTGCACTGCCATTTTTATGGCTGGAAAGGCCCAGAGGGAACTAGCTATGTTATTCCACGTTGGTACAAAATGAAGGCTTTTTTTTTTTTAAATCACAGCTGCGTTTGGTGTTTGATATCATATCTAGCTTCAGTATGGATGACTGTGTTTGCCATCTGATGCTATAAATGGCTTTGGGAAGCAAAGGCTTCTGGCTTATCATAAGTATAAATAGTTATAGGCATGTTGCCATTAGACCTAGAATTAGTCAGAAGGTTTGTCCCCAAAGAGATAATCTGCTTATGATTGCACACTATTCTGTTCTCTTCTGAATTTGTTATCTGGTAATCAAAGTTGCATTTCTTGAGAACAGGTTTCAAAGGCTTCTTTTTAAGCTATTAAGAGTTTAATGGGAAAATATAGTATGGTCAGTTATTTGTGGATTTAACCTAATTTCAGCACTAAAATGGCTACTTCTGGATCTATTTTTTTATAATTAAAATTTATTGTAATTATTAAGAATAATGATAATTATTCTTAATAATTTTTAATAAAAATCACAATTTGATTTCTTTAAAATCTTTGTTTGTGGTTATAGGACACTATTTTTATAATGTAAAGCTCAGTTTTAAGTCTTTTTATTCAACTTTCTAATTTTGAAAAAATGCAGATCTTTAGAAAAGTTGCATGAATAGTATAATGAAACCTACCCATCACCTGCATTCACCAGTCTTTTCTATTGTGGTATTATTTCTGCACATAACATAAAACTTACCATTTTAATAATTTTAAAATGTACAGTTCAGTGGCATTAAGTACATTCACATTGTTCTGTACCCATCACCATCTTTGGAACTTTTCATCTTCCCCAAACTGAAACTCTGTCCCTGGTGAACAGTAATGCTCCATTTCCCCTTTCCCCGTCTCCTGATGAACACCATTCTACTTTCTGCCTCCATGAATTTTACTATGCTTCTGTTGTTCAGTCACGCAGTTGTCTGACTCTTTGGGACCCGATGGAGTGCAGCACGCCAGGCTTCACTGTCCTTCACTGTCTCCCGGAGCTTGCTCAAACTCATGCCCATTGAGTCGGTAATGCCATCCAACTGCCTCATCCTCTATCATCCCCTTCTCTTGCCTTCAATCTTTACCAGCATCAGGGTCTTTTCTAATGGGTCAGCTCTTTGTACCAGGTGGCCGAAGTATTGGAGCTTCAGCCTGAGCATCAGTCCCTCCAATGAATTTTCAGGATTGATTTCCTTTAGGATTGACTGATTTGATCTCCTTGCAGTCCAAGGGACTCTCAAGAGTCTTCTCCAACACCACAGTTACAGTATTTGTTTCTTTGTGACTGCTTACTTCACTTAGCATAATGTCTTCAGGGTTTATCCATATTGCAGTATGGATTTCACCTTATTCCTTTTAAAGAATAAATGCTAAACCATTTTATGTTTATGCCACATTTTGTATACCCACTCCTTTATCAGTGGAGTTTTGAGTTATTTCCACTTTTTAGTTATTGTGGATGCTGCTGCTGTGAACACTGAGGTACAAGTATGTGTTTGAATCCCTGCTCTTAGTTCCTTTGGGTAATACCTAGAAGTAGAAATGGATCATAAGGTAATTCTGTATTTGATTTTTTGAAGAACTGCCATATTGTTTTCCACAGTGGCTGCGTCATTTTATAGTCCCACCAGCACTGCATAAAGGTTCCAATTTCTCCATATTTAGCCAACCTCTCATTTTCAGGTTTTTGTGATAATAGTTATCCTAGTGGATGTGAAGATTCACCAATTTTAAAATTTTATTACATCAGAGGATTCTTGAATTATTTATTTTGCAATTTTTGCTTTTGATTACTTCAACTTATTGTTATCAAAATGCCTCATATGTCTGTTTGTATACTGTTGCCATTTTTTCTCATAACTTCATCTGTTCTTTATATTATGATGAACTTTACTTAGGTATTGGGGACTTGACTATTCCAAAATGTTGTAACATTCTGACACGTGATATTCAGTAGGCTTGTTGGTAACACTGATGAAAATACAAGTGAAAGAGAGACTTTTATCTTTGTTGATAATTGCTTTGTTGAATAGTGTGCAGTTTTAACGGCAGAATTCAATGATATCTTTAAATTTAGTCACTGGTTAACAATGAACTATTTGTATAATTTTTCTGAAACAGGCTGACATATGACCAAAGTGATATTTTACAAAGTATTTTATAATTAATTTTATATCTATTGTACACCTAAATAAATCATTTTAAAACAAATTCTGTATAGATCCCATGATTTGAGATGTTCCCTGTTTAATTTACTTGCAAAATTTTTCTGCAAAAGATAAGCAACAGGCAGCTTCAGGATCCCTCATTAAATCCCTAGGCTCAGCTGACTGAAAGAAGTTAAATAAAATTGAATATATCATAAAGCCTTATTTCCTTTCCTTTGATGATGGGTAATAGGTTAGATAAAAGCTTCTGTTTTAGGATATTGATGTGCAGCAGCCAGATATACTAATTGCCTAAGTCCATTGTGCTAGGTAGGGCTTCCCAGGTGGCTCAGAGTCTGCTTGCAATGCAGGAGACCTGGGTTTGATCCCTGGGTTAGAAAGATCCCCTGGAGAAGGAAATGGCAACCCACTCCAGTACTCTTGCCTGAGGAATCCCATGGACAGAGGAGCCTGGCAAGCTACAGTCCATGGGGTCACAAGGAGTCAGATACGACTTAACAACTAGATAGCAACAACAAGAACAGTTGTGCTAGGTGACTTAGTCAGATCTTCAAATAGAGTTCATGATGCCGTTACCTGTATTTTCCTAGTGTTAGCTTGTTAAATGAACTTTGTTATATGGTGCTACGTTCTAAAGATATTCAATTCAGTTCAGATGCTCAGTCGTGTCTGACTCTTTGTGACCCCATGAACTGCTGCATGCCAGGCTTCCCTGTCCATCACCAACTCCCGAAGCTTACTCAAATTCACGTCCATAGGGTTGGTGATGCCATCCAACCATCTCATCCTCTGTCATCCCGTTCTCCTCCCACCTTCAATCTTTCCCAGCATCAGGGTCTTTTCAAATGAATCAGTTCTTCGCATCAGGTGGCCACAGTATTGGAGTTTCAGCTTCAGCATCAGTCCTAATGAATATTCAGGACTGATTTCCTTTAGGATTGACTAGTTTGATCTTCTTACAGCCCAAGGGACTCTCACAGAGAGTCTTCTCAAGACTCTCAAGAGTCTTCTCCAATACCACAATATTTCTGTTCAAAGTGTGTTTTTGCTCATTGTGTTGTTGCTAAGCAAAAGGAATAGAATTTTTACAAAATCTTGCCATAAAGATAGATTTTTCTAGAGCTTTCTTCATATAGAAAAGGTTATATAGTTTATTTATATTCCATTGCCCCCTCCTTGATTAAAGATCTCTGCAGAGAAGCCATTAACATTGTATGATTTCTCATTGATGTGATTTCTCCACAAGTTGAGATCAGATCATATTGCTACATTAAGGACAAATTTATTTCAAGGTCTTGTCCTTGGGAGTGCTGAAATGTTTTGTCTCTGATAAGTGGACACCCTTACTTCTTTTTGTAGGTACTAGGAACTTTAAAAAGAATCCCACTGATGATACACTTTTAATTTTATCTTCTAGAGCAAAGAAAAAATGTTTTAATAGACAACAATTTAGAAGTTAATGGATCAGAGATGGGGTGTATGTCACATGCAAGAAGAGTGCCTGATATAACTTTACTCTTCTTTAATGTTAAATGAATAACACAGTTATAAAGAAGTTAGAACTGGTCACAGATAAAAATTTAAATAGCTCAAAAACTCTGTCTTTGATTCCATTACAAGCAGTACCCTTCAAATTTCTAGAATTAACTCTTTTGACTAACTCTTTTTTGCTGTGATTAGATGTAGTATCTACCCCTTGGAATGTGGAACCTGGAGGGGACCAGCTGAGAACCATGACTTACACTATAGTCCTTAACAATCCACTAACTGGAAAGTGTACCACGGCCACTGAGAAGCAGGTATGCCTATGCGCCAGTATTCCAAAAGAACCATGTATGTGGAAAGAGAAAACATGCCTGTCAGAGGTCCTAGTCACCAATTTACAAGACGGTCTCAACAAGTATACAGCAAGACAAAGAAGGGAGGAGAAACTGTTTACAGGTTAAAAGAGTTTAAGAGACACATAAACAAATCAATCCAATCCTAATTCAGTCAAGCCAACTGTAAAAAGGCTTTTCTGAGATTTAAGGAATTGTTCATTTCTAAGTTCTGTAATGGTATGGTTGTTATATTTTAAAGCAAAGAGCATTTATCTTTTAAAGGGATATACTGAGGAATTTTAGGGAATCCCTTGGTGACTCAGTGGTAAAGAATCCACCTACAATGCAGAAGACATGGTTTCGATCCCTGTGTTGAGAAGATCCCCTGGAGAAGGAAATGGCAGTCCACTCCAGGATTCTTGCCTGGGAAATTCCAAGGACAGAGGAACCTGGCAGGCTACAGTCCATGGAGTCACAAGAGTCAGACACAACTGAAGGACTAAACCACCACCACCACTGAGCAATTGATAAAGAAATATACTGATGTATTTTTGGATGAAATTATATTGGTGGTTAGGATATCTTTTAAAAGTAGCTAGGCAGAAGATGAAGGTGGAGGGAGGGAATGTGGGGAGAGATACAGATGAAACAGGACTGGATGTAAGTTAATATTGAAGCTGGTTGATGAGCTGATGAGGGTTCATTATGTAATGTTCATTTCTACTCTTGTATATGTTTGAACTTTTTCATAATAAGTGTTTTTTTTTTTTTTTTTAAATAACACTATTGGAATCTGATTTACAGGATCGTGTCAAGGGTTAGGGCCAAATAACTAGATGGCTGCTATGACATATGAGGGAGAGTGTTAGGTATTTTCTGTCTACTCTGACCAGCGTGGCACTGTCATATACTGCGGTTTATGTCTGGCCAGTTTTGTTGAAGTACTGTATATCTGTTCTACGGAGTTAAAAAATATCTATTAACATCTGAATTATTCTTGCTCTCTTAGCTTTTGTCCATCAGTGTTCAAAAGGACTTAAAATTTTCTCTTCCAAAGATTTCCAAACATTTAAAAGAAGTTTCTTTTTGGTATTTGAGAGTCTTTGATAACTTTAGAGGATAAATAGAAGAGGTAAGGTTAAAATGAGAAAGAGTTGGCCAGCAACCACTTCAAAGCCTATTTAGGGAAAGCAGTATTTTGTCTGGTTGTCCCCTTCCTTCATTTTTTTTTTTTTTGGTGAAGAGTGGTTTTTATTAAATTTTAATGAATTTTAGAGTGGGGTCCTGGCTTTGTTCAATTAAATTTTGAATTGTTCCTCTACCAGGAACATTTGAAATTCTTAATAAACTGCTAACACAGATGAGAGATCATGTAGTTCCTTTCTCCTATGTGTGCCTAAAATGAAGGAAAAAAATTATACAATGAAATGACAGAGAGGCAGCAAATACTATTTCTGCACATTCCTTCTTCTCAATTTGTAGATTACATAGCAACGTGGAGGCCCTTCTGGCTTTGAATATAGGCTCCTCATGTTTTTTTGTAATTTGTGAGAAGGAATTCTGGTATACATGTTCTAAGTTGGCAGGGAATTTGATGTATTAAACATGCACATGCAAAAAAATTTCATCTTATTTTGGCAGAGACTGTATAAAGAAAGTCGGGAAGCACAGTTTTATTTGGTAGATGCAGAAGTGCTGACACATGATGTCCCCTACCATGATTACTTCTATACTCTCAACAGATACTGTATCATCCGATCTTCAAAGCAGAAATGCCGACTGAGGTGAGCTGCTGTAAACGAATGTTTTAGTCAGGACAGGCTACATTGTATGCTGGCAATGTATCAATCCTGAAATCTTAGTTGCAATTTTACACAACAAAACTTTATTTCTTGCTTTGCGTGTCCACTGGTGGTCAGCAGAAGGGTGGGAAGCCTCACTCAAGAAGCCAGGCTGATGGGGCTTTGACCTCTGGGGCTGCACAATCCAGAATATGTATCATTTCAGTTACTACCAGAAGAGAGAGAGCTATAGAGTTGTGCTCACAGTCCAGTGGCCAGAATGGTCCCAGGACCCTGTTTAATGGCAAGGAGGCTGGGAGATTTGAGGAGCACGTGGTGGGCAGTAAACAGCTCTGTTGCAGTGGGAGACCAGAAATGTTGGTGTGTTGAAGGTGGTGCTGGGCCCATCATACACTTGCCCTAGTCTCAGCTAGTATAGTGACTTTTAGCTAATGTATGACCACTAGCGATTTTTTATACAAGGCGTTTAGGACATTTAATTTATTTTGAGCCTTTATTGCTATTTAAATAAAGAAAACTCAGAGTTTGAGAAAGCAAAGAAATAAAATGCGAAGTTGATGAAATTATTAGCAGCTCCCAGGAATTTTTTTTAAAGAATTCATTTTCAGTGAACAATTTTTTTGTAGTCTTTTTTAAAACATAAATTTATTTATTTTAATTAGAGGTTAATTACTTTGCAATATTGTATTGATTTTGCCATACATCAACATGATTTTTGTAGTCTTAGTGACTTTACATCCTTTTGGCTTTCCACTGAATTCATTCCTACATTTAAATGCAACGTTCATAATATGGTTAAATCTTGTAAATTAAATATTCTTCTTCCTTCCTTATTCATTAGAGTTTCAACAGATTTGAAATACAAAAAACAACCATGGGCTATTATCAAATCTTTAATTGAGAAGAATTCCTGGAGTTCGCTGGCAGATTATTTCAAACAGCTTGGTTTGTAAATTTCTTGATTTATCTACTTTTGTAAGAATGGCATTTATTAACAAAATGGATGGATTCTTCAGTTGGATTCATAGTAGGAACTGGTAGATGGCATTGGAATGACTCTCACTGAAGGGTTCCAACTGTTACACTTAAAATTTAAAAACTTCTAATTTTCATTGATCTACCAAACACTTATATAATGCTTATGATATGCCAGATGTTGCCCTGTGTGTTTTATAAATATCAACTCATTGCAAACCTATGATTTTTTTCTCCATTTTACTAAAGAAGAAATATCAAAACAGAGAGAGAGAGGTTAAGTGACTTTTCCAGGATGACACACTTAGGAGCTGTCACACTCCCTCTCTCTGCAAGGAGCCAGGAAGCTGACTGCAGTGAGGGGCTGGGTGACCTGATCATAAGCATGCAGTGTGCTCATGAAGAAGGTCTGGAGAGTCCTTAGGCCCATACCCCCCTTACCGACGTAGCTCTCCTGGGTTTATGCAGGCCCACTTAGCCATGGGACCATGTACATGTATGGATTTGGTGGAGGGGAAGTGATGTAGTTGTTCTCTTTGGATATTCCGTAAAATGTACATGAAGAAAAAGCATACATATATATGTTATATATATATGTCACACACACACACACACACACACACACACACACGAATGTAATTAATTTAGTTAAAGAAAAGGTGGTGGCAAATAAACTCAGGGTAATTTAAGGCTTCACTAGCCAGTTTGCTGGTTATTTATTTTCCTTGCTTTCTCATTGGTTGTGTCATTATTAAACTCCAAATCAGGAGCAAGGAAAGAAAAACTCAAAGATAAGTTTGGCTGATAGATAATGAACTTCTAATGAAAAATCTCGTGAAGGGAAAGGTTAAAACAATTGAGAAAAAGAAAGTTTTCAGATTGTTTGCAGACTTTCTTTACCAGTGCTTCCTTTTTTTGCAAACTTTCATTGTAAATTAGAACTATTGTATGCTGCTTCTTCCTTTGAGATTGATGATCAAGTACTATAATCTATCTTGGAAATCTTTCTAGGGACCCAATGTAAGTGGGTAGCCTGTTGTTTCCATAACTGAAATCTTTACATTAATATTTAATATGGCACATGGCAGATCTGTTCTGATGGTTCCCATCATTAATTAATACAGTTCATTCTTCTTGGAATAATGAAACCTTGTTATGGGATCATTGTACACTCCGTAACTTTTCATTAAGAGAAAGTAAAGTTTGAATCTAGGCCGTAAGAAACCTGAGTAATAGTTACCAAGGCTTAACTATTAAGTAACGCTATTATGTAAAAGTTACCGAGGCTTAAAAGAAAAGCAAGCTGAGCACAAAACAACCAACCCTTCTGTATATTATAGCTGAGAAGATTTCTCCACTATCTAAAGATTATTATTATTTTTTTAGAATCAGATTTGTTAATGGAAGAATCTGTGGTAAATCAGTCCATGGAAGACCCTGGAAAACTTACTGGCCTGAGAAGGAGAAGGCGAACATTCAACAGAACAGTGGAAACAGCTCCTAAGCTTTCTTCTCAGCGTCCTTCTGGAGACATGAGTTTAGAGGCCAAAGGGGATATTACAGGTAGCTGTTACCTGGTAAACAAAGATGAAAGCTCTTTTTTTCTTTAAACGTTTACTTATATGAAACAGAATATGCCTCTTGTTTATAAGACAGGTCAGTTAGGAGGGCTCCTTTTCTCTTCTTTTCTGATAATATTTGTCAAACTCTGAATAATATATAAAGGAGCAGGTGCAAAATGGCAGGCATGTGGCCAGTAGAAGTACTGTACTGGACCTACCTGGTATTTTAAAAACTGGACATTTTTATATAAAAACTCCGATCTTACAGCCCTGGACCCACATGCCTTGAGAGCAGCCATCAATTAGCTGGAGCCTAGCAGTGCCTGCCTCATATAACCAAGTGTGTACTTTTGCCAGGTCACCGGTCCCTATCACTCTCGCCCACTGAGGGATGTTTCATTCGTTAATTTTCTGCCAGGCATTTACAGACATTTGATTTCTACCCTGGAATCTACTACAGTGATTGTATGCTTTTAATCCTTATATACTGTCAGGGCCAGCTCAGTAAAACTGCAGAGATAGAGTTTGACTTTTATTATCTCTGCATTTAATTTTGAAGACATCTTGTCTCTACTAACTATAACACCCTCCCTCTCAGAAATAAGAATCTGTCGTACACCCTCATCCTTCTACATTATCAGATCCTCTTCTAAGGTTTATATCTTCAGTTCAGTTCAGTTCAGTCACTCAGTCGTGTCCGAGTCTTTGTGACCCCATGGACTGCAGCATGCCAGGCTTCCCTGTCCATCACCAACTCACAGAGCTTACTCAAACTCATGTCCATAGAGTCAGTAATGCCATCCAACCATCTGATCCTCTGTCGTCCCCTTCTCCTCCCACCTTCAATCTTTCCCAGCATCAGGGTCTTTTCCAATGAGTCAGTTCTTCGCATCATGTGGCTAAAGTATTGGAGTTTCAGCTTCAGCATCAGTCCTTCCATTGAATAGTCAGGACTGATTTCCCTTAGGATGGACTAGTTGGATCTCCTTGCTATCCAAGGGATTCTCAAGAGTCTTCTCCAACACCTTAGTGTGAATATATTTTTCTAACATTTAAATCTAATGGCTATTTAATTTGGGATTTGGCAACAAAATTTCGGCAACAGAAAACAGGGGAGGATGATTTCAAAAAAATTTTTTTACGGAGCAAAGCCTTATACACATAGAACTAACTCAAATATTATTTGCAGAGATGAAACTTAGAGATCATTCATGATATATTGAATTGCTTACTTAATTTTAGAACAAATTAATTTGTAATATAGGTCAAATTTGCAGAACTGATATAAGGTTTCTTTTTGTAGATTTGTTTAATATTACTTAGAATATCAGAAGTCAAAGAAGGGTGCAGGGAATTCACCTTAACTCACTGTGTCTTTACAAATAATTTTACAAATTTCTTCTCCAGTATTTTTCAAATGAAGTTAAACTTTTACCAGTTTTAATCACAACCCCGAGTCTCAGCCTTCTGTTTTTGTAATTTGCAGGAAAGAAAAAGGAAATTGAAAGCTGTAACACTGTCCTTATTGTGGTGATGAGTATTTTGTAAGTATTTGTGTTGAGAGCTTATTTTGCTGTGCCCTCACTTATCTTTTAATGGTTTCCAAAAAGATTTGAAAATATTTGTACATTATTGTATAGACATTACTACTATTTGACCGATTTTGGCCTACAGAAACAGTAATTTTATGTTTCAGTCTGGTAGTTTTGAATGATTTTCAGAACTGTTAAATTCGAGGGAATACCAAATAAACATTCAGTAGATGTTTTTGTTTTTTAAGTTAATTTGATTTGTTTTCACCATCATAGGTTTTTAGGGAAATACCATAAACTTAAAATATTGATATATGCAGGCAGGTAAAATCCCCAAAATGCTATTTTGCTGTATTATATTAGACCAGTGGTCCTTATCCTTTACTATACATGAGAATCATTTGCTAAACTACTAATTTCAGGGCTTCCCTGGTGGCCCAAGGGTTAGGACCCTGTGCTTCCAATGCAGGGGACTTAGGTTCAATCCCTGGTCTGAGAGCTAAGATCCCACAAGTCATGTGGCATGGCCAATAAATAAAATTTAAAACTAAAATTTTAAAAATATTAAGTTAAACATAAATTTCTCAGCTCCAATACTACAGATTGAGTCAGT
Organism: Capricornis sumatraensis; assembly: GCF_032405125.1. Taxonomy (NCBI): domain Eukaryota; kingdom Metazoa; phylum Chordata; class Mammalia; order Artiodactyla; family Bovidae; genus Capricornis; species Capricornis sumatraensis. The sequence goes on from NC_091069.1 coordinate 165,094,082, forward strand.
AGGTCTTCAGTAGGGATAAAGAATCAGTAGTATTCTAAAACACACTGCATAGGTTATTCTGACGCAAGTAATCTGAGGATTGTAGGATGAGAAATACTGGAATAAACAGTCTGCATCTCAGAGTATTTTTTTGGAATCTTCTCTGTCGGTCATATTTAGACTCCTGTTATCTCCACGGCTATACTTGGATCATTGGGTGGTCCATCAGATTTAATTGAATTAGTTCTGACTGGATGATACGCTCTGGGTGTATTTTTTGGAAAGAAATTCTCATGTCAGCCTGTTTTTCTAATTGCAGACTTCAGAACATAGAAAATTTGTTGTACCTTCAAGTTTTATAAAAGCTTTTCATATTCTGCTTAAATTGGTTTGCTGTGACAGTTTTGAATAGTATATATTATCTGTGATCTTTTGTATCACTTTGCAGAAAATTTATAGTCAGATATTAAATGTTGATTTTTATGCCATTTCATAGATTTGATTTTTTTGCTACTACCTTAGTTTTCATCTTCAAGATGGGTAAAAGTGAATACTATATATTTTAAGGCAAGTCAATATTTTAGCAGGAAAAAATAAGAGATATGATGCCACCTATGTATTTGCATATATATGTAATGAGATACATTCATTCACTTGACATGCTGTTGTGAATACCAGCAAAGTAAGGGTACTTAACAAGTAACATTTTACATATGATACCACTGATGTCTGTCTGGGATTTGAAACTTTGTCTAAGTTGGACCAGAAGGAATTTTTGCTGAATGTGCGTTTGTTTTGGCTTCCGCTGGGAAAAAGAGGTACATAATGATCTATCTAAGAGCAAATCCATATTGATCTTCATTTCCTTTCTGAAGTACGGTACTATGCATGTGTAATTGCTTAATACAAAAGCACCCCAAAATAGATCTTGAAAGCTAATGTGGTAGATTTCTAGGCTGGTGGTTGCACATCAACACTGGTTAGGATTCCTGGCAGAGAGGAGAGACGTCAGGGACAATCCCAACCTGCTTATTTGAGGACTTCATTGTCACTAGTTACCTTCCAACTTTTCCCTTAACATCCACTTAGTACTTAAAGTTATTATTTCATACAATAAAATAGGAATAATTAATTTAAATAGTAACTAACTGGAAACTAGTCTGGGTAATAGGCATTTCTGAAGCTTTTGCATGTCTCTTCTGCATTAGCAGTGCTTTCGGTCTGAATGAGAGTGGACTAACCAGGTCTGATTTTCTCTGTCTAGTTTGCTGTTGCTAGTTTTGCTGAATGTGATGCTGTTTCTGAAGTTGTCAAAGATAGAATATGCTGCTCAGTCCTTTTACCGTCTTCATCTCCAAGAAGAGAAATCTCTAAAGTAAGTCTTCCCTTCCACAACCTATTATTTCAATAATTCCTATGCTGCAGAAAATTTAAGTCCAGTTTTAGAGAGTTTGGTCTGCCAACTTCTCTTTAGTCATATGCTGTTTTGTTTTACATGCAAATTTATGGGACTAATGATTTCTGGAAAAGGCTAGAAGCCGTTCCCTTGATCTGTCAAAAAATTTTAAATTATTTATTTGGCTGTGCCAGGTCTTAGTTGCAGCATGCAGGATCTTTTAGTTGCTGCATGCAAACTCTTAGTTGTGGCATGTGGGACCTAGTTCCCCAACCAGGGATCAGACCTGGGCCCCTTGCATTGGAAGTGTAGAGTCTTAGCCACTGGACTGCCAGTGAAGTCTCTATTTCCTGATCTTTAAGATGGTATTTTTCTTTCAGTTTAGCCTCTGATATGGTGTCAAGAGAGGAAGCTGTTCAAAAGAGCAAAGGCCAGGCGCATCGCTTAAAAGGAGTGCTCCGGGACTCCATCGTGATGCTGGAACAGGTTGGTACCTCTGTGTCCCATGGTACTTGGTACTCATCCCAGTGATTCAGCTGCTTTTCTGGCTGTTCTATTCACTATACCATTATTTGAAGAAATACCCCTTCTAGAGGCATCTAACCTTGCCAGTTTCTGGATTATGCATTTTATGTATATAGTTACTTTTATCAATACTTTTTTTAAAAAATGGAAATATACTATACTTACCATTGCATACCCTCCTTTTTTCAATTAGTAATGTATTTGAAGGTGTCTCCACATCAGTATGTATACATCTACTGCTTTCTTTTTATTGATTCTTCTATATAAGATTTCATGCTTAACATTAGCTCTTTTTATAGAAATGGTAGATATTGTATACACTGCCCATTATTTTGTTTTTATCTATTAATCATGTATCATGGAGATATTTCTTTTTTTTAATAGTAAATATATATATTTAATTGGAATTAAAATGCTAAAATTTCTTTGGCTATAAGAATCTAAGATATGTTAGACAATTTTTGTACCCTACTTTACAACCTCTTGATCTTTTTCCTGCTTTGGCAGTCACTGTGGTAACCAGCTACATTTGGAAGTTGAGGACACCACCATAAAGCTGCATTCCCTTATCTCTTTTTTTAAAAAAATTTGTTTATTTATTATTATTATTTTTTTTACTTTACAATATTGTATTGGTTTTGCCACACATCAACATGAATCCACCACGGGTGTACACGTGTTCCCAATCCCGAACCCCCCTCTCACCTCCCCCGCCACATCATCCCTCTGGGTCATCCCAGTGCACCAGCCCCAAGTATCCTGCACCCTGCATCGAACCTAGACTAGCGATTCATTTCTTATATGATATTATACATGTTTCAATGCCATTCTCCCAAATCTTCTCACCCTCTCCCTCTCCCACAGAGTCCAAAAGACTGTTCTATACATTTGTGTCTCTTTTGCTGTCTCGCTCACAGGGTTATCATTACCATCTTTCTAATTTCCATATATATGCGTTAGTATACTGTATTGGTGTTTTTCTTTCTGACTTACTTCACTCTGTATAATAGGCTCCAGTTTTATCCACCTCATTAGAACTGATTCAAATGTTTTCTTTTTAATGGCTGAGTAATAGTCCATTGTGTTTATGTACCACAGCTTTCTTATCCATTCATCTGCTGATGGACATCTAGGTTGCTTCCATTTCCTGGCTGTTATAAACAGTGCTGCTATGAACACTGGGGTACACGTGTCTCTTTCAATTCTGGTTTCCTTGGTGTGTATGCCCAGCAGTGGGATTGCTGTACATGGAGATATTTCTATATCAGCATATAAAGCACTTCTTCTTTTAATAGCATGTAGAATTCAACTGTACATGTGTGGCATAATTATTTTACCAGTTCCCCATTGTAGAATAAACACTTGGGTTATTTTGGTGTTTTCTATAAGCATTCTCTCTTGTCATCAATATGTGCTGTCTGGTTCTATGAATCAAAACTTAGGATTACCTTTGAAAAATAAAGACTAATACTCCCATCATAATATAAGATTTGTGTACTTTTCAAGTCTCACTGACTCTTTGGACATGAGTTTGAGCAAACTCAGGGAGATAGTAAGGGACAGGGAAGCCTGGAGTGCTGCAGTTCATGGGGTCGAAAATAGTCGGACATGACTTAGTTACTGAACAGCAACAAAATAAATATATTTTAGATAATAAGCAAACAATAACTTTTCAGAATTGAAGAGTAGAGATTTCTATAGTGTCTGTAATCAGGCATTGGCCTTCTGGTGGATAGCTTGTCTAACCTTAGCTTTTCTTTCCAGCTTTCCAGCTTTTTTGCCTTTTTATTCTACTTTCCAGAAATTTCCTCATTTAATCCTCAAATTCTTCTACTGAGTTTTTCAATTTTTGCTAACACTTTTTAAATTTCAAATTTCTCTGAATTTTCTTTTTTTTTAAATGGAATTGTGTGGAATTGTCTGCCTGTGTGGATCCAAAGTTCTTAACGTGTGAGCTGGGCTGGTCTACCCTGAACTTCTCAGTAGATCTGGCTGGCCTGTTGGTTGAGAAATCCTGATGTCAGCATCTTTAGGTCTTTACTCTTGGACTGGACAGTTTCCACAAAGAAGACTCTTTCAATCTCCTCCCTGAAGTATTAAGGGCTGGCTGCCAGCATTTTAGGAGCTTACTGAGAGTAGAGGGATAGAGGAGGGCAGGGTGATGGGACAATCTGAGCGTACAGTGTACGTGTTTCTGTGTAATCCCTATTCTTGGTATATACTGCTTTCTTTACTGATGTCTTGGCATCCTCCTGGCCAGGCTGCCATAGGACTTCAGACTTCTGCCCAGGTAGTAGGAGAGGCCACATGTCCAAAAGTTCATCCAGTCATTCTTATTTTAGTTCCTCTTTATTCCCACTTCTAACTCCGGGAGTTGGTGATGGACAGGGAGGCCTGGCGTGCTGCGATTCATGGGGTCGCAAAGAGTCGGACACGATTGAGTGACTGAACTGAAAGGGGCCTGTTAATTCCTGAGGCTTTTAAGGATTCTTCAGGGTAGATTTGATTGGTTCTCAACTTTTTCTGCTGTTGGCTTGGGATTCAGCGTTTTGAGGGCTGCTAAGTCATCCTTCTTCCTTCCAGTCTCCAAAGTCATGTTGCTCTTGTTGCCTATTCTATTCCCTCCGCACCCACCCTGGCTCGACCTTGTGGATTTATGCCTTAAAAAAATAAAAATAAAAAATCCCTTTACTGTGCTTTTGGTGGGGTTGCAGGAGGGAGAAAAATTGGATGCGTGTATTTAATCTACTTACTCCCTCTTCAGTGTGCACTGCCTTGATTTCTTCCACTGATACTGCCCAAGCTAAGCTCCCAGTGATCTCTGACTTTTAAAGTTAATGTACCTTTTTTTGGAGTTTTCATCTTACAGTGCCAATACTTGACAGAGCTGACCATTCCTTTCTTGAAATATATCTAATCTTCCCTTCTTTAGAACCATGAAGAAACCTAGCTTTATTGCGAAATAGCTTACATACCATAGCATTCACTTTTTAAAGAATTTTTAGTATAATCACAAGGTAGTGCAACCATCACCTCTATCTAATTTTTCAGTTGCTAAGTCATGTCTGACTCTTCGCAACCCCATGGACTGTAGCACACCAGGATCCTCTGTCTTCCACTGTCTTCCAGAGTTTGCCCAGATTCATGTGTGTTGAGTTAGTAATGCCATCTAACCGTCTCATGGGCCTCCCTGTGTCTCAGTGGTAAAGAACCTGCCTGCCAATGCAGGAGACACTGGTTCGATCCCTGGGTTGGGAAGATCTCCTGGAGAAGGAAATGGCAACCCATTCCAGTATTCTTGCCTGGGGAATCCATGGACAGAGGAGCTTTAGGGGAGAGTGGAGAAGGCTACAGGCCGTGGGGTTGCAAAAGAGTTGGACATGACTTAGTGACCGAAGAACATCAGTAATAACAGACTTAAACACAATTGTATCAATAATTATACTAATGAAAAGGGACTACTGTCTAATTCCAGAGCATTTTTATCATCCCCCAAAGAAGCCCTGTAGTCATGAGCAGTCACTCCCATCCCTCACTCTCTCCGCTCCTAGTAATCACTAATCTACTTTCTGTTTTTATGGATTTGCCTATTCTGGACATTTCCTATAAATGGAATCATATAATATATGGTCTTTCATGCCTGGTTTCTTCCACTTAGCATAATGTAAAACTGCTATTTGCTGGTTAAAACCATCTCCTCTACCTGACCTCATCCTGGCCCAGTGCTGCAGGCTTCTGCCTTAGAGTCCATTCCCTTCTCCTTTACTGCCCTTTAGGTTATCTCAGCTACTTCCCTAACTTAAAATACCACACACGCCAATGGCTCCCAAAGCATCTGTCTCATCTTGACCTCTTCTCCAAGTCCAGACTCATACAGCCACTTGCTGCCTTGGTGTCTTTACCTAGATGCTAACACGTGCCCCAAACTGATCGTGTCTAAAACAGAATCCAATTTTCATCCTGAGCCAAACTTAGTTCTCCTCTAGTTGAAATAATTTCAAAAATGATACTATCATCTTCCAGTTGTTCAAGTGAAAAACTTTGTATCATATGGTGTGTAAGTATATATTTATGGATGAGATTATTTGTTTTGGTTCTGAGTCCCTCACTAGTCTGTGAGTTCCATGAAGGCAGGAACAGTGCCTATTTGGTTCACCGTTATATACCCAGGACTAAGCACAGTGCCCAGCATGTAACAGGTGAACAAAAAATATTTGTTGAAAGAATGAATTAAAAAATGACTACAAAAAAGAATAAGACATAATTCTTTCTCTCAAGTTGTCTAGAATTTTATTAGAGATATCAGATGTCCATGTGTATGATAAAGACTACTTAAAAAAGTACAAAATTAAGCGTTAAAGTTAGTAGTAATAATTTAGGAGTTTAGAGGCAGGATGATTAGGGGAAACAGTGGGGATGGCTCAGTTTTAGATAGGTGAAGATGAACATGAGCATAGTAGCAAGCAAAGGCCTGGAGTGGAACTTGAGTTGTTTAGGGGATGGTGGGGAGACCACTGCAGCTTCAGAAACCATTTCAGAAAACAAGCTCTTCACTTTGGATCTTCTGATGAATGAAATGGACTTATTGGTAGATAGAGAACACAGCAGTATGTTGTAGGAAGAAGTGCAGTACTGCAGCAAACTGGAAGAGCCCTTTCACACTGACAGATAACCTAAGGAATAAGGCATTTTATAATCAGTCTTTTATTTGGGCATCAGTATAGACAATTTTATTAAATGCAAACTTTTGGCATACAAATAATCAGAAAAAATTTAAACAATGTGATTTTGAAAATTTTTCTCTGCAGTTGAAGAGCTCACTCATTATGCTTCAGAGAACCTTTGATCTCCTAAGTAAGAACAAGACTGGCATGACTATCCAAAGCTAGTGATCTTAAGGACCAAAATTGTAGAGATATGTGGAACCAAAAGACATCTTGAAGAAAAACAGAAGATGAAGGATTTGAATGGTCATAGGAACATTTCAATATTTTCTCATTATTCACAGTCTAATATGAACATTCTTTTTAATAACATTTATTGAAGAATTAGCCTCTGACGGCCTTAAGAATCCATCCTTTCATTTCTTATACATAATTCTAAGCTGTGAATTTCTCCAGTGAAGCGTGAAATAGTTTGTGGATTTGAAGTTCTGTGACACAAAAAGAGCTGAGTGGTATGGCCTCATTTTCACAGTGAGATTTGAAGCTTGATGCTCTAAGTTTATCTGTTAGCACAGAATTAGTATGCATCCATTAGGCTGTTTTCACAGGTAAACATTAAAGGAGATGAAGACAACGGAAGAAACCACTAAATCATTATTATCTTTGAAGGATCAGTTTTCAGGCATATATTATAACATAGCTTTGTGTACTGTAAATATTACAGTGTCTTCATCTATTTAGCAAGGAAATTCAGTAGTTGACCCTTTTGAATCGGCATGTTGATGATTATCTGGAAGATTCTTCAGCCATGTCATGTATGAAGGAAATAGGTGTTTCTTCAGGTGGCTCTGTCAGAGGTGCAATTAGCTTGCCTCTTCATACATCAAATGGCAGAAGAGTCCACTTCAGAAAAGGAAACATGTAGGATACCAACCCTCAAAATGAAGAACTGTACTCTGAGTTTTAAAAAGATTATGTTAAAACCTGGGCGTTTTAGTGTCAGAGCAAATGCATACTTGAACTAAGCTTGGCTTCAGCTTAGCAAACTTTTATGATGGATTTGAGCCATCTGGTTGAAAATAATTTGTGGATTACTTTCAGTAGCCTCCTATGGCTTTATTTACTCATTCAAGTGTGGCTATAGTCAGTCAGTTGTAAGCCAGACACAAACTTTAACTCTTTAATGAAGACTTTGGGGGGCAGTATCTCCCAATACAAGTGCACTGACAAGCTGTAAATCAGACGTGAGCTTTGGCTCTTTCAAAAGTTGTTAGGCATATGTGTCTTAATACAAGTTATGTCTCTGGAACAAGAGAGGGACATTGCAGAATAATTTGTATATATTCTTACTGTTTGAATAACAGTTGCCTTTAAATGTTTTTTTGCCCAGAGTCATCCAAGCCACATGGGATTGCTAAAGTCATTTTTGCGATGCCCACAGAGAAAGAAAAGTATTGACTGGATTAGAGGAGAACCAGGTTTCTCTGGGTGAATCCCAACTAACCTACCTACCAGTGTACCTACCTGGAGGTTTTTTGATAAGGATTTATGAGGTGTCTGACTGTGAGCAAGAATGACTGGATTGTCACTCTAAAACTTGTTCTCTGTTAAGTTCACGAAAATGGTCAATGAGAAGCTGAATATTTTTGTGATGTTTCCTCAAAACTTGTACTTCATAAAATACCTCAAAAGAAAGTTACCAAAGTTGCTTTATAAATTATGACTAAATATGTATGCAGAATTCAATTAACTGTATTTGAGCCTATGTAAACTGAGGATCAATAAAATCCAAAATGTCTAAGTTGTTTTTCTTCTTTTTCTGTAAAACCGTCCCCAAACTAGAAACCCTGTTTCAGTGAAAACATACATGGGCCGACACGCTTTAAAAAATTTTTGTGCAAAATTAAAACCCAAAGAGGACTCTCATCCTAGGGCAGTTTTTATTTCTAATATGCAGCCTGCTGGTCTAATGCAGACTGCTTGCCGGAAATCATGAAAATGAACAAGTTGGATAATTAACAGATCAAGGACAGGGATGGGCCTTTAAGAGAAGGTTAGCCAATTTGGGGGCGGTACGTCGGTAACAATTCGCGGTGGAGAGCTCCACCAACGCCTGTTGCTGTGTCTCAGTGAGACTGGCCGACCCACGGCTCTCCTGTACTTCGGAAACCCTCCGGGCTCCGGGGTTTCCCGTATTTCCGCCTCCGCGTCTTCCCCGACCCGAGGCTCCCGAGGCTGCCCCGCCCACGCACCGCCCGCAGGCACGGGCGGGGTCGGGGCGGCCGCCTCTGGGGCGGGGCGGGGCGGAGGTGCGGGGCCAGCCCGGGGCCCGACCGCCTGGACCGGCTCCGGGAGCCCGAGCTCGGCTCCTCCGCGCCCTCGGGCGCCCGGGCCGCGGGCCGGGGAGGGGCTTCGCTAGGGCAGGGGGGGGGGCCTCCGCACGTGCGGGCGGGCAGGGATCCCCGGCGCAGGGGGCGGGGCACCCGGAAGCTCACGGACCTGCGGCGCTGAACCCCGCCGGCCCGGGGGCGGCGGGGACGCCGCGGGGAGGCGGGAGCACCGCCCGGGCGGCGGCCGGCTGTGGTCACAGGTGGGCGGCAGCGGAGAGCGGAGCCGGGGTCCCCGAGCCTCCAGTCATCGCGGCCGTAACCCCGCGGATCAGAGATCCCGGAGCCGCGTCCGCGCCCCGGGAGAAGCCAACCCCGCTCCTCTCCGCCTCGGCCTCTTTGGCTGTAGCCGCACCTCGGCTCCGGAGCGCAGGTAACTTCCCTCCCAAGGTCATTCTTCGGGCTGGGCGGCGTGGCGTTCTCGGTCCGCCCACGTTCTTGCGATTGACGGGGGCGGCAGAGGCGCGCCCAGCTTGCTGAGGAGAAGCGGGGCTGGACGGCGACCCCGAGCGTCGCCCGAGCTCCTCTCCCGAGCCGGGTCGTCGGCCCCAGCGGGTAGACGCTTTGTTTCCGCCCGCAGCCGTGAGGGTGTTTCCATCCGCACCCAGGCTTCGGGCGGGGACGGCTCGGTTCTCCCCAGCCCTCACCCGCAGGTGAGCGCAGCCACCCGCGCCCCGGCTGTCCCGGGCCGCGTAGTCGGCTGTCGTCATGGGAACCGCTGGTGCCCAGACGGAGCCGGTCCTGGATGGGGTACCTGGTGTTGAAGGCAGCTCGGAAGCAGCGAGAGCCCGAGAGCTCTGCGTCTGGCCAAGGACAGCCAGAAAATCCGGATGAAAAGGGGACCACCTCCCCCTCGTTCTCATTTTTTAATTCTCAGGCGTTGGTGGTTAATCAGAGATAGACGTGGATGTGTTTACGAGATGTGAGTTGTATTCGTTCCACTTTTCTTTCTGAGGGCTTCGTGTGCCTCGTAGTGACAGGTGGAAATCACGACCCAGAAGGGCACTATGAAGCCAGTGAAGAAAACCAAAGCGGAGGAACCTGAATTGGAGCCCCTGTGCTGTTGCGAGTACATAGATCGAAATGGGGAAAAGAACCACGTGGCTGCTTGTTTGTGTGATTGCCAAGATCTGGACGAAGGGTGTGATAGGTAAGCACTGTGTTTCTTGATACTGACCCCACCGGCCCTTTTGAGAACTACCATGTATACTTGGAGCTTAGCCATGCAGAACACTAGAATTTGCTCTTCATTCTGTTTCTACTTATCTCCAATTGAAAGTTGTCTTCTGTGTCAAGTGTGAAGGCTTGATAAAGATGAATTATTACTCAGCAGTGCACAACTGTCTGTTCAGCCCAGTTTATTAGGAATTATTATTTCTCATTTAAAGGGAGAAGATGATGGAGAGAACAGGCAGATAATGGAACAGTAGACACGTTAAATTGTATAAAAAAATAAAATGCAGGCCAGTACAATCTGTAAGTTTAAAATGAACACATTAGTACCAGGAAGTTCCTTCATTCTCGGTGGTCTCAGCATTCAGAGACTGACACCTTGGGGCTGGCTTGCACTTGACCACAAAGGGCCTTGAGGGTTGAAAAATCAGTCTCACGCTTCTTTCTGGGAAGGTGATCCAGCCAGAGGCATGATCCTACCCTGGATGTGTTGTTTTCAGCATGAGCAGCAGCCCTGTCCTGATTGATGCTGTTACATTTGGCTTTTATTTTCACCATTATCCCAAGTGATGAAAATTAGCTATCCAAAGAGCCAGTTTCTAACATTACTGAAAAAATTTCGTACCAAATAGTAGTAACCTGGTCTTTATCCATTTTCTAAGTAATTATATTTTTAAAAATTGTTAGCATATGGAAAGCATAGTGTGGGAAGGATAAGGATGGTGGAGACTTGCTTTTCCCATTGGTAATTACTTCTGTTTTAAAAAAAATTGTCATTGAAATGGTAAATTGCTGACTTACACTTTGGTGCGTTAATCTTGCCATGAGAAGCATTCCTGGGGACTACTGTAGTCTAGTATTCCATAACCCCTTTGTAATTCTGCCTTGACAGTGTGTATAATGTCTTATTATTGTTTAGTGCTAAGTTGTGTCCAGCTCTTTTGCAACCCCATGGACTGTAGTCCCCCAGGCTCCTCTGTCTATGGGAGGCAAGAATAGGCAATAGGCAATATGTCTATTTCCCAGGCAAGAATACTGGAGTAGGTTGTCATTTCCTTCTCCAGGGGATCTTTCTGATCTAGGGGTCAAACCCACGTCTCCTGCATTGCAGGTGGATTCTTTAGCACTGAGCCACCTAAAAGGCCCTATATAAGCTCTTACAGGTGCCTTTAAGTATAGGTTCTTCAGACTTAGGTAAAATCCATCCTGAGAATATGGAGCACTTTGGACTAATGAATGGAGAAATGATGCCTTTTCCATAACCTGCATCACTCAAAACCACTGCTTTTCCATTAGCCTTCTAACTCTTCCTGCCTCCCATCCCTTGAGACCTGAGCTGCCCCTGAGTTCTCTTCTCTCCATACTCTTCTCTGGAGATGAGCTCCCAGCATTTCCATAAACCTGCTGCTCTGTATGCCTCGGTTTTAGAAAAGGCAGAGGAACCAGAGATTAAATTGCCAACATCCACTGGATCATGGAAAAAGCAAGAGAGTTCCAGAAAAACATCTATTTCTGCTTTATTGACTATGCCAAAGCCTTTGATTGTGTGGATCACAATAAACTGTGGAAAATTCTGAAAGAGATCGGAATACCAGACCACCTAAACTGCCTCTTAAGAAATCTGTATGCAGGTCAGGAAACAACAGTTAGAACTGGACATGGAACAACAGACTGGTTCCAAATAGGAAAAGGAGTACATCAAGGCTGTATATTGTCACCCTGCTTATTTAACTTCTATGCAGAGTACATCATGAGAAATGCTGGACTGGAAGAAACACAAGCTGGAATCAAGATTGCTGGGATAAATATCAATAACCTCAGATATGCAGATGACACCACCCTTATGGCAGAAAGTGAAGAGGAGCTAAAAAGCCTCTTGATGAAAGTGAAAGAGGAGAGTGAGAAAGTTGGCTTAAAGCTCAACATTCAGAAAACGAAGATCATGGCATCTGGTCCCATCACTTCATGGGAAATAGATGGGGAAACAGTAGAAACAGTGTCAGACTTTATTTTGGGGGGCTCTAAAATCACTGCAGATGGTGACTGCAGCCATGAAATTAAAAGACACTTACTCCTTGGAAGAAAAGTTATGACCAACCTAAATGGCATATTCAAAAGCAGAGACATTACTTTGCCAACTAAGGTCCGTCTAGTCAAGACTGTGGTTTTTCCTGTGGTCATGTGTGGATGTGAGAGTTGGATTGTGAAGAAGGCTGAGTGCTGAAGAATTGATGCGTTTGAACTGTGGTGTTGGAGAATGCTCTTGAGAGTCCCTTGAACTGCAAGGAGATCCAACCAGTCCATTCTGAAGGAGATCAACCCTGGGATTTCTTTGGAAGGAATGATGCTAAAGCTGAAGCTCCAGTACTTTGGCCACCTCATGAGAAGAGTTGACTCATTGGAAAAGACTCTGATGCTGGGAGGGATTGGGGGCAGGAGGAGAAGGGGACGACCAAGGATGAGATGGCTGGATGGCATCATGGACTCGATGGACATGAGTCTGAGTGAACTCCGGGAGATGGTGATGGACAGGGAGGCCTGGCGTGCTGCGATTCATGGGGTTGCAAAGAGTCGGACACGACTGAGTGACTGAACTGAACTGAACTGTATGCCTCCCATATAATGAGTTCCCATTCATTTCCAGGTCTAGCCCTATTCTTTAAAATTCTAAATTTCTAAAATTGATGTTATCCTTCCTTCAACTGTTCCTTTCCATAATAGTCTAAGTATGCAAAAAAGTCAACAATACCACCTGTCCACCAGCCTCCATCATTTGAGTCATACTAGTGTGATCTCTTTTCTCAGCTATTCATAAGACAACCATTTTGCCTTTTTGCATTTCTTTTTCTTGACCACTGCCTCTTGTCACGAACCTCCACACATAGTTCTTCAGGTACTCTGTCTATCAGATTAATCCCTTGAATCTATTTGTCTCTTCCACTGTATAATTGTAAGGGATTTGATTTAGGTCATACCTGGATGGTCTAGTGGTTTTCCCTACTTTCTTCAGTTTAAGTCTGAATTTTGTATAAGGAGATCTCTTCAAGAAAGTTAGAGATACCAAGGGAACATTTCATGCAAAGTTGGGCACAATGAAGGACAGAAATGGTATGGACCTGACAGAAGCAGAAGATATTAAGAAGAGGTGGCAAGAATACACAGAAGAACTATATAAAAAAGGTCTTCATGACCCAGATAATCACAATGGTATAATCACTCACCTAGAGCCAGACATCCTGGAATGTGAACCCAAGTGGGCCTTAGGAAGCATTACTAGGAACAAAGCTAGTGGAGGTGATGGAATTCCAGTTGAACCATTTCAAATCCTAAAAGATGATTCTGTGAATGTGCTGCACTCAATATGCCAGCAAATTTGGAAAACTCAGCAGTGGCCGCAGGACTGGAAAAGGTCAGTTTTCATTCCAATCCCAAAGAAAGGCAATGCCGAAGAATGCTCAAACTACCGCACAATTGCACTCATCTCACACGCTAGCAAAGTAATGCTCAAAATTCTTCAAGCCACGTTTCAACAGTACATGAACCGTGAACTTCCAGATGTTCAAGCTGGTTTTAGAAAAGGCAGAGGAACCAGAGATCAAATTGCCAACATCCATTGGATCATCAAAAAAGCAAGAGAGTTCCAGAAAAACATCTACTTCTGCTGTATTGACTATGCCTTTGACTGTGTGGATCATTACAGACTGGAAAATTCTTAAAGAGATTGGGAATATCAGACCACCTGACCTGCCTCCTGAGAAATCTGTATGTAGGTCGAGAAGCAACATTTAGAACTGGACATGGAACAACAGACTGGTTCCAAATTGGGAAAGGAGTACGTCAAGCCTGTATATTGTCACTGTGTTTATTTAATTCATATGCAGAGTACATCATGTGAAATGCTGGGCTGGATGAAGCACAAGCTGGAATCAAGATTACTGGGAGAAATATCAATAACTTCAGATATGCAGATGACACCACACTAATGGCAGAAAGCGAAGGGGAACTAAAGAGCCTTTTGATGAAAGTGAAAGAGGAGAGTGAAAAAGTTGGCTTAAAGCTCAACATTCAGAAAACTAAGATCATGGCATCCAGTCATGATCAATTCATGATTACTTCATGGCAAATAGATGGGGAAACAAGAAGCAATGAGAGACTTTATTTTGGAGGGCTTCAAAATCACTGCAGATGGTGACTGCAGCCATGAAATTAAAAGACGCTTGCTCCTAGGAAGAAAACCTATGACCAACCTAGACAGCATATTAAAAAGCAGAGACCTTACTTTGCCGACAAAGGTCTGTCTAGTCAAAGCATTTTTTCTCCAATAGTGATATATGGATGTGAGAGCTGGATTATAAAGAAAGCTGAGTGCCAAACAACTGATGCTTTTGAACTGTGGTGTTGGAGAAGACTCTTGAGAGTCCCTTGGACTGCAAGGAGATCCAACCAGTCCATCCTAAAGGAGATCAGTCCTGAATATTCATTGGAAGGACTGATGCTGAAGCTGAAACTTCAATACTTTGGCCACCTGATGTGAAGAACTGGAAGAGACCCTGATGCTGGGAAAGATAGAGAGCAGGAGGAGAAGGATGATGGAGGATGAGATGGTTGGATGGCAGTCACCGACTTGATGGACATGAGTCTGAGCAAGCTCTGGGAGTTGGTGATGGACAGGGAAGCCTGGTGTACTGCAGCCCATGGGGTCGCCAAGAGTCAGACACGACTGAGGGACTGAACTGAACTGAGTGTGATCTCTACTCTTCCTGATGCCATCCCCTGCCCTCCTGAACTGGTTTACTCCCCAGGGCCAGGGTGGGTTTTGTGCTGCACTCAGGTCTCTCCAGGAGAAGGCAATGGCACTCCACTCCAGTACTCTTGCCTGGAAAATCCCATGGGCGGAGGGGCCTGGTAGGCTGCAGTCCATGGGGTCGCAAAGAGTCGGACACGACTGAATGACTTAGCAGCGGCAGCAGCGGGTCTCTCCACGGAACGCCTCCTTGCCTTCCTCCCCACCCAGATGAATCCTAGCCAGCATCAAGTCCCAGCACAGATTCCCTTTTCCCACAAAGACCCCTGTGATGACTCCACGCAGAAATGTGTCTTCTCTTCTGAGCATACCTTACAGTGTTTGGCCTGTATAGTTCATTGGGCGATTTTATTATTTTGTCACTTATCTAATAATATTTCTTGAATTCCCGTGTTGTCTTCACAATTAGATTGTGAATGGGTTTTTTGAGATTTTTATGTCTCGACACCTACCCAAGTCTGAACAGTACTTAGGTGGAATGTGTGTGTATTCCCATGTATTTGTTCCACGTAGAAATAGTTCTTTTAAATATCTAAACATTTTTCATTTGAATTAAAAAATTATACATGAATCTGTAAGGCTCTTGTTTAATAGTAAAGAAGTCAAATCCTTGGCCTTTGGCACCGTTTACCATTTACATTGCTGTCTGGCCTGCAGTGTGGGGTGGTTTTTAATTCAACAAACATATATACCATGGGCCTTCTCTGTGCTCTTTCTGAATAGATGGATCACGTGTAAGTCCGTGCAGCCTGAGACCTGTGAAAAGATCATGGACACAATCTCAGACCGCCTCCGGATTCCTTGGCTTAGGGGAGCCAAGAAAGTTAACATTAGCATCCTTCCCCCACTGTTCCTGCTGCCTGTCTTTCTCCGCGTGGCTTCCTGGCATTTTCTGCTTGGGGCGGTGGTTTTGACCTCCCTCCCCGTGCTGGCTCTGTGGTACTACTACCTCACTCACAGGAGGAAAGAGCAGACTCTGTTTTTCCTGAGCCTCGGACTGTTCTCTCTGGGCTACATGTACTACGTGTTCCTGCAGGAAGTGGTCCCCAAGGGGCGTGTGGGGCCCACTCGGCTGGCTCTTCTTTCCTGCGGGTTATTGCTCATCCTCTTCGCCTTGTACAGAGCCAAGAAGAATCCAGGCTACCTCAGAAACCCAGCACCCAGTGATAGGGCTCTAAGTGGCAGCCAGGTCGAATGCCTGAACAGAAAAGGGCCTGAGAAGCCCAAGGGGTTCCCCGGCGCAGATCTGTCTGGCGGTCTTAACAACCGCGCACCCAAGGACGAGACTAAGGACTCCCCGAGGACATCGGCCGGAAGCCCGGCCAAAGGGAAGGAGGACTGGTGTGCCAAGTGCCAGCTGGTGCGGCCAGCCCGGGCGTGGCACTGCCGGATCTGCGGCATCTGTGTGAGGAGGATGGATCACCACTGTGTCTGGTATGTTGGAAAGATCTGGAGGCTCACGGAGCCTACACAAGCTCTCATGAGACTCGCCGGATGTGCTTTCCCTTTGTTTCCATCCTCATCTCTCCCCTTCCCAGCTTTACACCTTGTGGATATTTGTGGGCTGTATATGATGTTGCCACTTAGTCATCAGTTTTTCGAGCTTCACAAATTTAGTTCTTTTCAGTCATTTCCTGAAGGTGGTTGTTTTTTTTTTTGGGGGGGGGGCTTTCTCTTCTTAGCTGCCCCTCATTTTCTCCTTTCTAAGAGAGAAGTATCTACAGTTGAATGACATTTAAAAAAAGAACGTATTAGAAGTAGTATAGGTGTGTCTCCCTCACAGAGCTTAGGAACATGTTCCTGTACCTCTAGGTGACTTATTCTCTGACTGTGTATTCTTCCATCATTTAGATGTACCAGTGATTTCTAGTCTACATTCTTGACTTAAGGCTCTGCCAGATAATTCCCTATTTGATTATTTGTGCAGAAGTGGGCTTTTTGGGGTCACTTCTCTGCTGCCCAGTGACAAATGAGGACACCTGAGGCCCGTAAGATGTGAAGTGTGACTTTTAAAGAAAATGTTGCAGCTTCACCGACTAAATCTTAAAAGGGGAGTGATTCATTCAGATATGAATGTTCTAAGTAGCTTGTTCGCAACTTTCTCACTCTTAGGCAGTCACAGTCAGTGAATTACTCTTTTTACGCCTAGCATTCTGATCATGTTCCACTCTCCCCCTTAGAAGGGGATGTGGAAAAGGGTGCTGACCACCTGGGCAGCACAGAAGCGGACTTGAGTTCAAGGCTTGTGAACAGGGACAGCTGTTTTTCTGGGGCTTTAGGAGTAAACAGGTATTTTCATTTTTAGGTTTTCCTCTTCTCTTTCTTCATCATTTATTCTCATGCGTGCCCGTGTATGTGCGTGCGGGGTGGTGGTGGTCCATTTGCAAGCGCTGGTTTGCAGAGGGCCTGACAGCCTCGCTTATGAGATCTCTCCCCACTGGATTATCCTGATGTGCCCGTCAACGTGCCCTGCAAAAGGCCATGACACAGAACTCTGTAGGTGACAAGTAGTCTGCATACTATTGAGCTGTTCTCCAGCCCCACACTGCGTTTCTAACCTCCTGGGGTCGTTTATTAATATGTGTATTTAATAGGGATTTTTTTCCCACACTGTGTAATACTTCTGATTTAGCATTTTTAAGTTTTTATAATTCTGATGCCATCTTATCCTTATGCAGTGATGACAGTGTTAACTCTTAACACTGGGTGACAGACCTCACTTACTAATATCTAGAAAGATTTCTTAGCTATGTTTTACTTTTCACGTACTCTTGTCCTTAAACTAATGAGATGATTTCACTTTGCAAAGATTAGAGAATGTAAGAGTATATCTCTCAGCAGACAAAACTTTAATTCCCTAAAAGTGGAAAACAAGAGAACGTATTTTTTTTAATAACTGAAAGGCATACTATCCCTGTATTAAATGCTTTCTTGTTTATTGAGTTACATAGAGAACTTCTAAAGATATGTTTGCTTTCTTCCCCCTTGTGCTGTTTTGAGGATAAATAGCTGTGTCGGAGAATCAAACCATCAAGCATTTATACTTGCCCTTTTGGTCTTCCTGCTCACCTCGGTATATGGGATAACGCTGACCTTGGACACCATCTGTACAGACAGAAGTGTCTTCACAGCTCTCTTCTATTGCCCTGGAGTTTATGCAAATTACAGGTGAGATCCCCATACAGGGGGCCCCGGAAGAGGGAGTGGATTTGCAGTCAGCATCAGGGGCTGTGATCTGTGGCTGGGTGAGGGGTTCTCACCCAAAACGTGGGACAGGTTCTAGGGATGCTGGGTAGCCCCAGAATTGCTAGTACACAGCTGTGCAGTGAATATGTGCATTTTTCTCGGGTGATGTCAGAAGGAGCGCTGACCTTAAAAAGTGAGGAACTAGTGCTCTCCAGGTAAGATCAGGCTTACTCAGGGACTTAGAGAGACCACTGGCATGCCAAAGGCAGCGACAGGGAAACTGCAGTAACTCTCAGTCTCTGGGGAGGAGTATCAGGGGACGTTTCACTCACTGCTGCTTTCTGGTGCTCTGAAGCCCAGTCTTAATTTATTGCTTCTGACCCTTTTCTGAAATGCTTACAATCTCTGTAACCTTTCTTTTCTATTTAACCTCCATTGATTTTTTTTTTTTTCTGTTCTACTTTTTTTTTTTTTAAATCACCACTCATGATCACTGTAGTATCTAGGTCAAAATTTCCTTCAGCGTTTTTAGGTTGGGGCCCATTTATATAGTGTGAGGATTGCCATGTTTTAACAGAAGCTGGAATTTCTTTAGCTTTGGCCTAGCCCCCCCCCACACCCCTCTTCACGCAAAACTCTGCTTTAGGACATGTATCACGAGCCACTGAGAATAGTAGTTACTAAAGAATTTCACAGCCTATGAAGACTCTCAACATAAAGAAGAAAGGACACTCTCAGCCTGAGGAGGGCCCATCTATTCTAATGCCCATGAATGTCTAGGTCTATAATAGCAAGGAGCAGAGCTGTCCATGGACTGGTACAGACAAGCGCCTGAGCAGACAAAGCAGGATGTCTTGAAAACAAAGAGTGAGAAGAAAGCAAAGGACCTTGCTGCTGCTGCTGCTAAGTCACTTCAGTCGTGTCCGACTCTGTGCGACCCCACAGGTGGCAGCCCGCCAGGCTCCCCCATCCCTGGGATTCTCCAGGCAAGAACACTGGAGTGGGTTGCCATTTCCTTCTCCAGTGCATGAAAGTGAAAAGTGAAAGTGAAGTCGCTCAGTCAAGTCCGACTCTTAGCGACCCCATGGACTGCAGCCCACCAGTCTCCTCCGTCCATGGCATTTTCCAGGCAAGAGTACTGGAGTGGGGTGCCATTGCCTTCTCCAAAAGGACCTTGAGGGTCCTTTTATGTTAGTAATGAGTTTTAAGTATGTTAGTAATGAGTACTGAGTATGTTATGCATGAGTTTTCTAGACCTTCTGTGGGCCTCATAAATGAAATGAGGAACATAGTCCAGCTACTATGTTCTCAGTGCTGTGGACCAACGATTCATGTCTCCTCCCTGGGTTTTAGTTGTCCTCATCTTCGTAGTGCTTTAGTCATCCCCGAGGTCCCTTTCAGCTTAACAGTGAAGATTCTGAACCAGTTTCCAGCTAACTCATTTTTAAATGTTGACCGAAAACAACCAATTAGCAGACATCAGATGAGCTGGAAGGGGCTTTCTTGCCCCATGGGGTTTTGTTTGGTTTGAGGCAGTGGGGTTTGAAACGTGGTTGTGCTCCTGATGCTCCTGCAGAGCTGACCAGGAAAGGGCTGCCTATGCGGGGAGCTTTCCTCTCACTTGTGCTCAGCAACCTAAGAGGACGGAGATGAATAACCTTAGCATTGCTCCTGGGTTCCCACCCACAGTTCCTTGAGGGACATTTTCGGCAATCTCACAGTGCCTTTATTTTCTTCTGCACTGAAAATAATTTAGGAATTATTCATTCAGCAAACAGATTTTGAATGGTGTTGTGTCAGGTATTGTGTTGGTTGTATGGGGGCTGCAAAACAAACAAAATGGTCCTTGCTGTTCCCGTTTCACACCCTAGGAAAGGGGGCACCAGTAATGATAAAATAGGACATCTTAATAGTCATAAATGAAGCAGGTTATTGGCATTCCGAGGATGGGAAAGATGGGGTAATCAGGGAAGGTGCCAGAGTCCTTTGGAGTAAGTACTGTGTGTGTAAAATGTTACCACGGGGACGGCTTTCTCAACGTGAAGCGTCGGCTGCCCTGACCTGCCTTTTCCCGTTCCCAGCTCAGCTCTGTGCTTCACCTGCGTGTGGTACTCTGTGATCATCACGGGGAGCATGGCCTACATCTTCCTAATCCAGCTGATAAACATCAGCTACAACGTGACCGAGAGGGAGGTGCAGCAGGCCCTGCGACAGAAGACGGGGCGCCGGCTGCTCTGCGGGCTCATTGTGGACACAGGCCAGTACAATCGGGGCTTCCTGCGGAACTGGCACCAGTTCTCCACCCTGGGCACGCACCCCTTCCACCACCCTGCCGAGGACATTGTCTGAAGTGCCTTCTGTACGGTTCCGGGGTAGGGGGGTGGCTCCTCCCTCTGCTCCCTTGCGTCGGACACTTCGGTACACGCAGGCTGCTCATGTTTATCCCTTGTTTCCTAAAGGCATTATAGGGCCATGCTCAGGTTTAGGCGCTGGACTGGGAAGAAATGAAGCGTCATTTCTGATTTCATAACTTAAAAGAGATTTTTATATCTAAGAGGTAAAAGTAGAGCCATTCCTTTCCAGTCACCTTACTAACTAAGTCACCATAAGTTGCGGATTGCTAATGCACAAATGGATAGAAGCAGTTCCCACCCATTACTATGGGAGAAAGAGCCTTGGATCAGGAGAGTTTCTAGTCCCTCTTTCAATTCTGTATAGCCATGCGACCCTCAGTCAAGTCCCTTCGCCGAGTCTCAGGTTCACCTGTCAAGTGGGTACTGATGCCTGCCCTGGCTACCTCACAGAGCGGTTGTTGAGGGGCAGGGGTCCCGTGAAGGATGAGGTTTGTAGAAAACATGGAAAAACAACTAAAGCAGCAAGGAGGTATGAAGTATTATTAGGAGAATCCTAAGACTGGAAAAAATATTTGTAGGTCGGAATATTGAAGCTAGTATTATTGGAGTAATCCATTTTCAGCATTTCAGAGTGAAAAACAGATCCTCAAATAACATGTTGTACAGTTAGGGGAATTTCTCTTTCTGAAGTATTAGATGTTAACTACTCAAACAGATGACCAGATGGATTTATGCTGTCATCTGAGATTGAAAGGATAGTTGATGATTTTAAGCATAATTATTACTAGTGTAATGTACAGTGGCCATGAGTTTAGGTGGTGAGTTCTTATATTTACCTTACTTCTTATACATTTATTCTGCTTGGATTTACTCCCAGTAACTCCAGGAGGCATCAATGTTTTCTTCTTCCCATGTTTTGCCTGGTCAGGTGCTTGCACACTTGTGACAATAACTGGACAAGAACAGACACTCCTATGGGAAACAGTTCACTCTTTCTGGGTAGGGTGGCTGGTTATATCAAGGGCTTGATGTTTTTGTTCACATAAGTAATACAGATACTGTCAGTAACAGCACTAAGTTGCAAAAACCAGTCTTTTGGCGTTCACATTGTTCTGGCATGACCTCTCTTTTAAGCGGCTGATTGATGTCTTCCCACTCAACTTGCACCTTCTTCTCATTCACCTTGCCCAAGATAGAAGTGTCTCCCTGGGAGAGAAGAAACAGGGTATATGTGGTTTCCACTAAGTAATAGACTACTGTTCTTCCCTAGTTCTTCCTAAATTGTTTCTTTAATCATATCTCAAAATGGAAAATGTATAAAGGATTAACCATTTGGCATGGGCCCATTCTGCCATAGAATTAAGACGAGGCAATTGATTTCACATGGGGAAAATACCCGCTTGAAATACTTGGTTTTGTACCTGTACTTCTTTGTAGAACCTCAAAGAATTCATGAGTCCTTAAATTTGCCTTGGCTTACAGCTTAACATAGGAAAAATATTGCCAGCTTTTTCAGTCTTTCTGTGTGTGCTGCTGTAGCAAGAGGTTTATAAAGGTCGAGAAGAAACATTGCTACTTGTACATCTCTGCCCTCTGCAGCTGGCACCACCCCTAGTCCTGCCATTAATCAAGGCTCTCCTCAAGACACAGACCACATTTTTATACAAGCTTGTCATTGCTCTCCCCAGAGATGGACTGTTTAATGAATGATAGACTCCATATTACATTGATGATGAGCCAAAGAGCAAGTCTGGGGATGTTAGCAGTCTGTGGTTTGTATGGTAATGCCCTATCCCTGGCCCAGAATCAGGCATTCATTTGGAATTCATTGGAGCTGATATAACTAATTCCTTTATGTATGAGTTGGAGATGAGAGAGTAATAATGTCAAGGACAGCACATGTGGCCAGAAATCTCTGATTGTAGTCTCTTGAATGCCAGATTCATAGCTAACTCAGATTGTTTAGCAATTGATAATAATAAAATTTACAGAAATGTTAGGATAGTGCGTAATCTTGGCCTCTGGCCAAATCTTTAGCAACAGTGAAAATACAATGTGCTGAAGATGTGTATCTGCTCAGATGCTCAGTTGTGTCCCTTCTGTGACCCCATGACTGTAGCCCCCTGGGCTCCTCTGTCCATGGGATTCTCCTGGCAAGAATACTGGAGTGGGATGCCATTTCCTCCACCAGGGGATATTCCCGACCCAGGGATCACACCTGCGTCTCTTACAGCTCCTGCGTCGGCAAGCAGATTCTTTACCACTGGCGCCACCTGGGAAGCCCCCAGCTGAAGATGAGTACTCAAAAGACCTAACTCGTTTGGGAGAATGAGGAATGATCACCATCTTTATAACAACACACCCCCAATAGGGTTACCTGGATGGGCAATTCACTGTTTCCCCTCACTCAGATAAGGGCTTTCTTTGCATGTTATTCTGGCTGATTGGAATTAAGGTGCTTGTTTGAAGTTCTTTGAGAACTTCATGATTGGCACTTTACAGAAGCAAGCACAAACCTTTGCAAAGCTCACTGGTTTTGTGGAGGTAAAAGCCTATTGAAGTATTTGCACCAAAAGGAGCAGCAGCCAAGGGACTATCTGTGAGCAGTTTCTGTAGACTCTGGGACGTCCTTCAGCTGTACTCCTGGACTTTCAAGCTTTTTTACCATCTGGAACCATATGAGGGATTTTGTTTTTTTTAAAGGACAAGGCCTCTGTGAGTGAATGAGCCCCAGAGAAAGGTGGTGGTAACCGTGGGGAATTGCCCAGCAAACCTGAAGCCCACAGTTTCTTGGCTGTAAGAGCAGGCTTGCCCCAATATAGTGCAGACAAAGTGGGTCTCCCCCTGTCACCCCACGTCCTCAGCCTCTGTTATTAAACATGCTGGATATGGAGTTTACTAAATGATCTACTGTGATCCGACCACTTACATTATGGTCATGCCACTGTGTCCTCTTTCTGGGGAAGAGAAAAGGGTCCACTTGGAAGATCAGAGAGAGAAACCATTAATGATCAGGACTGCATAAAGGGAGAAGATCCTTCAATACTTAAAAACGTTTCTTATGCTACCCAGAGTACTTTGTGGTTACTGCTGGTCACACCTGAAGCGAGCTGACCATCCATTGACACTGCCTTTTTGGTAGGTTTCTCTGATGCTGCTGAAGTCAAGCCTTAAGTGTGTTTTGGGGATGCTGGGCTGCCCTTCTCATGTCAGCCACCCGTGTGTGTGTTTAGGATCCGGTAAATCTTTGCTTTCCAAGTAGTGCTGGTTTCCTTTGGTGAATGAAGTACTTGTCTTCCACTGTACCATCTGCCTAGCAGAAAGACTGCTACGGACTTTCTCTTATGCAATAGTCCTTGGTACTTGTAAAATTTTTAGCAAGAAAAAATTTTCTATACTAGAATCTTCCACTGCCAGAAGACACAATGCTGGTAAGGTTCTCTGTAAGAGTGACCATCTGCTTAATAGGCTATTTCCTTTGGGTGGGATGTTAGCTTTTTTATTATAAAACTCAACTTATATAAGCAAAAATATGACATCTTGAAGCACAGTTTTAACCAGGATGTTTAAAAATTAATGTTTTGTGAGGTTTAAGGTCTCTTTAAATTAGGTAAGTAGGTTTATATGACAACTTCATTTTAGCCATATTTTGGTATCCTGTATTTTAAAAAGCATTTCCTCAAATAAGAAATGGATAATGGAGACTTTTGCTTGAGGTACCTGTTTGGAAAATGGTTTTCTCATCAGCAGCTTGACAGGTGTGCCATTTTGTATTAAACATCACAAAGGTGATGCAGGTGGTGAATGAGAACTAAGCTTCACTTAATGCTGAAGAAAATTCAGTATGTTCTTGTGGATGTTTGTTGTGACTAATACAAACTTTCTGCAAAATCAGCTACATTTAATCCTGTTTCTAATGGATAGTTATTCCCACTTCAGTTGGCACAAACCTTTTCACTGTAGTATCAGCAGCAGGTCAAAACCTGGTTGAACAGAGACCTTTAGGGGTTGTGACTATTTCCGTCGGGCCTGTGACTTGTCACAACTCTAACCTTCCTGATAGCATCTTTTACTTCTAGAAAAATAATACTTTTAAGAGCAAAGCTTTAAAACCACAGCTAGTCTATTCTAGTTATGGATGCAACTAAAATCCGCTGTTTCTTCAGATGGTGCCACAGACAAGATGCTGTGTTATAGAACTCACAAACTCATCCTGTTGTGATCCTATAGTCTGCGTGATTTTGACGGTTTGAGTTGTTAGGGCTTCTGAGCCTTTTCATTTGATTGCATTTCTGGGTCTGATGTTAGACTAGAGGAAGCCCAGGAAAATTTATTTAATATTATATTTCATATTTAATGGAACTAACTCAGCAACGTTAGAGGGGATTTCTGAAGCCAAATCTGGAGGCTGTGGGCTAAACGTTTTGCACTGTTTTTATACTTGTATTCATATCCTCTTATCACCTCAGACTCAGACACAAGGCCTTTTAAATGGAGATTTAAAAAATGACTGCCATTCATGTAAAATAATGTACCGTGACCAAGTTGTTTAAATGGAAAATAAAGTGCTTTCTTTAAGGAAAATAGTTGATGCTTCTTGGTTTGTCTCCTGAACTCTCTTGAGCTTTAAGAAAAGCCTGCATCAGAGCCGGGCTGCCTCTCTGGCAACCTGTCCTCCCCATGCTGTGGACGGAAACTACCCCCAGCCCTCAACTGTTCTTTTCCTTGGGGTTAGTTTTCCAGTTGTGTAGGCTGGGGATACTGCTTATTTGGGCATTTTACTAGCAACAATGTTTTATTTGTTTTTGGCTGGGCAGCATGTGCAAATTTAGTCCCCCAGGGATCAAACCTGCCTCCCCATCCCCCCTCCACTGGAGCTTGGAGTCTTAACCACTGGACCGCCAAGGAAGTCCAGCAATAACATTTTAAATCGTATCTTTTTTTTTTTTTTAATTGGAGGCTAATTACTTTGGCCACCTTTTGGCCTTTGGCCACCTGATGCGGAGAGCTGACTCATTTGAAAAGACCTTGATGCTGGGAAAGATTGAGGGCTGGAGGAGAAGGGGACAACAGAGGATGAGATGGTTGGATGGCATCACTGACATAGACTCCGGGAGTTGGTGATGGACAGGGAGGCCTGGCGTGCTGTGGTTCACGGGGTCGCAAAGAGTCGGACACGACTGAGTGACTGAACTGAACTGAATTACTTTACAATATTGTAGTGGTTTTTGCCATACACTGACATGAATCAGCCATGGGGGTACATGTGTCCCCCATCCTGAACCGCCCTCCCACCTCCCTCCCCATTCCATCCCTTAGGGTCGTCCCAGTGCACCAGCCCTGAGCGCCCTGTCTCATGCATGGAACGTGGACTGGCGATCTACTTCACATATGGTAATACACATGTTTCAATGCTATTCTCTCAAATCATCCCACTCTTGCCTTCTCCCACAGAATCCAAAAGTCTGTTCTTTATAGCTGTGTCTCTTTCACTGTCTCACATACAGGGTCATTGTTACTATCTTTCTAAATTCCATATATATGCATTAGTATACTGTATTGGTGTTTTTCTTTCTGACTTACTTCACTCTGCATGATAGGCTGCAGTTTCATCCACCCTATTAGAATGATTCAAATGCATTCTTTTTAATGGCTGAGTAATACTCCATTGTGTATACGTACCACAGCTTTCTTATCCACCTGTCTGCTGATGGACATCTAGGTTGCTTCCATGTCCTGGCTATTGTACACAGTGCTGTGATGAACATTGGGCTACACGTGTCTCTTTTAATTCTGGTTTCCTCAGTGTGTACGCCCAGCAGTGGGGTTGCTGAGCCGTATGGCAGTTCTATTTCCAGTTTTTTAAGGAATCTTCACAGTTCCCACCAACAGTGTAAGAGGGTTCCCTTTTCTCCGCACCCTCTCCAGCATTTAAATTGTATATTTAGGATACAGCAGCAAGAAGTTGTTAGGTCATTTACTAAGTTTCTTGCTAAGTAGGTCATTTTCTAAGTTATTTTCCTGTGTCTCTTCAGAAGGTTTCTGTAGGTAGGTAAAAAGTCCTTGCTGAAACAATCAGAATGTGGACTGCTGAAGACTCAATTTCTACTGATGCTGGAGGTGAAATCAAAGTAAAAATAAAGGTTAAGAGAGAAAACTTAAGCTTTCTGCAATTTATTTAGACCCCTGGCACGTTTATTTGAGGGATCCACCCTTCCTTATCTACTGACTTGGCATTAAAACAAAATTTGTATTTTATTTCTGACTGCTAATATCAGCCAATGTGCTAAAGATAAGTGAAAATAGATTGTGATTTAGACAGGAAGAGGTTAACTATGAGTTGCTTTTAGTCCCATTCCTTTAGCGGCCATTAGTCTTAGAATTTTTAGATGATGATTACAATCATATTAAAGGAAAAGATAAGTGAGAATAGGGAGACTGGAAGAAATAAAGCTCAATATAGTGTTTTTTTTTTTTTTTTGGTATCTGAGTAAATCATAATACATCTTCCATAGAAGAAGGATATGTCATTTTGTAGGTGGTGTAGCTAGATATACCTTCTAGGAAATAAGAGACAATAACACGATTTATTGAACAACATACAGAATTTTATTGCCAACTCAAATTTTAAGCTTACCAAATAGTTGTAGTTACCTCAGGGCTGCAAGAGACTGTCTCACTTTACTGTGTGCATTTATTGCCTGAATTTGTTGTTATATGCATGTACTTTGTAATGAAAACTTTTTTTCTAGCAGGTAACTCTTTCAGACAGTTCACAGGAGTGTTGTGTCAGTCTTTACATTCTTTAGCACCTTAAATATTAAAACATTCTTTGAATTCAAGATAAGTACCCTGATGCTGGGAAAGACTAAAGACAGAAGGAGAAGAGGGCGACAGAGGATGAGATGGTTGGATGGCATCACTGATTCAATGGACATGAACTTGGGCAAACTTTGGGAAATGGTGAGGGACAGGGAAGCCTGGGGTGTTGCAGTCCAGGGGGTTGCAAAGAGTTGGACACTACTTGGCAACTGAACAACAAGCTTGATACATAGATCAAGCTGAGCTGAGGATTAGAAGACAAATCAAATGTGTTATTTCAAGTTTGCAGCTGGAAGCATGAGCCTACATTTTAACAGACTGCTGGACGGCCTTTGATAGTCTTTGCTTTTGGACTTCTCTTCACATTATAAAAGTGCACTGAGGAGAAGTATCTTTGGTGCCCCCGTTTCTCTGAAATCAGGAGATGCTGCTATCCTTTGCAGTGGCTTCCTGGAGTGCCTTTTGATCCACAGTTTTCCATCAGGTGGGCAAAATGGACAGGGTGTGGCAGAATGCCTGTTGCTGTCGCTGAGGGACTAGACGACTGGCCCTCCTTTTCTAAGTACCCACTATTTTTAATTTCTATTGAGTTAAAGTTACATTGGTCAACAATTCACAGTAAGCTATAAGGACACATTTCCCTGCACAGTCTTAAGGAAACAAACATCATAAAGTTTATGATACTAAAAATATATAGGGTACATCTGAACAGCAGAGCCCAAGACTGTTCCTTTGGATGGTCCTGCTGTGATAAATGCTTTAGTGGACTGATTAGCAATCCAAGATAAATCAAAGAAGGAAGTATACATTCACAAAATAATTCCTTTGATCCAAAAAGTATGGGACAGAACATAAGCCAGATGTTTGCACGTATACGTGGGTGGGTGGAGGTAACCCACACACGGACTGACGAAACTCCCATTGTAAGCACTGCACTGCGCCTGCGCGGGCTGTGGCCCCCTGTGCACCCCAGACTCCTTACCCAAGGGCCGAGCATCTGAGTGCTGTACGGCCGAGTCACAGCAGTGTGAACATCTGGAAATCTGGAAGAATTTCAGCTACCTTCCTACGGAGCTGCTCTCGCCTCTCTTCTTTTTGTCTTTCCTCTTTTGTGTATTTTGCAAACCTCTTCCATGTCTGAAACGTGATCCAGAGAATCCTCCTTTAAGAATAAAAAGAGAAAAAGTGATATACTGAGGAAAAGTTAACTTTCCATCAAACTGCACTGAAAATTTTTAACAGTCACCTTTATTGTGAATAAAATGTTATAGGAAAGGTACGGAAGTCACAGTTGGGATTCAGACAGTATGAGCACGGTGAAGAAAATGAAGCAACAGAAGCAGGTGGAAGTGACTGGCAGGTTATTCTCTTCTGTCAGGTGGTCAGGGGAAGCCTCTGTGAGCAGATGACATCTGAGCCGAGCACCCGGTGGCCTCCTGAGTGCACCGGCCAGGGGACACACTCCTCAGGGGGTCTGGCTCCAGCCTGCACCTTATGGGTGAGGTGAGTCTACAGGAGCGAGGGCTTGAGCAGCCAAAGCGCTTATGGTGGAGATGCTGGGAACCTGCGTGCAACCTGTGCGGCACACGCCAGTTACAAGCATTGAGGTCCTGGTACTTGGACATACATGGTTTAAAAAGCCCACTGAGATTTAAAAAACCTCACCTCCAACGGTCCTGAATTTTAGTTGAGGAAAAAACACCCTTGGGTCAGGATCTGAAAACATGGTCCAGAGGTCTCTGCTCACGTGTTGAAGCGGGGGTGTCTATTGTCATAGGGAGGCAGGCGATGGCCTGTTAGGACAGCATGACTACGGGATTCCTTAGTGCCCACTCCAGCTCTGCCCCAGGGATGGAAAGGTAGCCCAGTGTCTGCCCAAATAGGGTTTAACCTGGCAAACAGGTCACCTCAGTGCTGCACGGGGGCTACAGTGGTGGAGATCCTGCAGGGTCCTTGCTGCCTGGTCTGGTGGTGAGGAGCATCAGGTTTTGAAAGAGATTATGTCTGAACTTTTAAACATTTGATATATGACTGTTTCATTTGTATTTTTAGTGACATTTATTGTAATATTACATACTGAATATAAAGTGGTATTTGTTAACTGAATGCTAATTGTTCATAATCTCCAAAACCTTTTTTTCCTGTTATTTTTCTTTATATTAATAGATTCCTACAAGATACTGGGTGTGATTGCTGTGCTATACAGTAAATACTGTTGCCTATTTTATGTACAGTAGTTTGTGTCTGTTAATCTCATACTCCTAACTTGTCCCTTCTCCCTTCTTTTTCTCCTTTGGAAACCGTAAGTTTGTTTTCTATGTATGTAGGTCTGTTTCTGTTTTGTGTATACTTTCATTTGTATTACTTGAGATGCCACATAAAAGCGGTATCATATAGTATTTGTTTTTCTCTGATTTAACTCACTTAGTATGACACTCTCTAGATCCATCCATGTTGCTGCAAGTGTCACTATGTCACTCTTTTTCAGTGACTAGTTAGTATCCATTGTGTGAATGAAATATTACTCGGCCATCTTCTTAAGCCAGTTATCTGTTGATGGGCACTTGATTTGCTTTTTTCTATGTCTTGGCTATTGTAAATTGCTACTGTGAACTTTGGAGTGCATGTATCTTTTTGAATTAGAATTTTCATTTTTCCTGGATATATACGCAGGTGTGGGGTTGTAGGATCATATAGTAGCTTTAGTTTTGAGAGGGTAACAGGTAGGAAGGCTAGGGGTCCCCAAGTAGAGGAAATAAACTGCACGTGGCACTTTTTTCTTTCTCTATTCAAAATTAAAAGGATTCTTTTCAATTCTGTGTTGTCATGGCAACACCTGGTTCTCCCTTAACTTTTCTCAAACCTTGAGTTAATCAATGTTTTTCTTATGGAAATATTTTTCTTAAGCTATGTTAATGAGCTATGTATTTGCCTTGGAATCTGCCTTTCTTCTAGTGGGTTAGGCCTAAAGACTCAAACCTTGAACCTATAATTCAACAAATCAGAATGTGTTACTCATGGAAATGTTCTCTTAAGGTATGTTAATAAAACTATTTGCTTGGAAACCTGCCTTTCTTTAAGATTCATGTCAATTGTTTTAAGGTGTGGGGGGGATGACTTACCTTGTGCCAATGCTATCTCAAAACATGTGTTGTGGGAAAGGGGCTGATGCAGCTCTCTGTTTTGAGGGGATTCTTTATCTGATCAGCAGCTTGCTAACAGATATATAACTCCTTGCTAAAAACTAACAAGGGGGGCACTCTTTCTGTCCCCTCCTGAAGTCTGTGTCAGAAGCTGCCTCTGTTCCTTTATACTTTAATAAAACTTTATTACACAAAATCTTAAGAGTGATCAAGCCTTCTCTCTGACTCTGGATCGAACTCCTCTCCTCCAGAGGTCACGAATTCCCCTGTAGCTCATGGCTCGCAGCTGCAAACTTTCAGTTTCATAAGGAACCTCCATCCTTCCATAGTGGATGCACCAGTTTACGAGTCCCATCAACAGTGTACAAGGTTTCCTCCACAGCCTCTCCAGCATGTATTATTCATAGACTTTTTGATGACAGGCATTCTGACTAGTGTGAGGTGATACCCTGTAGCTTTGATTTGCATTTCTGTAATAAATGAGTATCTTTTTTTGTGCCTGTTGGCCATCTGTATGTCTTCTTTGGAAAAGTGTCTCCTTAAGTCTTCTGCCCACTTTTTGATTGGGTTGTTTGTTTTTCTATATTGAGTTGTATGAGCTGTTTATATTGGATGTTAACCCCTTGTTGGTCACATCATTTCAAACATTTTCTCCCATTTTGTAGGTTCTTTTTGTTTTGTTGACAATTTGCTTGTGCAAAAGCTTTTGATTAGTTCTGATTGATTGAATTTTGCTTTTATTTCTTTGGCCTTGGGAAACATTGCTATGATTTATGTCAAAGAATGTTTTTACTATGTTCACTTGTCTTAAAGTGCTTAAACCATTTCATTTATGTATATGGTGTGAGGGAATGTTCTAATTTCATTGATTTACATGTAGCTGTCTAGCTTTCCCAACACCACTTGTTGAAGAGACTTTTTTTTTTCCCTCCATTGTATATTCTTGCCTCTTTTATCACAGATTACTTGACCACAGGTGCATGGTTTTAATTCTGGTCTATTTTGTTCCATTGATTTGTAAATCTGTTTTGTTTGTTTTGATTACTGTAGCTTTGTAGTATTGTCTGAAGTCTAGAAGGGGTTGCCCCTCCAACTTTGTTCTGTTTTCTTAGAATTGCTTTAGCTATTCTGGGTGTTTTGTTGTTCCATATCAATTTTAGGATTATACTACTTCTGTGAAAAGTATCATGGGTATTTTGAAAGGGAATACATTAAATCTGTAGATTTCTTTGGGTAGTATGGCCATTTTAACAATATTCTTCCAATCCAAGAGCACAGGATATCTTCCCATTTCCTGAGTCATCTTCAATTTCCTTTGTCAGTGTTTTATACATTTCTGCATATAGGTCTTTCACCTCCTTCTATGTTTGGTCTTAGGTATATTATTTTTTAGATGAGATTTTAAACAGGATAGTTTTTTAACGTCCTGGTAGTTCACTGTTAGTGTAAAGAAATGCAACAGACTTCTGTTATATCATTTTTTTATCCTGTTACATTGCTGAATTCATTTATTCTAATAGTTTTTGTTTAGAGACTTTGGGTTCTCTGCAGTGACAATTTTACCTCTTCCCTTCAAATCTGGATACTTTTATTTTTCTTGTCTGATTGCTGTGGCTAGGACTTCAAATTTGATACTGAAAAGTGGTGAGAGTGAGCATCCTTGTCTTGTTCCTGAATTTAGTGGGAAGGCTTTCATTTTTTCAGCACCAAGTATTATGTTGGCTGTGGATTTGTTGTAAATGACCTTTATTATGTTGAGATATGTTCCCTTTGTTCCCACTTTGGTGAAAGTTTTATCATGAATGCATGCTGAATTTTGTCAAATGCCTTTTCTGTATCTATTGAGATGATCATGTGGTTTTTCTCTTTTCTTTTGTTAATGTGGTATATCACACTGATTTGCATATGCTAAACCATTCTTGTGATCCTGGAATGAATCCAGTTTGTAAATTCTGTCTGAGTATTGCTACCCCACTTTGTTGTTTCTATTTGCTCCCCTAATTTTCAGTCGGTGTGTGTCTTTTGCCCTAAAGTGAGTCTCTTTTTAGGCAGCATATTGCAGGTTTTTGTTTAAATCCAGTCTGCACTCTGTTTTTTGATTAGAGCATTTTGTCTATAAACGTTTAAAGTAATTATTGATTGGTATATACTTATCGCCATTTTTAATCCTTGTTCTCCAGTTGTTTTTTCAGTTCTTGTTTATCTTTTTTGTGGTTTAATGATTTTCTTTTATAATATGCTTTCCTTTCTTGTTTCTGTGAATCTATTGTGTTTTTTGATTGTGGTTATCATGGAGTTCAATTATGTTGACCGACCCAGAAATATATCTTGTTTTAAACTAAGTCCTTTAAATTTAAACACATTCTAAAAGATCTATATTTTTATACTCTCCTCACCCACGTTTTGTGATTTTTATGAATTACATCTTCATGTTTATCTTTTTATTGTTTATTGTAGTTATAATCTCTTTAAAATTTTTTTCATTGTTTTTTAATCTATGTACTGTCCATTCTGAAGGAGATCAGCCCTGGGATTTCTTTGGAGGGAATGATGCTGAAGCTGAAACTCCAGTACTTTGGCCACTGCATGTGAAGAGTTGACTCATTGGAAAAGACTCTGATGCTAGGAGGGATTGGGGGCAGGAGGAGAAGGGGACAACCGAGGATGAGATGGCTGGATGGCATCACTGACTCGATGGACGTGAGTCTGAGTGGACTCTGAGAGTTGGTGATGGACAGGGAGGCCTGGCATGCTGGGATTCATGGGATCGCAGAGTCAGACACGACTGAGTGACTGAACTGAACTGGCTTATTTCAGTTCAGTCGCGTCCAACTCTGCGACCCCATGAACCACAGCACGCCAGGCCTCCCTGTCCATCACCAACTCCCAGAATCCACCCAAACCCATATCCATTGAGTCAGTGATGCCATCCAGCCATCTCATCCTCTGTCGTCCCCTTCTCCTCCTGCTCTCAATCTTTCCCAGCATGAGGGTCTTTTCCAGTGAGTCAGCTCTTCGCATCAGGTGACCAAAGTATTGGAGTTTCAGCTTCGACATCAGTCCTTCCAGTGAACACCCAGGACTGATCTCTTTAGGATGGACTGGTTGGATCTCCTTGCAGTCCAAGGGACTCTCAAGAGTCTTCTCCAACACCACAGTTCAAAAGCATCAATTCTCCGGAGCTCAGCTTTCTTTATAGTCCAACTCTCACATCCATACATGATCACAGGAAAAACCATAGCCTTGACTAGACGGGCCTTTGTTGGCAAAGTAATGTCTCTGCTTTTTAATATGCTGTCTAGGTTGGTCATAACTTTCCTTCCAAGGAGTAAGCATCTTTTAATTTCATGGCTGCAATCACCATCTGCAGTGATTTTGGAACCCAGAAAAATAAAGTCAGCCACTGTTTCCACTGTTTTCCCATCTATTTGCCATGAAGTGATGGGCCTGGATGTCATGATCTTAGTTTTCTGAATGTTGAGTTTTAAGCCAACTTTTTCACTCTCCTCTTTCATTTTCATCAAGAGGCTCTTTAGTTCCTCTTCACTTTCTGTCATAAGGGTGGTGTCGTCTGCATATCTGAGGTTATTGATATTTCTCCTGGCAATCTTGATTCCAGCTTGTGCTTCCTCCAGCCCAGTGTTTCTCATGATGTACTCTGCATATAAGTTAAATAAGCAGGGTGACAGTATACAGCCTTGACGTACTCCTTTTCCTATTTGGAACCAGTCTGTTGTTCCATGTCCAGTTCTAACTGTTGCTTCCTGACCTGCATACAGGTTTCTCAAGAGGCAAGTCAGGTGGTCTGGTATGCCCATCTCTTTCAGAATTTTACACAGTTTATTGTGATCCACACAGTCAAAGGCTTTGGCATAGTCAACAAAGCAGAAATAGATGTTTTTCTGGAACTCTCTTGCTTTTTCGATGATTTAGAAGATATTGGCAATTTGATCTCTGGTTCCTCTGCCTTTTCTAAAACCAGCCTGAACATCTGGAAGATCACAGTTCATGTATTGCTGAAGCTTGGCTTGGAGAATTCTGAGCATTAGTTTACTAGGGTGTGAGATGAGTGCAATTGTGCAGTAGTTTGAGCATTCTTTGGCATTGCCTTTCTTTGTGATTGGAATGAAAACTGACCTTTTCCAGTCCTGTGGCCACTGCTGAGTTTTCCAAATTTGCTGGCATATTGAGTGGAACACTTTCGCAGCGTCATGTTTCAGGATTTGAAATAGCTCATCTGGTGTTCCATCACCTCCACTAGCTTTGTTCATAGTGATGCTTCCTAAGGTCCACTTGACTTCACATTCCAGGATGTCTGCCTCTAGGTGAGTGATCACATCATCATGACTATCTGGGTCGTGAAGATCTTTTTTGTACAGTTCTTCTGTGTATTCTTGCCACCTCTTCTTAATATATTCTGCTTCTGTTAGGTCCCTGCCTTTTCTGTCCTTTATTGTGCCCATCTTTGCATGAAATGTTCCCTTGGTATCTCTAATTTTCTTGAAGAGATCTCTAGTCTTTCCCATTCTGTTGTTTTCCTCTATTTCTTTGCACTGATCGCTGAGGAAGGCTTTATCTCTCCTTGCTATTCTTTGGAACTCTGCATTCAAATGGGTATATCTTTCCTTTTTCCTTTGCTTTTCACTTCCCGTCTTTTCACAGCTATTTGTAAGGCCTCTTCAGACAGCCATTTTGCTTTTTTGCATTTCTTTTTCTTGGGGATGGTCCTGGCTTATTGAAGTGATCTTCAATCCTTAACTATATATTTGGTCTTCCTATTGGGAATTTCCCTTTTCTAAGTGAATTCTTTCCATGTAGAGAAGACCTTCCAACATTTCTTTTAGGTTAGGTTTGGTATTGCTGAATTCTTTTAGTGTTTGCCTGTCTGAGAAATTCTTATCTCTTCTTCCGTTTTAAATGTTAATCTTGCTGGGTACAGTATCCTAGTTTGCAGATTTTTCTCTTTCGAACTTTGAATATATGGCCACTTTCTTCTGGCCTGCAGGGAAATCAGCTGATAGCTTTATGTTTGTTTTCTTTTTATAACTCTTTTTCTCTTGCTGCCTTTAGAATCCTAAGCTCTGCCATTTTAATTATGATATGTCTTGGTGTGGGTCTCTTTGGGTTTATTCTGTTTGGGACCTTTTGTGCTTCCTGTACCTGAATATCTTTTTCCTTCTTTAGATTTGGGAAGTTTTCAGCCATAATTTCTTCAAATACATTTTTGATCCCTTTCTCTTTTCACTTTCTGGAATGCCTGTTACGTGTAGGTTGGCACATTTTATATTATCCCATAGATCTCATATGTTGTGTTCATCTTTTTTTCAGTTGTCTGTTTGCTATTCTGATTTCCATTATTCTGTCTTCCAGATAACCTATTCTGCTATCCATTGCTTCCAGATTGCTTTTTATCTTGGAAACTGAATTATCTTTGATTGGTTCAATTTTTTCTTTTTTTAGTTTCTAGTTCCTTGTTACAGTTCTGTGTTTATAATGATAATATTTCTTAATTTGGTTAGCATTTTTATTATTATCAATACCTTTCCGAACTCAAGGTCTGGTAGAGTGGTGAGCTCTGTTTTATTATTAGTTCTTTTAGGGGACTTCTCTTGCTCTTTTAATTGGGAGTAGTTCCTCTTCCTTTTCACTTAAATTTTCTGTCTCCATGTATTTAGTTATCCCTTGTGGTCTTGAAGGAGTATTTCTATGTGAGAGATCCCTGTGTAGACTGTGTCCAGTGTTTTTCGTGAGAGAGCAGGTTTTGATATGAACGCCAGCCATGTCTGTCCTCAGGGTGTGCCAGCTTTGTCACCTTGATGGAGGTGTGGTTTTGATCTAAATCCAGTGCAGGGGCAGGACTTACTTTCTGCTCTGTGGCAGTCACTACCCTGTCAGGCTACCAGTCGCTGGAGTAGAAGCCCTGAGGATCAGGTTCCATTCCCCTTGAGTGCATGCCCTGCCCCAGAGGAGGGGGAGTGCTGGAGTAAGTGGGGCTCAAGCACCTACAGGGCACTGATGTAGCACCTAAGTAGGTGACCTGGGCCTCACTCAGATGCAAGCCAAGGTCTCTCCCCACTGTGTTTGTCCCAGATCTAGTGTAAGCTGTAGTGTGCAGTGGGTGGGGCCGGGCATTTGCTAGGCTGGAGCTGAGGGTCAGGGCACTGTGGCTGCAGGAATTGAGGTATCTGGGCTACTTCTGTGGCAACCATGTCTCAGGACCTCTCTGCCCCAGACCCAATGCTAAGGTGTCGTGTGGAGTGGGTGGGAGTTGGGGTGCTCTGGGAGAGGGACTCTGGTGTGCTCCTGTGGCATCGCTGGAGTGAGCTCTGACAGTGGTCACCACCACCCTACTTGGATCACATCCCCCTGGGCTGTCCCTAGATGAGCCTCCTCCCTGGGCCTGGTTGACCCCCATGCAGTGCAGGGGTGTTCACCCCATTTGGATTAGTGAGTCTGGCAAGGCAGCAGCTACCACTGCAAGGCTCTCTCTTCCCTGGTTGTTGGCAAGCCAACTTACGTGCACTCCTTATGAATAGAGTTAGGCTTCTCCAGCCCTTCTATTTGTTCCAGTGATTCTCTCAGCAGCCAAAGGGGCTTGTCTCCTCTGCACAGAACCCCAGGACTGGCATGCCCAGACTACAGCTTAGCCTACTCATTCCCCAGGGCAAGGGTCTGCCCATAGGGACCTTCTCTTCCTTTCAGATCCACCCCCAGGGGCCCAGGTCCTGACCCAGTACCTTTTTCCTGTACTGCCCTGTTAAGTGGAGATCTTTCTTGCAACTTCGGTTGTACAGAGTTCTTCTGATGGTTTCTGTTAGTGTTCTGTGAGAACTGTTCCATTTGTAGACTTATTTTTCATGTGCTTGTGGGGAGAAGTGAGCTCTATGTCCTCCTACTCTGCCATCTTGATCCATCCTGAACTGAATTTTTATCAGGCAAAGAAAAGGCTTTCCTAGAAGAGGGCATGTCTTGAGTAAAGGTAAAGGCAGAGGCAAGAATAACTAAGTTTATATTTTAATAAGTAGTGGCATGCTGCTGCTGCTGCTGCTGCTAAGTCGCTTCAGTCGTGTCCGACTCCGTGCGACCCCATAGAGAGCAGCCTACCACGCTCCCCCGTCCCTGGGATTCTCCAGGCAAGGACACTGGAGTGGGTTGCCGTTTCCTTCTCCAATGCATGAAAGTGAAAAGTGAAAATGAAGTCACTCAGTCGTGCCCGACTCTTAGCGACCCCATGACTGCAGCCTACCAGGCTTCTCCGTCCATGGGATTTTCCAGGCAAGAGTACTGCAGTGGGTTGCCATTGCCTTCTCCGAAGTAGTGGCATAGATAGGACTTATTCTGGCTTCTTGACCTTCTCATGAAGCACCCCCTAGAATGCATTTCAGCCCCCATTAATTTTATGGCTGGTAGTTGATGTTTCTGATAATGCTGATTTTTTTTTTTTTTTTTTGGTGGAGGTATTACTGTTCAGTTAAAAATGGCTTCAAGGAGTGGAGCTGCTTCATTTTATTTCTTCTTTCATCCATCTAGCATCCATTTCGACCATTGATAGCTTCCTGTACTTGGCTCCATGACCCCCACTACCAGACCTTGACCCTATCTCCCACTCTCACCTGCTTTTCACACCTTTTTTCTGGCAACACTCCCATTTTCTGACTTCTGCATTTTAGCTACTACTGTTCTATCCTAACAACTCTGCCTCTTGGGGGAATTTTCTGCCTACATTTGTCTTCCTTCCTCTGAACTCCTAAAGCATATGGTCACATTCACTTATTTTGTGCTTATTTATAGTCTTACCTACCTACCCACCCATCTATATCTGTCTACATCCATCTACCTTCCTACATCCATTCACCTGAGGTCCTTGACAAACATTCACAAACTCCTTGACAATTTGTGTGAAGTTGTATGTAATGTGCAGATGTGCATTTTCTAGAGAGCAGGTCTGTGACTTTCATTACTGCCTCACAGGGGCCTTTGATTGCAAAGTGGTTAAGAACTATCGTATCAAGGCAATACCAGAAAAATAAGAAGTACTAGTTCAGTTGAGAAGAACTGGCCAAGTGCATAGCTAAGCTCTAAATGCAGAACTACACGAAAACTACCGATAATGAGAGACTCATGTCT
The DNA here is from genome assembly GCF_032405125.1 of Capricornis sumatraensis. Classification (NCBI taxonomy): domain Eukaryota; kingdom Metazoa; phylum Chordata; class Mammalia; order Artiodactyla; family Bovidae; genus Capricornis; species Capricornis sumatraensis. The sequence continues at coordinate 165,132,642 of NC_091069.1, forward strand.
GGAGACGTCTCTTAGTCCTGCCATGTATAAAATATCAGATTTGTTAACATTATAAACCTATCCAATTACAAATTATATATACGTAGAAGTGATTCAGATATGCAGAATTAAACCTCATGGTCTTGTTAGGAATCATCTTTCTCAGTAGTACTGAGACTTTTCTTCCACAGCTTTTCTGTACAATATTCTTTCATTCAAATAAAGTTGAATTAAGAACTCAATATCAATTTTTAAGTGTTAAAAGTTCCTTTTAAAAGATCTGTGACTAAATATTAGTGTCACTGCAGCAATAAAACATCCATTCATGTACCAAAAATCTGTCATGCAACCATGTACTAGGCTTTGTCATGCTGAGGACACAGCTGCAAGCAAGATGTGATGGGGACTGACCGATGATAAACATGTAAACATTAAATGACAATTTCAGGGTCTCCAGTGCTGTGAAGAAAATAGGGCAGGTTACTGGAGAGGAACGAATGCAGGCAGTTGGCGTGCTTTGGAGAGGAAACCTGATTGGTGAGGAGCTCTGGGTCATGCGAGAGCTGTGACGCAGATCGAGTGTTTGTCCAAGGAACGCTGAAGGAGGCTAGTGGGGCTGGACCGCATGAACAAGGTGCGGAGCAGGAAGAGACGAAGTCTCTGCAGTACTTTTACACCAAGTAGATGTTGGCTGAGATTCTTGTGGACTGCATGGATTCACACACTGATTTTGTTACTTTACACTCTGAATAGGACCACTATCTTACTATTGTATTTTAGTTTACAAATGAGATTGAATTAGAAAAGTGAGGAAGAAGACTAACTTAGCAAGAAGAGAATGATTTAGAGTCAGAAAACCTCAAACCTGATCTGGAGTCCAGGCTCCACCATCTGTTATTTGGGCAATTCACCGACCAAGTGTAACTTCAGTTTCTTTACCTGAAAATGCAACTCCCGACATACCACGACCCCCTCCGAAGCCTACACTCATCAGGTGAAACAGCGTGTGTGAAAGCCCTCTCACTGCCCCCATGTTGCATCAGGCAGCTGCCTCAGTGAATCTCTCAGTCTGTTTTTGGCAGCTGAGAAACAGAAAACAGATTTGGACAAAAAGGGTATTTAATAATAATGTATTAACAAAAACAAAAAAACACAGCTATTATTTTGGGTCAGCAGTGCATTAACTGAGGACCTTTGTTACCTTGTTTAGTCCTCACAACAACCCCATAAAATGGTCTGCAGTTATCCTCATTTTATAAAAGAGGAATAGGGAGGTTCAAATGTGAGCATTTATTCAGAGGCAGGCCCTCTGAATACCTTCATTCATTGCCTATTTATTTTAGACAAAATTAGAATCAACTTGCTTATGTTTTCCCAGCCCACAGATTTTAGTACTTATAAATTAAACAAGGTTTTGCTAGAGGTGGGCACCCCACTGGCAACATGATAGAAACACATTAAAAAAAAAAAGACACACACACCACATACATACAAATGAAAGCAAAGCAACCAAAAATGAATCAGTACAGTGAGAAAAGGGACATACACCTTCACAGCAGTCTTCACACCTCAGAACCTGAAGGTGAAACTCAACATTAACTGTAAGAAATGACATTAAATAACCAATAAAGGACAAATCGTTTGCTTACTTTCCAACGGAAGTACCTAGTGAAGTTTAGAATATTTTTATCCAAAATGCTTAAGACTTAGAAAACAAATAATGTACTTAGTGTTATTTGCTCAGTCATGCAACCCCATGGACTGTAACCCACTAGGCTCCTCTGTCCATGGGATTCTCCAGGCAAGAATACTGGGGTGGGTAGCCATTTCCTGCTCCAGAGGATCTTCCCAACCCAGGGGTCAAACCCAGGTCTCCTGCATTGCAGGCAGATTCTTTACCATCTTGAGTTACAGGGAAGTCCTAGTGTATTTATATGGAATAGTTTATTCCCCAAAGACACTGAATTAAATAAGTCATTACTGTATTATAAATATTAAGAGGACATATGATTCTACTTTTATAAAGCTCCAAGTCTTGACTTCATACTTTGGAGGTAAAAATAAAAGGAGTGCAAGGACGTGTTTATCATAAAGGTCGGGAGGGTAGTTTACCTCTGCGAGGAGACAATGGGACCCGTGACTAGGGAGGAGCCCGCGGGAGCTCCTGGGGCCAACAGAGTCCTACTCCTCAACCTCAGGGGTGGTGACGGTGGCGGCAGCAGTGTCATCCCCTTTACAGTGCGCATTAAGCTGTGCTGGTATGAGTTAAGCACTTTTCTATATTTGCGTTGTATTTCACAATAAAGAATATTTGAAAAAAGAAAAGGTAAAACTATATGACAAAGAATACAGTGCCTCTGCTTCTGCGCCTTTGTGTGTATTTCACATTATTTTCTGACCCATCCTGTGAGATGGGAGGCAGGCATCATCTTCCTCCTACTCTTCATTTTAAAGAGGGGGACCCTGGAGTTCCAGGGGGTTACTCCCGTCTTCACCCACAGAGTCAGGGGGCAAGCTGGGGCTGCCAACCCTGCCAGGCATCTCTGAGTGGTCAGCTCTTCTAGCCTCTGCCCCAGGCAATTGTGAAATTGCGAGTGAATTTTCAGAGATGAAAACCTCACCTGTCACTGTGTTCCACCGCAATCTGGTACTTTTTCTGAGAATCGACCCTGGCCTCCCTGACCATGTCACGCCAGGCCCTGAAAATCTTCTTCTGAAGAAAATGTACGCACAGTTTTCTTACTTCTTCGTCTAGATCAATCAGGTGCTGGGGATAAAGACGGGGGAAAAGTGAGGCATATAATGTCATAGACAAAAAATTGGAGCAAATAGTACAAAAGAGAAAGAATCAAAACAAAGGACACTGGAGGCATGAGGAGGATATGGCAGCCAAGGCCATATCCTCTGTCATGGATTAAAAAGATAATAATGGAATCAGAGGGGTAGAAACCCTTCTAGGACCAAGGGGACAGGTTCCTAGTAAAATCACTTGAGCAATTATGGGACAAGAAACAGATCAGTATAAAAACAAAAGCTGAGGTAGTGACACATTACAGTTTATATGGGTACTCTCTGTGTGAAAAGAAATGTGCTTAAGGTTTTACACTAACAAAGAACTGATCTGACATTTTCAAATTCAGTTCAAAGCAATGGATTGAATTGCCTCTTCTATATTGTTCTTGAAAAAAACATAATGACTTGACATCTGGAGTACACCTACTTTTCTTGCATAGGGTTGGGCAGAGACATGTATTTAAAACTCTCTTCTTTGTGGCCTTACCTGTAGCCAGCTCCGGATAACTCTCCTAAGCAATATTTCTGAATAAAATTGATCAGCCTGGGCCATCTTCTTAGTCAGGCTTTCCTGACACCACTGGAACCAGGTCAGCAGGCATTTCCTCTGTAGGGTCAAAGAGTGATGCTCTTTGGCCACCTGGACAATGTTTTAAATGAGAAAAGGAAATTATCTCTTATATCCTAAATCATTTAAGGAAATACACATCACCTTGGCAAGTGATGCTGTAAACCCCACGTAGGCAGTTACGACATTCATTTATGTCCTAAAAACTTTGACTGTATTATATGGGGATTTTAGATTCACAGAATGCATAGCCTTTCAATACTGATTCTCTGAAGACCACAATGACTGGCTGGTTATTAAGGAAATGGAATAAACAACCTCCAAAACCATTAGGTCACTTGTATTGAGTTCTGAAGTGGGTGGCTGGCAACAGTCTGTTTTGATCTCCAGGAGCTTGGGCAGCAACTGCATAACAAACCTCTCTTTATTATCTACTTAACCACTGTCTAATTGAGGAAGTGCCAATACTTTCAATTTGTTTTGTAGAATGAGCTGTCACTAGCATTGAAATTTAGACATTATCAGTAAACCACAGAATCATTTGATAGAAAAATAACATGATGAATAATTTAATGTCTTACCAACTTAAAAGGCTCAGAGTATCATTCTATCAAAATAAACATACAATTCGGACTTCATAGATTTTAAAAAGTAACTGTTCCATTCTTTCAAGAGGTCAGAGGAAAAAGCCTTTCTCTCTTCAGTTCAGTTCAGTCACTCAGTTGTGTCCGACTCTTTGTGACCCCATGAATCGCAGCATGCCAGGGCTCCCTGTCCATCACCAACTCCTGGAGTTCACTCAGACTCACGTCCATCGAGTCAGTGATGTCATCCAGCCATCTCATCCTCTGTCGTCCCATTTTCCTCCCGCCCCCAATCCCTCCCAGCATCAGAGTCTTTTCCAATGACTCAACTCTTTGCATCAGGTGGCCAAAGTATTGGAGTTTCAGCTTCAGCATCATTCCCTCCAAAGAAATCCCAGGGCTCATCTCCTTCAGAATGGACTGGTTGGATCTCCTTGCAGTCCAAGGGACTCTCAAGAGCATTCTCCAACACCACAGTTCAAATGCATCAATTCTTCGGTGCTCAGCTTTCTTCACAGTCCAACTCTCACATTCATACATGACCACAGGAAAAACTATAGCCTTGACTAGATGGACCTTTGTTGGCAAAGTAATGTTTCTCCTTTTCAATATGCTGTCTAGGTTGGTCATAACTTTCCTTCCAAGGAGTAAGCATCTTTTAACTTCATGGCTGAATCACCATTTGCAGTGATTTTGGAGCCCCCAAAAAATAAAGTCTGACACTGTTTTCCCATCTATTTCCTATGAAAGATAGGACCAGATGCCATGATCTTAGTTTTCTGAATGTTGAGCTTTAAGCCAACTTTTTCACTCTCCTCTTTCACTTTCATCAAGAGGCTTTTTAGTTCCTTTTCACTTTCTGCCATAAGGGTGGTGTCATCTGCATATCTGAGGTTATTGATATTTCTCCTAGCAATCTTGATTCCAGCTTGTGCTTCTTCCAGCCCAGCGTTTCTCATGATGTTCTCTCTTGGTCCTCTCCAGAAAACTGGGCATGTTTTCTAAGCCTTGTCTCACCACTGAGCAATGTGAATGTGACTGACCTGAATGAGTCCCTTGGCAGTCACACATACTGGCCAGTCACACACACTCCCAGGAGGTCTCTGTGGCACCTGGGAGCCAAAAGGTAAGAGGAGCCAGAAACAGACTGCCTCCTACCCTCCCTTAGAGGAAAACACAAGAGAACCAGGGAGAAAAAGATAGTCAGAAGATGCCTTTAAAATTCTAAAAGTGGTTATTGGAACAAATGGAATACGGTACATGTGAGTTGTAGGGAAAAATGCTAAATAACTCTTCTGAAAACAACACAAAATGCAGTATAAAGAAGCCAGTAACTGTTTAACTAGATCCTCTTTCTTAATTTTTTCTATCCTTTCCTGGAAGTCAACTCTGATGGACGAAGCAGCTACTGCTTCTTACTATTCTCCAACACTGTTAACTTTTTTTTGTTTTTTTAAACTTTTAGCTGGTGGTTGGTATCTACATATCCCTCTGATTCCTACCCAGCACAGAAGACATGCCTGAACTGGGCAGGATTTTTGGAGGAAGGGGTTGCTGAGTTCCCTCCTAGCTTTGCGACCAGTGTGCTGTGTGACCTTAAGCAAGTGAGTTTTCCTTTCTGAGGCTCAGTTTCTTTACAAATTGAAAGAGATGGGAGAGGATTACTAGTATTCTAACATTCTACTATCCTGTGTGGTAGGCTGAACAGTGGCTCTCAGGATGGCCACAGGCTAAATCACTGGAACCTGCAGATATGTTACCTTACAAGGTAAAAGGGATTTTGCAGATGTGATTAAGTGAAGGATCTTAAGATGGGGAGATGGTCCTGGATTATATGGCAGAGCTCTAAATGTAATCACAAGCGTTCTTGTAAGAGGGAGGCAGGAGGAACAGCATCAATATGAGATGTGACATCAAATTAAGGGATCAAGAGAGAATCAAGGAAGGGGCGATGGGCAATGAAATGCAGGCAGCCAGTAGAAGCTGAAAAAAGCCAGGAGACAAGATTCTCTCCCGGAACCTCCAGGAGGAACTTGTCCCTACTGACACTTTGACTTCAGCCCAGGAAGTCTGATTTTGGACTTCTGACTTAAACAGAAATTTAAGATAATAAAATTTGTGTTTTAAGACACTGTTTGTGGTAATTTGTTACAACAGTATAGGTAACACACTTGTTGTTCAATACAGACTAGAGAGGTGGTTCTCAAAATGTGCTGCTAAGACTACTTGGATCAGAATCTCCTGGGCTACTTTTTTTTTTCTTTTGAAAAATGTTTTTGGCCATGGCACGTGTGATCCTAGTTCCTTGACCAGGGATTGAACCCGTGTCCCTCACACTGGAAGGTGGAGTCTTAACCAGTGGGTCACCAGGGAAGGTCCTAGACTACTTTTAAAAAAATGCAGAGTCCCTGACACACCACCCCCACCGCCCCGGCCAACAACCCAGAGCTACTGAGAACACCTGGGGGTGGGAACAGGAACACGCATTTTTACAAGCTTTCCAGATGGTTTCATGAATAGGAAAGTTTGGAAATGCTGGATTCATCTCTGTGTTTTTCTGGTTTTAATTAAGTTTTTCTATATTTAAAGCCTATGCTGTCATTTTGAACTCAAACTCTGGTTTCTTTTACATTCTTATAAATAAATTTTTAAAAACTTAATTTGGGGGTCTTCCTTGGTGGTCCAGTGGCTGACTTCAGACTCCCAGTGCAGGAGGCGTGGGTTCCATCCCTGGTCAGGGAACTAGATTCCTCATGCCTCAACTAAAGATCCTGCAAGCCACAACAAAGACCCTGCATGTGGCAGCAAAGATCCCTTGCAGTACTGCAACTACAACCTGGTGCAGCCAAATAAATATTTAAAAAAATTTGGTTATTCACGCTAGATTATTTTCTTCGTAAATTTTATACCTTTGATTTTATTCAGTCAAAAACAGGGCCAAAAAAAAGAAGAGCTGATGAGAAGATAAGAGTGAGTTATTCCCTCTCTGCTTTTTGTGTATTAATGATTTAAAAACAAAGAAAGAAATAGACAAAAGCCAGATAAAACGAGGAGCACATGAACGGATAGCAAACTATTTGACATGACTAATCTTTGTGGTAGTATATTACAAGAAGCAAACTTCCATTCAAATTTCATTTCCACACTTGTTTACTCAATAGATTAAGGCTCAGCCCTCCCATTTCATTATCGGGAAAATAGTGTGGTTCAGCTGGTAAAGAATCTGTCTGCAATGTGGGAGACCTGGGTTCGATCCCTGAGTTGGGAAGATCCCCTGGAGAAAGGAAAGGCTACCTGCTCCAGTATTCTGGCCTGGAGAAGTCCATGGACTGTATAGTCCATGGGGTCGCAAAGAGCTGGACATGACTGAGTGACTTTTCACTCTGGGGCACAGATGGGGCAAAGCCTCCAATAGGAGCGCTCCTCATGCCCTTAGGCCTGACCACCATAAATTGGCCTCCTTAGCTGGTTTGGGATACTCAGTAGTTCCAGAACACTAAGAGGCATTAAGAGGCAGAGGACAAAAAATCGGAGACACAGAAAAACAGTATGGAGGGCATTTAGACAAGATAAAAAGGAAAGAAAGTGTGAAAATAGAAGAGAACAAAGAGAATGAAAGGTGAACAGATTGGCTAGGGGAGGAAAAAGAGTAACCTGAGTCACATTCACAAAGGTATAATCTTCAGGGATTCTTACGATGTAGAACATTATTGTTCATCTTTAATCCTAGTTTTCACAACCAAAAATATTAGCCTTACTTTTCAGTATTCACTTGGCCAAATGTATAAACAAGAGTGGTCTAACTAGTATACAAAAACAATACATACATGCTTCAAACTGTTATCTGAAACAAATAAATATCCACACTCAATTCATTTACCTTTCTGACTTTTAAATCCCCAAACAACCTCAAGGCCTAATTGGGTGTTTATTTGAAAGTCCACCTGTTGAGTTGGGGGGGAGGTGGGTAAGAGTGTGATACTGTACCTGGAGGTTTTGCTTGCTTCGCATTCTTAGCCTCTTCCAAGGCTCCAGACCTTTATTTCTTAGCAATACCCTTTCATAGTGTTCTTTGGCTATTGCTTCCAGCTGCTGGTTCCTCTTAATTCTCTTCTGCTTCTCTAGTTCTTTCTGGAAAAAAAAAAAAAAAAGTAAAAATCCCAGGGAGGAACCAAAATGGTGAGATAGGAGGCTACTAAACTTCCTTCCTCCTTTGGATGCATTGAATGTATAGCTACATATGGAGCAGTTCCCTCTGAAAAAAATCCATAAACTAGCTGTGTGACTTTTCCACATCAAGCAACTGAGAAAATACCCACACTGATACATCAAAAATACTGACAGGAAAGACTGAGACACAGTCTCACCATAAACTCCATCCCTGGCTCAGTGCCATATAATTGGGAGAGATGGCACTGAGCCATCCCAATCCATAGGGATTCCTCCTCAGTGTCTCCACGAGGAATGAAGGGTTTGGACTACACTTCTAGCATCCTGATTTTAAAGAACCATTCAAGCAAGGGATGGGCCCCCCTAAACACCTAGCTCTGAAAGCCAATAAGGCTTGTGTCCATGAGACACACAAGACTATAGCAAACAAAGAAACAGGTCTTAATGGATGTGAGGTACTCACTGTGGCTATGCTCCTACGATCAGTTCTGAGAAATCAGGCAAAAAAGTCCATCACCCAGGCTTTCCCTGAAAGGAATGTGACTGCATATTTTACAAGCTGCTGCTTGAGGGTTCAGATTCTAATTTAGCTTGCATCTAGGAGCTGGCTGAGATCCTTCCTAAAGGCTGAGAGAGCCTTTAGGTACTTCCTCTTCTTTCTCCCTCTGGCTCATTCCAAAGGTAAAACCAGATTGCTAGCATTTCTCTGAAGGGAGCTTATATACATGTTGGCTTATACACATTTTAGACGCTAACTTCAGTGACCGTCACCTGAGAGGGATGGGCCTCTGGGCTTTGATAGCCAATGGAACTTAGAATCACAAATCCCATAGGAGTATGGCAAACAAGCAGGTTTTAAATAGGCACAGAAAGACTCCAGCCCCATTGCCTTGGCCACCCAACCCCAGGGCTATACACCAGGACTCAGTGAAAGGGAGCAGGAAAAACACACATCTCCTAGTTTCTCCCTGGAAGGGGCTTAACTATATATATTATATACATATATATATATATTTAACTACACACACACACACACACACACACTCAGCATAGGTGCTGCTTGAGGGTACAGCTTCTAATCAGTGTGCATCAAGGTACTGACTGAGATCCTTTCTTTGGGGACACTGATAAGTCTGGACACATACTCAAACAGGCGGAGTTACTAAAGACAAAGACAGTGGCTTTGACAATCAGAAAGGTTTGGGAGACAACCAGGAATCTGGGCCAGGCTGACTGATGAGTTCATCTTCTTGAGACCACTCTGTCAAGACTAGGAGAGGTGACTGTTTAATGTACAGAAACAAACACAGAGAGTCAAGAAAAATAAAGAAACAGAGAACTATGTTCCAAACAAAAGAGCAAGATAAACTTCCAGAAACCAATCTTAATGAAATGGAGATAAGTGATTTACCCAGTAGTGAAGTCGCTCAGTCATATCTGACTCTTTGCGACACCATGGACTGTTGCCTACCAGGCTCCTCTGTCCATGGGATTTTCCAGGCAAGAATACTGGAGTGCGTTGCCATTTCCTTCTCTAGGAGATCTTCCCAACCCAGGGATTGAACCCAGGTCTCCTGCATTGTAGGCAGATGCTTTACCGTCTGAACCATCAGGGAAGTCCAATTTACCCAATAGTGTTTTCAAAATAATGGTGATAAGGATGCTAACTGACATCAGGAGAGCAGTGCACAAAGTGAGAATTTCAATAGAGAGAGAAAACATTAAAAAGTACCAAACATAAATCACACAGCTGAAGAATACAATAATCAAACTGAAAAATTCAACAAAGGGGTTCAACAACACACTAAACTGAAGGAAAAAAGATTCAGCCAGCTTACAGACAGAACAGTGGAATTCATCCAATAAGAGAAATGAAAAAATAATGAGAAAAAGTGAAAATAGCTTAAGGGACTAATGGGATATCATCAAAGGGAGAATATATATATTAAAGGAGTCCCAGAAAGAGAAAAGAGAACAAAGCTTATTCAGAGAAATACTGGCTGAAAAACTTCCCTAACCTTGAGAAAGAAACAGATATCCAGGTTCAAGAAGCCCAAAAATATCAAATAAGATGAATCTAAAGACACACACACAAAGACAGTTTAAATTGTCAAAAATTAAAGACAAAGAATCTTAAAAACAATAGAAAAAAGTAACTTATATACAAAGCCATTCCTTATACACTGATAGTACAAAACTGTCAGTGGATTTTTCAACAGAAACCTCGCAGGCCAGAGAAGTGGGATGTTATATTCAAGTGCTGAAAGAAAAAACTGTCAATTAAGAATATTCTACCCAGGAACAGTGTTCTCTAATCAGTAATATGAAAATATATTAAAGTATAAACTTACTAATAAAGGTAAAGATATTGTTAAATGCAGAATACTCAATACTGTAATGGTGAGTCACTTAAAACTCTAGTACAAGTTAAGACAAAAGTATTAAAAACAACTAAATAATTTGATATATAATATAAAAAGATGTAAAGTGTGACAGTAACACAAATATGGTGGCAGAAGTGTAAAAATACAGAGTTTTTGTATGCATTCAAAATTATCAGCTTAAAGACTGTTATGACTACAAAATGTTTTATATAAGCCTTATGGTAACCACAAAGCATAAACTTACAGTAAATATACAGAATATAAATCATAGTACAATACATATAATCAAAAGAACTCAAGAGAGGAAGAAAGGAAAAAAAGAAATTACAAACCAGCTAGAAAATAATTAAAATGGCAAAATAGCATGCCAACACCTATTAATAATTGCTTTAAATGTACATAGATTAAATCCTCATTCCAAAAACACAGAGTAGTTGAATGGATAAAAACATAAGACCTGACTATATGCTTTCAATGAGAGGCTCACTCCAGCTTTAAGGACACAAAAGACTGAAAGTGATGGGATGGAGAAGATATTCTATGTAGACAGGTAGTTTGGATTGTAAGGAGAGCAGGGGTAGCTGTATTTATATCAGACAATATAGACATTAGGCCTATATAAAACTATAACAAGTGACATTATGTCATGATAAAGAAGTCAGTCAAGAGGATGTAACACGTTAAATGATATGCACTCAACACTGGAGCACCTAAACATATATATAAAGCAAATATTAACATTTTGAAGTGAGAAGTAGCAGAAATACAATAGTAGTAGTGGATTTTGATAAGCCACTTCCAACAATGGACAGATCACCCAAACAGAAAATCAACACGGACATACTGGACTTAAATAACAAGTTAGATGGAATTAATTGATATACACAGAACATTTTATCCACTGGCAGCAGAATACATATTTTTCTCAAGTGTACATGGAACATTCTTCAGGATGGATCATATGTTAGGCCATAAAACAAGTCTTAATAAATTTTAAAAGACTGAAATCATATCAAGCATATTTTCCAACTTCAATGTTATAAAATTAAAAATCAATATAAGAGGAAAACTGGAAAATTCACAAATATGTGGAGATTAAACAACATGATTCTGAACAACCAAGAGTCACAAAAGAAATCAAAAGGAAAATTAAATAATAAAGAATCTGATAAAATGAAAATGGAAACAAAACATACCTGAACTTATGGGATGCAGCAAAAGCAGTTCTACTAGGTAAGTTTAAAGTCTTACATTAAGAAAAAAGATCTCAAATAAACAACCTGACTATACACCTCAAGGAACTAGAAGAACAAGCTAAGCCCAAAGTTAGCAGTAGGAAGGAAATAAAGATTAAAGCAGAAATAAATGAAATAGAGACGAGAAAGATGATTAAAAAGATCATAGACGCTAAGAACTGTTTAAAAAAAACAAAAAACAAAAACCCAGACAAACCATTAGCTAGACTAAGGGAAAAAAAGACAAAGTCAGAAATGAAAGACATTACTACAGAAAACTGAGAAATAAAAACTACTATAAACAATTAAATGCCAACCAGTTAGATAACATAAGAAGAAATGGATAGATTCCTAGAAACATGCAACCTACTATGACAGAAACATGCAACCTACTATGACGGAATCATGAAGAATCAGAAAACTGAACAGACTAATTCTGGTAAAGAGACTGAATCAGTAATCAAAATCTTGGATTTGACACCAAAAGCAAAGGCTGCTGCTGCTAAATCTCTTCAGTTGTGTCCAACTCTGGGCTACCCCATAGACGGCAGCCCACCAGGCTCCCCCATCCCTGGATTCTCCAGGCAAGAACACTGGAGTGGGTTGTCATTTCCTTCTCCAAAGCATAAAAGTGAAAAGTGAAAGTGAGGTCGCTCAGTCGTTTCCGACCCTCAGCGACCCCATGAACTGCAGCCCACCAGGCTCCTCCATCCATGGGATTTTCCAGGCAAAAGTACTGGAGTGGGGTGCCACTGCCTTCTCCCAAAAGCAAAGGCAACAAAAGCCAAAATAAATGAGCAGGACTACATCAAACTAAAAAGCTTCTGTACAGGAATGGAAACCAACAACACAATGAAAACGAAACCTATGGAATGGGAGAAAATATTTGCAACCACCTACCCAGTAAAGGGTTAATATCCAAAATATACAAGGAACTCATATAACTCAAAAGCAAAAAAAAAAAAACACAACAAAAAACTCATTTGAAAAAATGGGTAAAGGATCTGAACAAACTATTTTCCAAAGAAGACACATACAAGTGCCAACGGGTATGTGAAAAAGTGCTCAAAATCACTAATCATCAGTAAAACGACAATAAGCTATCACCTCACACCTGTTAGGATGGCAATTAACAAAAAGACAAGGGATAACAAATGCTAATGAGGATGTGGAAAAAAGGGAACCATTGTACACTGTGGAGGAATGTAAACTGGTACAGCCACTAAGGAAAACAGTATGGAGGTTCCTCAATAAATTACAAATGAACTACTATATTACCCAGCAATCTTACTTCTGAGTATATATCCAATAGGAAACAAAATCACCATCTCAAAGATATATGTGTCAGTTCAGTTCAGTCGCTCAGTCGTGTCCGACTCTTTGCAACCCCATGAACCAGAGCACGCCAGGCCTCCCTGTCCATCACCAACTCCTGGAGTCTACCCAAACCCATGTCCATCAAGTTGATGATGCCATCCAACCATCTCATCCTCTGTCCCCCTTCTCCTCCTGCCCTCAGTCTTTCCCAGCATCAGGGTCTTTTCAAATGAGTCAGCTCTTTGCATCAGGTGGCCAAAGTATTGGAGTTTGAGCTTCAACATCAGTCCTTCCAATGAACACCCAGGACTGATCTCCTTTAGGATGGACTGGTTGGGATCTCCTTGCAGTCCAAGGGACTCTCAAGAGTCTTCTCCAACACCACAGTTTAAAAGCATCAGTTCTTTGGTGCTCAGCTTTCTTTATAGTCCAACTCTCACATCCATACATGACCACAGGAAAAACCATAGCCTTGACTAGATGGACCTTTGTTGGCAAAGTAATGTTTCTCCTTTTTAATATGCTATCTAGGTTGGTCATAACTTTCCTTCCAAGGAATAAGCATCTTTTAATTTCATGGCTGCAGTCACCATCTGCAGTGATTTTGGAGCCCAGAAAAATAAAGTCTGACACTGTTTCCACATCTATCTACCATGAAGTGATGGGACTGGATGCCATGATCTTAATTTTCTGAATGTTGAGCTTCAAGCCAACTTTTTCACTCTCCTCTTTCATTTTCACCAAGAGGCTCTTTAGTTCCTCTTCAGTTTCTGCCATAAGGGTGGTGTCGTCTGCATAACCAAGGTTACTGATATTTCTCCTGGCAATCTTGATTCCAGCTTGTGCATCCTCCAGCCCAGCATTTCTTATGATGTACTCTGCATATAAGTTAAATAAGCAGGGTGACAATATACAGCCTTGACATACTCCTTTTCCTATTTGGAACCAGTCTGTTGTTCCATGTCCAGTTCTAACTGTTGTTTCCTGACCTGCATACAGGTTTCTCAAGAGGCAGGTCAGGTGGTCTGGTATACCCATCTCTTTCAGAATTTTCCACAGCTTATTACGATCCACACAGTCAAAGGCTTTGGCATAGTCAACAAAGCAGAAATAAATGTTTTTCTGGAACTCTCTTGCTTTTTCCATGATCCAGCAGATGTTGGCAATTTGATCTCTGGTTCCTGTGCCTTTTCTAAAACCAGCTTGAACATCAGGAAGTTCACGGTTCACGTATTGCTGAAGCTTGGCTTGGAGAATTTTAAGCATTACTTTACTAGTGTGTGAGATGAGTGCAATTGTGTGGTACTTTGAGCATTCTCTGGCATTGCCTTTCTTTGTGATTGGAATGAAAATTGACCTTTTCCAGTCCTGTGGCCACTGCTGAGTTTTCCAAATTTGCTGGCATATTGAGTGCAGCACCTTCACAGCATCATCTTTTAGGACTGGAAATAGCTCAACTGGAATTCCATCACCTCCACTAGCTTTGTTTGTAGTGATGCTTCCTAAGGCCCACTTGACTTCACATTCCAGGATGTCTGCCTCTAGGTGAGTGATCACACCATTGTGATTATCTGGGTCGTGAAGATCTTTTTTGTATAGTTCTTCTGTGTATTCTCGCCACCTCTTCTTAATATCTTCTGCTTCTGTTAGGTCCATACCATTTCTGTCCTTTATTGAGCCCATCTTTGCATGAAATGTTCCCTTGGTATCTCTAATTTTCTTGAAGGGATCTCTAGTCTTTCCTACTCTATTGTTTTCCTCCATTTCTTTGCATTGATGGCTGAGGACAGCTTTCTTATCTCTCCTTGCAATTCTTTGGAACTCTGCATTCAAATGGGTATATCTTTCCTTTTCTCCTTTGCTTTTTGCTTCTCGTCTTTCACAGCTATTTGTAAGGTCTCCTCAGACAGCCATTCTTTTTTTTGCATTTCTTTTTCTTGGGGATGGTCTTGATTCCTGTCTCCTGTACAATGTCACAAACCTCCATCCATAGTTCATCAGGCACTATCAGATCTAGTCCCTTAAATCTATTTCTCACTTCCACTGATATATGTGTACTCCTGTATTTATTGAAGCATTATTCACAATAGCCAAGGAATGGAAACAAAGTAGGTATCCATTGACATAGGAATGGATAAAAAAATTTACTATTGATGCTCACAATGGAATGTTACTCAGCCTTAAAAAAGAAGGAAATAGTATCATTATTGACAATATGGATAAATCCTGAGGGCATTATGCTCAGTAAAATAAAAAAGACTGAGACAAACACTGAGTGGTATCACTCATATGTGGAATCTTAAAAAAAAGAAAATCAAGTTGAACTTACAGAAACAGAGAGAGAAATGCCAGTGCCTTTTGAGGTGGGAGAAATAGGCAAGGCCCAGAAAAAGGGTACAAATTTTCAGTTACAAGATGAATAAGGTCTGAGAACCTAACGTGTAACAAGGTAACTATAGTTGATAATATTCTCACAATTTTGAAATTTACTGAGAGAGAAGAATGTAAGTTTTCTTACACACACATGCACAATAAATATGTAAAGTAATGGACATATTAATTAACCCAGTGGGAATCCCATATTGTATGTACATTTTAAGTATCTTACAATTTTGTCAATTACACCTCAATAAAACTGAAAAGTAAAGATGCAATGACCTGAAAACTCATGAATTTCAACAAATCACTAATTACTTTAATTTGAATATGCAACCACTAAATAGCATGCAATTCATAACAGAACTCGGGAGCATTAAAAAAAAAAGGAAGCCACTCTGCCAAGAAGGGGAGAAAAAGTTCCTCTTGAGTCCTACAGGAATCAGAGCTATGCATATCCTTTGAATTATTTAGGATTGTTCACAGAAATGATTCACATCTCACCAAGTTACTAGAAAGTAAAATATTCATTCAGTTAGGAAAGAAATCAGTATTTTTCCCTTATTATTATGGAAAACAGCAATATAGCCCCTTCATTTAGATCATAGGGTAGAAATTTATATATGAATAACTTCAAAGATACTCCATTAAAAATACAGTGGCTGCTGTTACAAAAGTCACAGGAGTAAAAGCAAAGACTTCACACTGTCTCCACAGTAGTTGTCAGTTTCGGCAGTAAAAATTTAAAAAAACTCATGAATTTTTAAGCTTCTTTTGTCTTCATTTCCTACAATTTCACTTCAAGAGAATGGTTGTAGTGAATTGGCGGATTCTGACAAACTACTTAATAGTCTTAAGTCTTCTCTGAGGGGAAAAAAAGAGAGAATGCACTGGAACATTTCTATTATGGGAGGGATATTTGCTCTGATCTTCCAAGCCAAACTTCCTGTATCTGTACACATTCCTCACCGAAAAGGAAATGTCCATATTCTCTAAAGGATTAAACCGAAATTACCTTCGTAATCTTTATTACAGACATTTTATTTATTGAATTGAATGGACAGAAACAAAAATTATTTGTAAGAATCTTATGACTAACAAGGTCTTCCCTTATAGCTCAGTTGGTAAAGAATCTGTCTGCAATGCAGGAGACTTGGGTTTGATTCTTGGGTTGGGAAGATCCTTTGGAGAAGGAAATGGCAACCCACTCCAGTATTCTTGCCTGGAGAACCCCATGGACAGAGGAGCCTGATGGGCTACAGTCCACGGGGTCGCAAGAGTCAAACATGACTTAGTGACGAAAGCACCACCAAGAGCAACAAGAGAGAGCCAAGAGGTAAGTGGGGAGGAAGACAACAGGTGGCCATTTTCACATTCACTGAAATGTCCACGGCAGCAGTTGCAAATTGCAGACAGGCATCTAACACAGACAGTAAGCCTCCGGAGAAGCCCTTGGGCTTGGCCAATCCTACGCACAGGCACAGCTAAGTTATCTTCAGTTATAATACAGCCCTGTGGCTGGTGTTGTAGGCTCCTAAGCAGAGCCATGTTCAGATGGTTTGTGGGGGGAAATGGCCTATTTAACTAGTTTATTGACATTTTTATTGGAGTACTGTTGATTTACAATGTTGTGTTTCACGTGTACAGCAAAGTGAATCAATTATACATATACATATATTCACTCTTTTTAAGATTCTCTTCCCATACAGGCCATTACAGAGTATCGAGTAAAGTCCTCTGGGCTATACAGCAGGTCCTTATTAGTTATCTATTTTATATTATAGTAGTATGTATATGTCAATCCCAATCTCTTATCTCTTTCCCCAAATTCCTAATTTATTTATCACACTCACCTTTCCTCTTTGGTAACCATAAGTTTGTTGTCTATATCTGTAACTCTATTTCTACTTTGGAGATAAGTTCATTTGTACCCTTTTCTTATTCCACATATAAGCGATATCATATTTATCTTTCTGTGCCTAACTTACTTTACTCAACATGACAAACTCTAGGTCCATCTATGTTGCTATAAATGGCATTATTTTGTTCTCTTTTTTACGACTGAGTTATATTGCACACCATATATGTACCACATCTTGTTTACCTAGTTCTCTGTTGATGGACATTTCAGTTGCTTCCATGTCCTGATTATTGTAAACAGTGCTACAGTGAACACTGGGCTGTATGTGTCTTTTCCAACTAGGGTTTTCAACTTTTCTGGATAAATGCCCAGGAGTGGGACTGCTGGATCATATAGTAGTTCTATTTTTAGTTTTTTTTTTTTAAGGAACTTCCACACTGTTCTCCATAGTGACTGCACCAATTTACATTCCCACCAACATTGTAGGAGGGTTCCCTTTTCTCCACACTGTCTCCAGCATTTATTGTTTATAGATTTTTAAAAAATTTACTTTTCCATGGAAAAGTAGAAAAATGTTTAATAAACCAGAGATCTTCTTGAGACAAAATTCTGTTTTCATGTATAGCAACTTAGATGTGTATTTCCTGCCTTGATTAAGGATTCCTCAATACAGTGGATTGTATTTTACTATTATTACTATATTTTCCATTTACTTGTATATAAAATGTCCATAATGCCTGCATCTAAGATTTACTGGGAGGATAACATGAAATCAAAGTGTCTGCCTTGAGATGACACGTATATTGGGGGTGATCTATGCACCTAAAGTTTTACAGAGCATACTTCACTCAGGCTAAAAAGGGACACAAAATCAGGGTATTTTTCTGATTTAAATTACTCAACAAACAACATGAAACAAATGACTCATTTGAATATATATATATATGTGTGTGTATATATATATATATATATATATATATATATATGGGAAAATCCCCTGGAGGAGGGCATGGCAACCCACTCTAATATTTTTGCCTGGAGAATCCTATGGACAGAGGAGCCTGGTGGTTTATAGTCCACAGGATTGTAAAGAGTCAGGCACAATTGCATGCATGCTCGCATACACACACACATAAATGAAAAGTGAGTGTTAGTTGCTCAGTCATTTCCAACTCTTTGTGAAGGCATGGACTGTACCCTACCAGGGTCCTCTGTCCATGGAATTCTCCAGGCATGAATATTGGAGTGGGTTGCCATTCCCTTCTCCAGAGGATCTTCCTGACCCAGGGATCAAACCTGGGTTTCCCACACAAGCAAGCAGATTCATTAGTGTCTATGTGCTACCAAGGAAGCACATATATGTGTGTGTGTGTATATGTGTGTATATATATTTCCACCACTACTGCTCTGAAAGAAAGATAAGGAATTACAGCAAGATTAAGAAGAATAACAGAGTGCCTGATGACCTTTTGACACCATTCTCACACCCTGCCTTCTATCCTTTATAAGTCACCCTTTCATTGCACTCTGGAACTTATTCCCACCTAGGCACTCCTGTAATTTATGGTCTTTGCTCTCTTGTATCATTTTTTCTCTCACTACTAGACCATTCCCATAAATATGCAAATATGTACTGGTACTGCCCATCTTTTAACAAAATAACACAAAAAAGACCAATCACCAACAGAAAAACAAAGTTCTTCTTTGACCCCATGTGACCCCTACAATATGCATAGTCTCTATTGCCTCACCACCTATTCTTTCCTCAACTTCCTGAAATGGGGCTCCCTTCCCAGAAGTCCACTAAAAGCATTCTTATCTATGTCATGAACAATCTCCATGTTGCCAAATAAAAGTCTGTCTGTCCTCTTTTTAACTGTACCCAGCAGCATTTAGCCCAGTTAACCACCATCACTTCCTTCTAGAAATACTTTTTTTCTCTCAGCTTTTCAATAAGTAATTCTCTTGCTATTCTTTCTACTTCACTAGCTCATCCTCTGAGTAGTTATTCATATACTCTCAGACATGGTCTTGGATTTTTGCATTTCTTCTCTCTCCACATAATATCCCAAGTTGATTTCATTCACATCCAGAGCATTAAAACACTGACATGTTTTTGATGGCCAGATTCCTTACCATAATCTTGATATCCAAACTTACATATTCAACTGCCTATATGATGTTTTCATTTTGATGTCTAATAGGTGTCTCACATTTAACCTGCCCCTTGTGGACCTTGGGGCTCTGTGGTGGCTCAGACAGTAAAGAATCTGCCTGCAATGCAGGAGACCTGGGTTTGATCCCTAGGTCGGGAATATCCCCGGAGAAGGTAATGGCAACCCACTCTGGTATTCCTGCCTGGAAAATTCCAAGGACAGAGGAGCCTGGCAGGCTACAGTCCATAGGGTCACAAAGAGTCAGACACGACTGAGCGATTAACATTTTTGGACCTTCCAGAGGCCATCTTAGAACAAGACCGTTTCTCCCTCAGTCAGTCTCTCCCATCAGGTAGCTTCCATAAGCTTCTTATCCTTCTCCATCAGAGGACAGACAGACTGAAAACCACAATTACAGAAAACTAACCATCTGATCACATGGACCACAGCCTTGTCTAACTCAATGAAACTATGAGCCATGCTGTGTAGGGAGGACAGGTCATGGTGGAGAGTTGACAAAACATGGTCTACTGGAGAAGGGAATG
Source organism: Capricornis sumatraensis (assembly GCF_032405125.1). Classification (NCBI taxonomy): domain Eukaryota; kingdom Metazoa; phylum Chordata; class Mammalia; order Artiodactyla; family Bovidae; genus Capricornis; species Capricornis sumatraensis. Next base: position 165,152,610 of record NC_091069.1, read on the forward strand.
GCAAACCACTTCAGTGTTCTTGCTGTGAGAACCCCATGAACAGTATGAAAAGGCAAAAAAATAGGACACTGAAAGATGAACTCCCCAAGTTGGTAGGTGCCCAATATACTACTGGCGATCAGTGGAGAACTAACTTCAGAAAGAATGAAGAGACGGAGCCAAAGCAAAAACAACACCCAATTGTGGATGTGACTGATGATGGAAGTAAAGTCCGATGCTCTAAAGAGCAATACTGCATAAGAACCTGAAATGTTAGGTCCATGAATCAAGGCAAATTGGAAGTGGTCAAACAGGAGATGGCAAGAATGAATGTAGACATTTTAGGAATCTGCGAACTAAAATGGACTGGAATGGGTGAATTTAACTCAGATGACCACTATATCTATTACTGTTGGCAAGAATCCCTTAGAAGAAATAGAGTAGCCATCATAGTCAACAAAAGAGTCTCAAAAGCAGTACTTGGATGCAATCTCAAAAACGACAGAATGATCTCTCATTTCCAAGGCAAACAATTCAATATCACAGTAATCCAAGTCTATGACCCAACCAGTAATGCTGAAGAAGCTGAAGTTGAACAGTTCTGTGAAGACCAACAAGACCTTCTAGAACTAACATCCAAAAAAGATGTCCTTTTCATTATAGAGGACTGGAATGCAAAAATAGGAAGTCAGTAAATACCTGGAGTAACAGGCAAATTTGGCCTTGGAGTACAGAATGAAGCAGGGCAAAGGCTAACAGAGTTTTGCCAAGAGAATGCACTGTCATAGCAAACACCTTCTTTCAACAACACAAGAGAAGACTCTACACATGGACATCACCAGATGATCAATACTGAAATCAGATGGATTATATTCTTTGCAGCCAAAGATGGAGAAGCTCTACACAGTCAGCAAAAACAAGACCAGGAGCTGACTGTGGCTCAGATCATGAATTCCTTATTGCCAAATTCAGACTTAAATTAAAGAAAGCAGGGAAAACCACTACACCATTCAGATATGACCTAAATCAAATCCCTTACAATTATACAGTGACTAGGAAGTGACAAATAGATTCAAGGGATTAGATCTGTTAGACAGAGTGCCTGATGAACTATGGATGGAGGTTCGTGACATTGTACAGGAGACAGGAATCAAGACCATCCCCAAGAAAAAGAAATGCAAAAAGGCAAAATGGCTGTCTGGGGAGGCCTTACAAATAGCTATGAAAAGAAGAGAAGCGAAAGGCAACAGAGAAAAGGAAAGATATACCCATTTGAATGCAGAGTTCCAAAGACTAGCAAGGAGAGATAAGAAAGCCTCCTTCAGTGATCAATGCAAAGAAATAGAGGAAAACAATAGAATGGGAAAGACTAGAGATCTCTTCAAGAAAATTATAAACACCAAAGAAACATTTCATGCAAAATGGGTATAATACAGGACAGAAATGGTACGGACCTAACAGAAACAGAAGATATTAAAGAAGATGTGACAGGAATACACAGAAGAACTATAAAAAAAGATCTTCATGACCCAGATAATCACAATGGTGTGATCACTCACTACAGCCAGACATCCTGGAATCCTGGAAAACTTGGCAGTGGCCACAGGACTGGAAAAGGTCAGTTTTCATTCCAATCCCAAAGAAAGGCAATGCCAAAGAATGCTCAAATTACTGCACAATTGCACTCATCTCACATGCTATAACGTAATGCTCAAAATTCTTCAGGCCAGGCTTCAACAGTATGTAAGCCATGAACTTCCAGATGTTCACACTGGATTTAGAAAAGGAGAAGAACCAGAGATCAAATTGCAAACATCTGTTGGATCATCGAAAAAGCAAGAGAGTTCCAGAAAAACATCTACTTCTACTTTATAGACTATGCCAAAGCCTTTGACTGTGTGGATCACAACAAACTATGGAAAATTCTCAAAGAGATGGGAATACCAGACCACCTTATCTGCCTCCTGAGAAATCTGTATGCAGGTCAAGAAGCAACAGAACAGAAGATAGACCATGGACATGGAACAACAGACTGGTTCCAAATTGGGAAACGAGTTCATCAAGGCTGTGTATTGTCGTCCTGCTTATTTAACTGATATGAAGAATACATCATGAGAAATGATGGGCTGGATGAAGCATAAGCTGGCATCAAGATTGCCAGGAGAAATATCTATAATCTCAGATATGCAGATAACACCACCCTTATGGCAGAAAGTGAAGAAGAACTAGAGAGCCTCTGGATGAAAGAGGAGAGTGAAAAAGTTGGCTTAAAACTCAACATTCAGAAAACTAAGATCATGGCATCCGGTCCCATCACTTCATGGCAAATAGATGGGGAAACAATGGAAAAAGTGGCTGACTTTATTTTTTGGGGCTCCAAATTCACTGCAGATGGTGACTGCAGTCATGAAATTGCAAGACACTTGCTCCTTGGAAGAAAAGTTATGACCACCCTAGACAGCATATTAAAAAGCAGAGACATTATTTTGCCGACAAAGGTCCATCTAGTCAAAGCTGTTTTTTCCAGTAGTCATGTATGGATGTAAGAGTTGAACTATAAAGAAAGCTGAGCGCCAAAGAATTGATGCTTTTAAACTGTGGTGTTGGAGAAGACTCTTGAGAGTCCCTTGGACTGCAAGGAACTCCACCAGATAGTCACAGAGAAGATCAAGGGAGAGTTCAGATAAAGTCCCCATCATGGGTCTAGCTGGGGCAGAGGAACAGCAACCTCTGGGAAATCTGCCTAGACTCTTCTTCTGGCCTTCATCTGCACGCAGCACCACCTGAACGCATTAGGGTGAGGCTGCTGCCACGGGGGGAGGGGAACTCTGCTCAGAGTAGCCTCCTTATCTCATTTAAGAGAAGGAGGAACCTTACAGAGGGAAGTGCTCTAAGATCAAAGACTGAGACAGTGGAGACTGAAAGAAGGAAACACAGGGGCAGGGAAAATCTCTGCCCCTACAGTAAGAGCTACAATTCTGAATGGCCAATACTATGCACTCCAAAGAGTGAGACTTAATCAGAACATTAGAGAAGGCTCCACTCATCCCCACCACACCAGCGTGCTAGCAAACCTAGTAATAACAGTGGAGTACAGCTGGAGGACTGCAAGAGACAGATTTTCCTCAGGGAACCACACAAAGGGAAGACCTAAAGCCAAAAGAGGGGACAAAGAAATAGTCGCTAGAGAAAACTGAAGTCTATGATGCTCACAGCAACAACAAACTTCAAACGTAGCCCGACTCCTGGCTAGATTAACACAACTCTCCACACTAAAGGCCCATTTACCTCAGTTTCCATTGCCCTGTACATGCCTGGCTTTCAACAACAACAAAAAATAAAGACATATTAAAAAATAAGAAATTAACACAGGCTGAAAAGATAAAGCCATCATCAGAACAAAACCCACATATGAGAAAGATGTTGAAACTATCAGAGAGGGAATTTTAAGTAACTTATGACAAGCTCTAAGGGTAGGACTAGTATCCTTGTAAGAGGAGACACCAGAGAACTTACATCCTGTCACGCTCCCCTGCTGTGTACACGCACCAAGGAAAGGACATGCGACGATACACTGAGAAGGCGACCTTCTACCGCCAGGAAGCGAGCTCTCACCAGAAACCAACCATGCTAGCACCCTGCTCTTCAACATCCAGCCTCCTAGACTGGGAGAAAATCAATTTTCGTCATGTAAGCCACCTGCCCTGTGGTGTTTTGTCACGGCAGTCCGACCATCCCTAGGTTTACTGAATGCTGTCTTCACTATCGTGATTTCCACACAGCATTGCTTCTGATCACGGAACTCACTTGACAGCAAAAGAAATGCAGTGATGGACCCACACGCATGGAATTTACTGGCCTTACCACCATCCTGAGGCAGCTTGCTTGCCAGTATGGCAGAATGACCTTTGGAAGACCCAGCTGCAACACCGGTTAGGTGGCAGTACCTTGCAGGTCTAGGATAAGGTTCTCCAGAAGGCTGTCTGTGCTCTGAATCAGCATCCAGTATATGGTACTGTTTCGCCAGGAAGCTAGGGGAGGAAGTGGGAGCAACGTTTCTGGTTTCCTTTTCTCACAAATTTATGTTCTGTTGGCCTAGAGGTCTTGGTTCCAAATGGGGGAATGCTTCCATAAGGAGGGAGATACACAATGATCACTAGGGGGAATTGGTACTACTCCTCAATGGAGCTGAAGATGAATATGACTGGAATACAGGAGAACCCTTAGGGTATCTCTTAGTATTATCATGCCCTGTGATAAGGTGAAAGGAAAACTACAACCCAATCCATGCAGGACTACTAACAGGCCAAACCCGCCCAGAATGAAGGTTCAGGTCACCCCATGACTAACAGAGATGCTCACTGAAGACAAAGGGGTAGTGGCTAGTGAAACAAGGTAACTATAAATACCAACTACATCCACTTGACTGGTTACAGAAATGAATTGGAATTGTCAGGAGTATTCCCTTCTTATTTTGCTGTGAGTATGTTTGTGTGTTTTCAGTTGCATGCAGGATAGGACTTTCTGGCCAACCCAATACTTTGAAGGAAATAGAATCCATAAAGGGGATCTCACATAACCCTGGTTAGAGAGGAGGGTGGGGCAAGGCAGGAAAGGCTAACTGGGTTGAGTTAAGATCTGAGGAATGAGCAGGTAGTTATTAAGTAAGGTAGAGACGAGGGTGGAGGTGACAGAAGAGTGTTCTAGACAGAAATTCTTGGGAGGGAAGGTGCATAGGACTATAGGGTCACACACAGCAGGCTTCACGGGACAAGTGGCTGACCAAACAGAAACTACTAACCATTTTCTTCAGTCTCTTCTCTTCTCTTTTTTTCTCAAGCTGAGCCTCCTTTTCTTCTGCTTCCCTCTTCTGACGCTCCTCCTCTTGGGCCTTTAACTGGGCCTAATCAAGGTTAGAATTTGTAAAAATCAGACCCTCAATTTGCACAGAAATAAGATTGTTTATGTTGAGGAAAGTCCACTATCTACCAAAGTGCTCACCCAGTCTCTGGAAGAAGCCTGCACTATGTATTAAAAGTAGAAAACCCAAGTAACAGGTGGTCAGTTGTGTAACTTAACTGTTTCTCCGAAGGGATTCTCTTCTACTTGGGAAGATGAGGCTGAGCATGAATGAGACCATTAACTTTTCATCATAAAATGATTACTCTTTAGTTCTTATTTCATTTATGAAATACTAAGTCCAAACTATACACAGTATAAGAAAAAATTTTCTTCCATTTCACCAAAACCCACAAAACTGTTAGAACGATTTATTTTTTCTTACATACTCAGTTGCTTCAGTCGTGTCCGACTCTTTGAGACCCTATGGACTGTAGCCTGCCAGGCTCCTCTGTCTATGGACTTCTCCAGGCAATAATACTGGAGTGGATTGCCATTCCCTTCTCCAGGGGATCTTCCCAACCCAGGGATCCAAGCCAGGCTCCTCTGTCTATGGAATTCTCCAGGCAATAATACTGGAGTGGATTGCCATTCCCTTCTCCAGGGGATCTTCCCAACCCAGAGGATCTTCCCAATCCAGGGATCTTCCCAATGCAGGGTCACCTGCATTGCAGGCGGATTCTTTACTGCTGAGCCATCAGGGAAGCCCCTATTTTTTCTTAGTAGGTACAAAATTTCCTTTTGGCAGTCCAGATCAAGACTTTGGAAGGTTAAAAATTTCCCACCTTTAAACTATAAGCAAGGTGAAAAGACACCCTTCAGAATGGGAGAAAATAATAGCAAACGAAGCAACTGACAAAGAATTAATCTCAAAAATATACAAGTTGCTCCTGCAGCTCAATTCTAGAAAAATAAACAACCCAATCAAAAAATGGCCCAAAGAACTAAACAGACATTTCTCCAAAGAAGACATACAGATGGCTAACAAACACATGAAAAGATGCTCAACATCACTCATTATCAGAGAAATTCAAATCAAAACCACAATGAGGTACCATCTCACGCCAGTCAGAAAGGCTACTATCAAAATGTCTATAAACAATAAGTGCTGGAGAGGGTGTGGAGAAAAAGGAACCCTCTTACACTGTTGGTGGGAATGCAAACTAGTACAGCCACTATGGAGAACAGTGTGGAGATTCCTTAAAAAACTGGAAACAGAACTGCCATACAACCCAGCAATCCCACTGCTGGGCATACACACTGAAGAAACCAGAACTGAAAGAGACACGTGTACCCCAATGTTCATCACAGCACTGTTTATAATAGCCAGGACATGGAAGCAACCTAGACAGGGATGCCCATCAGCAGATGAATGGATAAGAAAGCTGTGGTACATATACACAATGGACTATTACTCAGCCATTAAAAAGAATACATTTGAATCAGTTCTAATGAGGTGGATGAAACTGGAGCCTATTATACAGACTGAAGTAATTCAGAAAGAAAAACACCAATACAGTAGACTAATGCATATATACGGAATTTAGAAAGACAGTAACGATGACCTTATATCTGAGACAGCAAAAGAGACACAGATATAAACAACAGTCTTTTGGACTCTGTGGGAGAAGGCAAGGGTAGGATGATTTGAGAGGGTAGTGTTGAAATGTGTATATTATCATATGTGAAGTGGATCACCAGTCCAGGTTTGATGCATGAGACAGGGTGCTCTGGGCTGGTGCCCTAGGATGACCCTGGGGGATGGGATGGGGAGGGAGGTGGGAGGGGGGTTCTGGATGGGGAACACATGTGTGCCCGTGGCTGATTCATGTCGATGTATGACAAAAACCACTACAATATTGTAAAGTAATTAGCCTCCAATTAAAAAAAAAAAAGAATTAGCCACCTTTGTAAACTTATCAGGTTGAACATTTACCTATTACACATCAGTCTTGGTTATGTGTAAATCTCCTAAGTGGCTAGCTCCATCAACATTTCAAAACATCACTGTTGTATACTAATGATGCTGATGCTCCTTCTCTTCATTTTCCTAAAACTATCATAGAGTTCAGGCCATGTGGCAAAAAGCCATATCCAAAGTTGGTGTTACGCTACTGCCTTAGTGGCCTTAAACAACCTAGGTTTCAGTTTTTAATAAAGACCTATACAAATCCTTTTTCTTGCCTCACTTTGCATTCTTGATTTATTACCAATTTCTCCTCTTCTTGTTTTTTCTTCTTCTCTGCCAAGATCCGCCTACGTTCAGCTCGCTGAACTGCTCTCTCTTCCATGGCTAGAAAACAGTAAGAGTTCCAATATACAAAATATAAGGAACACTGGAAAAGAAATGTCTCCATTTTATGCTAAAATTGTTAAAGTTTTCTTTTGAGTTTCACAATGCCAAATATATATATATATATATATATATTTGCATAGAATTTATATTAAAATACAATTACAGAAATTGTAATTATACAATGTGTATAGGTATATACACACATACACACACATCCTAAGGACTGACAATCCCATCCTTGGCCATGCTGAACAATTTTCAAGATTATGTTTTTGTTCACATTTCTATTCGAATAATTGTTTACTGGTTTAAAGATAATGTGTCTTGAAAAAACTTTTAGTATGTGAAATCCAGAAACCAGAATTTTAATTTGGCAATTCCTTTAATGAATGTTGAAAACTTTAATTACATCTAACAAATACTTTGAGAACAGAATCACTCCTCAAATACCATTGAGTTTGCTACTTTCTCCTCGGTTACTATGTATGTCTGTATATGTGACAACAACAACAGACAAACTGAGGTTTGGGGTCATGATAATCACATTTTAAACTAGTTTTAGGGCCGGGATATCCAGATGGGCAGGAAATGGAATTGTACTAGGCATCTGAAGAACTGGCATCTGAACGAATTCAAGTGTCAGACTCCTGTTCTTGACAGTCTATTAAATATCGATCCAAAAGAAGCAAATGTGCAAGATGGCCTGATAATATGACTCTGTCACCAGCTGGGGTTTCATAGGCAGAGGGGCATGGGTGGGAGGAGTATCAAGTTCTGCTCACCTAACTCAGCCAATGGTTACTTTAGGTTCCTTGTGCTGTCGTTACAGAGAAGAAAATTGAAGTCCAAGTTTCAAGAATTAATAAACAAAAAACCCAGCAGGTTATTTCTTACAGATATTAAGTGTCGGCTTTGCTGGAAAAAGAATAGTGGGGGTGCCACAGATGGCAGGAATGAGACTGTCTTTAAGGAGGCAGAAATAAGACTAGGGGATTAAAGTGAGAGCCCCAAGAGGCAGAGCCTGTGGTAATATGCAATTTTTTCATCTTTTCTAGAGCTAGTCATTAAAGATTACTTGAAAATAGCCAGGTGTTCCAAAACATGCTAACTCTTTGATCAAACAATAATTTCTTAAAAATAATCACACCAAACTGGGCACTTCCTGATCATCCTCACTGATGGACAAAGAGGTCATAAACTGCTGACTTGGCAGAGAGTCAATGCATAGACTGCTGATTTTTTTTCATTAACAGGAACGGACTTCAGGCACAGTGTACCTCTGGTGACATCACTTCCTGTTAGGGCAGCAATCCTACCACAGGTAAAAAGTCAGATTTACAAGCTACAATAAAATTGTCAAAGTGCCTACCACTTCACACAAACATGTTCAGTGCATGACTAAGTACAGAGTAAAAACAACTAGCAGTTTCACTAGGTGAGTTCTAAGGAATGCTTCTCTTTTCAGAGAATGGTTTGGTTTAAATAATGATTCCTATGCACATCAAAAATGTTATTAAAATGTCTGGTTTATAGATTTCATTCTAGAAGCCTGTCATCAAGGCACAATTCATTATAAAATGATGTAATAACTTGATGTAGAATACTGTAAACTGATCTGTATTTTAATGTTAAAAAGTACAATGACAGGGGACCTTTAGTGTTTATTCTTAGAAGCCACTCAGAATTTTTTTGTGAACTGTCCCATTTTAAAAACACAATCCAAATCTCAAATTACAAATGAATGATTAAACCTTTCAGCAATGTTTTGTTTTTGTATTGGCCAGGAAGACCAGAAAGTTTGGCAGGAGGGGTAGGAAAAAAGTCGTGGTGTTCTCTGGTGTAATCTACTTGTCACGTATCTACCCATCTTAGACTTTGACCAGGTTCTGCTAAGTCTCAAAACCCAACAGTTGCCAGGATTCAGTCCCAACATATCCTACTCCAGGAGGAAAGATAACCATAACCCAGGTCCCACCGAGATAGCCCTGCCTTTCAGTATAGGATGGGGAGCCATCAACCGCCTTGGATTCCATCTGGGTCCAGAAAGAGAGTTTCGGGAGTCACTTCTACTGCCTTCAGTCCCAGGGCAAGCAACAGGTGAACTGGGGAGAAAAAAGGGGAAAAGAATTCAGACCAGTCACCAGTTTCAGAACTCAAAGTCTTTTACAAACTTTAATTAATCCTTACTCCCTGAGATAACTATGTGTTATAATACCCATTCAATAAATTGGTATAATGAGGCATGGAAAGGTTGAGTGACTGGCCTGAGTCTATGACGTGAATCAGGTGCTCTGACCCCCAACCTAGTACTTCAGATCAATACATACTGCCCACTTTTTATCCTACCATTTATCACACATACTGAGTATGTCACAAGCATGTCTAAAACCATCTTAAATAGCTTTTGAGAAATTTGGACTATTATTCTAGGTTCAAAGATGTTTATCTCAAACAACTACAGACTTCCCCAATAAGCCATCCCCAAGGGCTGCTCCATTTAGACTTAATATTTTCTGACCTGGCTTCTCAGCCCTCAACATAATCAGGAATCCAGAAATCGAGATAAAGCAAGTAAGCATTTTCCTATTTTACTGGTAGAGTGACAAAGCTCCTCAGACAAAGGCAGCTACAGTACAATTGCTAACTGTATACAACTGGATCCTTATAGGCAGCCACTTGCCTTAAATACCTTTTGGTACCTTTCACAGACCAATCACAATGTATGAGTCCTCTCTGCTTTGCACGTGCACAATAAGCAATTATGGAGTCTGGATGTTGGGTAAAATTCAGGAGCCTTTTGACCACAAAGTAAAACAACAGCAACAACAACAAAGACTCCAGAGAGTGTTCCAATACAATGAACATACTTTGGAAGCACCTGGCAGGTTCGTTCCCATTCATCTTCTCCCGGGTTTGACAGCTGGCAGCTCTGTGGGTGCGTACGCCCTGCTGCCCACCGAACCTCTGCCAGCCGCTGGTTTTCCTTCAGCTCCAGAATTGTTTTCTGCTGCTCCTGAAGTTTCTTCTTCTGCTTTTCAATCAGCTGCTGCTGGAAGATATGGCGGTTGTGGAAATGACCCATGCAAACAGGTTCTGCTTTCCGGCTGCTGGTTGTGAACTTCTTTTTGTTACCAGGCTGCTGGGAGGGCTCATCACCTGGGCCCTTGTGTGGCTTACTGTCAGACGTATCCAGAGGGGCCTTTTGGAGGGGAACCTGGAGGATGCTCTTTGTTGGTCTTCCGAGGTGGCAGCTGGGCAGACAACCACTGCTCCCAGAGGGAGGCTTTTCCCACAAAGCAGGGACAGCAGGTACCTGAGAGAGAAGGAATATGCTGTAGCTCATTCATTTAAAGGACTGTGCTGATGCGCTCTATCTCTCCCAGGTCAGTGCTGCTCTGTTCAATGGCACAATTGCCCTGACTGCAGCCACGGCTGCTCTGGGCTCCCGCCTGGCTATCTCAGAGGCTGCCAGTCTTACTGCCATGGCCAGGATATTTGTGATCAGGAAAACGTGCTCTTATAAATATCTAATTTGGGTAGTTCGTTTAGAAATTGGGCATGATTACTCCAGATATACATCCCAGGAATTTAATCTGCATGAAAGAAAGAAAAGAAAGAAAGTCACTCAGTCGTGTCTGACTCTTTGCGACCCCATGGACTGTAGCCTACCAGGCTCTTCCATCCATGGGATTTTCCAGGCAACAGTACTGGAGTGGGTTGCCATTTCCTTCTCCCGGAGAGCTTCCCGACCCAGGGATTGAACCCGGGTCTCCCACATTGTAGGCAGACGCTTTACCATCTGAGCCACCAGGGAAGTTCTGCATGAACTGACCCTGAATTTTGCAGGAAATGGGCTTCCCTGGTGGCTCAGATGGTAAAGAATCTGCCTGCAATGCAGGAGATCCAGGTTCGATTCCTGGGTTGGAAATATCTCCTGGAAAAGGGAATAGCTACCCACTCCAGTATTCTTGCCTGGAGAATTCCATGGACAGAGGAGCCTGGTGGGCTGCAGTCCATGGGATTGCAAATAATCAGACCCGACTGAGCAACTAACACTTTCACTTTGCAGGAAATTGAAAATATTATGGCAAAGTATATATTCTTTCTCAACAATGTTTGACAACTAAGGAAAAACTTTACAAATCAATAATAGCTCTTTAATAATAACAGCTCTTTAATGACAGTTCTTCCAATGTCTCTCTTGCCACTAATAAATTAATCACAGGGTATTTATCTATTTCAGGATTAAGGCCTGGATTAAACCATACTGTCTCCAGCTATTCCAAAGAATTTATTTGTGGGAAGTGTTTGCAAGCCCACTGGGCAAATATCTACATTATATATGACTAATAATATTTTGTATTAGCATATGGCTTAATAGTTTTTAAGGCTTTATCACATAAATCTCATTTAACAGATTTAGGTGTTGTACTCAATTACAAATTCTATATGGAAAGAAACAGACTTGTTAATCAGAAAAAGTTATGCTGGTTAAAATAATGTCACAGTTAAAATGTTTCTTCTAGAATAGTTTGATTCCATGGTCTAAAGTCTGATCAGTTTTTGACTCTGTCATCCATAGTGGTGTTAGGAGAAAAATACAATGAACTATCTTGTATCATAGAAGCTTCTAGCTCCATCGGGGTGCCATACTTGGGAACTCAAAGATAATTTTCATGATGATGGAAGTATTTTCCATAGACTAAGCAAAAGCAAAAGATATAATATATGGAAACTCTGAAATGTTAAAATACTTTAAAACATAGCCTTCTATTTTAGAAATGTCAGTGGACATTTATTCATGAGAACACCTGCTTAAGCAGTTTAATGTCAAGCAAGGTATGTGTTTTAGGCTCTTTTAAACTTTGTGGTAATGATGCATTATTAACCCAGCAAGACTATAAAAGCCTTGAGCACAGCAACAAGATTTCTTTTGGATCATGGTAACTTTTTAAGGTGAAAATAAGAGAATGAAAGAAAAGCTTAATGGTACAGATTGTACTTAACAGAACAGGACTGAACAGTCTGGCTCAATTAGAGAAAATCACCTCTATTAGCTAACTAATAATTTCAAAAAATTTCAAGGTATAAGATATGTGTTCATGGTACATATCTTTCTCTGACAGTATAATTACTGAGCATCTAAGTATAGATTTTATATATTCATTTGTTCATGTTACACTGTATACTCTGGGCAAGATCAGAATTTATCTAGTAATCTATAGAATCTATTACAGCCTTTTATTTTCATTTGTTCTACTTTTTACAACTTTATCTTTTCTTGATAAAATCTTTTATCTTGACTTCAGAGATCTGAAGACTTTTTTCTTGAGTCTAAATTATATACACATGTAGCAACTTTTCTGTTTTATGCAGGTAACAAAGGACTTTCTGCTGACTTCTTCCATTTGAAGATAACTGGAACTTTGTGATGTAAAAGGCTTCACACAGCTATTTACATAGAAGATTCTCTTGGGTCTCAATGGAAACAAGATTATCTAACTAACATCAAGGCAGTTAAGTTGCCTAGGGGAAGGGACCAAAATGTTACATAAATCCAAAAAAGCACCCTCATGACCCTCCTCTGCAGAGAGAGACTAAGCTTAAATTAAAACCCGCCTACTTGCTGGCAGTAATCACAACAAAAAGCAAGGCTGGGGATCATGCAGTGCTCAATTTAACTTCACACATTTGACTTTAGTACTTAACAGCATTATGTAGAAGGGTGAGGGGCCAGGTTGGAGGTGAGGGGGCAGAGGTTCTTTTCCAAAAGTCTTTTCAAACATGCCAAATGCAATTATGAAAGAAAAAACTTATAGGATTGACTTAATAAAAACTTAACTGTATACTGAGAGAATGAATTTATGGTTCATCAAGGAGGAAGGGTTGAAGGAGGGATATACTGAGAGTTTGAGGTTACCATGTACACACTGCTATACTTAAATAGATAACCAACAAGGACCTACTGTATAGAACATGGAACTTGGCTCAATCTCTTGTAAAAACCTAAATGGGAAAAGAATTTGAAAAAGAACAGATACATGTTTATGTATAACTGAATCACTTTGCTGTACACCTGAAAATCACATAATATTGTTAACCAATGATACTCCAATATAAAATAAAAATTAAAAAAAAGAAAATGAGTTCAACAGGTTTCCCTACAGATTAATTATTGTATACTTAGAACACATAATTTAAAATAAATGTACAACCAGAAAAAAATTCAAATATGACAGACCAATTAAAAAACAAAATGAAACTTAACTGTATACAGTACCAAACACCACAAATAAATCAAGACAAATAAAATGAAAAAAATGCAAAATAAATGATAATAAAAGCATCAATAGTCTTAAAAACATAGAGTTCCTATAAATAACAAAAAAAATATAATCAAGGATAAAAATGGACAAAATGTATGATGAGACAAATCACTATTAACTTTTCTATACTTATTTTCATATATATATATAAATGGTCAATATAAAAAAATGCTTAACCTCACTAGTAGTAAAAAATGCAAATGTTGAAGCAACAATAACATGAAAAATATTTTACCTGTCAACTTGGCAAAAATAATAAGTATGGTATCAAACAGGAAAACAGGTACTTCTTTGAAACAACCTTCCTGGATGGGCCATTTGGTAAAAGTCTTTAAAATGTGCATTCTATTTTTAGGTAATTTATCCGAAGTAAAAGCTTATGGATGTGTGCAAAGACTTAGCTACTTGTTCACTAAGGCTTTGTTTATAAAAGTGGTAAACTAGAAATAAGTTAAATGCCTAGCAACAGAAAAGAGTCTAACTTGTGGTTCATGATAGAGTTTCATGCAGTCATTAAACAATGGCACAGAATGACAGTCCTTAACCAGGGCTTACTCATCAAGTTCACCCGTGGAACTTCAAAAAAAACCATGGTGCCCCACACCCAGAAATTCTGATTTCGTAGGTCTGAGTCTGTGTTACACTCTCAGTTGGAAACTACTGTTGTAGAAGTAGATTTAGTGACACAGAAAACTCTCATTACATTGTGGAAAATAATTTTAGAAAAACAGACCACATTATTATAAGAAGAAAGTATATTCTCACCAAAATGGGTATAGAGGAACATATCTCAACATAATAAAAGTCATTTATGATAAACCACAGCCAATATAATGCTCAATTGTGTAAAGCTGAGAACGTCCCCACTAAATTCAGGAACAAGACAAGGATGCCCACTCTCACCATTGCTATTCAACATAATATTGGAAAGCCACAGCAATCAACAAGAAAGAGAACTAAAAGGTATTCAAATTGGAAGAGAAGAGGTAAAACTGTCACTGTTTGCAGAAGCCATGATTCTCTATACAGAAAACCATAAAGACTTTGTATACAAACTATTAGAACTAATAAATGAATCCAGTAAGGGGACTTCCCTGGTGGTCCAGTGGTTAGAACTCCACACTTCCACTACACAGGGCACAGGTTCCATCCTTGCTCAAGGAATGCACACATCCCTACTGTGCAGTGCAGCCAAAAAAAAAAAAAAGGCAAAGGAATTCAGTAAAGTCGCAAGATATAGGATTAACATATTTAAATCTGCTGCATTTCTTTATACTAACAATGAAATATCAGAAAGAGAAAGCAAAAAAAAAATTCCATTTAAAACTGTATCATGTTGGCACAACACTGAAAATCAATTATACTTCAATAATAAATGAATAAATAAATAAAACTGCATAAAGAAGAAACCTAGAAATAAGCTTAACCAAGGAAGTGAAAGGCCTGAAAACTATAACACTGATAAAAGAAAATGAAGATGATTCAAAGAAACAGGAAGACATCACATGCTCTTGAATTGGAAGAATTAATGTTATTAAAATGGCCGTGCTAACCAAAGCAATCTACAGATTAAATGCAATCCCTAAAAATATTCATGACATTTTCCACAGAACTATAACAAATAATCCTAAAATGTACATGGAATTATGAAAGAACCAGAATTGCCAAAGCAGTCCTGAGGAAAAAGTATCAAGTTGAAGGCATAGCCCTTCCAGACTTCAGACTACACTACAAAGCTACAGTAATCAAAACAGCATGGTACTGGCACAAAAACAGACATACAGGACAATGGAACAGAATATAGATCTCAGAAATAAACTCACACACCTATAGCAGATTAATCTCTAACCAAGGAGGCAAGAGTATACAAGGGAGAAAAAAGTCTCTTCAGCAAGTGGTATTGGGAAAGCTTGACATTCTCACGTTAATCAGTGAAATTAGAATATTTCTTCACACCACGTATAAAATTAAACTCAAAATGGTTTAAAGGCCTAAATATAAGATATGACATCATAAAACTCCTAGATGAGAACATAGGCAAACTGGACATAAATCATAGCTGTATTATCTTAGATCAGGCTCCCAAAACAAAAGAAATAAAAGCAAAAGTAATCCTACTCAAACTAAAAAGCTTTTGCACAGAAAAAGGAACCATCAACAAAACAAAAAGTCCACTAAATAGAAGAAAATATTTGCAAACAATGCAACTGACAAGGGGTTAATATCCAAAATATACAACAGAGCATACACCTCAATATCAAAAAAGCAAATAACCCAATAAAAAGTTGGCAAAAGACCTAAACAGACATTTTTCCAAAGATGACACACAGATGGTCAACAGGCACATGAAAGATGCTCAAAATCACTAATTATCAGAGAAATGCAAATCAAAGCCACAATGAGGTATCACCTCATACTGGTCACAGTGGCCATCATCAAAAAGTCCACGAATAATAAATGCTGAAGAGGGTGTGAAGAAAAGGGAATCCTCATACACTACTGGTGGGAAAGTAAATTGGTGCATCTACTGTGGAAAACAGTACAGAGTTTCCTTAAAAAATTAACACAGCAACACTATTTACAGCAACCAAGACCTGGAAACAACTCAAGTGCCTATCAACAGACAATTGGTTTAAGAAGATGTTATGTATATAAACACAGCAGACAATTACTCAGCCATAAAAAAGAATGAAATACTGCTATTTGCAGCAACAGGGACCTAGATAATATCATACTAACTGAAGTCAGACAGGGAAAGACAAATATTATGTGATATCATTTATGTATCAAGTCTAAAAAACAATACAAATGAATGTATACACAAAATGGAAACAGATTCAAAGACACAGAAAACAAACTTACAGTTACCAAAGGGGAAAGGGGAATGGGAGAGATAAATTAGGAGAAGGGGATTAACGGATACAAACTACTATGTATAAAAGAGATATCAACAAGGGCACAAGGAAGTATATTCAATTATCTTACAATAACCTATAATGGAAAATAATCTGAAAAATATGTATATATAACTGAATCACTTGTGTTATATACCTGATACTAATAAAATATCGTAAATCAACTAGGCTTTACTTTTCCTGTATTATGGCAAATTAGATATCCTCAGTGACTTTTTTCCTTTTTTTTAAAATTTAAATTTATTTATTTTAATTGGAGGCTAATTATTTTACAATATTGTAATCGCTTTGCCATACATCAACATGAATCCACCACGGGTGAACACGTGTTCCCCATCCTGAACCCCCCTCTCACCTCCCTCCCCATACCATCCCTCTGGGTCATCCCAGTGCACCAGCCCCGAGCATCCTGTATCCTGCATTGAACCTGGACTGACAATTCATTTCTTATATGATATACATGTTTCAATGCCATTCTCCCTACTCATCCCACCCTCTCCCTCTCCCACAGAGTCCAAAAGACTGTTCTATACATCTGTGTCTCTTTTGCTGTCTCGCATACAGGGTTATCGTTGCTGCTGCTGCTAAGTCGCTTCAGTTGTGTCCGACTCTGTGTGACCCCATAGACGGCAGCCAACCAGGCTCCCCCGTCCCTGGGATTCTCCAGGCAAGAACACTGGAGTGGGTTGCCATTTCCTTCTCCAACGCATGAAAGTGAAAAGTGAAAGTGAAGTCGCTCAGTCGTGTCCAACTCTTCACAACCCCATGGACTGCAGCCTACCAGGCTCCTCCGCCCATGGGATTTTCCAGGCAAGAGTACTGGAATCAATGGCTTGACTGAAGAAAATTTAAAAGCTAAATAGCATTAAAGAGAACAATTTGCATATGCTTAAATAGAGAAAAGACCCAGCTATATACTTCAACATGTTATTGGTGTGTGTGTGTGTAGTCTCAGTCATGTCTGATTCTTTATGATCCCATGGACTGTAACCAGCCAGCCTCCTCTGTCCACGCAATTTTCCAGATAAGAATACTGGAGTGGGTTGCCAATAGGAGGTGGTTCCTCCTCCAGGGGATCTTCCTGACCCAGGGATCAAACCTGTGTCTCCTGTCTCTCGTACACTGGCAGGCAGGTTCTTTACCACTAGCACCACCTGGCAAGTGGTTATCTCTAAATGATGGAATTATTGCCTATTTTTTCTTTTTCCTATTTTTTACTTTTTCTCTGTGAATCCGTTTCTGTTTTATATATACATTCATTTCTTTTTCTTTTTTGTCATTTTCTCCTGCCAATTGCTACAATTAATACATATAAATTCTTATTAGGAAAATTAAAACTAAACATTCTCCTCTTATAAATCACAAGCTCATTTACAAAGGAAATGTCTGATAATCAAATAAGAGGTTTAGGAATTCTAAACAATGCTTTATACATATGTTC
Source organism: Capricornis sumatraensis (assembly GCF_032405125.1). Lineage (NCBI taxonomy): Eukaryota > Metazoa > Chordata > Mammalia > Artiodactyla > Bovidae > Capricornis > Capricornis sumatraensis. The sequence continues at coordinate 165,170,466 of NC_091069.1, forward strand.
TTGGATGGAATTTTTCTCTTAGTTGTTTTAAATTCCCTGTCTGTATTACATCTCTACCAAATTTCAACTATTCCAAAGTTTATACATGATTATAAAAGAAGACTCATTTCAAGAAAGTCAACACTGACCGAAAGACAACCTTTGTTCACTGCAGCAGCTCTCATCTTTTAGACGGCCCAGGCCATGAAATCTGACAGCAGCATAGTCCAGGCTGTACTATGCTGTGTTTAGTTGCTCAGTCATGTCCCACTCTTTGCAACCCCAAGGACTGTAATCCGTCAGGCTCCTCTGATGGGAATTCTCCAGGCAAAAATACTGGAGTGGGTTGCCATGCCCTCTTCCAGGGGATCTTACCAACCCAGGGATTGAACTTAGTCTCCCACACTGCAGGCAGAGTCTTTACCACTGAGCCACTAGGGAAGCCCAAGAATGCTGGAGTGAGTAGCCTATCCCTTCTCCAGGGGAGCCTCCTGACCCAGGAATTGAACTGGGGTCTTCTGCAATGCAGGTGGACTCTTTACCAACTGAATAGCCCAGGCTAAACAAGGACAAAGCTAAATCCCAAGTATGTAATAAGCAGGAAGACTAAGCAAAGGAGAAACATCTTACCTGTCCATTTCTAGGTGGATCCTCCATAGCCGTTGCCTCCTCAAGCAGACTGATGCTTGATGACACGTTTGTGCTGAGTTTCCCTAGTGATGCTGCCTCCAGCAGCTCATTCATTTTCTTCCTGGTTTCCTCCTTTGTTACAGCCAGTTCTCTCTTTAGGATCTCTGCACGATGCCAACGCTGCCATTCTGTAAAATGGTGTTGGAGAACTTGTTTCCGGTTATACTCAGTGGCCAGCTGTTGTTTTCTAAGCAACAAAGCACTTCCATTAAAAAAGAAGCCATTTACTGCTTTTTAGTTGATAATATAAATGAAATACAAGTCCAAAGGAGTTCTAGAGATGCTACATCATAGCTCCAGTTTGTTCTTTTATTTAAGCTCAAAGGAGTCATTTTATAAAATTCCCCAGTGGAAAGGCTGTGCTCAAAGAAGGCAACGGCACCTCAAGGCACTGCCTCAGAAGAAAGAGGGACTGTTCTGTTCTGTCATACCACAAAGACTTACTAAATTTTTTTATTACCATAATATAGTTTCTGAGAGGTTCTGGAGGGGAAGGAGCAGAAAGAACAGGTATTCAGGTAACTACTTTTACAAATATATGAATGCATGAGGGAGATATTCAACTATACTTGGAAATCTAAGGAAGACAGGTTTGAGAGAAGGAGAAAGGGATGAAACTTAACAAGTGAATTGTCAATAATTAGTTAAGTATAAGACATAAAAATCAACATGAACCTTGTGGAAGGACTTGGTCAGGGAAAGGATCTCTGAAGAGAAGGACTCATTTCCCAAAGCCATAAACTGCATGAATGAAGGACCCCCTTGTGCAGACGCCTGTTAGCACTAGAAGTATGTGAAGGGAATATACAAGGCACTTGCTCCCACGGAGCTCACTCACAACCTAGTAGGGGGTCTGGTGCACTCTCTTCCTAAGGAAGAGCTCCTTTTGATTCCTGAAAACTTCATGATGTTAGGGGACATGACTGAGTGGCGTTGGGAACTGCCAGCTACATTCCCCTCCCAAAGGGGCCCATAATTTGGAGACATTTTGGTGATAGCCAGGTGACAATTCAAGCATAGAGGTCTCTGAGGTCAGTCTATAAGTGGATGATTATCGTCTCTGAAGAAGGGAGCTATAGAGTTTGGAACTTATGTCACAACCAGGGTCCATTTTGAGATTTAAAATCTAATACTGTTTAGATACCTACTTAATTTTACCTTGTAAAGGTGACTGGAGTAAGTTCTCTACAGCACTATTTGCATATCCACTTCTGTTAAACATATATAACACTTACCCCTCCTCATGGACTTTTTGGGGTCATATCAAAAAAAATCATAACATTTTAAGCCAATGAGTCAGAAGAACATTTCTACAGTTCTTAAATGCTGAAAGTGACTTTTAAACCTTCTGTGACTGACACCTACACTAAGAAAAAAGTGTTACACCATGATTTCAATATAAGCTTATGTGTGTATGTTTTGTCAAAGTTTTGTCAAAGGATATTTACCCTTACTACCAGAGATGTACTCCAATGTTTCTTTTCTAATCTATTCTTTTTTAAAAAAAACATACCTTGTCTTGAGGCTGATTTTAGGAACTATTAATGAGTTAAAACCCTTTAGTTTGAAAGACTACTCGAGAGTCTCAGAATTTAACATATGTCAGAGGAGTTGGGTGAAATAACCAATTAGAGTAATGTTGATTGAAATAATAGCATTTAGGATAAATGCTAACAGCAATTCTGCCAACAGCATATTTCATTATATATAATTGTTTCTTTCTAATGCAATGATAGATAAAAAATACTTGGTGATTGACTGATGGTTTCTATAGTAAAAATACAATATGGTAATAAATATTTATATATAATATTTTACTTTGATATTAAAAAAAGAAAGGATCTAAGACTGAATGACCTTGAAATAAAAATTTTAAAAGAAATAAGACTAATAAATCGGGTAGCAATGCAGGTAAGAGCAAAGCTCAAAAAATTTCAACGTCTAAATAATGAAACAAACAAAACACCCGATGGCGTTTTACTCAAGTGAGTGGAAATCGTAAACTTCCACAGGCTAGAATATGTATGTGCTCTGTCTAATTAATGTAAAATTTGATTTCCATCAATCTGGGCATGAAGAAGTGTGAAGTTTACCTGATATCTCATGTTTTTATAGCATAAACAGCTAAAAGCTGCACTGGACTCTTGCCTGTCAAAGAGAGGGGTTATCTGGATAGTATGAAAAGGCAAAGAGAAAACTACTTCTGGAAATATAACAAAAAACTAAAGAATTTAAAAAAAAAAGTGGGTTGAAATGCATGCTTATTACTGTGTTTAGAGCTTTCCCTATTGTGATAATGCAGGGATTCGAGGATGTACTTGGGTTTGTGGGAAATGGTAGGAATACAGAAGCCAGGGATCCAGAGACAAGGCTGGTTCTGCTCTTGCTCCCCTGTGGTTCCCTTCAGCAGAGTGACACTTCTGCAGACAAGCCCATTTTTATACCTTTAAAATGATGATACTAAAAGCATAAATATTTCTGAAACTGAAAAATCACTTCTTAAAAGCTCAGTCAGATGTGCTTTACTTCAGCATGCTAACCCAAAGAAATGGTTCCACAGTTCCCAAATAAACATAAAATGAAGAGGCCCTTTATGGATTCTGTCCCAATATGTTTCCAAGGTAAAATCAGGGAATTTCTGACAAGAGCATATAAATTGATCATTATAATTATATAACAAATGCAGAGAAAGGCTGTCTCCAAAGAACTAAGTATATAAAATGTAATAGGTCCAAATAGGAATTTAAATATGAACCAGGCTGCTCAGAATCAACACCTCAAATGCTACGTAGCTGTTGATCTAAAACACAGTAGTCAGAAGAACACTAACTAGATAGAGGACCCTGGGCAAGCAACTGAAAGTGTCTCAGATTCCTCTTCAAAAGTAGTGTCACTCTAACAACAACAAGCCCCATACTGCCCATCACACAGGAGTCTGTTTTTAAAGATGTAATTAAATTTTATAAAGAACCTGAAAATATAGAACACATGCATGTGTAAGGTAACAGCACTATCTAAGGACAAGACTATTAGATATCTAAAAAGTGAGTTTTTTAAAAGGAAGTGAGAAATGATAAATAAATAACCATATGCTAGTGATCCGATAAGAGTGCTGAAATCTGATGCAGAACACAAAAATAGCAATGATGCAAACAGCTGCATTTGGGATGAGCGGGTTCAGCAGGAACAGGAATGCATAAGCTAATGCATTCTGAAATGCACCAGGTAGCCCCCTCCAGGGAAAACATGCAAGATAACACAGCTCCACTTTAACGAGATTTAAAGTGAGCCAGCCAGGCCAAGTCTGCCTACAGCACGCTGAAATCAGGAGGGTCAGAAACGGGGACTGGCAGTCTCCTGTCAGTTCTGCCTTCCCACACCTGGCTAGCCTGGCGGGTTCACCCCAGCCTGTCCCCACACAAGCTGAGTATGTACCGGCTTACCAGTTTTCCCCTAAACTGAAAAATGCTCTCTTCTACTTAGTCATGATCTATCTCTCTCAAAAGATGGGACCCAAGAGTTCCTATTTTTAAAAAGCTGCTTGGGGGACTGCAATGCATGATAGCCAAGTCTATGTCATTCCTAAGTTTTTTATCTTATTGCGCCTTCTGTTGCAATTATTTTTAGTATTTGGGTAAATTTTTAACTTCCCCACTTAGATTGAAAACTCCTAAAAGGCAAGAATGTTCAACACTCTTTTTAGTTCCTCTGCAGGTACTTAAGAAAGAGTCTAGTATACAGTAAGCATCAGTAAAGCTGACCAGGTGAACGAATACATGCTATCAGACAGAATAAATGAATGAGTGAATGAATAAATGTCACGGTTTGAAGGATGACAAAGGGCCTGCCACTGTACTCCCCAGTCCCCATCACTGACATTTTGGGCACTGTTTCCAGACACTGCCTATTAAAGTGAAAGTTTCCTAGGAGGGATAACATCAAATTGAAGAGTACAGAGACAGAGTAGGAGGGGCTAGAGGGACACAGGGAAGAGAGATGAAAGCCTGGTCCAGGAAAGGCCCAAAGCACTTGTACCAAATTTGCCTACCTCTTGATGAAAGTGAAAGAGGAGAGTGAAAAGGTTGGCTTAAAGCTCAACATTCAGAAAACGAAGATCAGGCATCCGGTCCCATCACTTAATGGGAAATAGATGGAGAAACAGTGGAAACAGTGGCTGACTTTATTTTTCTGGGCTCCAAAATCACTGCAGATGGTGACTGCAGCCATGAAATTAAAAGATGCTTACTCCTTGGAAGAAAAGTTATGACTAACCTAGACAGCATATTCAAAAGCAGAGACATTACTTTGCTGACTAAGGTCCATCTAGTCAAGGCTATGGTTTTTCCTGTGGTCATGTATGGATGTGAGAATTGGACTGTGAAGAAGGCTGAGCTTTTCAACTGTGGTGTTGGAGAAGACTCTTGAGAGTCCCTTGGACTGCAAGGAGATCCAACCAGTCCTGGGATTTCTTTGGAAGGAATGATGCTAAAGCTGAAACGCCAGTACTTTGGCCACCTCACGTGAAGAGTTGACTCATTGGAAAAGACTTTAATGCTGGGAGGGATTGGGGGCAGGAGAAGAAGAGGATGACCGAGGATGAGATGGCTGGATGGCATCACTGACTCGATGAACGTGAGTCTGAGTGAACTCCGGGAGCTGGTGATGGACAGGGAGGCCTGGCGTGCTGTGATTCATGGGGTCGCAAAGAGTCGGACACGACTGAGCAACTGAACTGAACTGAACTGATATTCTGTAGGAGCCTCCTCAGTTAGTTCCCTCTAGTAGGTTCTCAACAGCCAAAGGAGATACATACAAAGTATATAATGCTGGTCCACACCTGTACTATTTCTAGATTTCATCTTCCCCACAAAGCTGAGTTCTCAGAGGACAAGGGGTCATGCGTCAGGCTCCTATGTACCCACCCCAAGGCCTGATGCTGCCACGGGGATGCACAACTCCAGCAGTGACACTCCCTTCTATCAATACATGACGATACTTTCACATACGATTCATCCAATTTTCCACCCAGAATGAACAACAGAATCGCTGGTTGAGAAGTGATTAAACCTAAGACCATGAACTGCTCCCTCCAGCTTTTCTCACCAATAAACAAATGGTTCCTTCCACATCTATGATTTTGGTTCAAGAAGGCAAAGTTGAGCTTGGAAATCAAAAGAAGAAAACATATTTAAAGTTGATAGAGCAAAAGAAAGTTTTCTTTGAGGACAAATTCTGTGTCATTCACAAGTCTAAGAGGGAACTGATATAAAGGTGTCAAAAACCTCTAAATAAGGTGCGGGGAAGTGGGAGAAATCATTCTTGCAAGGTTTGCTCTCCCAAGTGGATGTTCTTTCCCTATGTCTGTAATTAACATTCTATGTGAGGACAGTGATTTCTATCAATGGAAATTACTAGCACATAAGCTAAAATCTGTCTCCTAAATTGTAAGATGGTCCAGGGTGCAATGCTACTATGTCAAAGGACAAGGGAAAAAGCATAATACTAACTTCCTTTAAAAAAAAGAAAAGCATGTACATTTGTATATTTTAATCCAATTTTTTTTGCTTATAATGTTCAGTTAAAATTTTCCAGTTTGGAATTTAACAGAGAAAAACAGTGATATATTTTAAATGTAAATGAGATGATTCCAGTGAACAGCATTTTTAGAGCTTATTTTTGGGTTCTTCAGGAGGAAAGATGTCCTACATAAACATAGAAACATAAACATATGTCCTACATATACATTTTCATGGCATATAATTCATGGTATTAATACATATAATAGTACCTGTTTTCTTCTCTAAGGTAATTTTCTATAGCTTGAGTCTCCCGCCCCAACTTCTGGGATCTTGTGTAGTCTCTCCAGGCCCGCAGGACCTTCAGTTGCAACTTCCAGTCGGACAGGGTCCCAGCTTTTCCCAGCTTAATCCTATGATCAAGAATCAGCTTGTGCCAGGCAGAGAAATACCGTTTTTGACACTGCAATGGAAACATTGGAAAATCAGTGCTAGGGTTTCTAATATCTACTGATGGGAACCCTCTCCTCAGATTTCCCCCCTCATACTTTAACAAATCTAGGAACTTGATGGAAGGGGAACAGACAATTGCTTTATGCCAATAATGATGAGAAACAGTCAAGTCTTGCAGCTAAGGCACTATCAGCCTCATGACTTAAGCTATTACTAAAATATTTAACTCTTGTCTTAAGGCACTAGTCCTACGTAGAGCTGGAGGAGCTGTCACAACTAAGATCTAAGTTAAGAGGCCTATTTGGGAGACTTGAAAGGTCTGCTTACAGTAGATCTCCTGTGCCAGACTGTCTTGGGGCTTACATGCCAACCGGGAACATCACTGATGTCCTACACAAATGAACACAGGAGATCCCATAGCATGGAATGCAGTTTCTGGTGCCTCAGAACAAGACAGCTAAAAATGGCTTCAGCTGAGCTACCACTGACCATGACCACATGACCGCTCACCAAAAGCAAGCTCACCAGTGCTTTTGGTGAGCACTCCAAGAGAAACTAGATACCCAGGCTGCTTGCAGTCTTCCATTATATGTATCTGACAACAAATCAGATAAGGTCTACTGACCCTAAGGATGTCCCCAGAGGAGTACTTAGGGTCCCAGGCTAAGACCTACATCTTCTATTTTCACATTTTATGCTCCTACTTTATCAAATTATTTTCAGTTTTTGGCCTTATACCAACCACACTGTTTTTGCACTTCCCCATTTATGGTCATATTAATTTCTCTGTCCTTTTATGCCCTCTCTTTGTCTGATGACTTCAGAAGTCACCTCTCTCGGGAAGCCCTCCTATTATCAATCACTCTCCCCATATGTAAGTACTCTTCCCCTGGGTTGCCAGAGCAACCTATGCTTTCTAGTCAAAGCAGTCCTCATACTATATTACAGTCACCTGATACCAGTCTTCACAAGGCTGTGAGCCTCTCGAGAAGGGCCTGGCAGATCTAAGAGTGCCCCACATGTGCATGCTCAGTTGCTCAGTCATGTCTGACTCTGAGATGCCATGGACTGTAGCCCGCCAGGTTCCTCTGTCCGTGGAATTCTCCAGGCAAGAATACTGGAGTGGGTAGCCATGCCCTTCTCCAGGGGATCTTCCCAACTCAAGGATCAAGCCCAGGTCTCCTGCACTGAAGGTGAATTCTTTACTGTCTGAGCCCCCAGGGAAGCCCTGTACCACATGTGGGGGGCACTGCATAGATAAGTAACTGCATAGAAAGTGACTCTGGGAGGTCCAAGAGATGCCTAGTGACCAGCATCAAGAACTTGGTGGCCATACCAGGGTTGGCCATATTTGTTGCTTCTTTCTCTTTAAAAATACTTATCCTTCACTATTTCAACATTTAGTAAGCACCCATAGTGTTTGAATTTCAGGATTCTGAACAAGTTTTTTTATGATATAATCTCTGCATTGTGAGGTTATAAGGAGAGAGGGTATATAACTTAAAGACCAATAGCATAGGCAAGCATAGGCTGGAATTCCTAGAATAGCTCATTTGGCCTGAAATAGTTCCCACAAAAGAAACCAATTATATTCTCATTTAGACAGACTAAAAAATCTTGTTTTTTATAGTTTTCCATTAGGAGAAACCACAAAAGTCTTTAAAAAGTCCTTGTTCCTTCTCCATTATGTCAAACGAGGACAGATTTTTCTAGACTTTCACCTTAGACTCCATGGAAGGAAAAACAGGAAGGATGGAGAAAGTAAGAGAACAGGGAGGAAGAACAGAATGAATGAAGGGAAATTCTCTGAACATAAGATACATTTTTAGTCATAACAAGGAAAAGATGCACAGCTGCCTGTTGAGGGGGTATGTTTTTTGATTATTATTTATCTATCCCAGAAAATACAGCATGAAAAAAATAGTGTTAACTTGTGCACTGTAGTCTAAAGAAAATATCATATCTATTTGCAGATTCACTTAAGAGTTTCTTAAGAGACTTGATGAAATATTCCATATATAGGTAACTATCTCTAATTTTAACTCCTGGAATATTTCTAACAATGAAATATAACATAATCCACCTTGATGATAATAGCACTATTAAGAGTGTCCTTCTTGGATTTCCACATTCTTTCTCTCTGTAAAATTCAAACCATTTCACATGTACTATTTTATTAACTCATAGACCATCATTACAAAATAGACTTGAGATTTTATGATTTACCTTACCAAGACAAACTTCAAATTGAAAGGGGATAATGGCTAAATTCACAAAGTGAAGAGTTCATGGTATACCTAAGGCTAAAATGAAAACATTCAGGCATTCTGATGACCCTAATATACCAGGCAAAAATTCTCTTAAAGAGGATGAGCAAATTATTTGCTTTTTTTATACTGAAAGAGAAAGAATTTGATACATCACTTACCTCAGTAGAAAAGCACTGCTGGAAAACGTGAATTTAAGAGGGGGAAAATTTGAATTTGTAAATGCCATAGTCAATATATTAATATTTCTTTAAAAATACTTAAGTTTAGACTTTGAGAGCAAAATGATCAGTTTTGAAGGTCTGTAATTCAGTTTCACTACATAGAAGTTAATAGCAGCAAAGTGACATACTCATACAGTAACTGCTTTCTTGAAATCACCTTGCCCTTGGTTTTTATCCCTGTCTACTCCAAAGAGCAATCCAGCAATCCCATTTAAATTAAAAAAAATAAAAGTATGAATCAATAGTCACTTAGTTATACTTGATTCACAGTAAACATTATTTAGACAAACAGGAGTCCCAAAAATGTGCTTGGAAGAAAATATTTGAGAGAGGAAAAAAGTCTGTCTGCTCTGGGACAAGATGCTAGCACTCTGTTCTTACTGAGGACAGACAAGAAGTGCCACAGCTGACAGTCGCCATCTACTTACCCTTCCTATTATGCTCCCCCAAGCAGAGTCCCCACAGTGCTCAGGCCTGCTTCTCCTCTACAGTTCTCCACTCTGGAACTATAGAAGGGCTCTATCCCTTTGCTCTTTGAAACAAGAACTATTACTTAAAATCAAAGCTGGTTGGAAAAGGAACAGATTCTGCTTAAGCCAGAGAACCATGTTTGAACGAGGCAGACAACTAGTCTTATCTCCCTCTGTTTCTTACCTAGCTCATTTATTTCTGCACCATGTTTTTATTTCTAATAGATTCTCAAATAATGTCATTTGCTCTTTTACTAACTTCTAACATCTCTTTTTTACAGTGGTGGTGATAATTAAGACTTGTTACAGGTAAATAAAATGCTGAAAATCACTGTGGGAAGAACTGCTCCTAAGTACATATCTACCTGCACTGCAGGCAGGCTCTTTAGACTGAGCTCCCAGGGAAGCCCATGTTTAAAATAAAATATGACAAAGTGAGTTCAAAATTGGGAATGGAGTACATCAAAATTGCCACCCTGCTTATTTAACTTATATGCAGAGGACCTTATGGGAAATGATGGGCTGGATGAATCACAAGCTGGAATCAAGATTGCTGCAAGAAATATCAACAACTTCAGATATGCAAGTAATACCACTCTAATGGCAGAAAGTGAAGAACAACTAAAGAATCTCTTGATGAGGGTGAAAGAGAGTGAAAAAGCTGGCTTAAAACAACATTCAAAAAACTAAGATCATGGTAACTAGTCCCATTACTTCATGGCAAACATATGGGGAAAAAGTGAAAACAATGGCAGATTTTATTTTCTTGGGCACAAAACTCACTGTGGCCAGTGACTGCAGCCATGAAATTAACAGATACTTGCTCCCTGGAAGAAAAGCAAATCTAGACAGTGTATTAAAAAGCAAAGAAATAACTATGTCACAAAGGTCCATCTAGTCAAAGCTATGGTTTTTCCGGGAGTCATGTATGGATGTGAGAGTTGGACTGTAAAGAAGGCTGAGTCCTGAAGAACTGATGCTTTTGAACTGTGGTGCTGGAGAAGACTCTTGAGAGTCCTGTGGTCAGCAAGGAGATCAAACCAGTCACTCCTACAGGTGGTCAACCCTGAATATTCATTGGAAGGGCTAGTGCTGAAGCTCCAATACTTTGGCCACCTGATGCCAAGAGCTGACTCACTGGAAAAGACCCTGATCTTGGAAAAGACTCAGGGCAGGAGGAGAAGTGGGCAATACAGGATGAGATGGTTGGATGGCATCACTTACTCAATGGACATGAGTTTGAGCACACTCCGGGAGATAGTGAAGGACAGGGAAAGTGAAGGACAGGGAAAGTGAAGGACTGGCATGCTGCAGTCCATGGGGTTGCAAAGAGGTGGACATGACTGAGTGACTGAACAACAACTACAAAGTGAAATTTAGAAAGTTTCAAGTGAAATGCTTTTCTTCTTTCAAAATCTTCTACAAAACATCATTCAGTCATTAAGGATTCCACTCAAGAGAAGAAATGACAGCTCACTCTGCTAAATTTATTACCTGCACTGGAGTTGCCCTCCTTTTGTTGGCAAGAAAAGCTCTTCCCTGAAGTGTAATCACACCGCTGTCACTGGGAATGATTGACGTTAGGTGGAACAGCAATTTGCTATCTAATCTTCATTGTAATTCTAACCCTGTCACTAGAGATGCTTGTTCTGATTAATGAAGTGGGTAACTCATCAGAATTCCTCTGCTATTTCCCTTTTGTCAGAAAGCTCAGTGATAATTGCATCAAAATTCTCAGTCATGGAAAAATAAACAATGAATTGTAAAGAGGACAAAAATGTCAACAAGTTTACAATTTATTTTTGCCGAATGGAACTGTGGTGCAACTAGTGGTCTAGGGGAGCCAACCAAGGACCGAAGGTTAGAAATAAAGGGCTCAGCTGATTCTTGGCTGCTGCCAGGCCCAAAGAAACAGACATCCTAACACTATACAAGAAAGCAATCCTCCGTATCTCTTTTCCTTTTGGAGGACCACTATCTTGAGGCAGAGGACCCCACAGACACTAAAAAGTGCCTGAAAGGTGGAGAGGAGGATCTTTCAATTTATTCATATGGTGTATCACAATGATTGATCTGCATATGTTGAAGAAACCTTGAATCCCTGGGATAAACCCCACTTGATCATTAAAAGGTATATGATCCTTTTAATGTGTTGTTGAATCTTGATGATATAGCACTGAAAAACTGTCCCCTATATCCCATCTTACTCCTGATTTGAGAAAATCATTATGCCCCCCCGACCCCTGAATACATACACTCTTATAACTACATAAATACATCAGTGAAAAAAAGATCAGTTTTCAGCACTCAGTGCTAAGACCTGGATTTGCTGTTGGGTTTCATGGAAAAGCCTAAACTTTGACAACCAGTGCTATGTGAAATGCTCACACTGGCTACAGACAAAAGGTACTTTTGTTATGGACTGAAAGCTGTGATGTCATTTTACTTCTGTGTTTAATTTTTTCCCCTTCACTTTTAAACTTCAAAAGAAGAAAAAAACCCACTTTATGACAGAAATTTGACAAACATCCAAAAGCAGAAAACAAGAATAAACCCCCTCAGTGAGCTTCTTCTGGAATTTAAAAATAAATTCCAGACATCAGACATTGTATCATTTCACCCACAAATGCATCAATATGTATTACTAACACAAGGACATTTTGTAAATTCTTCTTAATTCTTCTAAGAAGTTTAAATCAATAATATTGCTGCAATTATCTAATTCAGTTTCACTGCAGAAGTAGCAGAATTTCAGAAAGCACTTGCTTAGTCTCATCATATTACATTTTTAACCAATAAAACAGTTTGGGATCTTTTAACGAATGACATAGTACAGTCCATAAGCTGACTCTTCACTAGGCTAGGGCTCCTTTCCCAACAAAGCCTGGACCAATTTTCATAACCTCATGTCTTTAGAGAAGGCTGAGCTACCACCCCCCATCATCTTCTCTTTCATGCCCTTCTAAACCTTCTTCCCTCTTCTACCAGTCTCTCCTCCCTGCCCATTCTCCCCACCCTAGCATCACTGAATCCCCCCACCCCCAACCCCTGGCAACTACAACCAAAAGTACGGTTTACCTCAGAATATATTAGACAAATGCTGGATCCACCTCGTGCTGTCTGACAGAAGACAATGATGTGAAGTCACTTGTCCTCACCCATATGGTTCTTAAGATCCTCATAAATACTCACCTGAAATGTCTAGTGTTCAGGGGAAAAAGATATTCTACTCTGTATAATTTAGAGAATGGGCTTCATTTATGCCAAAGACTCTTAACTTTTTTAAAAGCAGAATCTAATCAGCACTTTTTAAAAGATTTTTTAAAAAATCACATGCTTCTGAATTGGAACCTCTTGGATCAAAATGGCATTTTGAAAAGCAAAACACCATTGCAATGTTTTGGTAAATTGGCTCTCTCTCCCTGTCCCTTCTGTGAGAGGTGAGAGTAAAGAAGAGTACAGTAACAACTAAACACATAGCCTCTTTACTAATACCAACAAAATTTTATTTAGAAATTTTCCACTGAGTGCCTATATAAAGTAATACATAATAATGCTTCAAAGATGTCCTAAAATGCACACCACATGCTATCCTTGGTAATAACAGAGAAAAGTTACATGAATTCCAATATTCTTCATGTGTGTGCCCAACATTTCTCTTACTTTGCAGTTTTATATGTAAAAAGGCTTTTCTTTCATTTCCTTCTCCAAACATAAGACAACATTATTGAGAGGAGAAAAGCAATTGCTATGTTTCAGCTCAGAAATGGTGGTGTTTCAGTGTTATGTAGGCAGTCCTGCAAAAATAAGATCTCTGGGAAGGAATCATGATGTATAAATGAGGTTCTTACCTACATTGTACAGGAGGCAGTGATCAAGACCATACCCAAGAAAAAGAAGTGCAAAAAGGCAAAAATGGTTGTCTGAGGAGGACTTACAAATAGCTATGAAAAGAGAAGCGAAAGGCAAAAAAGAAAAGAAAAATTATGCTCATTTTAACGGAGAATTCCAAAGAATAGCAAGGAGAGATAAGAAAGCCTTTCTCAGTGATCAATGCAAAGAAACAGAGGAAAACATTGCAATGGGAAAGACTAGAGATCTCTTCAAGAAAATTAAGTGATACCAAGGGGACATTTCATGCAAAGATGGGAACAATAACGGACAGAAATGGTATGGACCTGACAGAAGCAGAAGATATTAAGAAGAGGTGGCAAGAATACACAGAAGAACTATACAAAAAAGATCTTCATGACCCAGATAATCACGATGGCATGATTATCACGCCACCTAGAGCCAGGCATCCTGGAATGCGAAGTCAAGTGGGCCTTAGGAAGCATCACTAGGAACAAAGCTAGTGAAGGTGATAGAATTCCAGTTGAGCTATTTCAAATCCTAAAAGATGATGCTGTGAAAGTGCTGCACTCAATATGCCAGCAAATTTGGAAAACTCAGCAGTGGCCACAGGACTGGAAAAGGTCAGTTTTCATTCTAGTCCCAAAGAAAGGTCAAACTATCACACAATTGCACTCGTATCACGCTAGTATGCTCAAAATTCTCCAAGCCAGGCTTCAACAGTACATGGACCGTGAACTTTCAGATGTTCAAGCTGGATTTAGAAAGGGCAGAGGAACCAGAGATCAAATTGCCAACATCCACTGGATCACAGAAAAAGCAAGACAGTTCCAGGAAAACATCTACTTCTGTTGTATTGACTACACCTTTGACTGTGTCGATCACTACGGACTGTGGAAAATTCTTAAAGAGATGGGAATATCAGACCACCTGACCTGCCTCCTGAGAAATCTGTATGCAGGTCAAGAAGCAACAGTTAGAACTGGACATGGAACGAGAGACTGGTTCTAAATCAGGAAAGGAGTACATCAGGCTGTATCTTGTCTCCCTGCTTATTTAACTTATGTGCAGAGTATATCATGAGAAATGCTGGACTGGACGAAGCACAAGCTGGAATCAAGATTGCCGGGAGAAATATCAATAACCTCAGATATGCAGATGACACCACCCTTATGGCAGAAAGCAAAGAATAATTAAAGAGCCTCTTGATGAAAATGAAAGAGGAAAGTAAAAATGTTGGCTTAAAACTCAACATTCAGAAAACTAAGAACATCGCATCTCGCCCCATCACTTCATGGCAAATAGATGGGGAAACAGTGACAGACACTTATCTTTTTGGGCTCCAAAATCACTGCAGATGGTGACTGCAGCCATGAAATTAAAAGATGCTTGCTCCTTGGAAGGAAAGTTATGACCAACCTAGACAGCATATTAAAAAGCAGAGACATTACTTTGCCAACAAAGGTCCATCTAGTCAAGACTATGGTTTTTCCAGTGGTCATGTATGGATGTGAGAGTTGGACTATAAAGAAAGCTGAACTCCAAAGAATTGATGTTTTTGAACTGTGGTGTTGGAGAAGACTCTTGAGAGTCCCTTGGACTGCAAGGAGATCCAACCAGTCCATCCTAAAGGAGATCAGTCCTGGGTGTTCATTGGAAGGACTGATGTTGAAGCTGAAACTGCAATACTCTGGCCACCTGATGTGAAGAGCTGACTAATTAGAAAAGACCCTGACGATGGGAAAGACTGAAGGCAGGAGGAGAAGGGGACAATAGAGGATGAGATGGCTGGATGGCATCACTGACTCGATGGACATGAGTTTGAGTAAGCTCCGGGAGTTGGTGATGGACAGGGAGGCCTGGCGTGCTGCAGCCCATGGGGTCACAAAGAGTCGGACATGACTGAGCGGCTGAACTGAACTGAACTCATGTCGCAACCGTAACATCGAAGATGCCTCCTTTAGGTCTTTATTATCTTATCCTCTAACAGAGTTACTTAAATAAACAAACCAAAACCCTCGCCCCTAGATTTAAGATTTAGTGAGTGTCACCCCATCCTTCTTTGTTTTCTTCAACTTTTACATGCAGTAAGGATCATAGATTTGCTTATCTGAAGAAAACATAAAATGCATTTCAGAACAGGGTGAGAATTAAGAAGGGCACTTGCTAAACAGTGTAAGAATTTCATAGTTAATCCCTTGTTGTTTCTGCTAATTAGCAATGACACATGGATTGCTGAATCTTCCCAAGAGATTTCACTGTAAGATCAAAGAGAAAGTAGGGTAGGGTAGAAGTACAAAGTTTCTATATAAAAATAAGTGTTTTGACAACATAAAAAGACCTGGTACTAAAATGGGTGGGAAAGAGGTATGAACAGTGCTACCCCTGAGCTTGTGTATTGGTAAGACAGCCTGCTCTGTTTCTCGCAGAGTCTCCTATTAAATAATATGGCCCAAATGTGATGTTAAGAAATTGTCTGACAAACAGAAGCCAGAGTCAAAGCACAAAGAATATAGGAGTTAAAAGAGCCTGAACTAGAGCAAACCTGAGAAACAGATTCTTTGAAGTCTTCCTGCAAATTACTTAGCTTGCTGTTGAGTTTGTGCTAGCGAACCGTTCGGAGGGTGCTGACAAGAGCTTCCTGCTATCTCTCTGATCACTGCAAGCCAGGTAGGCATTTTCCCCCTTTTTATATTGTGGTCATATTTAGGCTGCTGAGTATCCAAGTTTCATTACCCAAGGGCAGCTTTAGGCTCCTTCAGAGCCAGGCTATGAACATGGATTGGGACCAACATAATGAGCCCAGAGGACCTGCTAACTCTGCCGGCGCTTACCAGGGGCCGTTCTGTTTCCAGTCAAGTCTATGGAAAAGCCTGAAGAGTCTGGTCAGTGGGTTTTCCCCCATGTCTCAGTTTTACCTACATCCACTGGAACAATCGAAATTAAGAGGTTCACTGACAATAAAGCACATGAATAACATAATCATATGAAAGGGGAAGGGGAACAAAAGAACCAACCTAGGTAACTTTGGAAAATAATTTTGGCTGAATAAGGCTGAAAACAAAAATAGCTGTATACATATACACAGTAGCCAGTAAATTTGTTTCCAAAGAAGTATAGGTTACCAATTCTAAAACTACTTTTATAGTATACTAGGACTAAAATAGTTTAAATAATTTAAAATAAAACAATTTAAAAATAAAACAGTTTAAAATAATTGATGCTTTCGAACTGTGCTGGAGAAGACTCCTAAGAGTCCCTTGGATTGCACAGAAATCAAACCAGTCAATCCTAAAGGAAATCAACCCCAAATATTCATTGGAAGGATTGCTGCCAAAGCTAAGCTCCAATACTTTGGCCATCTGACGTGAAGAGCCAACTCACTGGAAAAGACCCTGATGCTGAGAAAAATTGAGGGCAGGAGGAGAAGAGGGCGACAGATGATGAGATGGTTGGATGGCATCCCTGACTCAATGGACATGAGTTTGAATAAACTCCGAGAGATAGAGAAGGACATGAAAATCTGGCATGCTGCAGCCCATGGGTTTTAAAGAGGCAGACACGACTCAGTGACTGAACAACAACAACAAGGGCTAAATAAATATATTTTAGATAATAATTTCCAGGCATAAATAAGCAAGGGGGAAGGCTACACTGGAACCTATGATGCTGGATTAGGATTGAAGTTATTACAATTATTTTAAAATACAGACAGATAGATACGGAAAAAGTTACAAAAAAGGAAGGGAAGAAGAGCATGTCCTGTGTGCTGTTGTACCAGAACTGGATGTTTCAGTATGAACTAGTGGATTTTAATGTGCATACACACAGACAGACACAGAAAAAAATACAATGTGTGTGTATATGTAGGTTAGTATATGTACATCAATTTCCCAGATCTGTCTGCCAAGAGGGTCCAGAAAACATGATATCCCAGTAGCAGTAAGCACAGCTAGTAACCAGATCTCGGTTTCTAAATATTCTCCAACAAATGGAAGTAGGGTTCCAAGTAGAAGTGGTTGGTTCCAGAGTTAGGGCAGGGAAAGTATAACATGACCTTGGAATATCCTATGGTGCCAGAAAGAAAGGATTTTGAAAGGGCAAAGGAATCAACCAGAATGAGTTCCCATGGCCAAGATTAGAACAATTTGGAAAACAAAGTAAATAATAATATTAGAATATAATCCAAAGGATCAAGTAAATATCCTCAAGTCCATACTGATACAGATAGGTAACTGAAAAAATAAGTAAACAAATAAATGGGGAAGAAGGGACAGTTTTCCCTTCTAGAAGAATCTAAATGAATAAATGGAGAAAAGATGAGGGAAATACAAAATCATCCTTAGACAACTACCACATAAATTATTGTTACAGGGAAGTTACAATGAATGCTAAGATCAGTAACTGAAAGTTTAAGGATAAACAGAATACTTGCATAGTTTCACAGTATTTCCTCTAAGATATGAATTACAAAGGAAAACATGGTAACTTTATAGTGGAGAAACCCAGCAGACACAATCTTAAGTGACTGAGGTTAACATCAACAGTAATAAGACATATTAACATTATGTGGAGTTCCCTGGCAGTCCAGGAGTTAGGACTAGATGCTCTCACTGCTGAGGGCCTGGGTTCAATCCCACATTGAAGAACTAAGATCCCACAAGCCACATGGCACAGCCAAAAACAAAAACAAAGATTACGTACCCCAACAGAGTTCCAGAAAAACATCTATTTCTGCTTTATTGACTATGCCAAAGCTTTTGACTGTGTGGATCACAATAAACTGTGGAAAATTCTTCAAGAGATGGGAATACCAGACCACCTGACCTGCCTCTTGAGAAACCTATATGCAGGTCAGGAAGCAACAGTTAGAACTAGACATGGAACAACAGACTGGTTCCAAATAGGAAAAGGAGTATGTCAAGCTGTATATTGTCACTCTGCTTATTTAACTTATATGCAGAGTACATCATGAGAAACGCTAGGCTGGAAGAGGCACAAGCTGGAATCAAGATTGTTGGGAGAAATATCAATAACCTCATATATGCAGATGACACCACCCTTATGGCAGAAAGTGAAGAAGAACTAAAGAGCCTCTTGATGAAAGTGAAAGAGGAGAAAAAGTTGGCTTGAAGCTCAACATTCAGAAAACGAAGATCATGGCATCCAGTCCCATCACTTCATGGCAAATAGATAGGGAAACAGTGGAAACTGGCTGACTTTATTTTAGGGGGCTCCAAAATCACTGCAGATGGTGACTGCAACCATGAAATTAAGAGACACTTACTCCTTGGAAGAAAAGTTATGACCAACCTAGACAGCATATTAAAAAGCAGAGACATTACTTTGCCAACAAAGGCCCGTCTAGTCAAGGCTATGGTTTTTCCTGTGGTCATGTATGGATGTGAGAGTTTGACTATAAAGAAAGCTGAACTCTGAAGAATTGATGCTTTTGAACTGTGGTGTTGGAGAAGACTCTTGAGAGTCCCTTGGACTGCAAGGAGATCCAACCAGTCCATCCTAAAGGAGATCAGTCCTGGGTGTTCATAGGAAAGACTGATGCTGAAGCTGAAACTGCAATACTTTGGCCACCTGATGTGAAGAGCTGACTTATTTGAAAAGACCCTGATGCTGGGAAAGATTGAGGGTAGGAGAAGAAGGGGACGACGGAGGATGAGATGGTTGGGTGGCATTACCGACTCAATGAACATAAGTTTGAGTGAACTCCAGGAGTTGGTGATGGACAGGGAGGCCTGGCGTGCTGCGGTTCATGGGGTTGCAAAGAGTCAGACACAACTGAGTGACTGAACTGAACTGAACTGATATTATACTGAGAGCGGATCAGGATCATTTCTTATTGCGTTATCACCAATAATGCATAATCTCAATCTAAAAAGAGCTTCGGAAAACCTCAAATTGAGAGGCATTCTACAAAATACCTGACCAGTACTCTTCAAAAATGTCAGTCATAAAAGAGAAGGGAAGTCTGGAGAATGACCACAAACAGGAGGAGACTAAGGAGATACAGCAAGCAACTTCAACATGAAATTACAAATGAAGTCCTAAAGCGGAAAAAGGACATTGGTGGGAAAATAGGTGACATTCTAATAAGTCTTGCTGATTGTACTTACTGGCATTTTACCAATGTTAATTTCCTAGTTTTGGTAATTGTACTATGGTTACATAAGATGTTAACATTGAGGAAAGCTGGGTGAAGGGTATTCAGGAACTCCATGTACTATTTTTTTTGCCATTTTTCTGCATGTCTAAAATTATTTCAAAATGAAGACTCAAAAATTTATGTTCAAATCAAGCAGAGTCTGTGGCAAAGTATAGATCATTTATTGTCTCATTTTTAAATATACCATCTGACCCTTTAAAAGCTGAGTAATTTGTTTCAGTAGGCCACTAATTTTGTAAAACTCTTTATATGTATCTAGAATTCATACCTAGCACTTCTTTAGGAAACATATACAGTCAACCCTCTGTATCTCCAAGCAATACAGCCGTGGATTCAACCAACTGTGGATAGAAAATATTGGGGGAAAAAAAATTCCAGAAAGTTTCAAAAAGCAAAACTTGATTTGCCATGCTGGAAACTATTTACATAGCAGTTACATTGTATTTACAACTATTTACATAGCATTTATACTGTATTAGGTGTTGACGTGGAACAAATAGACTGCCGAGTATTATTCCAGCAAACTCTGGGTTTATCTGGAATCAGTAGACATCTGTAAGTCGGGATCTGTACCCATGGTGAGCCATGTTCCAGTTCTTTCATAGCAAGGGGAGAAGAACTCTTACAGAGGGGAAGATTATGTTGGGAGGGCTGCAGTAAGCAGTCAAGGTGAAAGTGTTAGTCGTTCAGCCGTGTCTGACTCGGTACGACCCCATGGACTGTAGCCCACCAGGCTCCTCTGTTCATGGGATTTCCCAAGCAAGAATACTGGAATGGGCGGCCGTTCTCTTCTCCAGGGGATCTTTATGACTCAGAGATCAAACCCCAGTAGTAAGCAGAGTTCATGGCTTTTCATTCGCTCAGTTCTTGCCAGGAAATAGTTTTATCTTCTTTGGGCTCTGCTATTGTCACAGGGCATGAAAGCTCCCTCTGCTGGTCTCCTGGACTCTACCTAATTCAGGTTTCTGTTTATTTTTTACATAGGTGTTCTAAGTAATCCAGAGATGATCTAAAGCACACAGAAGTATGTGAATAGGCTATATGCTAATACCACACTATTTTGTGTAAGGGATTAGAGCATCTACAGATTTTGGTATATACTTGGGATCCTGGACCAACTGCCCTGTGAATACCAATGGATGACTGTATCACTTCTTGCATAGTTGGACTTGGATGAAATTAAAAAATAATCTTATGGAAAACACACATGTTATCCATCTCTCACTGGCTGGAACAAAGCATGGCCCTTTGCCCTGATGTCCTCTTAAAAGAGCCCCCTCTACACTTAGTTCATTCCCAATTTGCTTTCAGAAATTTGAACTGTTACTGCAGGAGGACACATTAACTCCATTCATCTCATGGAGGACACAGCATCGAACAGGCTTTGCCAATCTTTCCCAAAATGTTAATCCCAACACTTAATATCTCCCCCTACTGCGCTTTTCTCTGCCTATTCCTAAAGCCAAAACTCTGGCCAAACTCTTGTTGTTCTACGTTTGAATAGTTATGACTTCTTGCCTGACAGTCTAAAATGCTGCCATCAAACATGTCTAGCTCTTTATTTCTTAAAGAATTGCTTTGACTACTTTATTTTCCCCCTCATATCTTAGTTATCCATGTCATATCCAAATGCCTGTTATTGATTTCTGGGGCCATTTTAGTCTATCCTAGGACTTCCAGGTGGCTTAGTAGTAAAGAATCTGCCTGTTAAGCAGGAGACGCAGGTTCAATCCCTGGATAGAGAATATCCCCTGGAGAAGGAAATGGCAACCCAATCCAGTATTCTTGCCTGGGCAATCCATGGCCAGAGGAGCCTGGTGGGCTACAGCCAACAAGGTCGCTGAGAGTCGGACATGACTTAGCGACTAAACAACATTTATCAAGCTCCCACAATCTCTTCCTGACATTCTTTTCACTTATTAAATCCATTCATTTGTACATTCATTCCATTAACTTTCACTGAATTTCAGCAATGCCCAAGGCCATGGGGTGGCTGTTGTTGGAGACATAAAACATGGGTATTTGTCTTTTCTCATCAGACCTCATTTAAAAATGTTCCAAGGAATTCTTTTTACCTGAAACATTGTAAGCCCCAAATTTATATTGCCTTTGATCCTACTTCACTGAAAAATATTTCTGTCTAAATAGCCTGGGGGAGGATGTGCAGTAGTCAATAAAAAATTGGCCAGTTAATTTTACAAAAAGTGGAACTAAAGAAAGTAATAGAAGAGCAAAATAAAATGCATGCCATTAAAAGTAGAAGCACCCATATATTACTGTTCAGGATTTGAGCTACGAAAAGGCAAGTAACCTTCTGAATAATTCTTCTGAATAAAAGTTAAGACTGTCAAAGTGGAAGCTACGCTTGCAAACTGCCAGAGATCTACATTAGTACTTACACACTGCACCAAAAAGGGTAATTTAGAAAGACACCCCAAATTCATGCATACCCCCAACATCTCAGGATCACACAGAGTATGTGAGAATAGCTCCTGAATAAGAGATCGAAATGCTCCCTTATGTACTGAGTCAGCTGGGTAGCACAGAGCAAATGGTGTGGGCATGTCTGGTATTTGTAACAAGGCTCCGTTGGGCTCAGTGTTACACTGTCACATCTCTGATGGAGCCCTTTGTCATTTACACTGCAGAATGCTGAATAAAGAGATGTTACAATTCCTACCTGGTGATTTTCCTTGAAAGTTTGAATTAATAACTCTTTCAGCTTCTTCTTTCTTTCTTTTGCCATTTTTTCTTCATCCAGAAGAATATGAACACTTTGAAACATGCCTTTCTCTGGAATTTTTGGAGAATTTTCTTGCTTCTTCTTCTCTCTATTAATAACAATTAAAAACTACATGTATGAACAACAGACTTGATTAGAATCTATCACAGTGGAATGAACACTGAATTTTCCATCAGAAGGTAGAGAATTTTAGATCTGGGCCTAAAATTACAGAGTGAGTTTTCTGAGTTAGTTTATTCCTTTATAAAATACAGTTAAATGAAATAACATTGTTATAATGTATTCTGCAAAGTAGAAAACCTTTTAGAAATTTTAGTAAAGTGTATTGAGTTTAACATTGAATAATACTGATCAAAATTTGAGAGATAACAACCATTAGATATCCTCTGATATAGACATGAGTTCTCTCTCTTCTCACAAGAGGAGATAAAACAGGACCCTCAGGTAAGAAATAAGTGAGATTTTTATCATAAGGCTTTCACAAGGTTTCTAGGAAGAAAAATAATACAAGAATCAGGTGTTACTGAATAAGGAGAGAATGGAATTATATTAATTTAAAAATAATTGAAAAGAGAAAAAATAGTACGTAATAACAAAGAGGAAAAGGACTTCAGGGAAGTTAACAAGAATTAAAGATTTTAAAATTAAAAAAATAAATTAAAAAAAAAGAAAAAAAAAAAAGAATCTCTTAGTAACTTTGTTGCTCAAATTTCTGGTTCTCTCTTGCTCACCCACCTATCCTTTCTTTCTCATTCAGGTAATCCCCTTTACCCTCACCAATCCAAGCCAGCTCTTAACCATTGCCTTCTTATTGGAGTGTATTAAAACTGTACAGGTATGTGTAAGTGTATAAGGTATACATTTTATCAGTGATGTAGTAGAGATATCATCTGCCAGGAATCAGGATTCATGGGCTCTGCCACAACCAGCTGTGAAAACTTTGGAGAGTCGCCTAGTCTCTCTGAATTTCACTTTACAGTTGTGGAAACTCAAATTGAGAGAGGGATGCCAGAATAATCTTAAGATATTTATTCATTAATTATCATATATCCTATGGGAGCACACAAAGTTGTATCTTATTACTGAGAATATGACCCATCACTTGGTTAAGGTAGCTTTTCCAGTGTAAAGTTGCTATTTTTCCCTTTGTAATTAATAAACCTGTTAGAGAAGACACTTTTGAAACTATTCAATGGAGCAGATTTAGGCTACTTTACAAATAAATTAAAAAGCCCCACCAACAATAACATTTTACTGACTTTCCCAACTTACTAACGCCATAACAGTGTTATATTAGATAGTTACAGGCAGATCACAGTGGGCATTAAAAGAAATACAGTTCTCATATTAATACCATGGATCTAATTTTTTAAAATAACATCAAAATATGTATCTGTTATGAAAGCAGTATCTGCTCGCTGAGAAAAATTGGAGAAGTATAAAGGACACCCATATTTCTACCCAGGCAACATTTCCGGAGTATAGTGGTCAGCACGTTTGCCTTACATATTTCTACCCAGAAAAACACACTGATAACATGTCAGTGCTGTTTCACTGTACAACTAGTATTTATTAATTTCTCCAATATTTATTACTATAAATAATGTTATTTTCACTATCTTTGTGTATAAATATTTGGATTTCTGATTATTTATTTAGAGTAGTTTTCCTAGGACTGGAATTTCCAAGTCAAGTGATAATAACATTTTTCATGGCTCTTATAGTTTATTGCCAAATTGCTTTCTGGAACGTTTAAATCAGTTTGTCCACCTAGAAGGACTGCATGTTCCCTGTCTCACTGTATCCATGGATAAGCTTTTAACTTTAAAGAGAAATGTCTGGTGAGTGAACGTCTGTGGAGTGCCCACTGTGAGCAGAGCTTCTGGCTACCATCAAATGCTGTTTTCACAATTTATTTTAGGTCAGCCTAGATTTGTCAGGGCTTGAGAGCAATCTGAAGAGCAAGGCTGACCTTAGCAAGAACTCACTAAAACACTGGTGATTGCTTTCTAAAAGGAAGGGCATCTGGAGGAGGCCTGAGCCTGGCACTTGAAAGAATGAAATGCACGTCCACTGCTGAGCTGTTTTAAATTGGGTGGGATGAGAGCAATCAGGAACACAGAGGGGAAAGCTGCATAGGTGGATGGGGGTGGAAGGGATTATCTAATAGGTCTTCCTGGCCTCTCAGTTTGAGTATTCAGGCACTTCGGGCACGTTGTCCTTTGGCTTCTGCAGCTTATGCAATCAGTGCTGTTTCTCAGAATAAATACGTTAGTAATTTCACTTACGAAGCTCATTCTCTGCCTGAAGACCCACAACAGTACTACATCCTGTGAGGACTATTTTGATTTCCCTCTTTTGTCAGATTTTTTTTACCAGTGGCAATAAGGCCATGGTGACTCTCTGTATGCTTATCTGAAGATGGGACACTGAGGCAATTCACAACAGAATGAGGCAAAATTAGTAACTGTGCATAAGGAAACATTTTCAACCTTAAAAACATTCAGGTACACAAACAGATGCAAACTAACCAACAAGATACCTATTAGAAGTGTAAAAATATTGAAAGTGATGACCTTCCCCAATGCTGAGTGCAGCCCACTGCCAGCAATCATGTAAATAAGTACAACCCATTGGGAAATGAATTAGGCAATGTTTCAAGAGTCATAAAAGTCTACTCCATTTAACTCAGTAATTACACACCTAAGAACATAATTCAAAAGAATGAAAACACTCTGTGCTTAAGGATGCTCACTGAACTACGTACTGGTGAAAAATCTGAAATTAGCTGAAATGCTTACCAGTATGAAGAGTGGAGGTCATTACATAAATTATGGTATAGGAACTCAATGGAGTAAAATACAGACCTTAGGAGTCCAGGCAATGTGGTAATTACAAGCAGAAAGACAAATGTATTTTATGGTTGCAATTAAGTACCTAAAGGAACCAAGACCAGGAGGAAATACGGAAAAATGAAAATAGCTAACTTGTTAAGATGATGGAATAGTGGATGATTTCTCTTTTGTGTCTTGTTATTGCATTGTTGGTACATTTTAAAGAACTTTAGAGTACTTCCAAAATGACTGCTTAAACAAAAAAACTTCACGCTGCTTATCATGGCTGGCTTACATTTTCCATGCTTCTTCCACTGTGCGTCGCCTCTCAATTATCTCCCTCCGCAGCTTTACCATCTCCTTTTGAATCTCCTCCTCCTCTCTCTTGGCCTCTAGAGCCTTCCTTTTCTTCTCTTCTTGCACCAGATACTGAGCCTCTAAGAAGGCCAATTTTTTCAGGGTCTTTTCAGTTCTCTGGAGCTCCAGTTCTTTCTCACGTCTTAAGCGATTTTCTTTTACCTTCAAGAGAATACATCAAGGTTGAGATGCAGCCTTTCAAGTAGAAAGGGAAATGCAAAACCTAAGAATACATTTTGAAGTTCAGAATACAACTACTTTGAAACATGCTGGCCCAGAACCCCACTGTTTATCAGAAAAAGAGGGAAAGTTCATTTGTTTACTGGGTCATGGCCAATACAAAGTTTTAAATGAAGTCAGGAAAGACAACCCCAGACAATTGGGAATTATCTGCACCATGAAAAAGTTGAAATCAAATGGGTTGCATGCCAAGTTCTGGATTCTTGTTTAGTAACGATTTCCTATCCGTAAGATCTTCCAAGGTGTACATTACTGGTATTTACTTAGGCTCTGTCTGTACGCTAATTATAAATTAATAAAGGATTAGGGTACTTTTGACAGGTTACTTTGTAAAGGCTAGAACAGTGATTTACTGACTTCAGAAACATCATGACCTTTTATTCAATTCTACCTTTATTTAAATTTGTCAATGATTCTGGATCATATTTGGAAATCAAAATCATGAACTTCACAGACATTTCTGAATAAGCACAATCATTTTTTATTCAAATTCATTAATTCTTTAGAGGCTTAACTAGCTGGGAATTAATGAATTAAAGAGGGATCCTTTCCTTCCTGTTTCACTTAACTTTACCCTTATCTTATTCTCCAGTTGTAATAAGACTTCTAGCTAATGGCTCTTAGTGAGCCATTTCCCCATCTTTCATCATAAATCCAAACCAGGCTCATACTTCTACCCCAGTTTCTCTAACATCCTTAGTGCTGCTTTAGCATAACTTATGGTTTAAAGTAATCAGAAACTCAGTATTACAAAAAGACAGCATACACACATACAGACATTAATTCTAGTCTGGTCTTGGTTCTGGACCTGTGGAAAAGACTTGGTCATTCTGACTTCCTGAAGCTCCTCTACAAAGTGTTGAGATGAATCTTTTTCCTATAACCTACTATTCCCTTTGGAGAAAAGAAAGTTCCCATATGCCTTTCTAATTCAAAACAGATGAACTAGATTTAATTCAGCTCTGTCCTCCCTTTCAAATTATAATCACAAAATGAGTAAATTTTTCCACTGTCTAGAAAAGAATTATCATTATAACATTCACCAGACTATTCGTGATATTAATATCTTGACACTGGAATTCAAAAACCAAATTTGAGCAAAACCCAATCTACATATTTATAATAGGAAGTACCACATCCAAACTAATAAAGCCTAGCTCACCACTCTCTTGGTCAAAATCAATTATTCCTCTTTTTGGTTTTCTTAAATTGTTTCCTATCCTCAGTTTATGAGCATTATTTTTCTTCTGAAGTTCTTATATTTTATTTTTATTCTTTCTAACCAAACCACAGATGGCACCCTTTTTCACAATAAAGCCTAAGTCTTTATTTAAGCTTATTAAATGTGTTACACCAAGATTGCTTCCTGTTATCCATTTTAATTTTGCTTTTCCCTCCCACCTGCTTATGTCTCATCTCCATGGTAAGACGAGGATCCTTCTGCCGCTTCTTGTCTTGGTTTTCATTCATTCCAAGATCTTCCAATATCCCAGAATCCACCACGTCTTTATGGAGCAGATGGTCTATGAATTTTTGAACAGTGGTACTTTCATCTTCTTCCTCCAAATAACCACATAAATCTGGGGGAAACAGAACAACAACAAAAAAGGGAAAATCAAAAGAATTTTTTAAAATTTCATTTTAGTATAATTTCCATATTTATATAAATAATCCTGGTACAATAAAAATACAAAGCTGTGAGTTCAATAAATAGTAACTGATAATGCCAACTGGATGAGTACAACCCTCAGCAACTACCTTCAACTAAGAGGAAAAAGCCTCTACTCATGAGGAACTGCCTTCACCCAAGTCACTAACTTCCTCACTGCCAAATTTAAAAGATACTACTTTTACATTTGTATTGCAAGGATTTAAACATCCTTGACGACTCCAGTGCTCTTTGTAAAAAAGGCTTTACTGTGGTATAACCAACACACAATAAACTTATAAATATTTAAAGTCTACAGTAAGTTTTGACATATATAGATACCAGTAAATTCATTACAATCAAGATAATGAATTTGTCTGTCAGCTGCAAAAGGGTCCTCATGCTGATCTGCAATCTCTTCCTCTAAGTTCTCCCCATGCTCTTTGCCGTATCCCAGAGATGATCTCAGCCCTGCTTTCTGCCAAAAGATTAGTTTATGTTTTCCAGAATTTGGTATCAATTAAATTATACACTATGTATTCTTTTTGGTCATGCTTTTTTAAACTCAGTATAATTATTCTGAGGTTCATTCATGTTGTTGTATTAATAGTGTATCCCTTTTTACTGCTGAGTAGTATTCCACTGTATGGACATACCACAATTAATTCATTTTTCTCATTTGGAATAGACATTTGGATTGTTTTCAGATTTTGGCTATTACAAATAAAGTTGTTATTAACATTTGTGTACAAGTCTTTGTACGAATATATGGTTTCTTTTCTCTTCGGAAAATGTCTAGGAGTGGAATGGTTGGATCATAGGGTAAGTACATGCTTAACTTTTTAAGAAATTGTCAAACCATTTTCCAAAGTGGTTATACAATTTCTCATTCTCACCAGCAGTATAGGAGTGCTCCAGTTTCTCCACATCTCTACCAAGACTCGGTATGATCAGTTTTTTAATTAAGCCATTTTAATAGTATCATAGTGGTTACTGACTGTAATTTTAATTTGCTTTTTACTAATGCCCAGGGATTCTGAATATTTTTCTTGCTGATGTTCTATTCAATTCTATGCATTATCGAAAATGGGGTACTAAAGTCGCCAAGTTTTTTCTGAATGATCTATTTCCTCCTTTAATTTTGTCAGTTTGTGCTTCACTTACTTTGGGGCTCTCTTTTTAGGTATATATATGTTCATCCTTGTTATGTTTTCTTGATGGATTGACCCTTTTATCACCATAGAATGCCCTTCCTTGTCCTGAGTAACAATTTTTTATCCTGAGCTTATCTTTTCTGAGATTAGTAAGCTACTGTCACCCCTTTATGGTTATTGTTTGCATAGTACATCTTCTTCCATCCGTTTACTTTCAACCTGTTTGTGTCTTTGACTCTAGATTGTGTCTCTTGAAATAGCATATAGTAAGGTCATAATTGTAAGTTCCTTCTGTCAGTCTACATCTTTTGATTGGAATGTTTAATCCATTTATATGTAATGCAATTTTTGATAAGGTAGGATTTATGTTAGTCATTTTGGTATTTGTTTTCTGTATGTGTCATGTGTATAAATGCCTTTTGTCAGGTTGAAGAATTTACCTTTTATTACTAGATTGCTGAGTTTTAATCAGGAATTGATTTTGTCAAGTATTTTTTCTTTACCTATTGAAATAATCATATGTTAGTTAATAATTTTGATAAACATTCTTTTTTAATGGCTAGGTAATATTTTTGTTCAGTGCTTTGATCCCCCAAAAGAGTAATACTACAAGTATAAAATGAATGAGGCCTGGTACAATACTAGAAGGTAATAACAAATCTGAGTAGAGATATAATTAGATCTATTAGCACCACACAAAAGAAAGTAGCAATTTCATTATGTTTCAGACACACTTCAGAATAAATACTAAGTACTGAAATGCTTCACTCTAATCACAACATCACTAAACTAGAAAAATATCTAAAGGTGACAATCGGTATATCTGAAACAACGTAATATAAAGAACTTCTGAAAGTACTGGTGCTATTCAGTCTAGGAACACTGACCTATATGAAGGTTCAGATATGATTACAACTCCCACAAAAAGAGAGAAGACTAGTCTTGAGAGAGAGAGAAAATGATATCAGTATTTTCTGTTGCACTAAAGGGTAAAAGATAAGGACAAAATCCTAATTTTTCCTAAAAAAGAAAGAATTTATGAAGATTAGAGCCTCACAACAGCTGAATGGGCTCTTCCCAGAGTGCAGGCCCTCTATCCTGGAAGTGTTTAGGCAGAGATTATATTATCCCATATAAGGGACACTTTGGAAGAACCTCTGTCTGAGGGGGTGAAGAGAGTAAATCAGATTAGGTGATCTTGAGGAGTCCCTTAACTTTAAGAGCTCATGACTTGGTGACTGTAGAGTCCTAAACAAGGGAAATGCTGCAAGATGAGTTCACCAGGGCTGCCTGAGCCACGCAGGGGGAGCTGCCACCACCATCACTATGCCTACCCTTATGCGTAGAGAAAAGACCTCAGACTCTTGGAGCACAACAGAGGAATTCTCACACGTTAGCTCAGGGAAGCCCTAACGATGCTTGAAACATTTCGTAAATACAAAATGGTATGTCAATGTTTAAAAATGGTAAAACATTGAAACAGCCATCAGAGTAAACAGTCATCCAATGGAAAGAGGCATTCTTAATCAGCATTAATTGCTGTTATAATCACTGTGGTTTAGTCACTAAGTTGTGTCTGACTCTTGCAATGCCATGGACTGTAGCCCGCCAGGCTCCTCTGTCCATGAGATTCTCCAGGCAAGAATACTGGAGAGGGCTTCCATTTCCTTCTCCAGGGGATCTTCCCAACCCAGGAACTGAACCCGGGTCTCCTGTATTGCAGGCAGATTCTTTACCAACTGAGCTACAAGGGAAGCCCAATCATAAGAAGAATTACAAATAATATAATATTTTAATTTTTAAAAAACACCATGAATTTACTGACCTATAGATAAGTAATTTAAAGTGAATCAAGAAAACTTAAAGTCAATTACAAAACTAAGAAAAACACAGAAAAGTCAAATAACATATTATTTATTATTCAGAACAATTAAAAAGATTTCTTGGGACCATCATTGATGTTAAAGCTTAGAACAATCAGATAAGTTCTTACCATCAAACTTGTCATATTTCAAATGTCCACTGGCTTCTGGCACAGGAGGGATACTGGACACAGTGTCTTCAGCATCATTGTCCCCATCACTTGCTAGTTCTTGTTTAAGTTTGGTGTCTAACCAGTCATTGACCAATTCCTGAGCTATCAATAAGACAACAACATCTTTTTAATATTTCAGTTACTTCAGAGACTTTCTTCATTTGCTATCTTCATTCATTCAATAAATGTTTCTTGAGCACTATCATGTGTCAAGTACTGCTCTAGATACTGGGAGTATAGCCGTGAACAAAACAGGAAAAATGAAACCTATCACCTTGAACCTTACATTCTAACTGGGGAAGAGAGACAAAGAACAAGTAAGTCAGAAAGACAGAGCAGGAGAAGGAGAAATGGTGTACAAGAAATGGAAGGCGGGTGTTGATAGTTTTAAATTAATTGGGCGGTCAAAGGAGGCCTCACTGGGAAGACATTTGAGCAAAGAAGGGAAGGAGGTGAGAGCCATATGGCTATATAAGGGAACATGATTCCATGCAGAGAAAAAAAACAGTGCAAAGTCCCTAAGGCTGGAGAGTGTTTAGCGTACTGGAGAAACAGCATGAAGGTGGGATGGCTGGAGGAATAAGTGAAGTGAGGGTTGTTGGAGATGAGGTGGAAGAAGTATTGCAGGGATCAGGGTTGGAGCAGTGGTTCTAGATGCGGGGTGAACTTGCCTCCCCGTGGATATCTGGCAGTGACTGGAGCCATTTTTGCTTTAACAACTTATATGCAGAGTACATCATGAGAAACGCTGGGCTGGATGAAGCACAAGCTGGAATCAAGATGGCTGGGAGAAATATCAATAACCTCAGATATGCAGATGACACCACCCTTGTGGCAGAAAGTGAAGAAGAACTAAAGAGCCTCTTGATGAAAGTGAAGGAAGAGAGTGAAAAAGTTGGCTTAAAACTCAAAAGTCAGAAAACTAAGATCACGGCATCTGGTCCCATCACTTCATGGCAAATAGACGGGAAACAGTGGAAACAGTGACAGACTTTATTTTCTTGGGCTCCAAAATCACTGCAGATGGTGACAGCAGCCATGAAATAAAAAGATGCTTGCTCCTTGGAAGAAAAGTTATGACCAATCTAGACAGCATATTAAAGAGCAGAGACATTACTTTGCCAACAAAGGTCTGTCTAGTCAAGGCTATGGTTTTTCCAGTAGTCATGTATGATGTGAGAGTTGGACTATAAAGAGTGCTGAGTGCCAAAGAATTGATGCCTTTGAACTATGGTGTTGGAGAAGACTCTTGAGAGTCCCTTGGACTGCAAGGAGATCCAACCAGTCCATCCTAAAGGAAATCAGTCCTGAATATCCGCTGGATGGGCTGATGCTGAAGCTGAAACTCCAATACTTTGGCCACCTGATGGGAAGAACTGACTCATTTGAAAAGACCCTGATAATGAGAAAGATTGAAGGCAGGAGCAGAAGGGGACGACAGAGGATGAGATGGTTGGATGGCATCACCAACTCAATGAGCATGAATTTGAGTAAACTCCAGGAGCTGGTGATGGACAGGGAGGCCTGGTAAGCTGCAGTCCATGGGGTCATGAAGAGTCGGACACGACTGAGCGACTGAACTGAACTGAACTGACAACCGGGAGAGGCCAGGAATGCCAATGAACACCCTACAGTGCACAGTATAGCCCCCAACACAAAAATTATCTGGCCCAAAATATCAACAGTGTTGAGGCTGAAAACCCTTGTTTTCTATGTCTTGACATCATCTGATGTACTTGGGCTTTCACTGTGTATGTCATGGGAAGCCACAGAAGGTTTTGAAACAAAGAGGTAACATATTTTAAGAGCATCACTCTGACTACTAGGTTACAACAGACTGTAGTGGGAGAAGCACAGAAGCAGGAGACACCAGTTGGGATATAAATATCCAGGAGAGAGGTGATGGTGCCTAGACCTGAAGTGGTAGTATTAAACATGCTCAGATTCTAGAAAATAATGTTTTGAGGTGAAGCTGACATGATTTGCTGATGGACTGGATATGGGATGTGAGAGAAAGAAACCTAAACATTTTTTGGCCTAAGCAACTACAGGATGGAGATTTCATTTACCGAGAAAGGGAACAAAAAGGGAGCAGCAGATCTGGATGGCAGATGAGGAATTCAGCTTTAGATGAGTTAGGTTTGAGATGCTTATGAGATATTCAAATAAGGATTCAAGGAGGTGTTGGTTATATCATCTGGGTTGCAAGGGACAGAACCAAGCTGAAGAAATAAACGTAGGTGTTGTCAGCATACAGATACTATGTAGAGACAGAAGAGGATGAGATCTCCAAAGGAGGAAGGTGGATAGAGAACTGGTGCAAGGACTAAGCCCCGAGGAACTCTGGCTTCTAGAGGTTGAAGAGCTAAGGCAGAACCAGGCAAGCCATCTAGGAAGCAGAGACCCACATTGAGGGAGCAGAAAAATTGGGAGTGTGATATTCTGGAAGCCAACTTCCATTTGCATTTCTTTCTTAGTGACATCCAGAAAATCTTCTTAAATGTAGGGGCATGAGAGAAAATTTAGCATTGACTTCATTATCATCATTACCATACAACTCTTGCAGAGACGGTATGGGGATTTTCAAAGAAGAAAAATGTCTATTTTAGCATTCTTCATCATGGTTATTATTATTATTGCACACCTCTAAGGGAATGGAGTGCTTCCAAATATTAAATGATGCTAAAAGACATTTAACATAGATAGGAAGGCATGAAATCTAAAGCAGAAAAAAATGAATCAAAGTGGTAGAAACTAAGTGTATAAAGTATACTAGCAACAGACACTACTGGCTTTCAGAGGAAAGTAGAGAAATGGAGCAGATATTTGAGTAACCCCATTTATAATAGTTCAGAATATTTATATATATAATAATTTATGTGTAAAATTATTTGCATCTACTAAATGCCATTCATCAGTAAGGAGAGATTTACAACGAAGTGCTCCAAAAAGACAATGAAAGAGAAGGAGGCCCTTGGAGGGTTCAACTGCAGGAACACTTCACGTTGGATCAGAGGCTTGAAGCCCACCCTAAAGTCGAGTTTCTCAAAGTGTGTTCCCCAGATCACTAGTTCTTACTGAATATTAACAGACGGTTGATGAGAGGGGCAAAAAAAGGATATAAACCTTTGAAAACAATGTTTTATTCATCCACTAATAGTCTCTAAAGTTTCTCAGAATATTAATATGTATTTCAAGATAAAAAAGTCCAGGTCTAAGAAGCTGGGAAATGGGGTAAGTAAACTTTCTTTTTTTTAAATGCAGGACTTCTTGAAAGTCTTGAGTGACTAAAGTATATTGTGTATTTCTATTGGTGGGGTGGGAGAATGGGTAGGGTAAGACATAGCTTTGCCAATTTCTGAATAAATCTCCTTTTGCCATCTCCAGTACCACCAACTACCCAGCACCAAGTGCCATTAGAGCACACGCAGACCACAGTAGCGGTCTCTCACTAGTCTCCTTTTTCCCGCCCTGTAATTCAGTCTTCATATATTAGGAAAAGGTCCTACTGTACCTCTGCTTAAACCCCTTCAAAGATGTTAAAATAATAATTAATAAAAAATAAAACTCTTCAATGATATCTGCTCATACTCAGAATAAACTCTGAATTCTTTCCGCAGGCCTAGAAGGCCCTTCTGCAAGCTTTCTCCACTGGGAAGCTCCAGCAACACCGCTCTTCCTTCAGTCCCTCAAGTACACCAAGCCTGTACTTTAACTCTTAATGTGACCTTTCCCAATGCCTGGGATGCTCTTCCGCCATCACAGCTCGCGCGGCCCTTTCTTGTTATTTAGGTCCAAACTCGGATGACTTATCACTATCTGACCTTTTGTTTTTCATTTTCTTTATTCGCACTCTAGAATGCATATTCCATGAAAGCAAAAACTTCATCCCTTGTTCATAACTTGCTCTTCCAAAGCCTAAAACAGTACCTGGCACAGAGTAACAATTTAATATATACGTTGAATAAATGAAGAAATAATCTGAAAAAGTGGAGACATAAATAATTCAAATGAAAACTGGCTTCCAGGACATGGCACTCTGACTTTCCTCCTACCTCAAGGGCCTCTCCTTTCCAGGCTTCTTTGCTGGTCCCTCTTGATCTCTTCATCCCAAACAGTGGAATTCCCTAGGGCATCAGTAACTACAATACTGATTCCAGAAGAGTAAATGCTTTCTCCTTTCCTAAGGAACAAAGCTGATTCATAAACTTGTGATCAAATTATCTGGATGATACCAGATCAAGTTAACAAGCTGCCCTTGGTACCACAGGAGCAGTTATCTTACACTTACTAGATAACTGTGTTATGTCAAAACTGCCTCTGGATGTGGTTCTATTTCAAGAGACAGAACAGGCCTTAAATATAATCTTACTTGAAATACTGGAAGTAATTCCAGAGTAAATTAGCTTTAGGAAAGTAGAAGAAAACAGAAATTAAGAACAAGAGAAAGAAACACTTTCGTTCTGTACTCTGAAATTCATTATGAGTGATGCTTTAGTAAGTTGTACCCCAGTGTATTCTCTTACCTTCTGCACAGACCTCTTCATGATCTTCTATTTGCTCAGGTGTTTCCAAATCTACAAGTTGGCCCCAAAGCCTTCTGGATAAATTTGAATTTCCAGCAGAAAATACTTGAGAAACTGCAAATTCTGAAGCTTTCTCCACTCTCTTTAGAAGAAGAAAAAAAAAACCCACCAAGATGACAACTTTCTTCAGGGTTAGAAGATTTCTCTCCTATTCAAGATTCTGATTTTCTACCAACTACCAAGACACTTTCTTTTTTCCATTTTAAAAGATACTTTGAAGTTTAAGTATCCACCCCAAATAATTTCACTCATTAAGCATGAAATTAATTGCAGCATTTTACCAAGTTTTAACAGGTGCTCATAATGTTTATATTTGAACAAAAGGGTGTTTAAGCTTTAGATGACTTTTGTTTAGAGCATTAGTCATGGGATCCTGACACCTGGATATTTAAAAAACATACAATAGCTTATTATTCATAGTTTCCATGCCACTAGTACTTGCATATTAATGTGAACCAGAAGCAGGTAGCCATACTTCAGATTCCTACCCCCGAAGGAAACTTCCCATTACATATCAGGCAAACTAATAAAATTGGGATAAAGGGTCACTGAACTGTAGTAATTCAGAATGCTAACTCAACAGTGAAAATCTAGTAAAAACATGGCCAAATTCACAGAAATGGGGAAGGGGTTGGCAGAGGTGGGCAAACTCTTGACATTTTGGTTTACCTGCATGCTCAAAACTTGTCATGGGCTTGATCTTTTAAATTTTTAAGGATTTCATATGCTCAGTCTGAATTAGAAGCAGAGGAATAAAGTTGAAACATCAAGGTAACTCGAAACAGAGGTCAAAATAGAACATATGGGATAAAATATGAAATCAGAATAAAAATGGTCTAACCAGAGAGAGAGTCAAGAAAGTATCCTTGACCTTCATGAGGTCACTCTGGAGAGATGTGTTCTCTTTCAGAGCCTCCAATGTGCCCAAGTCAATGCTGTTGTTATATATCCTTTACTTAAGGGTCACGATATGCTTGGTACCTAGTCCTTTCTTTTAAGGTCCTTAAATTCTAAGGCAGAGAGATGAATTTCACATATACTGTATGTGTTTGCATGTGTATACATACATAGACACATATATTTGTAAATAATGTACAAATAAATAGATCAACTCTAATTTTTAAAAACCAATATCCACAAACTAAATATAAAGAACAAAAACAGAGTTGTAGATGTAGTTCTTCAGGCTGTGGGTGAAAGAAATAACTTTCCAGGACACATCATCTCACCTGAGTTGGAATCTGTGCAGATTCTTAGAAGAGAGAGAGCTTGCAGACAGGAGAAGGAAGACAGATCTTGGTACTAAAGAAGGGCAGAGTCTGGTACTGACAAGTCAGGGAGTAAAGAGAAATGTGTGCTTGGCTCTAACAAAGAAAATGTTTGGGCTATCACTTAAAATGAAGATTTGGGGGGAAAAATGCTAGATGATAGTAAGGATTAGAAATAATCTCTGTAATTCCTTGTTTTAAAACATTATATCCTTACCTTTTTTTTTTTTTCAATTTAAATACATAAGAGACTGGAGAGGTCTCATGTATCTATTTAGCAACTTATTCTTTAAACAAGTTGATTAAAGGCTAACTCTGTTCCCAGGACTGTGGACATTAAGGGGGAAACAAAACTAAAAGCTTCTGTTCCCAAAGAGTTCACTTTAGTTTTGGTTACAAGTGCCATGTGTGCAATAAACAACTTAAGAACAGTCTTAAAGCAATACAAGGTGATTAAAACAACTGAACATCTTCAAAAGTTTCTTACTCATTGATTATGCTATGAGGATATAATTTGTAAAGGAACTGTCTCAGTGAGTCCTGTGATCATATAAATGTTTAACATGTGTGCCTTATGTCCCATGGCACACACTGATTACATTACCCACTACAGACCCTGTGTAGCCTGTTGCCATTGATGCAGAAATGGCAGCTCTATAATGCACTCCTTCATTTCCTCAAGGCTGGCAGGTACATACACGAGTTTCTTGACAAATTCCCATGCGCAAACTGCATGTTCCATACACAATAGTTTTCTGAGTAATGTAGTTTTTGAAAGCGCCCAATTCTCTCTTAATCACTGTTGCTGTTGTTGTTGTAGTTCAGTTGCTAAGTCATGTCCGACTCGTTGCAACCCCAGGGACTGCAGCATGCCAGGCTTCCCTGTCCTTCACCATCTCCTAGAGCTTGCTCAAACTCATGTCCACTTAATTACTCTGCATACAAGTAAATGCTTGACATGGTATCTGTGTGTATGAATGCCAACATAACTCCAAAGAAAGGAGTATAGAAGATAGGATTATGAGGGTAAGGGGAGTGAGGGGTAGTTGTTCACTGAGAGAGGTGTCTCAAGCTGAGATTTAAGGGAAAGATGTGGACTGGCCTCCTAGAGAGAGGGTATTCCAAGCTGGGGATCATCATTAAAAAAAGCAAAAGACTTACCTGATAGAGGGAAAGGAGACTGGCATGATAGGAGTTATGCAGTATAAGAGTAAAAGGGCTGTTACAGGGAGATTGATATTCCAGAGATTGATAGAGGCCCCTCTAGAATTTACTGCCTCTTCCCTGCTGACTCAGATGGTAAAGAATATGCCTGCAATGCAGGAGACCTGGTTTCTATCCCAGGACTGGGAAGATCCCCTGGAGAAGCAAATGGCAATCCACTCCAGTATTCTTGCCTGATAAATTCCATGGACAGGGGAGCCTGGTGGGCTATAGTCCATAGGGTTGCAAAAAGTCAAACATGACTGAGCAACTAACACTTACTTATATGACAGCATGCAGAATTACTGAAGGTTCCAAGAGTAGAGAACTGACACAGTGGAAATGTTTAGAAAGCTCAAAGTAGCCAAATACACTGGAGTAAGAAGATGAGTCATTCTATCAAATCAGGATGAAGATAAACTGTAAGTTGAGATGGACGGTTGCATTTGAGTGACCAGCACCAAGATTCATATTTCTACCAAGCATCTGTCTGATTCTAAGTGACTTTAACGTCCCTGAGAATGACTTACCAACATTTCAGCCTCAAAGTTTGCTTGATCTCTTGTATGCCAACAGCTTTCTCCTCAATTGCATTTTAGCAACTCAATGACATGGTCATCCTCAACCATGTCACAAAATTTTCTATTGTTCAAATCAAATGCTGATAACCCCCTCTCCCCCCATCAACCTCTTATTTATCTCCTTTTTTGACTCCTCCTAATCCAGTGGTGTTGCACCTAACCAAGCCCTCTAGTCACCATATATCCCCTCCTTCTCCCAACCTATGAATCCTTTACAGGGTCCCCTCTCTTTCCTACTCTGTGTAGATATTCAACTATTATCTTACATAAGCCTCAAATGTCTTGTTCCTTGCCTCTCCAGTGAAAATTTTCAAGCCTGAATCAATCTGATTTACCAATTCTTAGTATCACAAAAAATAATGGTTCCCTGCTTTGGCCAAGTTCCAGTTCTACTGAGTGATCTTCGTTTTCTGTCCCAAGGGAAGTCCTTTCACCATCTTCACCACATTCCACGTCCTTCCCATATATGTCCCCCTCTTCCATTTTGAACGAGTGGCCCACTCAAGTGGATTTCGAAGTCCTTGTCTAGAGTTGTAACTGTTTAAGGTATACTCAGAGTTTGGATAATATTAGGGGACAGACAAGAAGACAGAGAAGTGAACAGAAATGTATTAAGAGAAACCAGAGGAAACTGTCACAAAAAGATAATGGAGGAGAGAATTTCTAGCATAAAAAAGTTATCAGACAACCTTAAAAAGTTAAAAGGACAAAGAAGAGACCACTGTATTTAGTCAGGAAGTCATTTATGACAACTTTCTGTGAGTGGTTAAGAACTAGAAACTGAAGGAAAATAATTGCGGACAAAAGAGGACAATAAGAACACAAAAGCAAGGAGTCTAGGCTGTATTAGACTATACTGCTACTGCTGCTGCTAAGTCACTTCAGTCGTGTCCGACTCTGTGCAACCCCATAGACAGCAGCCCACCAGGCTCCCCCATCCCTGGGATTCTCCAGGCAAGAACACTGGAGTGGGTTGCCATTTCCTTCTCCAATGCATGAAAGTGAAAAGTGAAAGGGAAGTCGCTCAGTCGTGTCCGACTCTTAGCGACCCCATGGACTGCAGCCTACCAGGCTCCTCCGTCCATGGGATTTTCCAGGCAAGAGTACTGGAGTGGGGTGCCATTGCCTTCTCCAATTAGACTATACTAGTCCAGTCCAAAGACACTGGAAAAGAAATGACTGTGGGATGAAATGAAGACTGATTTTTTTCAAGACAGGGATGATTTGAGGGTATAATGGAGAAAGAGCTACTGCAGAAGTTTTAGAGGAATGATAAAATCTAACCAAGTGAAGCTAGCTGATAATTGCATGAAAAAGGAAAACAGTACAAACAGAGCAGGACTTTATCTATTTTACTTAAATCTTCCCCTCTGGAGGAGACAGTAACTAAACACACAATCAAGCCCAAGAATTGGTACTGCAACTTTCAACAATGACATACAAGCTGAGCTTGACGTAGTCTGGGGAGTGGGCTTCCCCCAGGTTAGCCTACACCATGGTGGACCCATCTTATTGTCTCCTAAGTCAG
This sequence comes from Capricornis sumatraensis, assembly GCF_032405125.1. Lineage (NCBI taxonomy): Eukaryota > Metazoa > Chordata > Mammalia > Artiodactyla > Bovidae > Capricornis > Capricornis sumatraensis. The sequence goes on from NC_091069.1 coordinate 165,210,275, forward strand.
GCCTTCTGCAGGAGCCAGGAAGCTTCCCTGGCCCCATCTGTACAAGCACCCCACCCCAGGGACTTCAACCACATCCTTAATTCTCCCAACAATTTCACATAAGTTGTTTTGCCCCCACTGACCTACAAACTGGGCTTCCCAGGTGATGCAGTGGTAAAGAATCTGCCTGCAATGCAGGAGATACAGGAGACTCGGGTTTGATCGCTGGGTCAGGAAGATCCCCTGGAGTAGGAAATGGCAAGCCATTTCAGTATTCTTGCCTGGAAAATTCCACGGAAACAGGAGCCTGGCAGCCTACAGTCCATGGGGTTGCAAAGAGCTGGCCACGACTGAAGTGACTGAGCACTCACACAGCACAGATTATAAACTCTGAAAAGGCAGAAACTGTACCTGCCCCGTGCACTGTTATACCTCCAGCGCCCAACACAGTGGGCTAGTACTTAGTAGGAACTTAATAAATACTGGCTAAATATTTATAATTATTAAAAACTTAATAAATATAGTTAACCATGAAAAAATGGTTAGCAATGATTATATCGGACCTAAGTTCCATCTAGCCTGAAGCTCATAATGGCTGTCAATTTAGATAAGTAACAGCTCTTCAAAATACTAACAGGCAGAAGGATATTTTCCCAGGAAAATACTGCATGATTTTGAAACATGTGGTGAACAAATGAGTATGGCAAGTTGCCAAAATGACACTTGGAGGCACCTGAAGCGGTTTTACAGTACTTTCAACTTAAATGGTACTTGGTACCGAAACATACATCTCAGGCCTAGAAGAGACCTCAGAGGTTATCTAACCCAATTGGCTCCCCTACCCCCGACTAAATGCACAAATATATTTCTCAATAGTCCTAACACTGAGTGAGCATTTAGAATCCACTTGAATACCTCCAGTGAGAGAAAATCCACCTCTTTACAAGAATGCCCGCTCCATTTTTGGATTGCTCCAATCATTAGAAGATTCCCACTTGTGATGCATGCACAGTTTTACCTAATGAATTGGTCTCACAGGTCAATGTAGCTACAGCAGTACGTTCTTTCTAATTATCTGGGGAAGTCCACAGTGTCCTCTCCTAAAGCTTCTCTTCCCCTGTCCTTTAAACCTCTTCATATGATCCTCACGGCATTTGAAAGGGATGTTATCTTGTCATTCGTGCTTTTATGAGAAGCAACAAAATCATGAAAATGTAGCGTATAAAACTAAGACTATATAGTCCCATGGGAATGAAAACAGCAAAACGTATGCAAAATGGAGACCTATTAGTATTCCTATTCCACATGATTATGTGTGACTCTTAATTATGAAATATCCTTACCTTAATCCAGTGTTCCACGTTGTCAGGGTCAAACACAGGCTGTAGATAATATATACAGAATATTAGTGCACAGCAATATATCTATCATTTTGCCATTTTAGTCTGTCTTTCTAATTAAAGGATGTGGGAAAATGTTCTTTAGTCTGTCCCCAAAGCATTTCATTAGGAAGTTCAGCAACTAAAAAACACAGAATGCCAGCAGGAGAAAAAACATGAAGCCTTTTCTGGAACACCTTCTGACTATTTCCACCTCTTACTGAGGTCCAGCTCCAGATTCTGATTTAATTGGTCTCGGGTAGGGTCCACGTGTACTTTTTTAAAGCTCCCCAGGGTTAAGAGCCAAGATAGAGGAATGTTGCATATAATATTCCTTATAAAAACCCAAATAAGCACTGATTAGTCAGATTATTCAAGTGCCGTGAAAGTAAATCTGCTTGGAGAAAGGTGTGTGCCTTTCCTTAGGTCTCTATTTTCAGGAGTAACCTGTATTTACCTAAAGCAGGGATACTGTTTGGTCCAATAAGAACCGGGGGGTGGAGTGAGGGATAACCAATTATCTACTGTTTTACAGAGCAGAAAATGAAGCAGAAATCACATGAATTTCTGCCCAGGTCAGTCAGATATTAATCTGAAATTAGAAAGCAGATCTGCAGAACAACTTCTTTCTTCACTCTTTGTAACTCTTAGAAGTTTGCGGAATTCCCTCCAATAGTCACTTAACAAAGAGAGGTATTTGCTTTGCTAATAATTCAGGTGGGTTTTTAAATAAATAAGGGAATGTCCAAACTAGCATACTGACACACGGAGGAGGGAAAGGTATAATACTATCTTCACTTACATAACACTTCCCCTTCAAAGCAGCTTACAAATGACTAATTAATGCAGCTGTACTGCTGAATAATTTTGTTGCTGCAACAAAGAAACAGCTGATCCTATTCAAATACAACTGAGCCCCAAGTAGCTTAATTGTGTTTTTACCTTTCTATCCTGTAGGCAGTAGCAATGAGTAATAGCAGCAAAAATCTTTCCTTTTGGGGTCCCAAAATTGTCCCGTTTTTACCTTTCATCATCAAGTTTATAGTAATCACCTATTTTGGATCCAATCTTTTAAAGAACCCACACAATAGAAGCAGGCGCTGTTTCCAAATCTCTCTAATGCTCCAGTCTGCACCCTCCAGCATCTGGGGCAAGATATTCACTAACTAGAGTATATCCAGTGCATTATTTAGCTGGTATATTTAGAATAACCTGCAAGCACAATTGCCTATTGGCCTCAGAAAGGCCACATGTCTACACAATAGTTTTTAAGGAGGTGTAAATTAAGGGTGAAAACAGCTGTGAAGCTGCTCTGGAGCTGAAAGCTAAGATTTCCATTTGGTACTCCCATTCATTTACATGTAAAACATTTATTTCTGTGACGTTAAAATCAGTCTGTGAAAAGCACACGCCATGTCATTGGGACTTTGCACTTGTCATTTACAAGTTTCAAGTTTACAGTGGAGTTCTCGGTTTTCCATCTCTTTGGATGCTAAGGCATCAAAAAAGGTGACTAATATAAAGAACATCTATTTTTTGATTGCTGCTTGAATTTAGAGATTTTCAAGTGAATTAAGTATTGATGTATTCAATATCCACTTGCATTCCTGAGTTCATTTTACAGACTTTATGTAAAACTAGAAGGAGAGGGATATGAGGTAGAGGATTTAAGGTGAAAATCTTACCCCTCCAATGAAGAACAGGTTCCTATGACTTGCAAAACATTAAAAAAAAAAGAAATGAAACCTTGCGGGGACTTCCCTAAAACAGGCGTAGAGGGGTGAAGGAATAGCTCTGGAATTCTCTTCACAGGGATGGGTACTATTAAGATTCTCCGGTTTTTAAGAAAAGCGTTAGATGGAAACGGTTCTTTCACGACGCTGCCCATCAAAGCCGTAAGGCAACCAACTCCCCAAATCCCTAGGCCCGCTTCATTAGGGCAATGCAGACACGGGGTCGGTCCTGACTAGGACCGGCCAGGTAAGGATGCCCCTGAGGGAAGAGGAAGGAAGCGCAGGAGGCGCTGCAGCTGTCCTCAGGACTGGTCCCCGCCTCCCCGCCTCTCTCCACGAGCTCCCGATAGCAATGGATCACCTTGGTGGGACTCGGCTTCCTTGTAAACTGTTTCCAGCGATTCAGCCCCGTCCTCTTCCTGGAGGAGGACCTGTCTTGGGGCGCCAGCAACATTTTCCAGGTTCAGGCACGGACTAAGGCCAAAGCTGAAACAACCGCTCCTTTGCCTAGGCTGCTTCCGAGTCTCCGTGGGAGTTGTAGTTCCTCTGCCCACAAGGCAGGTAGGTGTGGGGCGCAGCCGAACCACCACTCCCAGGAGGCTTTGCCCAGGCGGAAAGATCCTATTCAGTTACCCATGGCAACAGTAGCGGTTCCTCCGCCTCCCAATCACCAGTGTTCGCTTTGCAATTACTTATGCCTTTTCCTGGCGCCCCGTGATGACGCAATGTTCCCTGATTGGCTTTAGCATTGGAGGCGGTGGTTCAGGGGGCAGAGAATTTTGCAAGCTGTACACGTGGTAGCGAAAGGCAAGAACCTAGGGAGTTTCAAGTTTCCTAAAGTTGGGAGGTTTGCAGGTAAGTACCTCCGTTCCCTACTTCTAGTGGGTGGGGGCTGCTGTGAGAGAGTCGCGTCGCGTCGCGTCTAGATCCTTCCCGGTTGTGTTGCAGTAACTGTCATTGTCCTCCCGCCATGTCTCTTTCATTTTCGGGTTCTCCTGGTGGGTCCTGGCTTCTGTAAATCCAGATCCTTCCAAATCGTGTGGCCTCATCTCATCTCAGAGAGAAAAGTGTCTCCTTTCAACAGGAGTCTGTTTAAGGGTCAAGTCCCATGCGGAGGTTTTTCTAGATTGTCCAGGGTGCCTGGAAGGGTTGGACCGATCTCGAACACCTGAGCTAAGCACTCCGCGAAGTCTGGGGTCCCTGGAGACGGCTCATGGAGTGAAGCTAAAGCCGTCGTTATTGAGTGAGCCTAGGTGTTCCCGGGAACTGTCCATGCTGGGATATGTAGGTTCATAAGGCAGAGTAGAGATTTAGATCGGCAGCTTTGGACCTAGTCATTTTGTAGTCGTTATGACCTTAGGAAACATGTTTAATAACTCTCGGACCCTCGGTTTACTCAAATAGGAGCAAAAGTACCTAACTCATTAGAGTGTGGTACCCAGTAAAAATCAGTGTATGCAGAGACCTCTACTTGGAAAAGTAAGCTAGACTTGAGATTTGTGAAAGATCAGGGGAGCTTTGCCCTCAGACTACTGCACCAATCATAGGACCTGCTCTGTGACTTGAGTTTTCATTGGAAGGGTGATGGTTGATTAAATTGTGTTACATCCAAGCTATGCAATATCATAAAGTAGTTAGCTTCAATGGGTAAATTAAGCTCAGTGAATGTCACCAATAACACTATAGCAAAATGGAAAATATGACTGAAAATTATATCTTAACATTACAGTTAGTATGTAAACATTGCATATGTTTATGGACAAGATGAGACTTCAAACAGACTACCAATCTATTAAAGTACAGGCTCAAAAGGCAGAATTCTATGATTTAAGTGGCTCTGCCATTTCCTAAATGGTGACTTTTTTAGCCTCATTTCATCTGTAAAATGCTCCTGATAATAGCATCTGTCTTAGATTGACATGACAGTACATGTTAGTGGAGTTAGCATGTGAGGAACAGTACTTGACACATAGTAAAAACCTAATAAATATTGCTACTGTTGTTATATCTTTCAGTAGGTTATGCTAATTTTAACTTTTATTATGATTACTGACATATTTGGACTTATTTCTGCCATTTTATTCTGTATTTTCTATTTTTGATATACTTTTTGGTCTCTTTTCCTCTTTCTTGCCTTTAAATATTAACCAGTTTTTTTTTTTTTTTTAATCCTTCTCTGTCTCTCCCCAGTGGGTTTGGGAATTATCCATTGTCAGTAAGTTTTAATGGTTACTTAAAAATTTTAAACACACATACTTAAAGTTTAACATTTTTCGTGATCTCTCTCCTCCTCCCAAATAGTGAATTTTCGAATACTACCTCTGAATAGTCTCATCTTCTGTTACTAGTTCCCAGAGTTTTCAAGTTCATCATTTCTGTATGTCTTTCTTAGTTAGCTTAGTGCACCATATTGCTTAGAAGTCCTTCACACTTTTTAATATGCACATACAGACAGTGTAGAGTGTGTATTTGTGTGTGTATTTATAAATATATATATATATAATTTTTCTTTTGCAAAAAATATGTTCACTGCTTGCTCTTTTCCCTCAACATATTGAAGTCATCTTCCCATGACAGTGTAGAGAATCCATTAAGAAACTTTTTTTTAAAATCTCTTCTTTCATAAAGGAGTAGAGGGAGGGGAGAAATATGTGACAGTGGAGGTGTTAAGACAGGTACAGTGCTGCCACAGGTGCAGGGAATCTTGGTTAGCCCATGTAAAGGCACGTCCTTAAAGTGATTAAGAGTTTTTCCACTAACCATTGTTTCCAAATGGCTCTTCTAATGGTTAAGACTTAACCAGGAAGTGAAAGTGTGGATATTTGTATACCAAGAAAAGCATACCCCAGAAATCTTAGAAGAGACTTATAGCAAGTGAAAAGAAAAAGGGCCAAATAAAAACCATTTAATATTTTGGAGACTGTTGGTTTGTTTCTTGAGAACTTTGCTTGCAGTAGTAGATTATATCACTCCAAAAACATATTTTAAAACTATGTGTATGTGTGTATATATTATATTTACATTACTCCATAATAAAAGCCTTTTGTGTTTGAGCTGTTAGAAAAGAGGTGCAATTATAAAAATACTAACCACAAATTGATCAGTAATTAGGAAAGGAAAGCTGGGTTCAAAGCTGGACAAAGTTGCGTGTTATTTTCTAATATTGGTTTCTGGGTAAAATACATTCTCTGATGCTTTCCTCAGATTTCTTAATATTTGCATTCATCCTCACAATACAGAGAATCACCACTAGCAGTTTATCTATTGGAATATTTTTCCATAAACCCAATTGTCTACTTTGCCTCACTTACTTTTTTCTTTGATGCCGTGTCCATTCACTGTTTAGGGTAGAACTCTTAAGAAACCCCAAAGAGCAGAATGTGAGTACATTCCATCAGAGTCCCATACTGTGGAGAAAACCAAGTGGGTATTTCTCTCTAGCTGACATAGTGGGTTCAGGACACTAAGCTGAGGACTTTGAATTTCATCATTAAAGGTTTGGAGATTAAACTTTACATCATGTCACAGGAGAACCAGTCTCTGCATCTAAGAGCACGGTGGCTGATGTCCACTAGAACTAACACAGACCTGTAATAACTGACCTTGGGTTAAGAATGAAGGAAGCTGTTTCTTTGATTGAGGAAAGAGTGGCAAAAGGAGTTATGTATATACAAACATTGTGTTACTCTCACTTCAAAGATGTCATCAAAAGCACAGGCCTCCTGGCAGAGACCTGGGTTCTATACTCTGATTAATCTCACTCTCTCATTAGCCTCAGAGTTGTGGTTGTGGAACAGCAGGTTCAAGTTCAAGTTCAGCATCTCTGGTAGTAATGATCAGACTTAACTATTCTCAGCATTTCTAAAGTCTAACGGCAATTATTCATTACCTGGGGTGTTAAATAGAGGTTTATTAAAGAGTTGTGGATTGTTTTTATCTGAAATTGAGTTAACTTAACATGGAAAAGCACATTGTCTTATGCTGGTCAGCAGCTTTGTTTGTCAGTCTTATTTATTAATAAACTAGAAAAATGAAAGGGTTTGATGAGGAAGAGTAATAATAAAAATTGGTAGCCTTCTAGAGTCTTAAACTTCATTTTTCAAACGTGCTAGTTTTATCCAATAAAGGCTATTTCTACTTTTATATGGTCAACTCATGTGTATACGTTGAAACTCTTGACAAAGCTTAAACACAGATGAGACAGAATTTTTGGAGTAAGTGGAAAGTGAAAGTGAAGTTGCTCAGTCGTGTCCGACTCTTTGCGACCCGTGGACTGTAGCCCACCAAGCTCCTCCGTCCATGGGATTCTCCAGGCAAGAATCCTGGAGTGGAGTGCCATTTCCTTCTCCGGGGGATCTTCCTGACCCAGGAATCGAACCCAGGTCTCCCACATTGCAGGCAGACGCTTTAACCTCTGCGCCACCAGGGAAGCCCAGTAAGTAAGTAAGTGGAGAAACCAGCAAATTCTTCTCTATAGGCCTTTCGGAAAATATGTGGGACAATGCAGTTTCTTACATTCTCAGATGTATGTAAGTAGTAAGTGCTAAGTTCTTGCAGTATTAGTAACCTTGGTCCAATAAATTTTCATTAGTTCTTATTTTTGTCTCAAAAACCTATTGTTCCATGTTAGTTGATTCTAATAGAATAATAGGGTTGATTAATTAATCTTAAAGTGAATTTCTCACCTTCATGTTTCCCCCTGCTTCAATTCTCTAGAACTTAGATTGCAAAGTACATTCTTTAATTTTGCTGTAAATGGCTTCAGAGCTGTTAGTTTAAAAACTATTTTTATCACTTGAAATCAGAAGATTATGTGTATTATTTGATAAATCAATAAGAAATATGATTTTGTAAACTAATGACTCTTCTCTTGTATTTTCTGTGTTACATTCTTATTAGCCTGTAAATATATTTACTTTTTTGGTATAAACTTCCTTTTATTTTAAGAGTTTTAATATGTAATAACAGTTTTATAAAAAGTAGCTTTTATATTAAGTGAAGTGAAGTGAAGTCGCTCAGTCGTGTCCGACTCTTTGCAACCCCGTGGACTGTAGTCCACCAGGCTCCTTCGTCCATGGGATTCTCCAGGCAAGAATACTGGAGTGGGTTGCCATTTCCTTCTCCAGGGAATCTTCCCGACCCAGGGATCGAACCCAGGTCTCCAGCATTGCAGGCAGATGCTTTAACCTCTGAGCCACCAGGGAAGCCCACCCTTTGTTAAAGCATAACTTTTTTCCCTTGAAAGTGGTTTAGTCATGTACAACATTTTGCGACCCCATGGACTGTAGCCCACCACGCTCCTCTGTCCATGGAATTCTCCAGGCAAGAATACTGGAGTGGGCTGCCATTTTCTCCTCCAAGGGATCTTCCCAACTTAGAGATTGAATCTGCATCTCCTACACTGCTGGTAGATTCTTTACCATCTGAGCCACAAGGGAAGCCTCTTAACCTTAACTCTGTATTTGTGTGGGTTCCAATGAGACTTATTTTTTAGATTTTTTTTTTTTTTTAATGTGGACTGTTTCTAAAGTCTTCATTGAATTTGATACAGTATTCTTGTGTTTTGGTTTTGGGTTTTTTGGCCTCGAGGCATGTGGGATCGTAGCTTCCTAACCAGGGATTGAACAGAAATCATCTGCTTTGGAAGGCGAAATCTTAACCACTGGACTACCAGGGAAATCCCCAGAGTTATTTTTATCTCTGTATTTGTGATAACTTGAAATAATGAAGGTTGAGTCATAGAAAATTGACCAGCCTTTCCTGAAATACTCATACTATTAAAAAATTTTTTTTTATTGGAGGGTAATTATTTTACAATATTGTGTTCAGTTCAGTCACTCAGTTGTGTCCGACTCTTTGCGACCCCATGAATTGCAGCACACCAGGCCTCCTTGTCCATCACCAACTCCCGGAGTTCACTCAAACTCACGTCCATCGAGTCCGTGATGCCATCCAGCCATCTCATCCTCTGTCATCCCCTTCTCCTCCTGCCGCCAATCCCTCCCAGCATCAGTTTTTTCCAGTGAGTCAGCTCTTTGCATGAGGTGGCCAATGTACTGGAGTTTCAGCTTTAGCATCATTCCTTCCAAAGAATACCCAGGGCTGATCTCCTTTAGAATGGACTGGTTGGATCTCCTTGGAGTCCAAGGGACTCTCAAGAGTCTTCTCCAACACCACAGTTCAAAAGCATCAATTCTCCGGCACTCACCTTTCTTCACAGTCCAACTCTCACATCCATACATGACCACAGGAAAAACCATGGCCTTGACTAGACGGACCTTTGTTGGCAAAGTAATGTCTCTGCTTAGTTTCTGCCAAACATAATTCATGTTTAACATGAAATCACTTATTGAACCATATAGAAAGTAGTTATTCTTGTTTCTAAATTTCACAAAGATTATTTTATTTCAACATAAGAATTTATGATTCCGCAAAAAGGAATATTTGCATTTCTGAATATCTTTTAATTCATGATAGATAATGCTTATTTATTTGGTAAAACATCTTTTAAACAATGGTTGACTTTCAGTGTGGTTTAATATAGTGCTTAAGAGGATAGGATCTAAGATTGGAGCCGCTCAGAGAGCCATGTTAATTTATCTGTTAATAAAACTGGGCCTTGCCTAACTTGCAAAAATTTGAGAGGATATAGTGCTTGCTGTAGAGACACTGGTATTTCAGAATGCTGGATATCCAGTGACATTTTGCAAATGATCTGCCATGCCTGGTTACCAAGTTTTACAGGGCATTTAAAGAATTGGAGCCTGGGATTTGCTTTACTGAATAATAATTAAGACAATCCAACAAAATAATTGACAGTGTTTTCTGATTTTTTTTCCCCCTGTGTATCTGTGGAAATTAGAAAGCATATCTTTTTTTAATCAAATATTTTTTCCTTTCCAATTGTGAAAGTAACTTTGCTTGTGAATTGCATCGATGCACCAGTTTCTCACCTCTGTTTTTATAAGAACAAGGTTGGAAGATAATCCCACTTCTCAGAGATAATTTCTGTTTATTTGTTCATATATATTCTTCCATGAGTGCATGCTCAGTTGTGCCTGACTCTTTGTGACCCCATGGACTATAACCTGCCAGGCTCCTCTGTCCGTGAGATTTTTCAGGCAAGAATACTTGAGTGGGTTGCCATTTACTTCTGACCCAGGGATCAAACTCGAGTCTCCTGAACCTCCTGCATCGGCAGGCAGATTCTTTACCACTGAGCCACCTGTGAAGCCTATACATTCTTCCACATATTTTAATAGATAGCGGAATGCTGCTTTGGAACCTGTTTTCTTCATTTAATTACATGTTAGGAAGATTTACTATGTTGCCTAGTATCCTCTCAAATCAGAGAAAGGAAAAATAGATCAAAATAGTATTTCTTAAGCAGTATGACCTTTCTATATACACATTTTCAAAGCTGAGAGTAAGCCTTGGCTTCAGAGTGCTCTTCCCATGATTAGTCTTTACTTCTGTCCTTTTATTTGTTTGGTTTTCATCAGCTGAGACAAAACTTCCCTGATTGAATTTAAACATGGTTGATGTCATCATATTGCTCTGTGACTCTGGCAAAGGTACCTTATTCTCTCTGTCGTTTCCCATCCCCCTATTCCTGATATCTAGAAAAATTCTAGACTGGGAAGTATATGAAACATGTTATTTATTTTTCTGTAAGTTGCTTTCTTTCAAAAATGTTTAGCCTTTAGCCGTCATGGAACTTCTGAATGTAATTGTTCTTTTCTTATCAGGACTTAGAGGAATCCCTTTAAGATGAAGCTAAATCTTACCAAGGTGGTTAATGGCTGTCGCCTTGGAAAAATAAAAAACCTTGGCAAAACAGGGGACCGCAGCATGGATATCCCAGGCTGCCTTCTGTACACCAAGGCTGGCTCCGCCCCCCACCTGACCCATCACACACTGCATAAAATCCACGGGGTTCCTGCCATGGCTCAGCTTACACTATCTTCACTGTAAGTACGTGACCTGATCATTCACATGTCAACTTTAGCAGCAGCTTTGTTACCTTACTAAGTTTCAGTAAAGAGAAAGACTTTTTTTTGCTTCTGTATACAAAATGTTTAGGTTTTTTATAGTGAAATCAGAAGAGAGATGTCAAATATTATACATCATCTGACCATAACATGGAAGGCACAGGCCAGACCTACATGTTAGAGCTGCTTCGCTTTTCCATACTGCCCTCATTGCCGCTGCTCCCAGGGGTGATGGTGCCCATAATGCCCCGTAAGGGCTAAACTTGGGACCGCAGGGATGTCTTCACGCTCCAGCCTCAGTTTCCTTTGTCTCTGCACGTCGTGTCCTTGCCAGTTCTACTCTAGGGTAACAGAACTAATTGAGTGAGGTCATTTTGTGTCATGTACATGCTGACCTTATCCCTAATTGAAAAATCTGCTATTTGATCAAATTACTTTGCAAGATTGTATTAGTAACAGTCATTTTAAAGGAACAAGGGGAAGAAGAAAATCTAGATATTCTAAAGTCCTTGATCTTTGCCAGTTTCTCTTTCTCTCAGAGCCACTTGCAAATTAAAGACCTTCGCCCTGTCTAATGAACCCAACCTAACGAGTGGGGACTGCTGAATATGTGTACTTGGTGTTTTGAGACTATGCTTACTGTCACGTGGCTCATTTGGCTGAGGAGAAGAGGGCTTCAGTTATTGCATAGAGTATCTGTAGAATGATTCATTATTGTTACATATTTTTCTATTTTCTTATAGGGCAGAACATCATGAAGTCTTGGCAGAATATAAGGAAGGAGTTGGAAAGTTTATAGGTAAAAGTTAATCAAGTTATTTGCGTGTGCCTTCTGGTATATTAATTTGGAGGTTGAAGATGCTCTTTGTTTTTTGACTGTATATATTCAGTTACTCATTCATGAATATAATCAGCATTTATTGAGCATCTAAGAATAGGCATTGGGGATTCAAAGATGCTGCTGCTGCTAAGTCGCTTCAGTTGTGTCTGACTTGTGCGACCCTATAGATGGCAACCCACCAGGCCCCCCCATCCCTGGGATTCTCCAGGCAAGAACCCTGGAGTGGGTTGCCATTTCCTTCTCCAATGCATGAAAGTGAAAAGTGAAAGTGAAGTCACTCAGTCGTGTCCAGCTCTTAGCGACCCCATGGACTGCAGCCTACTAGGCTCCCCTGTCCATGGGATTTTCCAGGCAAGAGTACTGGAGTGGGTTGCCATTGCCTTCTCCTCAAAGATGAGTAGGAAACAATTAACTGCCCTAATGTGGTGTTGGAGAAGACTCTTGAGAGTCCCTTGGACTTCAAGGAGATCCAACCAGTCCATTCTAAAGGGGGTCAGCCCTGGGTGTTCTTTGGAAGGAATGATGCTAAAGCTGAAACTCCAGTACTTTGGCCACCTCATGCGAAGAGTTGACTGATTGGAAAAGACTCTGATGCTGGGAGGGATTGGGGGCAGGAGGAGAAGCGGACGACAGAGGATGAGAGGCTGGATGGCATCACGGACTCGATGGACGTGAGTTTGAGTGAACTCTGGGAGTTGGTGATGGACAGGGAGGCCTGGCGTGCTGCAATTCATGGAGTCGCAAAGAGTCAGACACGACTGAGCGACTGAACTGAACTGAACTGAACTGAATGAAACTCAGAGCCTAGTTGGCATAAAGATAAACCGGTGGTTCTAACAGAGTGTGGTGACTGCATTTGCAGGATCAGGAGTAGGTACATGTATGATGAAAGCCTAGAGGGAGGAACATATAACCTGCTGTAGAGTCCATGTGAACGGAGGTCAGAATAGAGACCTCGTGGGTCAAGGAGGAGTAGGAGTAAGCAAGGTTAGGAGGTGGGTGTAGTGGTGGTGGTTGACAGGTGTGGGCTGACGCTCCAAGAGGAGAGCGGAGACCTAGAGGTAAGGGACTGCATGGAACACACCTAAGACCCAAAGCAGGCTTGTCATGTTTGAGCCTAAAACTCGGCAGAGGATGAAGAGTTTCTGATATGTTAATATTGTCTCTGTTCCAGAAATAGGATTTTAAATGCCAGCATATGTGTCCATTTATTTTTAGGAAAAGCGTAGCAGTGACAGCCAGAGAACCAACTCATCTCCAGACAGTTTTCTTCTGAAGCTTTTCCTCAGTGTCCGGGACTCACTTACGTGACTGAAAATCCGTTCCCATTGGTTATTCACTTGCTGCTTCTGAGGGAAACCACACAATGACTTGGTTGTCACAAGGGCCTATATCTCCGTAGAGGAATTTATATAATACCATTTCCCTTGATCTGAGACCAGTTTTAATAACTGGCTTTAAAGTATCCAAGCATATAATTAAGTGAAAATAGCTAATATAAGCTTTCTAGAGATAATTGTAATAATTGCAACTGTAGAAAATAAGGTGGAGAACTGCAGAGATTTTTGTTGTTGGCTTTATATTTTTGGTCTTCAGCAAAATCCTGTTTTTTTCCTATGAAAATGTGGCATATGAAATTTAAGTACAACAGGTCAGTTCAGTTCAGTCGCTCAGTCATGTCCGACTCTTTGCGACCCCATGAATTGCAGCACACCAGGCCTCCCTGTCCATCACCAACTCCCGGAGTTCACTCAGACTCACGTCCATCGAGTCCGTGATGCCATCCAGCCATCTCATCCTCTGTCATCCCCTTCTCCTCCTGCCCCCAATCCCTCCCAGCATCAGAGTCTTTTCCAATCAGTCAACTCTTCGCATGAGGTGGCCAAAGTACTGGAGTTTCAGCTTTAGCGTCATTCCTTCCAAAGAATACCCAGGACTGATCTCCTTTAGGATGGACTGGTTGGATCTCCTTGGAGTCCAAGGGACTCTCAAGAGTCTTCTCCAACACCACAGTTCAAAAGCATCAATTCTTCGGCACTCAGCCTTCTTCACAGTCCAACTCTCACATCAATACATGACCACAGGAAAAACCATAGCCTTGACTAGACAGACCTTAGTCGGCAAAGTAATGTCTCTGCTTTTGAATATGCTATCTAGGTTGGTCATAACTTTTCTTCCAAGGAGTAAGCGTCTTTTAATTTCATGGCTGCAGTCACCATCTGCAGTCATATGAGTTAATAAATATTTTTTTTTAACGAATGTCTTTTTTGATTAAAAAAACCTAAGAAACTGTCATCTTGAGTCAATGAAACTTACTGAAAAGGAGATCCATTTGCAGTGGCCTATAGTTTTTCTATAATTCTGTCCTTAGGGACCCATGATATGGGCTCCATTTATTATTAATAAGGTTACCCATTGACTGTATAATTTCATCTTTCCAGTAGCAAGTTCCCCTTGGATGGTACCTTATTGAGAATGAACTTAATGTTATTTTCTTCAAAGCAAATCATGTAGGGTCAACATTTCATTAATCAGTTTTCATTGTATCATGCTTCTTGTTATACATTTCCTTTGTAGCAACTCAGTTTCATTAGACATGAACATTTAATTCTTCTTTTGGATTTGTAGGTTTCAAAAATAATCTTCATTCATGTTGACAGGCCTCCTATAATTCTAAGGTCGGGTGTGGGCAGTTTACTCTGTTTTAGTTACTTTATCTGTCCTGCTAGATATGAAGCCACATTATGAAGCTGCTGTCAGTCACAGCACTGTGTAATTGCTGATGGAGGTGCCTTTAAGGGTTCTTTTTTTGTTTATACAGGCATGCCAGAATCGCTCCTATACTGTTCCCTGCATGATCCAGTCAGCCCTTGCCCAGCTGGTTATGTAACAAATAAGGTATGTTCTCAGAAGGTCCTTCAAGGCTGAAGCTTTGTCTCAGGAAGTCAGCCCATTGGCTCTCTCAGATGCAAGGATTCCACTGCCTGGGATGCTGATCCATTCCAGATCCCTTTATGCCTTCTCTCTGTTTGTATGACTATAGTGGGATGGTGTGGTTTATAGGGCAGCCCACCGATGAGTTAAGGTAAGGAATGTATCCTCAGCTTTCTCACTGTTGCCAAAAATTTGGGAGGAGAGAAAGGTCAAGTACACGCCCAAAAAAGAAATTGCTATAATGGTAGGAAAAAATACTCTTTTGGTGCCATGCTTTATATGCAGTTTTAACAACCTCAGGAAAAGTAGGGAAAGTTGCTAATGAGTGTTATCACATGTATAACTGTATATAGTAGGACTTCAGTATAATACTGCTGTTTAGAACAGAATTTGAAAAATCTGGATCCATAGCCAGAGATTTTAGCTAATCAAAACCGTATCCAAAGGACTTCATTAAAAGTTTTAATTGGAGATATGGCCCCATTGCTTTGTCCCAGAGGACAATGTTCTGGAAAGACTTCAGTATATACTGCTACTTCACAAACAGTTACTTTTTCTTCACCCACTTTATTGATATCAACAAGGTCTATTAATCTTACCTAAAATACCTTTTTAAAAATTTGTCTTCTGTTTTATACTTCTTTCTATTTTGCAATTTAAATTCAAAAGAAAATTTTGACCTTGCTTATTCCATTTATAAGGGAGAACGGATTCATTCAAACAGTGTTATGCAGGATGAAAAAGATTGTATGTGGTCCTCCAATTATGTACATCTTTTCTAAGAAGAGAGATGCTGTAGGGGAAGCAGTAACCAAAGGAACATACAGAGATTCTTGTATACTACGAGATTTATGTCTTTGCATATAATTCTGTATCTAACTATGTCTAATGAGTAAACATGTATTAAACATTCATCATGTGTGAGGCCCAGACTGTGTATGGACCTAACAAAAGCAGAAGATATTAAGAAGAGGTGGCAAGATCTTCACAACCCAGATAATCATGATGGTGTGATCACTTACCTAGAGCCAGACATCCTGAAACGTGAAGTCAAGTGGGCCTTAGGAAGCATCACTACAAACAAAACTAGTGGAGGTAATGGAATTCCAGTTGAGCTATTTCAAATCCTAAAGATGGTGCTGTGAAAGTGGTGCACTCAATATGCCAGCAAATTTGGAAAATTCAGCAGTGGCCACAGGACTGGTAAAGGTCAGTTTTCATTCCAATCCAAAGAAAGGCAATGCCAAAGAATGCTCAAACTACTGCACTATTGCACTCATCTCACACACTAGTAACGTAACGCTCAAAATTCTCCAAGCCAGGCTTCAACAATATGTGAACTGTGAACTTCCAGATGTTCATGTTGGTTTTAGAAAAGGCAGAGGAACCAGAGATCAAATTGCCAACATCAGTTGGATCATTGAAAAAGAACGAGAGTTTCAGAAAAACATCTATTTCTGCTTTATTGACTATGCCAAAGGTTTTGACTATGTGGATCACAATAAACTGTGGAAAATTCTGAAAGAGATGGGAATACCAGACCACCTGACCTGCCTCTTGAGAAACCTGTAAGCAGGTCAGGAAGCAAGAGTTAGAACTGGACATGGAACAACAGACTGGTTCCAAATAGGAAAAGGAGTACATCAAGGCTGTATATTGTCACCCTGCTTATTTAACTTATATGCAGAGTACATCATGAAAAACGCTGGGCTGGATGAAGCACAGGCTGGAATCAAGATTGCTGGGAGAAGTATCAATAACCTCAGATATGCAGATGACACCACCCTTATGGCAGAAAGTGAAGAAGAACTAAAGAGCCTCTTGATGAAAGTGAAGGAAAGTGAAAAAGTTGGCTTAAAGCTCAACATTCGGAAAACTAAGATCATGGCATCCAGTCCCATCACTTCATGGCAAATAGATAGGAAAACAGTGGCTGACTTTATTTTGGGGGGCTCCAAAATCACTGCAGATGGTGACTGCAGTCATGAAATTAACACACACTTACTCCTTGGAAGAAAAGTTATGACCAACCTAGACAGCATATTAAAAAGCAGACACATTACTTTGCCAACAGAGGTCCATCTAGTCAAGGCTATGGTTTTTCCAGTAATCTTGTATAGATGTGAGAGTTGGACTATAAAGAAACCTGAGTGCCGAAGAATTGATGCTTTTGAACTGTGGTGTTGAAGACTTTTGAGAGTCCCTTGAACTGCAAGGAGATCCAACCAGTTCATCCTAAAGGAAATCAGTTCTGAATATTCATTGGAAGGACTGATGTTGAAGCTGAAACTCCAATATTTTGGCCACCCGATGTAAAGAACTGGCTCACTTGATAAGACCCTGGTGCTGGGAAAGAGTGAAAGCGGAAGGAGAAAGGGATGACAGAGGATGAGATGGTTGGATGGCATCACCGACTCAGGGGGCATGAGTTTGAGTAAACACTGGGAGTTGGTGATGGACAGGGAGGGCTGGCGTGCTACAGTCCATGGAGTCGCAAAGAGTTGGACACGACTGAGTTACTGAACTGAACTGAATTGAAACATTTATAATGTGTGAGGCCCAGACTGTGTTTGGGGCACAACCATAATAATAGATACTTGGTTCAGACAAATATAGAATGGTGTGATAAAGGCTGTCTTCTCTATGAAAGAAATAAATACAAACTGCTGATCGAGTTTTTAAGAGTGAGCAATTGATTATGCCTAGTAAAGTTTGGGGAACACAGTAGAGAAAATGGCATCTAAACTCTTATGTCTTGAATAGTATTTTACCAGGCAAAGAAGTAGGGGAAGGCCATCTCAATCAAAAGGAACAATGTGTTGAAAGACAAAAAAATCAGTCTGTGGTATAGTCAGAAACAGCATGGGGTGGAAGAGAGAGAAAGACTGGGATTCTGGAAAAGTAGTCACAGAATTCTTGGGCGATAACTGCGGAGTTGGCTTGAATGGACATTGAAGGACACTATGAGCTCTCAGGTCCTTAGAAAATGTGGAATATGGTATGGGAAACCTCTTTACCCACCATGTCTAGAAGATTGAATTGCCACCACCTCTCCAGCTGTAAAGAAGAACTGAATTTAGAATTGCTTTAATCATGTTATTATTTTCTTTTTGTTTGCTAATTCCTCTCACCTTGTTCCATGGCAGTCAGTGTCTGTGTGGGGTGTTGGAGGACGAGTAGAAATGACTGCCTCCAAGTTCATGGCCATTCAGCAGGCCCTTCAGCCAGACTGGTTCCAGTGCATTTCAGATGGAGAGGCAACTTGCAATGAAGCAACTTCCATAAAAAGAGCCAGAAAGTCTGTTGACCGAACGCTTCTCTTCCTGGATAACTGTCTGAAGCTACAGGAAGAGTCAGAGGTAAAGCCGTACCTTTCTCCTGGGAACTCTAGCTAATTTACATTCCGTGATACCGCCCTTTCTGCCCCTCCTCCTGTTTCTTGCTCCTCACTTCTTGGTCTCTTTTACTCTCCTGGGTTTTTTTCTTCTCTGAATGCTTTATTGCTCATTAGGATGTCTTAGGCTCTCTTTTAATGCCACACTATATGTTCTCTCTGGAAAACTCCCCTTAGTTTTAATTGCTGAAAATTCTAAAATTGTGTGTATGATCAAGATCACTTTCCTAGCTTCAGAGTTACACAGCCACAGGCCTTTGCTACGTTCTGTCACTAGACTGTTCCTCTCATGCACCTCAGACTCAGAGGCAACAAACTCAGTATCTCCTCTCCTCACACCTGCTCTTCCTTGGCTCTCCTTCAGCACTCTTCTCCCTGTGTGACAGTCCCTAGCTCCTCTGCCCAGAGATTTGAGTCTTTCAAGACACTTTTTAGTATCCAGTTAATATTCAGCTGTTCACTCCACCCTGACTCCAGTTCCCTCCATAGGTCTGCAACATGCCCCTTCTGGCTCTGTATCCTGAAGGCATAGTAACCTCATCATCTCGTGAGCTGGGGAAGATGAAGCTGTAGTAGTGAATAAGGGGTCCTGATAGCAGAGTTAATAAAGCTGGAAAGGAAGGCATGCATTAGGAGAGAGCAGAGGAGGTGGGAGAATGGGAGGCAGCGATCAGAGGAGAGACTTTTAGTGTCTGGTCATTTGTGTGGAGTAATCCTGAGCCACTAGCAGGCCCCACTGTGGCAAAGCACATGGAGTTTGAGAAAGATCATTATTTTGAGTTTACTAATAAAAAATGTACATCGGCTAATCAACTTAATATACATGAAATAATTAGGGGACGCTTACTTGTCATTCTGATAGAACTCTCAGTATCTGAGTAAGGGTTCAGCGTGGGGACATTGCTGCGGCTCTGAATTGTTAGCTCTGCTAACAGTTATTTGCTAGCAATTGTTTTCGGCCGGTAATTATCCTTGTAGGATGAGTAATGTTTGGATGAGTAGAAAGGAGGACAGGGAGTGTGACAGAGTGTGATTATTAGGAAGGCTAGATGAGCCTCAAATCCCTCTTGTGTGTTGTCGGCCACACTGTTTCACCTTGTTCTTGTGGGTTGGGCAAATGCTCGGGTCCCTCTCTGTCCCCCTTATGCTCTTGTCTTGACATAATTAATGATAGTGCCCCCTTTTAAGTGTGCTCCATTTTAGACAATACGGTCATACTTTTTTTTAATTTACTTATTTATTTGGCTGCATCGGGTCTTAGATGTGGCACGCAGGATCTTTGGTTGTGGTGCGCAGGCTTTCTAATTGTGGTGTGCAGGCTTAGTTGCCTGGCAGCAAATGGGGTCTTACTTCCCTGGCCAGGGATTGAACCTGTGTCTCCTGCATTGCAGGGCAGATTCTTAACCTCTGGACTACCAGGCAAGTCCTTGGTGGTTACACTTCTTATACCTGTGAAAATGAGTTCCTAGATGGGGCTGTGCCAGTCACGTAAAGAAACAGGCCTGTGTAACTGTGTGCTTTGTATGTCTGCAAGCATCTTTTCCTCTCCCTGTGATTTCTTCCACTTATCCATTGAATCCTCTTATTCTGAATGCCCTTAAGTATCGAAGCTCCTCAAGATTCTGTCGTCAGCTTTCCTTCCTTCTGCGTGTGTTCCCGAGGCCGCGGATGGTAAATAGGTTTCATCCCAAGGTGCTCAGAGCTGTGCACAGTGCGGCAGGGTGAGGAGAGTCTCTTGGCTGTGTCTAGCATGGCAGCAGGCGAGGGGAGTGGCAGGCCTGTGCCAATCACCTGCTGCTGTCTAGCCTGGGCAGTCACACCAGTATATACATTGCCCTAACTTTTATTCCGTATCTTCAGTGACTGATACCTCAAACTCAGAATGCACAAAACAGAATAATCATCTTCCCTCACCTTCCACTGGTGTCCTAGGATTCCCTGTCTTGGCTCTTCTCATCATCTCCCTGGACATCTGAAATAGGACCCAGGAGTTGTCCTGTTTTTGTCTTTGTCCTCCCCCAGGAAGCTAATCAATCAGGTTGTGTTGAGTTGTTGATTGTTCCTCCTGACGAGGTTGCAGATCCTCTCTCTCCACTTCACTCCATCGCTGCTGCCTCAGCCCAGATCCTCTTCGTCTTCCCCAATGATTCAAGTCATCTCTACTCCATCCTTTAACCACACTCACCCTCGGTTCACTCTCCGCACAGCAGCTGAAGTCTTCTTTCTGGAGGAATAGTCTGATTATGTTCTTCCTGCTTAAACCAAGAAGCAGGAGGAACATAGCCTTTTAGCCTCTTTATAGCCTTCCAGGCTCCCTTCCCACCCACTTCTATCGAAGAGCCACTGTTGATTGGTATTTTTCCTTGTAAACCTTATTTTTTATAGTTGCATACACATAATTGTTACATATCTGCATGCCTCTGGTTTTTATTACATGAATATGATCATCTTTTCAGGAATTTGCTTGTTTTTGGTCTTGAAATTATTTTATATATATTATATTATGTATATATTACTATGCATTCTGCTTTCTTTTTAAAACAGCTGTGTAGAAAGCCATACTATGAACATATTATACTTTACTTAGCCTCTACTCTATGATGGATGTTTAGCCTGATTCCAGTTTTTCATTATTCTAAACATCTTTGCTTCATATGTACCAAAAATAAACTTTGGTGCATATGAATAAATATATTTGTAGGTGATATTCTTAGAAGTGGAATTTTAGAATGTATAAAGATAAAAGTATTGGCATTTTGGTAAATGTTGTATGCTTGCCCTAGCAAGAGGCTGAACCAGTTTTTATTCTCTGTAGTTGTCAGGGTGTGTAAGTACCATTTCTCTAACCCTTTTACCTCCACTATGTTGCTTTTTATCTTTTGACCTTTCTATCAGTGTGATGGGCAAAAATGGTATGTAATTATTTCCAGGTTTAATTTCCTTGTGAGGTTTAGTAAGCTCTCCGGATGTGTTTTTCTGAAGTTCACATTCACATATTTGCCTAGATGTCTGTAGGGTTGTCCTTTGCTTAGAGGATTTATTGGAGCTTTGTCCATGGTGTAGACATTTATCTATCCCTCCAAAGAGTACGTTCCCCTTTACCTTTGTTGATAGTATATTTCACTGGGGATTTTTTTTTAATATTTCTGTGCTCAATTATGTCTGCCTTTTCCTTTTCCTTTTCCTTTTCCTTCCGAAGCTTTATCTTGCTTTGGAAGGCCTACCTTATCATAAGAGTATAAAAATACTAAATCTGTTTTTCTAATACTTGTATAACTATATTTTTATGCTTAGATCTTTAGGGCCATCTGGAATTTATGTTTGAGAATGGTGTACAGTACTGATTTTTGTTTTATCTTTTTCCAAATGGGCAATCAGTTGTCCCAGCCAAACCCAGTGTCTTAGTTCCTAATGTTATTTATAGCTAAGAGATTTTTTTTTACCCCAAACTTTAAACTTTTTATTTTGCTTTAGGGTATAGTTAATTAACAATGTTGTGATAGTTTCAGATGAACAGCAAAGGGACTCAGCCATACATATATACGTGTCCGTTCTTTCCCAAACCCCACTCCCACCAAAGCTGGCACATCACATTGAGCAGTTCTATGGGCTATATGGTAGGACCTCGTTGGTTATCCAGTTTAAATATAGCAGTGTATACATGACCTTCCCAAAGTCCCTAACTGTCCCTTGCCCTGGCAACTGTAAGTCTGGCTTCTAAGTCTGTGAGTCCTAAGAGATTTAGAGGTAGGCTGCCATCTATGGGGTCGCACAGAGCCGGACACGACTGAAGCGACTTAGCAGCAGCAGCAGAAGAGTAGACCAGGAGAACCATTTCTACAAATGAAAGCTGTTGCTTTTGTTCTTTTCCTCTTATATCTGGCGGGTGTGTGTTTAAGCTAAAGCATGACTGCCTATGTTGATTGTCTCAGTTTCTCTTCAGTCTTTTCTTACCTCGTTGAGTGGCTTTCATATTGTGTTCTTTGGAGCCCTTAACGTTCTCAGCAAGGAGAGTGTGCCATCCCCCTGCATGCTTCAACTGAGATCTCGTCTCTCCAGGGGGCTTCTGGTAACTAATGCTCATTTAAACAGAGGTCTCCACTACTGGAAACAATTAAAAATGTTCAATCCTTTCTCACCTTAGGTCCTCCAGAAAAGTTCGATCATTGGAGTGATTGAAGGTGGAGACGTGACAGAGGAGAGGCTGAGGTCGGCTCGAGAAACAGCCAAGCGGCCGGTTGGCGGCTTCCTTCTGGATGGCTTTCAGGGGAATCCAGCGACCCTGGAGACTAGACTGCACTTGCTGTCATCAGTCACTGCGGAGCTGCCTGAGGACAAACCGAGGCTAGTGTTCAGGAGGATGCAGGCCAAGCCTGGTGGGCTCCAGAATGTGTAGTGTAGTATGCAGTCTCTACATGGGCGTGTCTTTTGATGTTTTGATTATGTTCTTTCCAGGCTGAGTCTGCTTGGGGGAGTTTCCATCAAGGCCGTCTGGCCTTTGATTTTAGAATGTAGGACAGAGGACGGTGCCATGTGAGTTAGTTTATTTGATTCTTATAAGTGAGGGCAAGTGTTATATTATTCTCCCTCATTCTTGTGCCAAATATAAATAATATTCTTTATTTATTATAACCTGGCTGCTGCTATTGCTAAGTCACTTCAGTCGTGTCCGACTCTGTGCGACCCCACAGACGGCAGCCCACCAGGCTCCGCTGTCCGTGGGATTCTCCAGGCAAGAACACTGGAGTGGGTTGCCATTTCCTTCTCCAATGCATGAAAGTGAAAAGTGAAAGGGAAGTCGCTCAGTCGTGTCCAACTCTTAGCAACCCCATGGACTGCAGCCCACCAGACTCCTCCGTCCGTGGGATTTTCCAGGCAAGAGTGCTAGAGTGGGGTGCCATTGCCTTCTCCATCAATTATAACCTGGAGATAGGTAGAAAGTCACGTGGAACTCTGGCCTTAATCACAGAAAGCTGAGGACAGATCTGGGGTCCTCAGTGGAATGAAGACGGGTGCTATCAATAAGGACCTTTAAGAGGTTCTTAGATTTGAGGCAGGTAGTGAGGAGGAGTATGTTTTGAAATCAGGGGAACTGGCAGCCTAAGTGGGGCTGGCTGTTTCCATCCACCACAGGATTCACTCTGTGCTGGAGAGAAGAGTGATCTGCAAGATTTTAAGGCAAAAAAAAAAAATCTGTAAGTTTATGCGTACAGCTGATGTCTTACCAGACTATCCACATTTTTTTTCTTTTTTTTTTTTAAAGACTGTAGTCTTTTATCCCAGTTGGTATGAATATTCATGCTTTTTTTCCTGCAGATACATTAAGAAGTTTGATTATGGGGTAATGCTTATACCCCTCGGGCTGATGAGTAATATTATGTGTGCTGTGCTTAGTCACTCAGTTGTGTCGACTCTTTGCAGTGCTATAGACTGGAGCCCGCCACGCTCCTCTGTCTATGGGATTCTTCAGGCAAGAATACTGGAATGGGTTGCCATGCCCTCCTCCAGGGGATCTTCCCAACCCAGGGATTGAACCCAGGTCTCCCACATTGCAGGCAGATTCTTTACCTGTAATGGTCTGAGCCACCTGGGACACCTTGAGTGATATACATATGTATGTAATTTTACTACTTTTTAAAAAAAGTCCAGGTATAGCTTGCAGTTAAGTATATGGATTTTAGGCATGCCTTGATGAATTTTTATTCCTGTATATGCTTGTAAACACCAGCCAGAACGAGATATTTCCAGCACCCCAGCCAGCATTCTCCCCACCCTCGCCCCAGTTTTATCCTAGCCCTCTGTGTTCATTGCTTTCCCTCCTGTGCTTATTTCATTCGGGTGCAGATGACAATTCAGCACTAGTATTTCTAGTCATTTTCTGGACTTCTTCTGAATTAAATGCTCACAGATGTCTGTTACTGGATTTGAAAGCTGGGATTGTTTTTCTTTCTCTAAGTGTGTAGAAATGCCAGCTTCAGTTGGAGAGGAGTTCTAAAAACATGACATTACTTGAAGGAAACTGTAGTCAGAAAAACCAGCATATATTTAAGGGTTCTGGTTGTTTAATATTACATAAGCCTTTTTTTGGACTTCTTTTAGGAATCAGGGAGTCTATAAGCTTTTCTCTGCCAGTTTATAAAAGGGACTATGAGTAGAAAAACAAACATAAAAAATAGCAGCCAGCCAGCCCTGATCTATTACATCTCACCATCTTGTTTTAGTGGCAAAACCTAGTTGAATATTATTAACACTCTCAGAATGCATTACCTATTGCCTCTAGAAATACCATCTCATTCCACCATGCAGACATTTTGTTAATGGAGAAAATATAAAGAAGCATAAAGAAAGCTAACTAGATTCTTGGATCCTGTGGGCAGAGTTGACATTCCGAGAGTAAGAATTGCTTTGTAAATGGAGCTATGAAGAATACAGTAGGTAAAAATGTCTTTCTTGAGCCAACAATGAAAAAGAATTATAAGCAAAGTATAGTTAAAACATGGAAGAGTATTTGAAGGGGAAATAAAGCACACAGGTTTGCACTGAAAAAAAAATCATATGCAGTGGATAGAAAGGCTACAGAGTTCAGTCCAAGACTCTGGAGATTGTTTCAGAAGGGATGAGGGGGAAAGAAAACTAACCCTTATTAGCTTCTCTTTGGAGTCAGAAACTACACTCTGCTTTTTCAAGTACATCATTCATCCTCACAGCCAGTCTATGAGACGTGTGTTCTTGCTTTTGTTTTTAAAATGGGAAAACTAAAACTCAGAGAGGTTAAGAAACCTTCCCAAAATAACACAGCAAGTAAATAAATGGCAGAGCTGGGATTCCAGTCCAGGTTTCTGCCGCCAGAGCTCTGTAGTCTTTCTGCCACACCTCTTTATCTGCTGCCTGCCATGCTAACCAGGACTTTCATCATTATTACTGTTAATGCCCTCTGGAAAGACTCTGATTTCATTCCTGGCGTTGTCCTCATGTCACTGTATGTATTACTTTCACAGGCTCATCTGTGGTGTTAGCCGGCCAGATGAGGTGCTCGAGTGTATTGAAAGAGGAGTGGACTTATTTGAGAGTTTTTTCCCTTATCAAGTGACAGAGCGGGGATGCGCCCTGACTTTCAGCTTTGATTACCAGCCGAATCCTGAAGAGACATGTAGGTCTTTTGAAGTTAATCTCTGTGTCACCCTTAAATTCTTTCTATTTCCTATCAGCTTTTGGCTTGAGTCACAAACCAGAAATACGTGCATACTGTAAAGCCAGCCATTTATAAAACTACGTCTTTGTTTCTTATCTGTACACCCCGGCATGTTGGCACACAGAACCAGGCACTTAATACTACATACATAGCTCATCAATATTCGGAAGTGATTTTTGCAGGGAGCAGAACCAAGAAAAACAAAACCTCTTCTATTAACAGCCAGAAAAAAAGAACATTCAGAGTGAATGAATAGTGATGAAAATCTGAGAAAAGAAAACCTTTGAACTGCTTGGTAAAAGTTAATTCGTTTTTTCACAAAGGAGTTCTTGTCTGTTTTTTGCAAACCTCATGCTAAAATACAGGGAGTCTCACCCCCTCTGATCTTAGTGTTACTTTGCTTTTTTTTTCATACTGAGATGTGAAAGCTGTTTTCCTCTGCTAATGTTGCTTTGAAGCACTGCCATTTGCTTTTATTGTTTAGTTATTCAGAAGTCAAGAAAATCAGTTTCAGATCCTAATGTTTAGCTGGCAATGGAAAAGGAACTGGGAGACAGACTTTGGGTTGGGGTCCCTTGAAGTGTGTCTGCAGTGTTTCAGGAGAGTGTTGTGGGCCCATTTGCCCTCTGGCCTTCAGCGTGTGCTTCCCTTTCCCGCCTGCTGCTCCCCTTAAATTTGAGTAGGGTCAGAGACTCTTTCAAAGGCTCCTTTTATTCCCTGCAAGTGATGAAAATGTCATTCAGGATTTGTTACACTTCTGTAACACAACTTAAACATTAATCTAAATGGAATTACTTCTGGAAACAAAATCAATCAAGTTGATCAAATTCTTAAGCAGAGGAGGGCTGGTTTACTATGTTTTAGACAGACTAGAACATGTACCATAGGTGTACTATATAGGTGTACATGTACTAGATAGGTGTACCATAAACACCTTATAAATGTTCATGGCTTCATTTACAAGTGAAATTATTTCTGCCAGCACATAGGTGATTGTTAGTCATTCTGTACTGTGAATATGCAAAGCTCTACAGAGAACCTGGTGTTGAATTCTCTGGAACAAACAAGTTCCTTTTGGGCCAGAGAAAGCCAGATTTCTTCATGATTGGAAAAACTGAGTTTAAACATTTTTATTAAAGTATTATTATGAATCATATTTGTGTATGTGCATAGTAAATTGGAGCTTTTTGCCAATTACAGAGTGAAAATTCCACAAGAATTAGTTGCCTGATGTAGGCAGTAATTTCCCCAGTGACAAGGACTTTTCAAAAGCCAGGGTTTTATTATGGTTTTCCACATCAGCGTGCCAATAATGGCAGCAAAATTAGAATAGCCATGGGCTCAATGCTCAGGTTACATCGCTTTTTCCTTTCACCTGGGTGAATTTACCTTCCTGGGACCATCTGCCCATTTTCCTTAGGCCTAACATTGTCATTACTCCTTCCCAGAAATACTTCTCTACTTGCACTCTGGCTGGCTCTTTGCATAGTAACTAGTGTTTCTCTTGCAATTCCAGCAATGTTCTTACTTAAAGCAAAGAGTTCAAGGGAACAACTCAAATTCCCATTTAATTCTGGATTAACTGAGTTCCCTGGAGGGCCAGAGTCTCCATACAGAATACATAAATTAAAACCATATTCTACTTTTAATCGGTAATAGAGGCAGTTACAAAGCCCAATGAATTTGCACGTACATTATGATAAGACGACTCCAACACACAGACACACACATTTATTCTTTCCCTCCCCCTCTGTCTTATACGCACACAAACATACACACACCCAGCTGGTTTTTTAAAAATCATTCCTTAAGAGTAAGATTGTAAGATATGTACTTGTAGCCATATTTTGCTAGACATAGTTGAATCTCCAGTTTTTGATACTATAGATTACAGGTCAGTGATCACCTTGTTACAGGTTCCTATTTTTAATGTGGGTGCATTTCCTTAAGATAAGTTCTAAGGAGTGGAATTACAGGGTCAAACGACCTGAAATAGTAACTAAAACAAAAATTCTCCCAGTGACCCCTCTTTATCTGACCTTCATTCAAGACTTCTTATTGGTTTGCCCTCAGTATTACAACAAAATGGAACACAGGAAGAAATAAAATATGTGGATCAAACAAAGAAAAGTAAAACAACCAGTTGCAACCAAGAAATGACATCATATGAAATTAACCTAAAGGAAAAAAAGT
The DNA here is from genome assembly GCF_032405125.1 of Capricornis sumatraensis. Classification (NCBI taxonomy): domain Eukaryota; kingdom Metazoa; phylum Chordata; class Mammalia; order Artiodactyla; family Bovidae; genus Capricornis; species Capricornis sumatraensis. The sequence goes on from NC_091069.1 coordinate 165,237,911, forward strand.
AAGGATTGTTTTTTTAAATTTGATTTCTGTCTTTTTAATTTCAGTCTGTTTTAAAAGTTTTATGTAACTGTTCCCTTCTCAGTTTATGAGTTCATAAAATATTTATAGTTGGACATTGTTTGGGCCTTCTCAAATTCAGTGCTAGCAGAACTCTTTTTTTTCCCCCCTGTGGATGAATTTGTGTACTTTGTCTTGTCAGAAAACTGAGGCTTGATAACTAATGTTTTAGAAGAGCTGTCAGGAGGATTAGACCAAATCCACTGTTTGGTGTTTCTTATAATTACTTTAAATAATGACAGTGTAAAATAAGAATTTCAAGATAAAGTACAACAAGATTTTTAAATTTTAAGGAATTTAAGCCATCTTGGTTATACACAAATTATAAATCTGAAATAAAGTATTTGCCTCTATAAAGACTAAACTATCTTGTAACTTTGTATTTGGCCAAAAGTGGAAATAATCAGTGAACAAGTGAGTGGTTTTTCTGGAACTTGGTATGCTTGTTTTAATGCTGGGGTATTTTTGGTCTTATGTAAAGGGACATTTTAGGGACTCAGACTTATTTATTACTATCTAGTAACAGTACAAACTTGAAAATTTATGAAAGAATATGAAATTCCTAGTTCTTCTTTCTGTAGCGACTTCTTGATTGTAGGTCTAAAATGCTGATGCTTACCATATTTGATTTACTGAAAAATAGCCAAGGAGATTCGTTTCTGTTTTTAAAAAGCTAGGGTGATATGAATGGTTACTACTAAAATTCCCTTTGCATTGTAGAAGTCATTGGAAACTGCTATATTTATCAGCAATAGACTTGAAGCTTTGGAGATTTGGCATTCAGATTGTGGTTCTGCTCATGACTGTGTGACTTTGGTCAAGTCACTTACCTTCTTTTTAATAGCTGATAAAAGATAGTACATATAGTGCTTAGCGTGCATCTGTCTGTGTCCTTTACCATATTAACTCATCTAATTCTTGTAACAGCTCTATAAGGTAAGTGCTAATAAGGCATTGTTATTACCTGATTACATTTCGGATGAGAAAACAGACCCAGGGGGAGGTTAAGTGACTTTCCAGAGTTGAGTTGTGAACCAGGAAACAAGCCCAGTTATTGTAGCCCCAGAGCCTTCCCTTTTAGCCCCCTTGGCCAGTCTTCATTGGTAAAGTGACAGGAAAAGTGTCTTTCTCCATGGGTGGTTGCAGAGATTAAATGAGACAGAACATATAGAAGTTTTTTGTAAACTGCAAAAGCTCTGCAAGTAAAAGGTCATACCATCTCTTCTAATATTATAGTTCTGATGGCAAGTGGGAGAAGAGTGTCATTTGTCAGAACCGCGTCTCCTCACATTTCTGTGTGCCTTTCAGTGTGACTAACCGTGCTCAGCAGGAGGCAGCGAGCATGTGACTCTGCTGCTGCTCCTTGGTAAGCCTTGGTCTAGGAGGCTGTATCCATCAGAGCCGGACTTCTGAATCTGCTGGCCCGCTGTGCTCCCCATTACCTTTTGGCTACATTGCCCTCTTCAGCAGGTGCCTGGCACTACGTTTGCTAGTCGTGTTACTAACTGTTGGTTATGTGCCAGCAGAATAGGTGGTCTGGGTTGTCAGTTTCTTGTGGAATATCATTGTAACTTCCTTCCTCAGGTACCAGGAGGACTTCAGTCCTCTCGTGAGAGGGTGTTCCTGTTACTGCTGTAAGAACCACACTCGTGCATACGTCCACCATCTGTTGGTGACCAACGAGCTGTTGGCTGGCGTCCTGCTTATGATGCACAACTTTGAACACTACTTTGGATTTTTCCACTCCATCCGGGAAGCGCTGAAAAGTGACAGACTGGCTCAGCTGAAAGAGCTCATCAGCCGGCAAGCCTCCTGAGACGTGGCAGTCTGACTCTTCACGTCGAGCCTGTACCACAGTTGTGATGTGTGAAGAAGAGGGCCAGAAGTGATCATAACTTTAAACTTTAATCACTTAGTTTTGAGATTGAAGTCTGCTTAAAGTAGGAACATCTGTACTGAGCTCTGCCCACATGAGGCTAAAGAGACTTCTTATGACTGAAATGACCTAGATTGATCAGAAGAAATTAAAACATGACCTTTCATATTTCTACAAATAGAGATTTGTTTAGTCAAAGATAAAAAGCTTTAGATATAAGAGGACAGCCTTGAAGTGGGGATGATGAGAATCTGAGGGTTCACTGAGTTGGATTGGAACTTGAGATGATTGGTCATAAGTCGCATGACCTCTGTGGACATGTGCCTGCTGACCAAGAGAAATCTAGCTGATTCAAGAGTTTTCTTCATTTTAATCCTAATATTCTCAGGGGCCTCTTTTGGATTATTCTGCCTCCCAAGCTGTCCTGGCAGTGCAGTCAACCAGAAATGACTCTTGTGACTTCACCAGACTCACATCTCCATGGAATGTGGAGCTCTCACATTGCTCCAATGACCAGTTGGTGCAGGGCACACTCTTCGTTTGACCATATGGTCTTTCTGTGACTTGCCTCCCTAAAGTCACCGCAGTTGCCTGTGTGGAGCTCAAAGTTTGCATTGCAGCTTTCATCTGGTCATACAGATCCATGGTGGTCTGCCTTTCAGGCTCATTCATAGTCAAGCCACATAATGACTGAAGTTCCATCACTTGGGGAGATTCAGTCACTGTGTGTTCACTTGGATGGAGCCCTGGCCTGGCTCTTCGGGAACTGGGTTTCAGTTACTTAGCTGTAACATTTGGGCACATGTCACTTAACTTCCCCATTCCTGTTTCCTTCTGAATAATGGGGACAGGCATGGTGAAGAGTACTAGATGAATATCTAAGATTCCATCCAGCTCTTAATATTTGGGGAACAAGAAGTTTTAGATTAGAACCATCGCTTCACATGTATCACTATTGCCCTGATTTAAAATACAGTGGTATCAGGAGTCAGGCAACAGTAGAGATATTTGAGAGCCTAAAAAGAGTTTTGGCCCATGGATTTTAAAGTGGTTGATAAATTGGCATCAGCATGTCCTGAGGCTAGGAAGGCCTTCCCTGATCATATCTCATTCTATGAATTTTTTCTGCTCTTGTCAAGGAATGACATTCATGTTGATGGTATGACAGGTGATTTTTATTTAGAAGTGCTTTTCTATATTTGTCAAGTTTTCTGTAAAAAATACACATATGTGTGTGTTTCACACATAGTTTTTATAAAACAACAGAACCAAAAAGATGCCTTTGTTTTGTTTGTAGGGGTATAAAATATTTATTTTATATTCTTATGCTGTATTTCTCTCTTTGTTCATTTTAGTGGGCATTACTTAACATTGTTTTTAATTATTATGTGGTTACTGTATATTTATATGTTGGGTGCCTATCTATATGGTCTTCTTTTATTAGTGGTTTAAGAATGTACATGAATTCCAAAGTTCCTGAATTTTAGAATTCACAGATACTCCTGTAACCTCTCCTCCAATGAATGGCAAGGGTACTTTTACAAAAGACAGAATTTCTATTCTCAAGAATCTTCTTGTTTTGAAATATATTGGATTGGACTGTTCATATGTTTATATTCCTGTTCAATGTCAAGCCCATTGTTGGAGGAGTATTAATAAATATCCTAGAATCCATATAAAATTTATGAGCTTTATTTGTGTTCAAAACGCTGAAAATTCTGCCCAACTTTGTCCATTTCTTTGGATCTTTTTCTTATTAGCACATTTGAAAGAATATTTCTTTCCTTTAAACTGATTAAAGTCAATAACCAATAAACATTTTTAATTTAAAAAATATACTAATCTGGTTTCCTATAAATAGTAATGCATCTATTAAACAAAACATTAATTTCCATGGTAGCAGAAATGTTCTCCATTAGAAAAGAATTTTTCTACATTGATTCCATGTGTAGTCATTGTTTTCAAGTGTACTCACACTAAATGCAGAATCCAGGAAAGAGATTCAGGGATGCACCTGTCTCTTTACATAATCAGAGGCCTTAAGGCTATGCTAGCACATAATAAAAATAATAGTAATAGCCACAATCTATGCCTGGAGAATCCCATGGACGGAGGAGCCTGGTGGGCTGCAGTCCATGGGGTCGCTGGGGGTCGGACATGATTGGGTGACTTCACTTTCACTTTTCACTTTCACACATTGGAGAAGGAGGTGGCAGCCCACTCCAGTATTCTTGCCTGGAGAATCCCAGGGACGGGGGAGCCTGGTGGGCTGCCGTCTGTGGGGTCGCACAGAGTTGGATACGACTGAAGCGACTTAGCAGCAGCAGCAGCAGCAGCATGGAGTATTTTACTGTGCCAGGCACCTTAGTAAATGCTTTCCACACATATCTCATTGACTCTTACAGCATGGCTATGTGGTGCTGATATTATTCCTAGCTTGAGTTTCAGGAAGATTGAGTTGTCTCCTTGAGCCATACCAGGAATTTCTGGAAGGTTGAGTGGTTTCCCAAAAGCCTGCCACTAGTCAGCTCCCAGGTTAGACTTGGCTCCATCTGACTAAAACTCAAGTTTACCATAGTGCTAGCCTCTTCCTGGTGGCTTGTTACTGAGTTGAAGGGGCTGCAAGAAGCACAGAATGAAGAGAGAAGCCTTCCGGCCCTGAGGTGCAGGGGGCTTCTGGAGCTCAGTCCTGGCTCCCACTGCTCTGCTGGGGAATAGCTGGGACTGGCCTGTGTGGCCCACAGTCCATGTTGACACCTATCGGTCTATAGGTACTTGATGTGAGTTGCCATTCTATGTCCCCTAATTCACCCAAGCCGATTTTGGAGACCATAATCACAACTTGAATGGTACAGAGCGGATTTGGAAATGATAGCTTACAGTGAACGATGTCAGATTTGTGATCTCCGAAATTTTAGCTTTGGGACCAGAGACCAGGCTTGACCACTCAGGGCTCTTGTGTGGCAGAAGAAGTGAAAAGGGGCATGGAAGCTTCTGACATAGACATCAGAAGGGGGCGGAGGGTGCCCCACTCGCTAGTCTAAGCAAGGGAATTACATACTTTTAAAATTAGTTACTACAATAAATCAAAAGAATGTCTCAAGATTGTAAAAATTTTACAGATCCACTCCACAATTTACATTCTAGGAAACAGGATTAGAATTTAATAATAGAAAGATCCTGTCAGACCCATTCCCATAATATACATTCTAAGATATCAGGATTAGTCAGAAGGTTTTCAGGAAGGAGAAACTGTCCTAAAGCAGGATACATTGTTGTTATGTAATCCCTAGTACAGAGTTTAAACTGAGTTGTTTGTTGTATACCAGACCACCTGACCTGCCTCTTGAGAAATGTGTGTGCAGTTCAGGAAGCAACAGTTAGAACTGGACATGGAACAACAGACTGGTTCCAAATAGGAAAAGGAGTACATCAAGGCTGTATATTGTCACCCTGCTTATTTAACTTCTATGCAGAGTACATCATGAGAAATGCTGGACTGGATGAAGCACAAACTGGAATCAAGATTGCTGGGAGAAATATCAATAACCTCAGATATGCAGATGATACCACCGTTATGGCAGAAAGTAAAGAACTAAAGAGCCTCTTGATGGAAGTGAAAGAGGAGAGTGAAAAAGTTGGCTTAAAGCTCAACATTCAGAAAACAAAGATCATGGTATTCGATCCCATCACTTCATGGCAAATAGATGGAGAAAGAGTGGCTGACTTTATTTTGGGGGGCTCCAAAATCACTGCAGATGGTGACTGCAGCCATGAAATTAAAAGACGCTTGCTCCTTGGAAGAAAAGCTCTGACCAACCTAGACAGCATATTAAAAAGCAGAGACATTACTTTGCCAACAAAGGTCCATCTAGTCAAGGCTATGGTTTTTCTAGTGGTCATGTATGGATGTGAGAGTTGGACTGTGAGGAAAGCTGAGTACCGAAGAATTGATACTTTTGAACTGTGGTGCTGGAGAAGACTCTTGAGAGTCCCTTGGACTGCAAGGAGATCCAACCAGTCCATCCTAAAGGAAATCAGTCCTGAATATTCATTGGAAAGATTGATATTGAAGCTGAAACTCCAATACTTTGGCCACCTGATGCAAAGAGCTCACTCATTTGAAAAGACCCTGATGTTGGGAAAGATTGAAGGCAGAAAGAGAAGGGGACGACAGAGGATGAAATGGTTGGATGGCATCACCAACTCAATGGATATGTGTGAGTAAACTCTGGGAGTTGGTGATGGACAGGGAGGCCTGGCTTGCTGCAGTCCATGGGGTCGCAAAGAGTTGGACACGACTGAGCAACTGAATTGGACTTGTATAATCATCACTTTCAGGCTTAAAGAAAAAACTGTTTTATGTGACTAAGGAATGTAGAGAGGAGAAAAAAAAAAGTTTGTCCTTTCCTTCTCCTTGAGAATTCCAGACCCCTATCTCCTCCTCGAGAACCTCAGACCCCTCTCTCCTCAGGGACCCTTGGATTTCTTATCAACCTGCCTAGGAATTGACTCTTTCAGAAAGGGTCAGTCGTTCAGTTGTGTTCAACTCTTTGCAACCCCATGAACTGTAGCCCACCAGGCTCCTCTGTCCATGGAATTCCCGAGGCAACAATAGTGGAGTGGGCAGGATGGCTATCCCCTTCTCCAGGGGATCTTCCTAACCCAGGGATCGAACGTGAGTCCCCCACATTTCAAGCAGATTCTTTACCATCTGAGCCACCAGGGAGAGAGTTTGGGTCTGTGATCAGTTAAAGTGGACTCTTGAGAAATCAGTAGAGTCTGAGGTTTCCTATATGCTTTTGGGGGGGAGGGCGGTGGATATTTTATTATTCTCTGGGAATAAAGGGAAGAGATTTTTTAACACATTTTTCAAACTAAATATTTGTGTAATTAAAGAATTTTAATAAAATTTCAAACAAAGGCCATCAAAAGGTCAAGATTAGAGTGTGTAAGCAACCATCTTCTCCAGGATGTTTTTTTTCTGTTGAAGCAGCTTGGAGCTCACTGAGAAACCACAGAGTTAAATGATTATCCTGTGCCTTCCTGATTAGGAACAGGCTGCTCTCTGCAGTTTGATTAGTCTCGCTCATAGCGACAGGATTACAGCTTATTAAAACTGACAGTGCTGTGTAGGGCAGGGAGCCAGGAAGGTCAAACTTACATGCTGAGCCAGCCACCAGCAAGGCTCTGCCTTTACCTGAAGGTTTGGTGTAATTGGCATTCACTGTAATAGGCTTTTTCTCATTTCTTTTATTTTTTTTCGCCCTTTAGGTCTCTTACTCGTTTTACACCTTTTGTCTCCCTTCTTCCTCATGGGAATCCCTAACTTATGACCATATAACCAAATTAATAGATGGGCAAATCAGAAAAGAAAGTCCAGTTGTACTAGTGTGAAGTGAGGTAACTATATACATCCTCATTACCCACAGCAGTCCTGATTTAGGTGTATGGTCCAGGCATCATTACTAATAGCACCCCTTTTACTCTCAGAAGTGCCCAAGTTTGGCCAAGTTATGTGGTCACCCTAACGTGAGTGGTGGGGATGGTCAAACGGGAGCAGATGCCCCCTCCAAACAGGACGGCTGCTACCCACCTCTCGCTAATTGCTGTGGATCCAGTGTCGCCACATCTTCCAGTCTTTCAGAGTAGCCAACAAATCTGGATTTTCAGATAAATGCTTTTTTTTTTTTGCATTTTCATCATAATTTATTATTGTTTATTTTATTACTAGAGTATAATTGCTTTACAACATTGTGCTAGCTTCTGCTGTAAAACAAAATGAATCAGCTGTAAGTATACATATACCCCCTCCCTGAGCCTCCCCCTCCAGCCCACCCCTCTAGGTCATCACAGAACACTGAAACTCACAACTTGTAAATGCTGGATCAATTTTTAAAAAAAATATTCTGCTAGTCAGGCAAAACCTAAGTGTGCCTAGTTTGCAAACCTTGGTTTAGAATCTGGAGGGAAGACTGGCATCTTTAACATTTAAAAGTTTTTCAGTGATGCATCAACATATACAGAAAAAGCACCTAGCAGGAGTTTCTAGCTCCTGCAGCTGATTACAGATTTCCACATTAAGAGAGCCCCATTCCCTGGTGGCTCGGAAAGTAAACAATCTGCCTGCAATGCAGAAGGCTGGGGCTCAACCCCTGGGTCAGGAAGATCCCCTGGAGAAGGGAATGGCAACCCACTCCAGTATTCTTCACTAGAGAATTCCACGGACAGAGAAGCCTGGCAGGCTACAGTCCTCAGAGGCGGACACAACTGAGTGACTACACTTTCAGTTTCATGTTAGGAACGGAATTGTTAGTTATGCTTAAAAAAAATTACTGGTTCACATATTAATCAAGGTGCATTTTAAGTTCAAATTTTGCTGCTGCTGCTGCTGCTGCTGCTAAGTCGCTTCAGTCATGTCCGACTCTGTGCAACCCCATAGATGGCAGCCCACCAGGCTCCCCCATCCCTGGGATTCTCTAGGCAAGAACACTGGAGTAGGTTGCCATTTCCTTCTCCAATGCATGAAAGTGAAAAGTCAAAGTTAAGTCGCTCAGTCATGTCCTACTCTTAGCAACCCCATGGACTACAGTCTACCAGACTCCTCCATCCATGGGATTTTCCAGGCAAGAGTACTGGGTATTTGGTATTTGGAAATACCAAGGACATATCTGTTCGTTTTTAGTGATGCATGAATGGAAGCAATGCTAGTTGGCAGTATTTGATTGTGAGAATTCAATAAGGTAATTTTATTTTTTCAACAGAAGAGATCCCCCATGTTGTCCCAGCTCCCTTGGCATGATCCCCAGATAACTCCTAAAACCATTCCAAACCTGCCCAAAGGGAAGGTATGATTGCCTGTTCAACTTTTTGATTTATTGTTGAGAACTGTGAGGCCTGGAGAAGACAGACTTTCAGTCACTGTGTCTTTCTTTCTTCTTAAGGCGTTTAAAGAGAAGCCTCTCTTTCCAGTTACACTTTGACTCTCCTGCATCCTACCCTATTTTCTGCTGGGCTGTGCCCTTCCAGGGTCAGCAGTGGTTTCCCAGTACCCCTTTCCAAGGATCCTTTCTGGCTCACAAAACCAGATGGTCCAAGGACATAAGGGTTCCTATCGCACCTTCCAGCACTTAACAGCACTAGTCTCGGCCGACACAGTGAGAGCTCAATTACTGTTTGTCTAGGGAAGACGTATTCTCCGAGCAGTTGAGGCATTATCTTCAGATTTTTGCCAGCTGAGCCGACACAGCAGTACGCGGTGGGACCTAGGCTGAATGTCTTGTCAGTAGTGATTTTATCTCACTTTACATTAGGCAAGCTCCCAGTGACCTGACACATTTTTATTCTCTTCTTTGACTCAGTTCTGCCTTCTGCCATTAGCATCTTCTAGTGCTGGCCTCAAAGCAATTTCCCCTACTCTGACAAGAGGAACTCAGAGTGAACTTTTCTTTTGTTCTCATTCCTCACAATCCACTTTGAGTCCATGCTGAAGTTGCCAAGGAGTTCAAACGGCCCATGCTCCTGCCAGTATGATTCAGAGGGATTAGCGCATCTTCTTTTGCACGCTCTCCCTAACGCTTGCCTCTTTCCCTGAACTGCTGTCCCCTGCTGTCCGCTCCTTTGTTTGAGGAACGCATTTGCTCTTATTATCACCTTGTTCCCTGACTCTTTCGGATGGCTTTGGAACAAAATCAAGACGTGGCTATTAATGGTCTTCTCCTTCTTAACAGCTCAGAGTCACTTCCTTTTATTTAGTCCATTTTCCCTTCCCCCGCAAACAACATAATCATCTTGGTTTCAAATCAAAGTTTCATAACCATTTAATAACTACTGCTTTACAGTTGCTATTAGTAAGGGATGTGAGACAGGAGGTAAGAAATAAGAAACCGAAAGGTGAGGGGGGCCTGAGGGAACCTCCAGTAACTGAGAAACAGGGCAAGCGTCTTCAGGACGCTTCTTTCATGAAGAAATTAGGCAAGATTAGCCCTCAAGACTGAACATTACAAACCCAGTGGCCTGGTGAAGCTTTACTCTAATTTTTATGGATTGAATGAGAAGATGGTCTCCCCTCAGAGGATCTGATTTCCTTCCAAACAGTTAAAATAGTATTGAAAACCATCCCAGAATGATTTATGTTGGTCACAAGTCCTTTCATAGAATTCAGTGACGTAATAGATAATAAGAGTTTTTCAGATCACACCTCCAATTTTCCATTCCCAACTCTTACTTTTATTTTTGTTTAACAAACTTATTTAACGTTTTCATCACAATTGCATTTATCATTTCCCATGATGCCAGCTGAAGAAAACACAAGCTATGAAAATATATTCAGTCCCCTTTACACATCGAAAGAGAAGAGAGTGACAGAGTACATTCATTTTTTTCTTTTTTTACCATGTATCTGATTTTGGTTAGACCCCAATTCCATGTCTGAGTAGAAAAGTCACTTCCAGTCATAGTAAAAAAGTCAGTTCAACTTCACTTTTCTACTTGAATGTTCAGCTATTACCAGAAATCTGACACATCAGAAACCAGATTTATTATCTTTCTTCCTTCAGTCAAACTAAAGTCAAAGTCAAACTTCAACTTCCTTGCCTCTGTCAATGGCACTAGTCTTCTAGTCAATCCAGCTGGGAAACTTACTCCTTGGATGAATGATATAATTCATAAAAGGAATGGGGATAAGATATTTTATCCCCATAAATGTTAATCTTTTCTGAAACAGCCTTACAGACACAGTCAGAAATAATGTTTTACCAGCTATTTGGGCAGTCCCTTCCACAGTCAAGTTGACATATAAAGTTAACCATCACAAGTCCCCAGTACATGATGTAGGAGCTGCTTAAGAGTACTAAGGCTGTATGGAGGCAGAACAAGAGCTCTCTTTTCCCTTTTTGGTTCTAGAAATCTGCAGCTGCAATTTTAATGAGGAGAAGGCTGAGGAGTCACCCAGAGATGGTAATTTTGTTTTGGTCAAAGTCTCACACATTTACATATAAATGAAAAACAAAAGGACTTTTAAATTGTAGAAAGGGATGGGGAGGGGAAATTAGCTTAATTTTTCTCCTTGTCAAAAACAGGATTCTTTGGTGACACAGAAAATATAATCATTTATCAGCCCCTTCGTTTTATAAACAGAGGCCCAGATAGAATGTGGCTAACCCAAGGTCTAACAGGAAGTGAGAGGAAGGGCTGGCACAAGAGTCTAGGTTTCCTTTCCCAGCCTTTCTCCTGGTCCCTAGTTCTTGTTCTGCCTCCATACAGCCTTGGTACTCTTAATCAGCTACTGGGGACTTGTGATGGCTAATTTTATATGTCAATTTGACTGTGGAAGGGATGCCCAAATAGCTGGTAAAACATTATTGCTGAGTATGTCTGTAAAGCTGTTTCAGGAAAGATTAACATTTGAATTTGTAGACTGAGTAAAGAAGATCTCGCTCATCAATGTGGTGGGCACCATCCAATTTCTCAAAAGTCTGAGTAGAACAAAAAAGTGTAAGAAGGACATATAAGTCTCTTACTTGAGCTGGGGCATCTGTCTTCTCCTGTTCTCCTGGATATCAATGCTCCTGATTCTTGGCCCTTTGGACTCAGATTGGAACTTACCCCACTTGCTTCCATGGTTCTCAGGGGTTTGGACTGGAATTACACTCACAGCTTCTCTGGGCCACCAGCTTGCAGACAGCAGATCAGATTGTGGGACTTCTTGGTCTGCATAATCATGTAAGCCAGTTCCTATAATAAATCCCTCCTATTTGTCTGTATCTATCTGTCTATCATCTCCTATTGGTTCTGTTTCTCTGGAGAACTCTGACAGGCATGATTTTACCGTTCTGGCTGTGGCTGTGAGCCTCCCCAGCCTCTGGAATAATAGTGATTCTTGAACGCAGAGATCATTCAGTTTATAGATACACTTTTTAAAGTCTGCATTGACCTTACTATAACCGGGCATCATATGAGTTGGCAAAGATGTCTCAAGCCGAGTTTAGAAAGATCATATAGACCAAGTCATTCCAATGTAATCTGCCATTTAGAATCCTTTCTCTGGTCTATGCCCCTCCCATAACTGTAAAGGGCTCCAGGGTTTTTTTGAGCTGCCGGTTTGTATCAGGAGAAAGGGAAGGAGTGAGCAGTGGTGTTCATCATCCAGGGTCTCATCAAGTGATCATACCTTTTTTCTCACAGTTTCTTGATTATCTATGGAATTTGGTCCAGCTAATCAGTACATAAAAACAAATCTCACTGAGGGACTTCCCCATAATTTGTCACTGGGGATATTGTTCAGTCATAAGTTTATCCTCACCAACATGATTCATTGCAATATCTAGCATTCAGTCAGTTAGTCAAGAAAAGCTTATTGATTTCCAACTAAGTGTCAGTCATTCGCTACACTTGGAATTCAATGAGAAACACCCCACAGAAAGCACCTACCTTCTTGGAATTTGCAGACCAGGAGTAAACTCAGAATTACATACATTCTATATAATTAGAAACCTTCACTTTGCTCAATAACCTAAGTCGTATCCTAACCACAAAAGAAGACTATGGAACTCCCCTAAGAAATGAGAGAATGTAAAAAATCACTAGATGACAATTCCTATGATAAAGAAAATGCAAACATTAAAGAGTTACCTCACTCCAGTACTCTTGCCTGGAAACTCCCATGGATGGAAGAGCCTGGTGGGCTGCAGTCCATGGGGTCGCTAGGAGTCGACTGAGCGACTTCACTTCCACTTTTCACTTTCCTGCCTTGGAGAAGGAAATGGCAACCCACTCCAGTGTTCTTGCCTGGAGAATCCCAGGGACGGCGGAGCCTGGTGGGCTGCCATCTATGGGGTTGCAAGGAGTCAGACACGACTGAAGTGACTTAGCAGTAGCAGCAACAAATGTACAGTCCCTCTAAAAAAGTATAATTGTTTCCATTTATATTTGAGAAAACAGGGCTGGAACAATCAAATAGCTGCTTACAATATGTACTTTGATTCCAGGAACATGTGGTGCCATAGCCTATGCTATAATTCCAACCTTACCCCCTTCTCATTCACAGACACCTGAGGTCCAGGGTAGGGCTCTGAAATAGGTATAAAGTCTATCTTCTCTTAACAACAAGTTTCTATAGAGATGTGTCACTGATTTTTTTGAACAGAATTTTGAAAGAAGTGATCTAATCTTGAAGATAATCATAGGAGTAGAGACTTTTTTTTAATGATCCAGCAATTATTCAAAACCTTTATGGAGCAACACTTGGATATAGAGTTTGGGAAAGGAGCACAGACTAGAAAACACACTCGGTTGAGTGTCCTTAATAACAGCAATATATGTGTGCTTTACATTTTAGAAAATACCAAAGGTTGTTCTAATCTATGTCTCATGAGAAGGTCAAGCTGAGTAATTCTGGTTATGATTGTTTTTTAAAGCGTATGGGTATATGAGTCAGAGTAACTGCAAAGTAATCTACTGGTTTTCTTGTGTGACTTTTGAAGTCAGTAACAAGATCCTAGCTAGAAAGCCATGTTTGGAGTGTTCATCTAGAAAATAAAAAGTTAAGGAAATTGCCACTTCATGCTGTTAACCTGTTTGGATGCCCAGTAATGTTTGTCGATGGATGATCTATTCATTCAACATGTACTGCCTGCTTATATGTCCCGCATTTGCCGCATGGTGGGGATTAAAACATGAAAATGTCAGAGGTTTTGCTTTTGAAATCATAGCTTAGTGGAGAGAATAAACACATTTATAACTGTGCAAAATAACACAGCAACCACACTGCTGTGGGATATACAAAGTGACATGGTAGAGAAGTTTTTCTCATCATATTTTTTGAACATAAAAAAGAACATGCAGTTGGATGAATGTGAATCTACTTATGGGGACAACAGGGAAAATAGTTACCTTGGTAATTTAAAAAAGGATGTATAGAGTTTTACCAAGGGAAGACAATTCCAGGCCACTAACAAAGTGGTCCAGGAATTCCTCCCAGACTTGCCCGCGATCCTTCCATGATACCATGTTGCCTCTGATTACCCTCCGTTATCTATCCCTCACTCACTCAACAACAGTTTGCTGACTGACTAGGCAGGCTATGCAGGGGATACAAAAGAAAGGGCTGCTGTCTCCTCTGATAAAATGTAACCCGGAATCCTCAAGGTTTAGTGCTGGAAGGAGGATGGTATTCCACGAGGAGGTGGTTAACTGACTCCAGCAGCTCCATGTTCTCCCTCTGAGATTTGACTTCTCTTTGGATGTTTCATATTCAAGTTAGCCCTGTCTCCATCAACTGAACATCTGGAGGAATACTGGCTCAAGCTGGATTTGAAACATTACTTTTCTTCCCTTATAGCAGTTGAAATGTCTTCATTTTTTTCACATAGTTGATCTAAATCTTCAGATCCACTATATATATATATATATATATATATTTTTTTTTTTTTTTTTTAATTTTAGCATTTGGTGTAATGTAGGGAAGCAGAGGGAACATGGGGAAACATTGCCCAAGACTGGATATCTGCTTCAAAGCCAGGGGAGAAATTCTGGTGGAAATTCTCCTGGAGTCAAAAGTGAATGACATAATAAATTAATCCTAACTTACGGTGTTCAATAAACAAAACACTGCTTTTCTTCGACAGAAACTCTGAACAACAAGCTGGTACCATGTTCTTAGTGTCAACCATCAGCTCAGGCCCAATCTTGCTTTTTCTACATTCTTATCTACTCCTCTCAGTGCTGTCTGGATTATTTTGAAGCAAATTACAGACAATTTAGGACATTAATATTATTTGTAAACATTTCAACATATATCTTTAAAAAAAATAAGGGCTCTTTAAACATTAATAATAAATAAATAATTCCAAAAAACAACCAAGAAACTCTAAAATACACATGTGAAATAGCCAACCACTTCAGATTTTCTTTCATTAGACACTATGCCATTTTATCCTATTATTGATTAAAGATTAAGCTAGTGATTTTTACTGAAAAATCTTTGATAGTGGCTCAACAAAATTTTTACTGTAGTCAATAAACAAATAAATAAGTAAACACAGTACTTTTATTCCACTTGAAATGAATAACACCTGACTATAACCAAATACCTAGACAGTATTCAAATTTACTTAATCATCTCATAATTTTTTTTGAGTTGGTTTATTTGAATCAGCATCTGTGTAGCAATTAAGTGTTTGAAATGTGGCTAGTCTGAATTGTGATATGCTTAAAGTGTAAAATATGGAAGAGATTTCAAAAGTTTAGCACATAAAAAAGATGCAAATAATTATTTTTACATTGTTAACCTCTTAATGGTAAATAATACTTTAATTCATTGGGATAAATAAAATATATTATTAAAATTATTTTACTTATTTACTTTTAATTTTTAATATGGCTAGTAGAACATTTTTAATTACATGTGTGATTTACATTATACTTCTGTTGAATAGTGCTGATCTAGAGGCGAGATCAGGTTCAGATTTGATTTTTCTGGCAAGACTATTTTGAGGATGGTGGTGTGTTCTTCCACGACGAGGCACATAATGGTTCATTCACTTCTTGTGCCGTTAAGATTGAATAGCGGTCCTGATACTGCAGACTTATCCATCAGCTTTTCTTCTAATGGTCATGACAGTCACTAATGATCACTTCCCAGATCCACTATTTCATTAGGGGCTGCTGTGGACTGAATTTTGTGCCTCTCACCCCAATTCATGTTGTTGGTATACAGAAACTTGGTATATATTCTCCCAAAATAAAAACACAAATTCAAAAGATACATGTACCCCAATATTCATTGCAGCACTATTTATAATATTGACACATACACACTACTATATATAAAATAGATTACTAATAAAGACCTACTGACTAGCATAGGGAACTCTACTCAACATTCTGTAATGGCCTATATGGGAAAAAAAATCTAAAAAAGAGTGGATATATGTATATGTATAATTGATTCACTTTCCTGTACACCTGAAACTAACACAACATTGTAAATCAATTATACTCCAATAAAAGCTTTGAAAAAATTAAGATACTCATTAGGATATAATATATAATATAATTTGATAATATCTACTAAAGTAGAAGATGTGCAAATCTTTCTACTAATAATTTCTCTTTTAGGTTTATATCCTAGAAAAAATTCAGCACATATGCTCAAGGATATATGTATAAAAATATTCACTATAGCTTTTAAAAACAATAAAGGTTTGAGAACAGATTAAATGACTATCAATAGGAAAATGGTATGTTTATACAGAGTTAAAATGAATGATGAACTAAACCTACATGTATCAACTTATATGAAGAAAGATTTTCAGAGAATAGTACTTATACTATTAGTACTATAATTGTACTTACACTTTGAAAACATAAAATAAAATGAAATATGGATATATGTGTACATAGCAAGGCATAAAACATGGTGAAAATGATAAATATTTAATGCCAATATTGATTCCTTCTGGGTATGTAAGGAGGAAAATGCAATAAGGATGATTAAGTGTATTTGTAATGTATTCTTTCTTTTAAAAAATCTGAAATGAATATGGCAAAATGTTAACATCTCATATAGCTATTATGTGCAATTGTTATTCAGTAGCTTAGTCATGTCTGACTCTTTGTGACCCCGTGGATTGCAGCATGCCAAGCTTCCCTGTCCTTTACCATCTCCTGGAGTGTCCTCAAACTCATGTCCATTGAGTCAGTGATGCCATTCAACAATCTTGTTCTCTGTCGTCCCCTTCTCCTGCCTTCAATCTTTCCCAACTCAGGGTCTTTTCTAATGAGTTAGCTCTTCCCATCAGGGAGCCAAAGTATTGGCTTCAGTGTCAGCATCAGTCCTTCCAATGAATATTCAGGACTGATTTCCTTTAGGATGTACTGGTTTGATCTCCTTGCAGTCCAAGGGACTCTCAAGAGTCTTCTCCAACACCACAGTTCAAAAGCATCAGTTCTTTGGTGCTCAGCCTTCTTTATGGTTCAACTCTCACATCCATACATGACTACTGGAAAAACCATAGCTTTGACTAGATGGACCTTTGTTGGTAAAGTAATGTCTCTACCTTTTAATATGCTGTCTAAATTTGAGGACAAACGTCTTCTGAGGAGCAAGCATCTTTTACTTTCATGGCTGCAACCATCGTCTGCAGTAATTTTGGAGCCAAAGAAAATAGTCTGTCACTGTTTCCATTGTTTATTCACCTATTTGCCATGAAGTGGTGGGACCGGATGCCATGACCTTAGTTTTCTGCATGTTGAGTAAGGTTTAAGCCAACTTTTTACTCAACATGGTTTAAGCCATGTTGAGTAAAAGTTTAAGCCAACTTTTTCACTCTTCTCTTTCACTTTCATCAAGAGGCTCTTTCTTTAGTTCCTCTTCACTTTCTGCCATAAGGGTGGTATCATCTGCATATCTGAGGTTATTGATATTTCTCCTGGCAATCTTGATTCCAGCTTGTGCTTCATCCAGCCTGGCATTTCATATGACATATTCTGCATATAAGTTAAATAAGCAGAGTGACAATATACAGCCTTGACGTACTCCTTTCCCAATTTGGAACCAGTTCATTGTTCCATGTCTGGTTCTAACTGTTAGTTCTTGACCTGCATACAGATTTCTCAGGAGGCAGATAAAGTGGGCTGGTATTCCCATCTCTTGAAGAATTTTCCACAGTTTATTGTGATCCACATAGTCAAAGGCTTTAGCATAGTGAATGAATGAGAAGTAGATATTGTTCTGGAATTCTCTTGCTTTTTCAATGATCCAGCAGATGTTGGCAATTTAATCTCTGGTTCCTCTGCCTTTTCTAAATCTAGCTTGAATATCTGGAAGTTCTCAGTTCATGTACTATTGAAGTCTAGTTTGGAGAATTTTGAGTATTACTTTGCTACTATGTGAAATGAGTGCAATTGGGTGGTAGTGTGAACATTCTTTGGCATTGCCCTTCTTTGGTGCAATATTATTCTCTAAAGTTTTTTGAGTGTTTGATACATCTTATAATATTTTCAAAAATGAAATACATCATCCAAGAAGACAGCATTAAAAAATTTTTTATTTTACATATTTATTTTTTGGCAGCCTCCACACAACATTGTAGGATTCTTAATTCCCTGTTCAAAGATAGAACCCATACTGCCTGCATTGGAAGCACAGATTCTTAACCACTGACCACCCGGTAAGTCCTGGAAGACAACATTTTAAATCTCATGGACCACTCCCAGTGTTGCTGAGTTTAATGTTTCTACCAAATGATGTTCCAAATCCCCTGTCTGAGCTCCCTTGTCTCTTCTTTAGAAAGTTAGTATGAGGTCATGTTTGCATAACCACCAGGGCAGCACAAGAACCAGCAATTTGTTCTCTATGCTTTTTCCCCCCATGACAGGAATTAAAACCCATGTTCTATTTCTACCCCCATAATGCTGCTCAGGATTGATGTAATTAAATGAACAAAACTTTGGGATTTCTTCTATAGTTCTTCAGAGTGAAACCTGATAAAAGTTTGAAGGTGGTGGTGGGCAAGCAGGAATGCAGGTGGATTGGCATTAGCAGGCAAACTTTGTTTTTTCATTGAAAGGAATTACTCCTCTTGGCTTTCTTAGCTTTTTCCTAACTTTTCACCAAATTCCCCATTTCTTACTAACATATCTCATAGCTTCTCTCTTTTCTAAAATTTATTTTCACTTGATAAAGCTATTTTCCTACTTCCTTTCAATTTCTACTCCACATAGCACAACTTCCCTTAGCTTCCAGAATCTTTGCTCCTTCACTTTACCTCCCTTTGCAAATTCTGAGAAAGCCTTGCCCTTATCTCCACTCCCCTCCCTCTATCTCAGTCTTCTGGACAGTTTTGTCCTTATAATATTTCTAGAAGTGAAATAAATCATCTCAGAGGCAGTAACATTGTTATCTCATGAAGCCTTCAACCTTTAATCTTCACATGTGTAGGGACAGGATGATTCTTTTTTTTTTCCTTTGAGACATCAGTAGTTTAATGGATCAGAACTTACATATCTGAAGCAAGGTCCTGGAGTCCACTGTCTGCAGTGGACAATGGGCAGGACATGGCAGCAGGAGGGAAGCAGGAATTACCAGTTGACATCAGGTGGGCTCATTAATTAGCAGGAGATCAGTAGAGGGGCATGTCCCTTTGGTAAGAACGATCACTAGCTGGGGCCTGGGGCAGGTATGTGGGATGGAAGGTCAGTTCATGTGCGTAAGATACAGGTGAGGCAGGCATTGGTTGGGCAGGGGATGTACACAGCGCAAGAGAACAGCCATCTTGAGGGGCCTGACCATACACTCCACCTCTCCATACCCTGGACAATCCTAGCAGTCTTTGGTCTGTCCCTCTTACATGATATACCAGGGGCCCTGGAACTGGATCCCACAAATACAATACAGATGGGCCACCTCTGGTTTCCACAAATCCAGAGCCACCCCTGTGGGAAGGAGCAGGGACAAGGCAATTCTTGATTAAAAAAAACTCAGTTCTTAGACTTGTGGTTGCCAGGTGGGACTGGGGGTCGGGAAGAGATGGATTGGGAGTTTGGGCTTAGCAGATGCACACTATTATACATAGGATGGATAAACAACAAGGCCCTACTATATAATGCAGGGAAGTGAAAGTGAAAGTCGCTCAGTCGCGTCTGACTCTGCAACCCCACGGACTGTATAGTCCATGGAATTCTCAAGGCCAGCATACTGGTGTGGGTAGCCTTTCCCTTCTCCAGGGGATCTTCCCAACCCAGGGATTGAACCCAGGTCTCCTGCATTGTGGGTGGATTCTTTACCAGCTGAGTCACAAGGGAAGCCCAAGAATACTGGAGTGGGTATCCTATCCCTTCTCCAGCAGGTCTTCCTGACCCAAGAATTGAACCGAGGTCTCCTGCATTGCAGGCGGATTCTTTACCAACTGAGCTATGAAGGAAGCCCATAATGCAGGGAACAATATTCAATATCCTATAATAAACAATAATGGAAAAGAATATGAAAAAGAATGCATTATATGTATAACTGAATCATTTTGCAGTAGAGCAGAAATTAACACAACATTGCAAATCAAGTATACTTTAATAAAAAAAATTTTTTAAAAATCTCAGTTCTCAGAGTACCTTGCTCAAAACACTCCCTAAAGATCAGTCATTTCTACCCAGTTCCAGACTCAACACTCCCATCCCTGATATTTTCAGGCAACAAATCTATATTAAGCACAAGCAGTAGATATTCTTGTATAGCTAGATCATGCTTTCCAGTTATATTTTCTTACACATGATTTTTTTCCCAACAACACTGTAAAGTAGACAGGACAGAGATCATTGCCCTCATTTTACCCCTGAGGAGGCTGAGGCAGAGACTGACTCCTCAGAGTTTGTCAGTTGAAGAAGGTGGACTTTAATTGAAGTTGATAGATACAGAACAGTCAGGAAATGGAAATCCCCAGCTGTCAGGGGTTACAGACCGACAACCAATTCTCCATACAAGTGCTTTCTTCACTTGGCTCTGCTTGTGAGCTCTTTTAGAGGCAGGTGTTAGCTGAGTCGGCCTGGTACAACAAAGGCTCACTCCAATACTTGAACAGAAAGTATTTCAGTTTGACAAAAGCAGCGTCAGGGAGAGAAGCCCGAGGGCCTTGCACAGATCCTGGAAGGAGGAAGGAAAACAACCCAGAGGGGAAAAGGACAGGAGGGAAGTGGGAGGGGGAAGGAGAGGAAGCAACGGAGAAGAAAAAAGGTGTGAAATCATTTGCCCTGAATTTGTCTTTATGAAAATTTGATATATGAAAATTCCTACTTGAAAATGAGATAAATAAAGAGGTAATTATTTGCATTACAAATTAATTCTTCACTTCAAAAGAGTATTTACCACAGGTGCGATTCTGTGATGTGAGCCTTTACAAAAGGAATATGACTTGGGGGAGGTGGGAGATTTAAATAATAAAATCCTGATTATAATATAATAGGAAATAATCCAGGGATAAAGGGGAGACATCTGAAGAAGGAGGTGGTTGTGCAGGGAGCTCTCTGCAGAGCTCAAGCTTTTAAAAGGACATGAACAAAAGACAGGGAAAGGGGATTATAGATGAGCTTGAACACAAAAGATTGTCATGAACCTTCAAAAACAGAATAAAGGAAGCTGAAGTTGGGAATAAATCTCCCCTTACAAAAAGTACTAACAGCTGCTCTAAGAACCCTAAAAGCTTTGTCAGAGTGAGGGGAAGCCCAAACGTGGAGCAGCTTGCTCTTTCAGTAAGTAAGGTGGTGTAACGTTAACCCAAGTTACGTAGTTTTTACTTTTTTCTACTGTTTGCTTTGCTTCTGTTTTCACCAATGTGCAAAAAGATGGGGAAAATTATAATTCTCTTAATGTGGAAGGAAGATATTGATATTATCCCACTTTGAAAAGGAATGAAGATTCCGAGTTTGGGCATCAAGGACAGGAGAAGACTCGAGAGCCCCAAGGCCAAATTTGGGAGAAAGGTTGTGAGAAGATACAGGAGAAAGACCAAGTAAAGAAATGGTGATCTGCCACTTATCTCTTCCCCACTCAGCTCAGATCTTGGGTGAAAGTGAAAGTGAAGTAGCTCAGTCGTGTCCGACTCTTTGCGACCCCGTGGACTGTAGCCTACCAGGTTCTTCCCTCCATGGGATTTGCCAGGCAAGAGTACTGGAGTGGGTTGCCATTTCCTTCTCCAGGGGATCTTCCCAACCCAGGGATCGAACCAGGGTTTCCCTCATTGCAGGCAGACGCTTTAACCTCTGAGTTTGTTAATTGCTTAGGGCGAGTGGATTTCTTATGGAAATAGAGGATGGAACTCAGCTTGGTTCCCTAGGGGTGCTGGGGAAAATAAAAGTTGACTTTCAAATGCAGGAGCCAGAGAAAGGCCACACCAGGATATACCATATTCGATTTTGAAAGGAAGATACAGGGAGGATTGAAGTCCCACATAAGTGAGAAATTAAGAAAACCTGGGCCCTCTCTAAGTGGATTTAAGTTTCTAGAGCTGGAGGAATTAAATGCCAGAAAACTGAAATAAGGTACAGTGCCGAGAGGTTCCCAGAGCCTCTATCAACAATCCACTGGGGGTGGAGAGGTGCCTGAAGGCTGAAGGTTCTGCACACAGAGGAACAGATTAGGTTCTACCAACTACAGATCAGGGAGCCCTGAAATCCATTCCACTGCAAATGATTGGCTTAAGACTAAACCCATCATGATATTCCACTCCCCTTGCCAGGATGGATTTTAGAATGCTACAGACTTAACCCAGGGAAGAGGGGAATTCTTTTTAAGAATAAAGCCTCAGGTAGTATGCCTGTGAAGTGAAGTGCTTTGAGGTAAGAATATATATATGTATCTCATGGGCACAAGTGAATGACTTGTCCAGGTGATGTTTTACAACTTACAAAACAGAATGTCTTAGTTAGTTGATGTCAGTCACCTCCTATCAATGCTGGCACAAAAAGCACATTAATGTACTAGTAGGTAAGAAATGGAGTCACCATCCTTGCAAGGCTAACTGACCTTTATCACCAAGAGAAGATAGTTCTGTGCTTTATGTGATGGAGACAGATGCTG
Organism: Capricornis sumatraensis; assembly: GCF_032405125.1. Classification (NCBI taxonomy): domain Eukaryota; kingdom Metazoa; phylum Chordata; class Mammalia; order Artiodactyla; family Bovidae; genus Capricornis; species Capricornis sumatraensis. The sequence goes on from NC_091069.1 coordinate 165,260,413, forward strand.
AAGCTGAAGCTCCAATATTTTGGCCACCTGAAAAAGACCCTGATGCTGGCAAAAATTGAGGGGAGGAGAAGGAGGTGACAGAGGATAAGATGGTTGGATGGCATCACTGACTCAGTGGACACAAGTCTGAGCAAACTCCAGGAAATAGTGAAGGACAGGGAAGCCTGGCATGCTGCAGGCCATGGGGTCACAAAGAGTCATATATGACTTAGCGACTCAACAACATTACGGAGACCAAAAAAAATACTCAGTTGCCCACTTATGTGAACAAGCACAACAATCATTCTATGAAATGCTAGCAAGGATGGAGGTTAAAACATGGCCCAAAACATGGGCTCTAGCTATCCAAGTCTGACCTAATTATTGCTACTTTTGAAGATCCAGCCTACCAGCAAAAAATCCCAGCATTGAACTCGCAATATGGATCCAACTCTTGAAGAGACCCATCAGCTCCTTAATGGGAAGTTTATTACCATAGGTCCTTCCAAACTGTGATTCCTCCTGATAGAAATTGACTGAACTAACACATATCCCAGTGTGGATTTACCTTTCCTACTCATAGAATCTCAGCTGAACAGTGCTTATGAAGCATTTGATCTACTGGAAGAGAATCCTGCCAAATATTGTATCAGACCAAAGAAATTGCTTATCTGGATGAAGGGATGCCCGTATGTACATGAACGTGTGATCCACTCTTTCTATCACAAATTACACTTCCCAAAAGCTAGTTTAATGCATGTGCAACAGCTTTTTGGATCCACAGTAGAGCCATCAGCTTGGAGATGATACCTTCTGATGATGGGGCACCAGATTTCGGATAGAGTATATACTCTAAATCAAAGATCAGTATAATACTGGGAAACAAGAAATAGAAGTACAAGCACCCCTGCTTAACATTACTGTTTCTGAACCACTTGAGGAATTTTGCACTTCTTGTCCCTGCTATTCTGGACTCTGAACATTTACAGGTCTTTTTCAAAAAAATTATTTTATTGAGGTATACCTTACATAGTGTACAATTCACATACTTCAAGTGTATAATTCAATGATTGTTAGTAAGTTTACCAAGTTGTACAACTATTGCCATAAATCAGTTTTAAAACATTTGTATGCTTCCATTAAGATTTTCATGTGCATTACATTCCCCTGCCCCAGGCAACTACTAATTTGCTCTCTTTCTCTGTAAACTTGCCTCTTTGGACATTTCATATAAATGGAATCGTAAAACATATAGTCTCTTGTGGATTGCTTCTTTCCCTTAGTAAAAGTTCCTGACATTTTTCATGTCATAGCATGTACCACTAGTTGATTACTTTCCAATGTTGAATAATATTTTGTTGTACAGATATACCACATTTTGTCTATACATTCAGTGATTGATGGACATTTGGGTTATTTTTAACTTTTGACTATTGTGAATAGTGCTGGAAAGAATATTATGTGCAAGTCTTGGTGCAGATATTTGTTTTGATTTCTCTTGAGTAGATGCCCAGGAGCAGAATCACTGAATGATAATATGGTAAATTTATATTTAACTTTTTAAATAAAAAAGTTATTAGTACTTTTGGGGTGCACCTAGGAAGCTTCCCAGGTGGCTCAGTGGTAGAGAATCCTCCTGCCAATGCAGGAGATGCTGAAGACGTGGGTTTGATCCCTGGGTTGGGAAGATCCCCTGGAGGAGGAGATGGCAACCCACTCCAATACTCTTGCCTGGAGAATTCCAAGGACAGACCATGGGGTCACAAAGAGTCAGATACAGCTGAGCAACTTTCACTTTCAAGGTGTTTTCCAAAGTGTTGTACAGACATACCACATTTTACATTCCAACGGGCAATGTAGGAGGTTCCCTATTTCTCTACCTCCTCTCTAAATTTTGTTATTGTTTGTCTTTTAAAAATTTTTTAATCATTGTCTAATGATAATGATGAGCATCTTTTTCATGTGTCTATAAGCAATTTTTCTTTTTTAGTAAAATATCCATTAAAATATTTTTGCCATTTTTGGACTGAGTTATTTTTCTTATTACTGAGTTGTAATAGTTCTTTATATATTCTGGATACAAATCCTTTATTAGATATTTGTTTTGCAAATATTTTGCAAGCTAGTCTGTTGTTTCTAAACGGTATCTTCAGAAGTGCAAAATTTTAAATTGTCCTAAGGTCAGTTTATCACTTTTTTCTTTTTTATGGTGCTTATAGTGTTTCAGCTAAGAAATCTTCACCTATCCTAAGGTTCAAAGATTTCTACTTACATTTTCTTTCAAAGTTTTAAAAGTTTTTTTGTTTAGCTCTTACATTTAATTTTATGATCCATATTGAATTTGGGGGGATGGCATGAGGTATGGGCCTAAATTCATGTTTATGCATATGAATATCCACCTGTCCTAACACCGTTTGTTTAAAAGATTCTCCTTTCCCCAACAGATTGCCTTTGTTGAAAATCAATTAACCATAAATGTAAGGATTTCTTTCTAGACATTTTTGTTCAATTGATCTACATATCTATTATGTCAATAGCATATTATCTCGATAACTGTAGCTTTGTAGTGAGTTTTGAAATTGGGAAGGAAACATTCTCCTATTTTATTCTTCTTTTCAAAAATTATTTTGCCTATTCTGAGTCTTTTGCATTTCCATGTAAATTTTGCAATCTGCTTGTGAGTTTCTGGAAAAGAAAGAAGGTCTGCTGGACTTTGAACTGGATTGCATGAGTTATTTAGATCAATTTGGAGAGAATTGCCAATGCAACAATACTGAGTCTTCCAATCCAGGAATATGGGACCTCTAGGTCCTTGATCATTTTTATTTCCTTTTAAAATTAAAAAAAAATATTGAGGTGAAACTCACATCACATGAAATTAACCATTTTGAAGCAAGAATTCAGTGGCATTTAGTACCTCTATCTACTGTGCAAACACTACCTCTATTTAGTTCCAAAACATTTTCATCAAAGAAAACCATGAAAGAAAACCCCACAGAAAACCATGCACCCATTAAGCAGAGAAGCAGCATCCCTTCTCCTTCTGCCCTTGTCACTATGGACTTACCTATTCTGGATATTTCACATAAATGATATCATACAATTTGTGATCTTTTTCTGTCTGACTTCTTCCATTTAGCATAACTTTTTCCAGGTTCACCTGCATTATAACAAGTATCAGTATTTTGTCTTTATGGCTGAATAATATTCCATTCTATCTATATCTGTAATGGAATTCTATTATATACTATTATATAATTGTATTATATATACCACAATTTGTTTATCCATTCATCTGTTGCTGTACATCTGTGTTCTTTCTGTACTTTGAGCTGTTATGAATAATGTTACTATGAGCATTTCTATGTACATATTTGTTTGAACTTTTCACTTTGGGGGGTATATACGTAGGAGTGGAATTGCTGGATCATGTAGCAATGCAGTTTAACTTTTTAAGGTAAAGGTCCTTGTTTTTAAAGGAGGAACACTTTCACTAGGGATGAGGATCCCTTTTAGTTTTTAAGTTATAGTTTCCACCTAGTCATTTGGAATTCTTTGTGCCAGGAGACCAACAGGCAAGGAATGGAGCATTCTGGCAAGGACAACTGAATCCCGATCATTAGGAAAGGTTAGGGGTATTGTTACACAATGGGGACAGGGGAGGATACATCTGCTACCTGGACGATCCACTGAGGTTTTTCTTGTATCCTCTCATTCGTTTTGATGGTAATGGATACGTGTAGCAGCCATGGCCTGAGAAAGTTGCCATGTCCCTCAGGACATTCTACCAAGTAAGTTACCTAGACCAGTACAGTGATAATCAAAAGTGAGGGGAATCTAGAATAGACAGGAGAAAGGGAAATGATGAGAATTACTTTGTTTTTGAAACCAGTTGCTGTGGCAGAGATTATAGTCTATCCCATTAACGTTCCATAGGAAGAAACCAACTAGATTCCTGTGGAAGCTGCTTCTAGAATTTATTATATGAAGAAAAGTGAAGCCAAATGGCATAAAGGGTAAACTGTAGTGAATCCCATGGTTTGCTACCCAGATGCCTCTTCAGGACTGAGGAATTGTTCTCCTAGTTGTTAGGAGTGTTGACAGCTGAAACCCTTCAACTGAAGAGAGCACCCTTGCCTAAATCATGCCTCCCTCCCCAGAGGTAGCCTGCATCCAATTAATGGCAAGGGCCATAAAGACCCTGCCCCTCCAGAAGTCCCTGTAGGATCATCTGAGTTTTTACGTGTGACTACACCACAGTTCCACTCCTCCTTGAAGTATAGGTGTTGTTCCCTAAGGCACATCCCATTAAAACGATCCATTCAGGATGCAAATTTCCTTCTTAAAGAGTTTCAATATGAGCCCTAATAGTCTATGCAATTTGCGTTGGATCATTAAGAATTGAATATTCCAATCATGTGGAATAATGAGTCCATGGTACTCTGAACTGGTTAAACAACATTTAGAAGATTGTATTCTATTTGGGGCCTCATAATTTAAGAGAAGATCTTCCCTGGTAAAGGGAAGTAGTAAAGAATCAGCTCAGCAGTAAAGAATCTGCCTGCAATGCAGGAGAAGACCCGGGTTCGATCCCTGGGTCGGGAAGATGCCTTGGAGGAGGGTATGGTAAGCCACTCCAGTATTCTTGCCTGGAGAATCCCCATGGACCGAGGAGCCTGGCAGGCTGCAGTTCGTAGGGTCGCACAGAGTTGGACACAGCTGAGGCGACTAAGCAGCAGCAGCATTTTAAGAGAAACACTAACAACATGGCTACACCCAGAGGAAAGCAGCCAAGGTGGAGAGGGTAAGAAAATGTAACACAAAGTAGAGAGATAGGCATTGAAACTTTGGAGATCTGTCAAAACGTGCAAAGACCATCGGGAAGATGTAATAGGGAGAGAATAGGGACCAAAAGGTGGATTTTATAGGAAGGCAAATTTTGTCTTAAAAGAGGGAAGGATTTTCTAAAGGATATCTTGTTATGTCTTGGAAAGAAGTGAGCCAGTTTCTTAATACAATTGGGTGATAATGGATCAGCGATGTTGGAGAGAATTTCTACAATAACTAGGAGATTGGACTAAAGTCCCCTCCAACTCTCAAATCCCATAATTATACACTGTGATGAATTGCATGCTTTCTAAGAGTCTTTACTATGGAGTTTTATGGAGTCTGCTCAAACCATAATACAAGACTCAATTATGTCAGTTTTTCTTAAAGGGAAAAGTACCCTCTTCCACCTTAGTCAGTCTGAAGTGGTGCTACATGGAATAGGAAATTTATGTGATATTCCATCAGCTTTCCTCCTCAGCCCCAGTGAGTTTGCTGTTGAACTCCTTTTTTCCCCCTTAAGACACAGAGAAGCAGCTTAGGATTGTTTTTGAACAGTTTTGACTTTTATTAATAAGCATATGCATAGGCTTTTAGGACTCAGAAGATAATTTATATCCCTCTAGAATTATTTAAGTTGTCTCATCATAGGTTAAGAATTCAGACTTATCACTTTCACTGATAATAAAGTTGAGCTCCAGGAAGTCTGCAGACTCACCTTGGGTCACTAAAAGGACCATATGCCAAGGCTGAAATCAGACCTCTTTTGCTGAATGATGGGTAAAGAATACACCTGCAATTCAGGAGACACAGAAGATGCGGGTTCGATCCCTAGGTTGGGAGGATCCCCTGGAGGAGCAAATGGCAACCCATTCCAGTATTCTTGCTGGGAAAATCCCATGGACAGAGGAGCCTGGAGGGCTAGTCCAAAGTGTCACAAAAGAGTCAAACATGACTGAGCAGCAGCAGGCAATACTGAATAACAGAGCATTTATCACTTCCCCAAGTCTTCCGGGTTCTGAGTCCTCCCTCCTTTCAGATCACCCTCACCATATTTTATGGATTTAGTTGTGTTCCCACAAAAAGATATGTCCTAATTCCCCAGAATCTGTAAATGTGATCTGATTTGGAAATAGGGTCTTTGTAGATGTAATCGAGTTAAAATGGGGTTATATCAGATTAGGGTGGGACCTAATTCAATGACTTCTAAGAAGAGTGAAGCTTGGACACGGACACACAGAAGAGAATGCCATACGGAGATGGAAGCAGAGCCTGGAGTTGTGCTGCCACGAATACCAAGGATTGCTGGCAGCCACCAGAAACTAGAAGAGGCAAAGAAGGCTCTTCCCTTACAGCCTTCAGAGAGAGCATGGTCCTGCCAACACTTTGACTTTGGACTCCAGCTCCCAGAATCATGAAAGAAGAAACTTCTGTTGTTTCAAGCCATTCAGTTTGTGGTAATTAGTAGCTCCAGGAAACCAGAGCACTCGTCTCTGTCAGGAAGAAATAGACAGAGGAAGAGGAAAGTGTGTTAGCCTCAGACATCATGAAGAACAAAGCTGGAAAGTCCTGAGAAATAGATGTGTTCAGCTCTCTTTTCTTGGCTGGGAGAGGGACAGAGGCCCCAAGGTCACTTCAGCAAGCAAGCATCTGCTGTCAGTCTGGTGTTAGATCATGCTACACTTGAGCACTTGGCTGTGTGAACAGTGAAAGGGAACTATCCAATTGCCTAACAATCTGACTACAGATTCAGCCAAGGATCCTGGGCACATTTGGGGAATAAAAGACAAGAAAAAAATCAGTTTCATGTGGGAGGCTGAACAGACTGTGCTTAATAACTTGAGACAATTAGAGAACCAGCAAGGAGAGAGAAAGGTGCACTGTGAACCAGATAGGGTAGAAATAGCTGCCTAGGAGGGGAAGTGATAATAATAGTAACAACAATATCAATAATAATAATAATCTCTTACATTCGTTAGAGCTTTGTAGTTGACCAAACACTTCTAATGTTAGCTATTTGATCTTTAAATGGCCTATGAGGAAGGCTCGGTCTTCAGGTCACCATTTTACCATGAAGAAGTTGGTGTTCATAGAGGTGAAACAGCTGCCCAAGGTCACTTGTCCCTGCTAGTCCTCCAGTCTTTCTCTCATTTCTGTCCATTGTTTTTCCCAGAAGCTGGTCAGAGACACCTTGGGTTCAGCCCAGCTCCCTCTCTGGCACATATCCATCCTTGGTGGCCCACGGCCATGTATCCTCTCCTCCTGGTATCCAGCAGACTGCACAAAGCAGGGACTTGATTCACAATAGTAGAGGCTGGGTGATTAATTGAGGTGAGGGCAGGTGGAGCAAGAGGTTCCAGGTCTTGTGCTTGGCACAGACTTCGGGTTTGTCCTCACCAGTGTGTGTTACAAAGCAGAGCTGACACTGGCATCACCCTCAACTGAGCCTCCGTGTGTCAGAAGGTAGTCATGGAAACTCACTCCCTTTCTGAGCTGATGAGGAGAGAATTAGGTAGAAAGGAGGAATCAAATTAATTGCCTGTCATCCCCTTGCTGCTCTCTGTGTGTTGATTCAAATTAAGCTTTTTCAGTTTTCTGATGTCAGCAGATACCAGACGATCAGAGCACAGGCCTGGGAGTCAGGATCTCCAAGAGAGAGCCCGTTCTTAGCAAATGCCTTAACCTTTCTCCCTCTTTAATTCTGACCTGAGCATTCAGGAAAACAAATCTCTTTGTCTGACCTCCCTTGATTTCTGATCTAAACTCCCTTGATTTCTGAACTAAACTCTCTTAATTTTAGCCATTTTTGACTGTACAGCCACCAAACAAGTCATTCCTCTTCTTGTAGAGAAAAGAGCAGAAATTCAAATTGAATTCTGCTTTTATTGAAATTTATCATAATTCAGAGAGAAGTTGTTAGATTAGTCAGCAGTAAATGTGCTGTGATGTGTGTTGCCCACGTGGAGGAAAGCAGAGGCAAAATCTTGAGAGTTTCTATGAGAGATGTCACCACCAGCTCAGCAGCCATTTTTGCAGAGCTGGAGGGTGTTGCCAACAATGAAGCCCTTTGCTGTCTTATCTCTAGGATCACTTCTCTATAGCCAGATGGAATTATTTGAGGTACCTTGCATGTTCCTTGTTTGTTCTCTTATTCTTTCAGAGGTTTTCTCTGTCTGGAACACTCTTTCTACTTTTTAATTATGTCTCAACTATGGCATGTCTGCAAAGCCCTCTCAAGGTTGAATATGGGATTTCCAGACACCATGAATTCCCTTTAAAATAGGTGACAAGCAGGTCATCACTGTGCACAGGCATTTTACCTCCCCACTGGACCACAAGCTGCTGAAAACAAGGACTCTGGCTTCCTTGCTCCTATTTCCCAGCATCAAGCACCTGCTTAGCACATAGAAAGTAACCAATCAATATTTATTGAATAAGGGGTTAATTTAGTAAATGAGTAATGAATGGAATTTTTTTTAGGATGGTGTTGTAGAAGAAGAAAATATTTACTTCAGACCAAAAGTTGAATCTTGGTTGTCATCTGTTTGGATAGCCACACTGTTTACATTTCACCCAAACAGTATGGACTGCTCTTCGGTGTCTTTGGATTCCAGACCTGGTTTGCCCCAAGAACTCTGCCCCTACTTTATTCAGGCCAGCATCTCTCCTGGGATACCTGATCACGCTGGTTCCGGAAGTAGCGAGCTCTGAGGTTGAGTGTGCTGATTCGTGCTGGGAATGGAGAGGTGGAGGAGGCAGAATGCAGAACCTCAGGATGAAGAGGCTGAAATGAGTGCTTGGAAGGTGTGTTTGGGATTCCCCTAAGGGGCTCTTCCTGGCTCAGAAGGAAATTCTGGAAAGGAGATGTTGTTTCCCAATAGATACTATGGAGGGGGAAAGTGCCTCAGTTTAGTGATGGAGATGACAGTAGGACTTTTTCCTTGTATCTGTATGGAGTTTATGATCTTTATGGGGCTTGCAGGCAGTGTGGTAAAGTAGAAAGAGTACTGAACTAGGATTCAGCAGATTTGAGTACTTGTCTGTCAACCAGTGGTGGGACAACAATTCTGGGCCTCAGTTTCCTTTTCTGTGAATGAAGGAGAGGATAGAACCAATACTCCCTCAGGTCTGTTCCATGATTCTGCAAAAACAGATTACGAATGTCTCATGTGACTGGTTCAGAGGTTGAACATGAAAGGAGGGTTTGAGTAATGCTTTGGACTTTCAAGGGAGTCCAAGTGGAGGTGGGTGGGGCAGGATAAGACTCTTCTGGGGATCTTTGTTCCATCTTTTTCTCCCCACCCCTTTACCACTCTCAGTGGTTAATTGCATGAGTTTAGGAATCAGGCAGACGAACTTTGTATCCTGGCTCTGCCAGTTACTGACTGTGTGACCTGAGGCAAACCTGTTAACCTCCCTCTGCCCCAGTTTCCTCATGTACAAAATATTTATCTTTCTAAAGTTATCATAATGGCTGGATGACCTGATATAAATAAATGGTACAAAATATTTGCTATCACTGTTCTTCACAAATATTTTGAGTACTGATGCTATTTATATTTCCCCTTTTAGGATTCTGATTTTGATATGAAATTCTATGATCTTTCACCCCATTGTCCCACCTATGTTGCTGTTTGTTTTGCATAGAAAAACTTAGGACTTACATACTTTGACTTCTTCTGATATTTAATTGTCTCAGTCCCTAGTTCTACTTGTTCCATAAACCTATTGTGCCAGATGGCGTCAGGTATAAGAACTAGTAGGCAGACAGCATTGTTATGGACAATAGTATTTTAAAATATTGGCAAATAAAGCATTGAGAAGTAATAGTAGCTGATTCACTGGGGTGGCCCCAGGGCGGGGGTGTATATTGCCTCCTTATATACACTTACAGGTTAAAGGAATAAGAAGGGGCAAAGGAAGCCTTGGATTCCATATAGAGTTCCTGTGCATTTTAAGGTTTTAACAGCATTGCAGCAAATATCTGTCATGCCTATGCACTAACAGGTCTTAACAATAAGTTTATTGAAGCTCAGGATGATAATGTTTCATAAATTATCCACAGATTTTATTGATCCTATAATCAATAAGAAAGAGCTTCTGTAGGTGAAAAGGTAAATGTGAGAATATTCAAGTGTCTTCTAAATGCAATTTTGAATGACATTTACACATTGTTTCTATTATACCTTTAATCTAAATTGTTGGAGGATAATGTTTAGCATCTGCATTAAGACTTTTCAAAGACTGTCCTTATGATGACTTTGGACAGCTACTTGGTCTCAGTTCTGGGGTCCTCTGGTAGCTTAGGTGAGTCCCTACCACCCTGAGACAAGTGAACAGTCAAACACTGGAGCAGGTGGTGGGCGCCTTGAGGGCAGGAGCTATATTATTCATTGTCATATATTCAGAATCTGGGACATGAATGGCACCTTGTGGACACTTATTACTCAATGGGTTTCCGGGTCTGAAAGTATTGGATCTCTGTTAAGCAGGAGATGGAGATGTCTGCGTAGGAAAACCTCACATGAGATTATGAAAAGCACATCCAAAGCTTGTTCTGAACCATACGTTTCAATAGTGATACTATAGAGAGAATTGTCCTTCCTTTGTGACTCCACTCGCACCTTGAATTACTCTGAAGCTGACACTCTGAAAGTAAGGGAATGGAGTCAAAGGGGCTTCATAGCTAGAGCTAAAATACAGAGATTGTTGTTGTTAGTCACTCAGTCATATCTGACTCTTTTGTGACCCCGTGGACCATAGCGCACCAGGCTTCTCTGCCCATGGGATTTCCCAGGCAAGAATAATGGAGTGGGTAGCCATTTCCTTCTTCAGGGGATCTTCCTGACCCAGGGATCGAACCCATGTCTCCTGCTTGGCAGGTGGATTCTTTACCACTGAGCCACCAGGGAAGCCCAAAATACAGGGGTAGCAGGGTTTAAAATGAATCCCAGGTCCCAGTGTGGGACCATGTCTCTCTCAGGATGAGGAATTTCCCAAACTAAATGTAGCCAGTCAGAGTCTATGGAGAGGTGGAAGCACTGTTATATTTTAGGATGCAGTGAATGAAAGGAATGACCAGAGAGAGTGGGCCCATGAAAGTACAAGGTTAGCCTGACAGTTAATTAGAAATTTGAAGGAGGAGAGACTGGCTGTCTGCTAGATGGTTTACTGGCTGAGATTCCAAGGACCCCTGGCAAGCTGAAAATTATGAGCTCTGTTCATTTTTTCCTTCACTGTAATGAATCTTGCCTCTGATGACAATTGTGTTTGTGTGTAGAATCGTGTTCTATCAGCTTCTCTCTGACTTATTGCTTATCATTCAGGGGCCCTAAACCACTTCAAGATTGCCAGACTGAAGTCAGATTTTAGCTGGGGAGGTAGAACATGCTGTTCTGGAAGAAGAAGTTGGTGACACCTGCCACACAGGAACATCCTTGCTCCAGGGATCTCCTTCCTTCCCCATTCAGAAAACATTGCACCATCGTTCTGAGCAGGTCTTGGCCAGCAGCACCGTGGCCTGGCAGCTAAAGGTGGGCACAGGGAGTCTTCTCTCCTATCCTCCTTCAGCAGGACAATATCTTGAGGAAGGCTTTCCGGAACTCGATGTTGAAGGTGGTATAGATCACGGGGTTGAGGGCACTATTCACATAGCCCAGCCACGTGGTGGCACTGTAGAGCTGTGGGGACACGTGGCATGCTCTGCAGTGGGTATTGAGAACATGGGTCAAGAAGAAGGGCAGCCAGCAGACAATGAAGGTCCCTAGGTTGCAAAGTGAAAAAAAAAACTGGGTCAGGGATTTGTTTACTTCCCTTGTCGCAGCATGAAAATGAGTCCCACTTGTCTACTTAATGGCAGCCAGTGTGCTGCAAGTTTAATTTTAATTTTAAACTTCTAATTTTTACACCAAACCTATGAAACAGGTATGATTAGTCACTTTCTTTCTTTCTTTTTTTTTTAGATGAGAAAACTAGATCCTTACATCTTTGTTCATCCTAGACCTTTCTTCCAAATCAGTTTTCTAGTTTGATCTTTAGATAATTCTTCATGAGCCTTGTCTACATCTCAGTTCAATTCAAATGTTTATTTTATGTCTATCCATGCAAGATATGATTCTTGGCATTGATAGGGGAAGACCTTGAAGATGCAATTGGCATAATTAAGGCTGTTAAGGAGATTAACATAGGGATTCCCTGGATATGAGAAGTCCCTAAGATATGACAAGTTGGGGGCTTATCTCTGACAGTGAACAGGATACAGTTCAGTTCAGTCACTCAGTCATGTGTGACTCTTTGCAACCCCAAGGACTGCAGCACATCAGGTTTCCCTGTCCATCATCAATTCCCGAAGCTTATTCAAACTCATGTCCATCGAGTTGATGATGCCATCCAACCATCTAATACTCTGTCATCCCCTTCTCCTCCCACCTTCAAGCTTTCCCAGCATCAAGGTCTTTCCCAATGAGTCAATTCTGAATTTCCATCAGCATTAAGATATATTCACAAACTCTTTACATTCTAAACATTCATAAATATTAACATTTACAAGTATTAAAGTTGTTGGATTTCCAATTTCTATTAAATATGGTTACCTGAAACTTCAATACTTTGGCCATCTGATGCAAAGAACTGACTCATTGGAACGGGATATGGTTACCTTAGCTAACTCTATATGGTATCTGCAACTTATCAATTTTTAATTTCTTTATTTAAATAAAGTTTGTATTTTTCTACTATAAAAACTAGTTCCTGTTTTATACATTATGGAAAACTTGGTAAATATGGAAAAGTAAAATAATCAGCCACTATTGGAGAAGGCACTGGCGACCCACTCCAGTACTGTTGCTTGGAAACTCCCATGGACGGAGACTGCATTCCATGGGATCGCTAAGAGTCAGACACGTGAGTGACTTCACTTTCACTCATTGGAGAAGGAAATGGCAACGCACTCCAGTGTTCTTTTGCCTGGAGAATCCCAGGGATGGGGGAGCCTGGTGGGCTGCCATCTATGGGGTCACACAGAGTCAGACACGACTGACGCGACTTAGCAGCAGCAGCATACAGTCAATCACTTTTGACATCTGAGTGAATTTATTTTCAGTCTTTTTTTCTTTATATTTAATCTAGATGTTATAATATCATGACAGTAGTCTTTTTTGTATCCTCATTTCTCCCCTCAATATTTTAAAATAGGTAAGCATTTAGTAAATACCCAATATGTGCCAGATGGTTTTATTGAATTGTTGTCCTATTTATTATTTGGTTTATCCATTATAATTCCAAGTGATAGACGCAAAACACAGCTCAGTTAAGTGACTTGTTTGGTTTCATAAATTTCAGTCTAAGTGTTTTGAATTTCCATCAGCATTAAGATGTATTCACAAACTCTTTACATTCGAAACATTTATAAATATTAACATTTACAAGTATTAAAGTTGTCGGATTTCTAATTTCTGTTAAATATGGTTACCCAAGTATCCTCTACCAGCTCCACTGAATTCAGCCTAACCCAACGTAATCCAACCTATCCCAGCTTAACATGACTCAAACTCACCAAGCACAATGACCAGCATCTGGGTTGCCTTCTTCTCCCGCAGTGGCACTGCCCGAGGTTGCAGGGGCCCCAGCCTCAGGGATGTTGATAGCCTGCCATTGCTGAGTTTTCGAACCTCTAGGCTGAGTTTAGGGGCCATGGTAGGGCTGAGGGAGTTCCGAGTCCTCGCTTCCCTTTGCAAGTCTCCCTCTCCTTCTTGGAAGCCTGGTGCTCCCAAGGCAGTGTCTTGGCAGATGCTGTAGTAGCGTTTCAGCTCCATGTGTGTCTGGCCAGGGGAGAGGGGCTGTAGATGTAACAAGAGTGGGTCCTGACGTTTCTGGGGATATTGTTTATCTTCTGAATGTTCCTGAAAGGGAAACAGTGCAATGAAGGAAAAAGAAACCATCATTCTGTGAAACCTACAGAGGGTGCCTCTGAGAGTGGTGGGCTCATGGGAAGTTATGGTAAACAAAATGTGCTTGTGCCTTTACAACCAAAAACACCTACCACACATACAACATCTGAGAATTACAATAATCCCTTGAGGAGGGGAGCATAGAATTATAGCCTGGACTTTCTGAGGTAGAATGACCTGGATATGTTAAATGACACCATCAGGAGGTAAGGAGAAAAATCTGGAATATGGGAAAGTACAAGACCAATGACTCAATTTCTTCAACAAATAAATTGCAATGACAACAACAACACCTACTAGTTGCAAAGTATGGGTCTTACTTGAATTTTGATGCAAATAAACCATCTATAAAAATTCACCTGACATTTGAGGAAATTTTGAATGAACATTTAACATTGTGTGTGTGTTAGTTGCTCAGTCGTGTCTGACTCTTTGTGACCCCTTGTACTGTAGCCCACCAGATTCCTCATACTGGAGTGGGTAGCCATTCCCTTCTCCAGGGGATCTTCCAGACCTAGGGACTGAACCCAGGTCTCCTACACTGCAGGAAGATTCTTGACCATATGAGCCACCAGGGAGGAATTATTATTAAATTTGTTAGTGTGATGTGGTATTGTGGTTATATGTTTTATAAAACAGCCCATATCCTTTCAGTTCAGTTCAGACGCTCAGTCCTGTCCGACTCTTTGCGACCCCATGAATCACAGCACGCCAGCCCTCCCTGTTCATCACCATCTCCTGGAGTTCACTCAGACTCATGTCCATCGAGTCCGTGATGCCATCCAGCCATCTCATCCTCGATTGTCCCTTTCTCCTACTGCTCCCAATCCCTCCCAGCATCAGAGTCTTTTCCAATGAGTCAACTCTTCGCATGAGGTGGCCAAAGTACTGGAGTTTCAGCTTTAGCATCATTCCCTCCAAAGAAATCCCAGGGCAGATCTCCTTCAGAATGGGTTGGTTGGATCTCCTTGCAGTCCCAGGGACTCTCAAGAGTCTTCTCCAACACTACGGTTCAAAAGCATCAATTCTTCGGCACTCAGCCTTCTTCACAGTCCAACTCTCACATCAATACATGACCACAGGAAAAACCATAGCCTTGACTAGACGGACCTTAGTCAGCAAAGTAATGTCCCTGCTTTTGAATATGCTATCTAGGTTGGTCATAACTTTTCTTCCAAGGTGTAAGCGTCTTTTAATTTCATGGCTGCAGTCACCATCTGCGGTGATTTTGGAGCCCCCCAAAATAAAGTCTGACACTGTTTCCACTGTTTCCCCATCTATTTGCCATGAAGTGATGGGACCAGATGCCATGATCTTCGTTTTCTGAATGCTGAGCTTCAAGCCAACTTTTTCGCTCTCCTCTTTCACTTTCATCAAGAGGCTTTTTAGCTCCTCTTCACTTTCTGCCATAAGGGTGGTGTCATCTGCATATCTGAGGTTATTGATATTTCTCCCAGCAATCTTGATTCCAGCTTGTGTTTCTTCCAGTCCAGCGTTTCTCATGATGT
Source organism: Capricornis sumatraensis (assembly GCF_032405125.1). Taxonomy (NCBI): domain Eukaryota; kingdom Metazoa; phylum Chordata; class Mammalia; order Artiodactyla; family Bovidae; genus Capricornis; species Capricornis sumatraensis. Next base: position 165,275,675 of record NC_091069.1, read on the forward strand.
ACTCTGCATATAAGTTAAATAAGCAGGGTGACAATATCCAGCCTTGACGTACTCCTTTTCCTATTTGGAACTAGTCTGTTGTTCCATGTCCAGTTCTAACTGTTGCTTCCTGACCTGCATACAGACTTCTCAAGAGGCAGGTCAGGTGGTCTGATATTCCCATCTCTTTCAGAATTTTCCACAGTTTATTGTGATCCACAGAGGCTTTGGCCATAGTCAATAAAGCAGAAATAAATGTTTTTCTGGAACTCTCTTGCTTTTTCCATGATCCAGCAGATGTTGGCATTTTGATCTCTGTTTCCTCTGCCTTTTCTAAAACCAGCTTGAACATCAGGGAGTTCACGGTTCACGTATTGCTGAAGCCTGGCTTGGAGAATTTTGAGCATTACTTTACTAGCATGTGAGATGAGTGCTATTGAGCGGTAGTTTGGGCATTCTTTGGCGTTGCCTTTCTTTGGAATTGAAATGAAAACTGACCTTTTCCAGTCCTGTGGCCACTGCTGAGTTTTCCAAATTTGTTGGCATATAGAGTCTTATAGCATATTTTTGGTTAAAATGTTATTATGTTTGCAATCTGCTTCACAACAATCCAGTGGGGTGTATGAATGTACATAGGCATGTAGTTGAAAGAAGACGGGGCCATGAGCTGATAATTGCTGAGCTTGGCTGATGGCTACTGAAGGCTTAGTTATATTTGTCTTTCTACTTTTTTACTTTTGAAATTTTTAATAACAGAAAGTTTAAAAACTCAGGATTTTCATCTCAGCTTCCTACTACTTAGATGCATCCTTGGGCAAGTTAATTAAATGTCTCTGAGCCTCACTTATAAAACAGAAAAAAAATAAAAAGAAATAGGTTTGGGGTGAGCAGACTCAGAGTAGAAAATTGATGATATGCAGATGTTTTGGGTATTTTGAGGATGTGTGTGTGCTCAACAACAGCACTTCTTCCCACATTTGAAAACTCAGATACTGCGTAAATCTTGAGTAGAAGAAAGATTCCCCAACACCTGCACCGAAGCCATGAAAATCAGATATTCACTCTCCCTGACCTCCCCACAGGGCAGCTAGAACTCTGGCTCATGAACACATGAACCAAGCCCAGCCAGTTGGAGATTTGCACCTACAACCTTGAACTTGCTCATGAAGCAAGACTTCAGAATTCATCTAGCAGTGGTGACAGTCAGTGTCCAGTGTCCTCACTATTCTACCCAGACTGTTCCTTAGGCATGAACAGCATCTTCGGAAGCTGTTCTTTAGCCTTCTTGTTAAGCTTGAGCTCCTTGATATCCTTCCAGTAAATTCCTTTTTTACATGTTAGTCAGTGTCAATAACCAAGAACTTTCACTGGTCTCTCCTTAGTTCAAGGAATCATAGTCTTCCAAATACTCAGGGGCAGTATACTGCACACACTCAGAAACATTGTTGAATAAATGAATGAATGAATGCAAGTGGCCTTCAAGATAATTTTGTGTTTTATAAACTGCTCACAGATGTGTTTGTAGGGATTCTATCATAATATGTTTTTTAAAAATTTGGTTTTCATTTTGATAGAATTTTCTAATAATTAATATAAGTATATTGTGATGTATCCAGCCTACCATTTGTAAGATTATATTTATGACTGAGCTGACATCTAGTGATCTTCTAAAAGGTGCATTATTTCTGAAACAAAAGGGCCAGGAACAAATTTCTGAGAGTGCTTATGAAATCTCACATTGGAGAACACTGATCTAATGTAGCCTGTCTCCCTTTCACAGATTTGGAAATTCAGTCCCACAGAAGGAAAGTGATTCTTCCTGTTCTCACATTACTGAGCATATTTCTCAGCTCTCTCTACAAACTTTTATCACTACCTCTCTGGCTGACATGAAGAAACACTGGACTCCTTGGGATCTGGCTGGCAGAGCCCTCCATTCCCAGATGGCAGGACAGAATCTAATTCTCCACACTCCAGACAATGCTAGCTTCTTGATTCTCCAATCTCTCCTACATAGTCACTACGTTTCCTTCATTTGCCCTTGGAGCCTTCTCAGACCTTGGATTTGTTGTAGGTAACTTTAAACCTCCTATCTACTAAAAAAAAAAAAAAAAAATCATTTGCAGCAAGAGTCTGTAACTGCTATATGAGGCCCGGGTAAAAATTGTTAGTAAACTATATAGATATTAAGAAAAGTGACAAGAATACACAGAAGAACTATACAAAAAAGATCTTCATGACCCAGATAATCATGATAGTATGATCACTCACATAGAGCAAAACAAATTCTGGTGGGAATGTGAAGTCAGGTGGGTCTTAGGAAGCATCACTATGAACAAAGCTAGTGGAAGTGATGGAATTCCAGTTGAGTTATTTCAAATCCTAAAAGATGATGCTGTGAAAGTGCTGCACTCAATATGCCAGCAAATTTGGTAAATGCAGCAGTGGCCACAGAACTGGAAAAGGTCACTTTTCATTTCAATCACAAAGAAAGGCAATGCCGAAGAATGTTCAAACTACCACACAATTGCACTCATCTCACATGCTAGCAAAGTAGTAGTCAAAATTCTCCAAGCCAGGCTTCAACAGTACATGAACCCAGAACTTCCAGATGTTCAAGCTGGATTTAGAAAAGGCAGAGGAACCAGAGATCAAAATGCCAACATCTGCTGGATCATCAAAAAAGCAAGAGAGTTCCAGAAAACATCTACTTATGCTTTATTGACTACACTAAAGCCTTTGACTATGTGGATCACAACAATTATGGAAAATTCTGAAAGAGATGGGAATACCAGACCACCTGACATGCCTCCTGAGAAATCTGTACGCAGGTCAGGGAGCAACAATTAGAGCTGGACATGGAACAACAGACCGATTCCAAATAGGAAAAGGAGTATGTCAAGGCTGTATATGCTCACCGTGCTTAACTAATATGCAGAGTACATCATGAGAAATGCTGGACTGGATGAAACACAAGCTGGAATCAAGATTGCTGGGAGAAATATCAATAACCTCAGATATACAGATGACACCACCCTTATGGCAGAAAGTGAAGAAGAACTAAAGAGCCTCTTGATGAAAGTGAAAGAGGAGAGTGAAAAAGTTGGCTTAAAACTCAACATTCAGAAAACTAAGATCATGGCATCTGGTCCCATCACTTCATGGCAAATAGATGGGGAAACAGTGGAAACGATGAGAAACTTTATATTTTGGGGCTCCAAAATCACTACAGATGGTGACTGCAGCCATGAAATTAAAAGACGCTTGCTCCTTGGAAGAAAAGTTATGACCAACCTAGATAGCATATTAAAAAGCAGAGACATTACTTTGCCAACAAACATCCATCTAGTCAACACTATGGTTTTTCCAGCAGTCATGTATGGATGTGACTATACATGACTATAAAGAAAGCTAAGTGCTGAAGAATTGATGTTTTTGAACTGTGGTGTTGCAGAAGACTCTTGAGACTTCTTGAACTGCAAGGAGATCCAACCAGTCCATCTTAAAGGAAATCAGTCCTGAATATTCATTGGAAGGATGGATATTGAAACTGAAACTCCAATGCTTTGGCCACCTGATGCAAAGAACTGACTCATTTGAAAAGACCCTGATGCTGGGAAAGAGTGAAGGCGGGAGGATAAGGGGACAACAGAGGATGAGATGGTTGGATGGCATCACCAACTCAATGGACATGAGTTTGAGTAAACTCCGGGAGTTGGTGATGGACAGGGAAGCCTGGCGTGCTGTGGTTAATGGGGTTGCAAAGAGTTGGACACAACTGAGAGACTGAACTATACAGAAATTAAACAAGGCTCTGTTATTCATGATTATGGGTTTTTGAAGCTTTATTCCTAATATTTACTTAGCTGTGGTGTTCAGGGAGAGGGATACTGGTCTTTTCTCTAACACTTTTAGGCTTCATTTGGCACTTGGCTTGCTTAGGGAGTCAGGGCTGGTTTGAATGGGAAGGATAAGAATTAGGGCAACTATGAAAATGTCTTGGTTTTCCCCATATTTGATGGCAATTGGGCACACGAAATTCTCCCATTAGTCTCCTTTTTCTACTTTTCTTGGCTCTGCCTATGTCTGTTTCAGTCATGTCCTTTCCCTCTAATGCAGCTGGTTCTGGATAGTAAACTCCACAACACATCTAAGAGTCACTGGCTCCAGTCATTGGGCTCTACCCCAAGAGTCACATGCTTCTGGAATATCACTTGATAATGCCTATTCTGAAGCTTAAATCAGATAGATTCTCAGGTTTGTTATTTATCATAAATCCAAGTAGGAAACTAGGGCCAAATTCATTTTTGGGTGGAAGTAGAATCGAGTGAAGCCATTGTCTTGAGAAAGGGTCTCTTATTCTTTTACTACAACTAAAGGCATGGCTTACTTACCATTTTCCCTGTGGCATCTGATGGAAATCTGGCCCTTATTGAAAACTGCCGAATGGGGTGCAACCGTAGACACAAAGACTAGGGTGGGTTGAAGGAGAAACAGTTGTGTGTTAAGCTCTATATAGTTGGGTCATATAGATGACGCTATATGAATACAATGTGTTCCTATCCTCAGTCTTGGGTCCTGACCTCCTATTTCATGGGGGCTAATATTCCTCTTCCACCCAAGCTTTTGGGACTTTCAGTTTGAGATTATGATTCTCACTCAAGTCATTACAGGTTGATCTACATGTCCAGTTTGGACCTACCTTCAAGATCACACTCAGTTCTTACTCTATGAAGCCCTTTTCTGAGCATATTGACTTTATTTTCTCATAACCTCTCCAGCATTTAATATTTATGTGCTTAGTTGTCTTCATCTCACTTTGGCAAACATTCCATTCAGTTTTGGGTCGCTCATTAATTTTGGGTGTAGGTGTGTTTTATTTGCTTATCTAAGGTTTTAAACTCCATGAAGGTAGAGGCTGTATAATATCCCTGCTGTCTCTTGCTTAGCAGTTGCTAGTGATAGGTATGTATCCATTTATGCTTCAAATGAATACACTTGAACCATGTACTAGGCACTGGAATAAGCAGAATTTACAGCCCAAGCAACTGGAATATTTCAATGAACTTCCTTTTCAGAGCCTCAAAAGACCTAACAAAACGTGCCATCAGCATCCCATTCCACCAGCTGGTTAGCACCTTGACACAGAGGCAGATCTAGAAAGGAAAAGAAATTTCAACAGACCCCTAGTGATTCTTGATGTGAATGGTCTGGCCAAAACGTCATTCCTGGAAACCCAGCAGCAGTGAATGGCAAAGCTGCTACACTGAAATTTCATACCTGTGTGATATCTGAACAGCCCTCTCATTGAGGGCAATGAGAGACTTTGAAAGGAAGCAGAACAAGCCCAGAAAGGGTGCTCTAGGGAAGACTGTCAATGCACTGTTGAGATTGGATTTCCTCCAAGGCCTAGCCAATATCTGCAGGTTAAAAGGTGGCAGATGTGTGTCCCCGATGGGCAGAACAGGCAAGAGCATGCACTGCTGGACACAAGGCTGGGACATCGTGTCTTCCTTCTGCCGCTCCAGGATGCTCACCTGTTGGGGGAAGCCGGGTCTGACACTGAGGCACTGACTGTTCTGTCGAGTGAGGATCCGCTTCCGTCTCCTCTGTCTCAACACCACGTAGATCCTGGCATAGACGAGGACAGTCACTCCGAAGGGCAGGTAGAAGGACACCACTGAAGAGTAGAGGACAAAGTCAGGGTTGGAGATGGAGCAGATGCTGGGGTCTCCTGTGCATGAGAGAAGTGGAGAAAGCAAAGTCGTTGGCCAAGTACGGGATTCAGAGGTGAGCACAGAATAGGCTGCACACCACATGTGGCGTCTCCACCATCACGTCCACAGTGGAAGTCTGAGAAGTGCTGGGAGCCGGTCCTGTCTCCTCCTCCGCATGTCCCAGTTCACATGCTGCCTCCTCTGAGAAGGCTACCTGCCCCGAGTTTCTCAGTCAGAAGCAACTCCTACTTCCTTTGTGCCCCACATTTCCTGCTGTCATCAGTCTTGTGTAATTAGCACTCATGGCCTGATTGTTAAGCTGTGGGGGAGGCTATCCCGTCTCAGACACCCACATTGTCCACTTGTCCTCTGTAGGAGGCCTAATTCGTCTTTTAAAAATATATTTATTTCTTAATTGGAGGGAAATTGCTTAACAATGTTGTGTTGGTTTCTGCTGCACAACACAAATCAGCCATGATTATATTAACACAAGTATCCCCTCCTTCTTAAGCCTCCCTCCCATCCCCCCATCACACCCCTCTGCTCCCTGTATCATATAGCAACTTCTCACCAGCTATCTGTTTTACACTTGGTAGTGTATATATGTCGATGCTACTTTCCCTGTTCATCCTACTCTTTCCTTCCCCAACTGTGTCAAGTCTGTTCTATATATCTGTGTCTCCATTCCTTCCATGCAAATATGTCCACCAATATCATTTTTCCAATATCTGCAGGTTTTCCACCCAAACTCATGTCCATCAAGTCGGTGATGCCATCCAGCCATCTCATCCTCCGTTGTCCCCTTCTTCTCCTGCCCTCAATCTTTCCCAGCATCAGGGTCTTTTCAAATGACTCAGCTCCTGACATCAGGTGGCCAAAGTATTGGAGTTTCAGCTTCAACATCAGTCCTACCAATGAACACCCAGGACTGATTTCCTTTTGGATGGACTGGTTGGATCTCCTTGCAGTCCAAGGGATTCTCAAGAGTTTTCTCCAACACCACACTTCAAAATCATCAATTCTTCGGCACTCAGCTTTCTTTAGTGTCCAACTCTCACATCCTTACATGACTACTGGAAAAACCATAGCCTTGACTAGACAGACCTTTATTGACAAAGTAATGTCTCTGCTTTTTAATATGCTGTCTAGGTTGGTCATAACTTTCCTTCCAAGGAGTAAGTGTCTTTTAATTTCATGGCTGCAATCACCATATGCAATGATTTTGGAGACCAGAAAAATAAAGTCAGCCACTATTTCCCCATCTATTTGCCATAAAGTGATGGGACCGGATGCCATGATCTTAGTTTTCTGAATGTTGAGTTTTAAGCCAACTTTTTCACTCTCCTCTTTCACTTTCATCAAGAGGCTCTTTAGTTCTTCTTCACTTTCTGCCATAAGGGTGGTGTCATCTGCATATCTGAGGTTATTGATATTTCTCCCAACAATCTTGATTCCAGCTTGTGTTTCATCCAGTCCAGCGTTTCTCATGTTGTACTCTGCATATAAGTTAAATAAGCAGGGTGACAATATACAGCCTTGATGTGCTCCTTTTTCTATTTGGAACCAGTCTGTTGTTCCATGTCCAGTTCTAACTGTTGCTTCCTGACCTGCATTCAGATTTCTCAAGAGGCAGGTCATGTGGGCTGGTATTCCCATCTCTTTCAGAATTTTCCACAGTTTCTTGTGATCCACACAGTCAAAGGCTTTGGCATAGTCAATAAAGCAGAAATAGATGTTTTTCTGGAACTCTCTTGCTTTTTCCATGATCCAGCAGATGTTGGCATTTTGATCTCTGGTTCCTCTGCCTTCTCTAAAACCTGCTTGAACATCTGGAAGTTCACGGTTCACGTATTGCTGAAGCCTGGCTTGGAGAATTTTGAGCATTACTTTACTAGCATGTGAAATGAGTGCAATTGTGCGGTAGTCTGAGCCTTCTTTGGCATTGCCTTTCTTTGGAATTGGAATGAAAACTGACCTTTTTCAGTCCTGTGGCCACTGCTGAGTTTTCCAAATTTGCTGGCATATTGAGTGCAGCACTTTCACAGCATCATCTTTCAGGACCTGAAATAGCTCAACTGGAATTCTATCACCTCCATTAGCTTTGTTTGTAGTGATGCTTCCTAAGGCCCACTTGACTTCACATTCCAGGATGTCTGGCTCTAGGTGAGTGATCACACTCATCAAGGTTATCTGGGTCGTGAAGATCTTTTTTGTACAGTTCCTCTGTGTATTCTTGCCACCTCTTCTTAATATCTTCTGCTTCTGTTAGGTCCATACCATTTCTGTCCTTTATTGAGCCCATCTTTGCATGAAATGTTCCCTTGGTATCTCTAAATATCTTGAAGAGATCTCTAGTCTTTCCCATTCTATTGTTTTCCCCTATTTCTTTGCATTGATCGCTGAGGAAGGCTTTCTTATCTCTCCTTGCTATTCTTTGGAACTCTGCATTCAAATGGGTGTATCTTTCCTTTTCTCCTTTGCTTTTCGTTTCCCTTCTTTTCACAGGTATTTGTAAGGCCTCCTCAGATAGCCATTTTGCTTTTTTGCATTTCTTTTTCTTAGGGATGGTCTTGATTCCTGTCTCCTGTACAATGTCACGAACCTCCGTCCATAGTTCATCAGGCACTCTGTCTGTCAGACCTAGTCCCTTAAATCTATTTCTCACTTCCACTGTATAGTCATAAGGGATTTGATTTAGGTCATACCTGAATGGTCTAGTGGTTTTCTCCACTTTCTTCAATTTCAGTCTGGATTTGGCAATAAGGAGTTCATGATCTGAGCCACAGTCAGCTCCCAGTCTTGTTTTTGCTGACTGTATAAAGCTTCTCCATCTTTGGCTGCAAAGAATATAATCAATCTGATTTCGGTGTCAACCATCTGGTGATGTCCATGTGTAGAGTCTCCTCTTGTATTGTTGGAAGAGGGTGTTTGCTGTTACCAGTGCCTTGTCTTGGCAGAACTCTATTAGCCTTTGCCCTGCTTCATTCCGCATTCCAAGGCCAAATTTGCCTGTTACTCCAAGTGTTTCTTGACTTCCTACTTTTGCATTCCAGTCCCCTATAATGAAAAGGACATCTTTTTTGGGTGTTAGTTCTAGAAAGTCTTGTAGGTCTTTATAGAACCATTCAACTTCAGCTTCTTTAGCATTACTGGTTGGGGCATAGACTTGGATTACCGTGATATTGAATATGTTAATATACAATATAATGTCTTCTCTTTCTGATAGACTTCACTCTGTGTAACAGGTTCTAGGTTCATTCACCTCATAGAACTGACTCAAATTTGTTCTTTTTCACGGCGGAGTGATATTCCATTGTGTGTATGTACCTCATCGTCTTTATCTGTTCGTCTGCTGATGGACATCTAGGTTGCTTCCATGTGCTGGCTATTGTAAATAGTGGTGCTATGAACACTGGGGTACATGTGTCTTTTTCAATTATGATTTTCTCAGGGTATATGCCCAGTAGTGGGATTGTTGGGGTAGTTCACTTCCCTGTGGCTTAGGTGGTAAAGAATCTGCCTGCAGTTCAGGAGACCCAGGCTTAATCCCTGGGTTGGGAAGATCTCCTGGAGAAGGGAACAGCTACCCACTCCAGTATTCTTCCCTGAATAATTCCATGAACAGAGGAGCCTGGCAGTGTACAGTCCATGGGATCGCAAAGAGTCAGGCACAAATGAGTGACTAATGTTTCATTTTCATGGTAGTTTTATTCCTAGTTTTTAAAGGAATCTCCATACTGTTCTCCACAGTGGCTGTATCAATTTACACAGATGGCCAATAAATACATGGAAAGATGTTCAACATCACTAAATATTGGAGAAATGCAAATCTAATTCAATCTAATTCATCTTTGTGCTGCTCACAGTTCACTTAAAAAAAAAAATTTACTGATTACATGCCAGACACCACTCTACATCGGGGCTACAAAGATGAGTAAGACTCGGTGTCTACCCTTGAAGGAGCTCACGATCTAGACAGACAGACAATCCTCTCTGTATGCTGTGCTAAGTGTCACAGAGGGACGCGGCCTGGGAAGCTGGGTGGACTTTCACAGAGTAACAGAGCAGAGGCTCCTAGGAGGGATGCAGCCCCTGGAAAAGGGCCTGCTGGTGTGGAGGCCATCAAAGGAGCAGTGAATGCAATGAGAGAAAGGAGGAAGGCTTCCGTGCTGAGAATGCCAGGTCTCCAAGTTTGAATGAAGTGTGGGGCAGGTGGTGGCTGAATACAGGCAAGTTTATTTTTCAGGGAATCCCTGTTCTGCTCAAGGGTGCGATGGGAAAAGAGCCAGTAAACATATTGCCATCATGGACGATGTGAATTGAGGCACGTCCTTGTCCTTGCTTTATGTCCTGAAATGCTCCTGGGCCTCCTCTCTAGGAGGGCCCTGCAACTTTGTCTTCATTAGCAGATGTTGAGATTCCTCCAACAGCCAGAGTGAGACCTGATACTTGTTCCGCCTTGGAAAAGAAAAGGGAAGAAAACTGATATCTTCTGGGTGATTCCGAGGGCTTTATACACATTGTCTTACCTAATCATTGTGGCAACATGATGTAAGCAGGTGCCATTACTGTCTCTATTCTCAGATGAGCTGATGAAGGCTCAGAGAGATTCAGTAAGTGGCCCAACATCACGGAGTCTGAAAGGGGTGGAGCCCAGATGGATTCCTCCAGTCGTTCTGATCCCAAAGCCAATGTTCTTTCTAGGATTTTAACTCTCTGCTTCCCTCTACCACTGGGACACAACAAACTTGCACTTTGTCCTATCATCAACAGGTGTCGGCACATCCAGTCAATCTTGATGAAGGGGTGGGGATTGTCCAATCCACAATCTGGCCTCAGAAGATGTAGCCTTGGATGTGAACTGATGAGAGAGGGCCTTGGACCCCTCATTCTGCTTCCTGGTCTTTGGATGTAGGCAGAGCCCAGGCAGCCTGAGGTGGGAGACCCAGGTCTCCACTTACTAACTATCTGACCTTGGGTTTATTACTTAACTGTGCCAAACCTCGGGCTTCCCTTGTGACTCAGCTGATAAAGAATACACCTGCAGTGCGGGAGATCTGGGTTTGATCCTTGGGTTGGGAAAATCCCCTGGAGAAGGGAAGGGCTGCCCACTCCAGTATTCTAGCCTGGAGAATTCTATGGACTGTATAGTCTATGAGGTCACTTTCACTTTCATGCCAAACCCTCAGTTTCATTATCTGTGAAAGAAAGACAAAAATCCTGTCTCATGTAGAGGTTGTGAGACTAAATGCCAGCTATTATTATTATTATTAATATCATTTACTATTATTTATTATATACCTCCTCTGAAATATCAAAACACCTGGTGGCTCAGACGGTAAAGTGTCTGCCTACAATGCGGGAGACCTGGGTTTGATCCCTGGGTCGGGAAGATCCCCTGAAGGAGGAAATGGCAATCCACTCCAGTACTCTTGCCTGGAAAATCTCATGGACAGAGGGGCCTGGTAGGCTACAGTCCTTGGAGTTGCAAAGAGTCGGACACGACAGAACGACTTCACTTTCACACTTTCATTTTCTGAAATATCAGTAACCTCAGATATGCAGATGACACCACCCTTATAGCAGAAAGCGAAGAGGAACTAAAAAGCCTCTTGATTAAAGTGAAAGTGGAGAGTGAAAAAGTTGGCTTGAAGCTCAACATTCAGAAAACTAAGATCATGACATCCATTCCCATCACTTCATGGCAAATAGATGGGGAAACAGTGTAAACAGTGTCAGACTTTATTTTGAGGGGCTCCAAAGTCACTGCAGATGGTGACTGCAGCCATGAAATTAAAAGACGCTTACTCCTTGGAAGAAAAGTTACGACCAACCTGAAGAGCATATTCAAAAGCAGAGACATTACATTGCCAACTAAAGTCCATCTAGTCAAGGCTACGGTTTTTCCAGTGGTCATGTATGGATGTGAGAGTTGGACTGTGAAGAAAGCTGAGAGCCAAAGAATTGATGCTTTTGAACTGTGGTGTTGGAGAAGACTCTTGAGAGTCCCTTGGACTGCAAGGAGATCCAACCAACCCATTCTGAAGGAGATCAGCCCTGGGATTTCTTTGGAGGGAATGATGCTAAAGCTGAAACTCCAGTACTTTGGCCACCTCATGTGAAGAGTTGACTCATTGGAAAAGGCTCTGATGCTGGGAGGGATGGGGGCAGGAGGAGAAGGGGATGACAGAGGATGAGATGGCTGGATGGCATCACTGACTCGATGGACGTGAGTCTGAGTGAACTCTGGGAGTTGGTAATACACAGGGAGGCCTGGCGTGCTGCGATTCATGGGGTCGCAAAGAGTCGGACATGACTGAGTGACTGAACTGAACTGAACTGAGCTTTTTGAACTTGAAAGGGAAGGTATCACTTGGAATGAAAATTTGGAGAGAGACTTGTATGGAACAGTATTTGTAGAGGAGAGAAGGGAGCAACAGGTAAGAATGAAAACAAACCAAACTGAATGTGTTTAGTGCTCAGTGAGGCATTTTAATGACAACACTGCCACCAGAACCTTTATGAGCCACTCCAAATTCTCTGATTCTCTGAGGAGGGGGTAAAATTCAAGGAAAATTAATATCCTCTCACCAAAGCCTGTGTCTTCATCCTTTAGGAAATGGCTCTTAAGACTCTGAACAGTGATCACCATATTGGCATTTCTGGTCATCTGGGGAAATGGGGTTGGGGGTGGGGAGAGGGTGGCACCTGGTGGTCTTCCTGAGTCTATAAGGAGCCATGCTGGCAGCCTGCCCCTGCCATCAGCGCCCTTGTTGTCAGAGACTGACATGTCTCCTCTAATGAGGAGGCACCTCTGCACATCTGTAGTGAGAGGGGGTCAGAGGGGTGGCAGAGTCACTTTCCTCCTGTTCATCTGGTTGCCATCCTTGGTGTGCTGGGTCTCCATGAGTCTCCCCAGCTAGACCTTCTCCACTTCTTTATCCTTCTCTGGGTTCTGGGAGGCTGACCTCTATACTTTATACATTAACTACAACATTTAAAAAGCCAGGAGCAAAAGTGGGTATAGCATGCTTCCGTTTCTGTAAAAATGGACACACACACACACACACACTCATGTATGCATGCATGGGTGTGTGTGTGTATGCACTTGTTTCAAGTCTTATCTTTTAAGAAGATTGGTGTTTGCTTCTAGGGAGGGGATGGATCTTTTAAGAAGATTGGTGTTTGCTTCTAGGGAGGGGATGGGGGCTGGCAGTCAAGGGTAGAGGAAGACGTACATGCTTTTACATGTAAGTATACGTGTGTGTGTGTGTGTATATATATCACTACCCTTTATGTTTTGCCATGTGCAAGCATTTTCCATTAAAAATATTGAGAGCATATGTATGAGAAACAGAGTGAAGAGAGAGCAGAGAAAGCCATAGTTATTTTGGGGTTACTGAGCAATGAAGACACCCCCTGAGCCTGCCTTGTTATCCTGTCCTTCCTTCCCTAAGAACCTGCTGCCTGAGCTTAGACGGAGTTTTGAAGCCTCTCCCACAATTTCTCCACACTATGTGGCTGGTGAGGCCTGTCAGCAGGCAGAGTGACATTGGAGAAGGATGGGCAGTGAGCTGGGCCCTGCCTCAGCCTCCTCCAGGCAAGGCCTGGGAGTGGATCCTGTGGGCAGGGAAGAGTGAAGCACCACGCACAGTGGTGCAGTTCTGAAAGCTTCTCTCTGCTTGATCCCAAGGAGGTAGTGAGAGCAGGGAGCGCCCCCCTCAAGAGCTAGGCTTCCCCAGGAAACGAGGTGCCTTGTCTTGATTATTTAACTGAAACAGTACTGTGCTGTCAGCACGAGTTATTGAATGATGAATCAACGAGCAACGTGTACAGAGGAGCATTTTCCCTAAGAACATCAGCAGTCATGCGCCGAAGCCTAATAGGGAAGGCCAGGAAGTTACTAAGCCAACTGATTTCAACAGCTAAGGGGCAAAGAATGATGGTGAGGACTCACCCACTGATTCATTCAGCACAAGTTTATGAAGCCCCTGATGTATTCTTGGGCTTCCCTGGTGGCTCAGCTGGTAAAGAATCTGCCTGCAATGTGGGAGACCTGGGTTCCATCCCTGGGTTGGGAAGATCCCCTGGAGAAGGGAATGGCTACTCACTTCAGTATTCTGGCCTGGAGAATTCCACTTTCACTTACTATAGTGTAATGCTGCTGCTGCTGCTGCTGCTAAGTCACTTCAGTCGTGTCCGACTCTGTGCGACCCCATAGACGGCAGCCCACCAGGCTCCCCTGTCCCTGGGATTCTCCAGGCAAGAACACTGAAGTGGATATAGTCTAATGAATACATTTAAAAGTAAAAGAGAAAGAGATGAGAGAGAAGCAAGCCTATACGTGCTAAGTCACAAGTCTTTTTTGCCTTCTCAATTCTATATTTGAAAATTCTTTTGGAAAGTTTTATTTCTGGAACAATTATGATCTCACTGGTGGCAACAAGACTGCAATTAGCTCATCATTCTTCTTCACTTTACGTGTTGACATTAACTGGGAACTCTGTCTCATGTCAGATTTTGAGACTGTTACCTCTGTGTGTGTGTGTGTGTGTGTGTGTGTGTGTGTGTGTGTGTGTGTGTGTGTGAGCATGAGTAAGACTGCCCCTGCCAGCCTCCAAGAATGAGTAAGAGGAATAACTTTGCCCAGCAAACATTGGTGGAGGTTTGCTGCTGGCCAGGTAAGGACCACTTTGGTCTAGCAGTGGTAGTGAGTGCCCCATACTGCAGATTCCAACTTAGAAGGCATTTTCTCTTTTTGAAAAAGTGTTTATTTATTTATTTGGCTGTGTTGGGTCTTAGTTGTGGCATGAGAATTCCTAGTTATGGCATGTAGGATCTAGTTCCCTGACCAGGGATCGAACCCAGGCTCCTGCATTGGAGCACAGTCTTAGCCATTGGACCACCAGGGAAGTCCAGAATGCATTTTCTTATAGAAACGTGGATATAAAGGGTGGCTTAGTTATCAGACTAATGCCCAAAGCACATTTAGACTCATCGAAATGGTATTTGAGTGCCAGCGTCAATCTCTATTGTTATGTTAGAGAATGTTGCCTTGGCGTATGTGTGTGCACATGTGTGTTTGTGTATATAATGTGTCATTGGTAACTGGAAATGGGAAACGGTAAAAAGTAATGCAAGGATGACAACAACATCATATTTTAGGAGCACCCTGAATTGACCAGGCACATCTTCATTGGATAACTTCTCAATTTAACCTCTAATATGGCAGAGAAACAAGCCTCACCTTGAGCAGGGGATATGTGCTTAGCATGTCTATGTATATTTTCCCAATTTAATCTTCACTTAATTGTAAAAAAAAAAGGTTCCATGAAGGAGGTGGAGTGAAGTTATAGCATATGTAGGCTTAGATTCTAGAGTCAATGAAAATTATAGAGAGTCAAAGTTCACCCTGAATCACATATAAAAATATATATGATTTGATTACAACCCTGAACAGTAATAAGTAAAGACATATGACACATGCAGTAATATGTCATCTTTTATAAAGAGTTCAACATAGCATGTAATTTTAGAGATGAAGTTGCTCCACTTATTTGCAGGAGGCCATATATAAAAACAAATGCTGAAAACTTCCTAACTAAATACATAGACCAAGACACTTCCTCCTTGGAAGAAAAGTTATGACCAACCTATACAGCATATTGAAGAGCAGAGACATTACTTTGCCAACAAAGGTCCGTCTAGTCAAGGCTATGGTTTTTCCAGTGGTCATGTATGGATGTGAGAGTTGGATTGTGAAGAAAGCTGAGCACCAAAGAATTGATGCTTTTGAACTGTGGTGTTGGAGAAGACTCTTGAGAGTCCCTTGGACTGCAAGGAGATCCAACCAGTCCATTCTGAAGGAGATCAGTCCTGGGATTTCTTTGGATGGAATGATGCTAAAGCTGAAACTCCAGTACTTTGGCCACCTCATGTGAAGAGTTGACTCATTGGAAAAGACTCTGATGCTGGGAGGGATTGGGGGCAGGAGGAGAAGGGGACGACAGAGGATGAGATGGCTGGATTGCATCACTGACTCAATGGACATGAGTTTGAGTGAACTCCGGGAGTTGGTGATGGACAGGGAGGCCTGGTGTGCTGCAGTCCATGGGATTGCAAAGAGTCGGACACGACTGAGTGACTAAACAGAACTGAACCAAACTGAGTCCAAATATTTGATTTTGTTCGTTTATGCTCTACTATATTATTACTCCAAATTTGTTGATAAGGAAGCTTAACTTAGAAAAGTTAAGTAACTTGTTCAAACAGACACAGCTGTTAAGTAGTAGAACTGAAGTTTGAATCTGGGTTTTTCTGACTCCAGGGCCTCTGCCTTCTTAAATGTATTCTGGCTTCTAAATAATTGACCAGCAAATGACTCTTTGAAGACTATTTATAACTTAAGATTTACCTGAATTTATGTGTAATATGTTACATAAATCTGTACACATAAGTACATAGCTATGTGACTTGTACATGTATGCCAGAAATTCATAAAAATGGAACATAGCAGGAATTGAATGAACCAATTCAAATGGACAAAGTAAGAAATCCAGATGAACACTAGAACAGGAGTTAATTAGTTATCTCTTAGTGAATACTCAGTGTTTACTCTCAATGCCTATAACTTCACTATATGTGCTAACAATTTTCTTTCAACACATGAAATTCCTGAGGCTGAAAGATGGTCATAGAATAGACATGGAAGGTTCTGAAGCACATGAGGTGTAGATTTGGATCAGTATTGTATTTAAAAGTCCTGGACATGTCAGATAAACACGTTTTTTATCCATTTGTCCATCCATCCATCCTGCCAACCATCCATCCTTCTGATAGAAGATGTACCATGTGCCAAGCACCATGGTCAAAAATTTCTGTATATTAAAAATATAAAATACATCCTCCTAGTTCCTAAATGCTATCCTAGTTCTCAAATGCTAGAAATGATTCTTACTGAGTAAAAAGCTAGAAATGTATACCCTGCTCAAGGGCTTTTATGATATGCTACTTTGTGTTATAAATTCATTACAAATTATCATCTTTTCATTAACAAATCTCACCTGAATTATTCATATAGTATAGTTTTTTTTTTAACTGGCATATTTCTTCAAATGAATACAATGGTATTTCTTTCAAAATAGGAGTAAGCCAAACTTCATTAATTGGGGCAGAAGGTGGCTCCTGTACCATTAATTGAAGAGATTTTGCTTTCTATTTTATTTATAATCAATAGAGGCCAGTGCTTTGCAGTCTATAGAATCCTCATTTGATTACAAAGTACACTGCCTTTGAGGTCAGACATTTCAGGGATGAACACCACTCACAGCCATTCAGATGCGCTATGAATCACTTGGCTGTTGGAGTGACACTGTCATTGTTACCTGTGGTGTTGAAGCCAAGGAGGAGAGGGCAAGACACAGCAAAGGACAGCACCCAGACAGCTGTGATCATGAGGGCCACACGTCGACAGGAGCTCTGTCCCGTGCCTTGCTGGTAGTGAACTGGCATGACCACAGCAGTGTACCTGTGAAAGGAAGGGGATAGAGAATAGATGTGATCAGTTCAGTTCAGTCGCTCAGTCCTGTCCAACTCTTTGCGACCCCATGAATCGCAGCACACCAGGCCTCCCTGTCCATCACCATCTCCCGGAGTTCACTCAGACTCACGTCCATTGAGTCAGTGATGCCATCCAGCCATCTCATCCTCGGTCGTCTCCTTCTCCTCCTGCCCCCAATCCCTCCCAGCATCAGAGTCTTTTCCAATGAGTCAACTCTTCACATGAGGTGGCCAAAGTACTGGAGTTTCAGCTTTAGCATCATTCCTTCCAAAGAAATCCCAGGGCTGATCTCCTTCAGAATGGATTGGTTGGATCTCCTTGCAGTCCAAGGACTCTCAATACCATTGTTTGACTTGAACACTAAATATTTATTTTTCACAGTTCAGGAGACTGGGGAGTCCAGAATTAATGTACTGGTAGATTTGGTATCTGGTGTTAAACCCACTACTTGGTTGGTGGACAGCCATCTTGCTGTGTTCTCTCATGGTGGGAGGGGTGAGGTGAGCTCTCTGGAGTCTCTTTTATAAGGGAAAATCCCATGAATGAGGGTAGATTCCTACTCAAATGTTCCACTTCCTAGTGCCATCACAGTGGTGGTTAGGATTTTAATATATGAGTTTGGGGGTGGGGGATGTAAACATTCAGTCTGCAGAACACGCTTTTAGATGGTCAAAGCTGTTTTTTATTCTTGTTGGATATTGTCTTTTCTGTGGCATATCCACACATACATTTCCAGCTGCTTATTGGACTTACCTGTACAATTGTCCCATGGTTGTCCCAAACTCAAGCTATCTGAAGTAGACCTATTTCCCTACATCTCTTAATCTGGCTCCAATTCCTGCCTTTCTTCAAGACATCCACACCCAACACTCAGGCTTTCTGACAGTTTCTTCGGCCTTTCCATATCATTTGCTCACCCATTCATTTAACATTTCATTCATCCAGCATTAGCTTCCCTGGTGGCTCAGATCGTAAAGCGTCTGCCTGCAATGCGGGAGACCCAGGTTCAATCCCTGGGTCGGAAAATCCTCTGGAGAAGGAAATGGCAACTCACTCCAGTATTCTTGCCTGGGAAATCTCATGGATGGAGCCTGGTAGGCTACAGTCCATGGGGTTGCAAAGAGTCGGACACGACTGAGCGACTTCACTTCACTTACTATTATCCAGGCAGGCCTTATTCTGGAAATACAAAGATGTGCAAATGGGACAATGGTCTCTTTCTTTATTGAGCTTGAAGGTAAGTAGAGTGGATGGGTGAAAAAAATGTTAATATAAAATGAAAACTATCATGAAAGAATTAAGTTGAGTGACATGTTTAATGGTAGCTGCTGCTGCTAAGTCACTTCAGTCGTGTCCGACTCTGTGCTACCCCACAGATGGCAGCCCACCAGGCTCCCCCGTCCCTAGGATTCTCCAGGCAAGAATACTGGAGTGGGTTGCCATTTCCTTCTCCATTGCATGAAAGTGAAAAGTGAAAGTGAATTTGCTCAGTCGTGTCCAACTCTTCGCAACCCCTTGGACTGCAGCCTACCAGGCTCCCCTATCCATGGGATTTTCCAGGCAAGAGTACTGGAGTGGGGTGCCATTGCCTTCTCCAGTTTAAGGGTAGAGGAGGATATAAAGAAGGGGCGAACTGACACCAGATGGGAGGAAATGAGTGGGGTGAGAGGGAGCCAGCCATGAGGGAAGGTAGGAGAAGAGCATTTTAGGCAGAAGGACAGCAGGTCCTGTAAATTTATGCTTTATAGTAATGTCCCTATTTGTCCATGCACTTCTACCACCTTCTATCTGTGATGGCCACAGCCTCCTGGCTGGTTTCCTGTGCCAGGTTCCAAAATAGATTTCGTTATGTCTTCCCCACCCCACGGTCGCTCAGCTGACAACTGTCTAAGATGGGCAGAATTCTAAGAGGGCGCCCAAGGTTCATGCACTGTAGAACGAGCAGAACTCCTGGGATTAGACTACAGATCAACAGATTGTGTAACCGAAAGGGAGATGATTCTCGGTGGCTGGGCCTAGTCAGGCGAGCCCGTAAAAGGAACTCAGTACTTCCTGAATAAGAGAGAGTCAAAGCATGAGAAATTCTCCCCCTGGCCTTGAAGAGGCAACTTGCCACGTTTGGGAAAAGATCATTTGGCAGGGGACAGCATAAGGCCTACAGGAGCTGAGAACAGCCCCTGGCTGACAACCACTAAGAAAGTGGGAACCTCCATCTTACCATTGTAAGCAACTGAATTCTACTGACTACATGAATATATTTGAAAGAGGAAAACACAAGTCAGCCTATACCCATTTTCAGCCTCGTGAGATCCTGAGCAGAGAACCTGCCTACACTGTGCACAGACTTTTGACCCGTGAGATAAAAAATGGATATAGTTTAAGTCACTACATTTGTGATAATTTGTTACATAGCAACAGAAAACAAATACAGTGTCAATACTAAGCCTTCCCCAACATGACCCCAACTTGTCTTGCCAATTTGACTTCCCATTGGTCCCTGACACTTACTTACAACTCCGGCCATGTTAGCCATGTAAGCCATGTTACTGATGGGTGATCTTCAATAGTCTTTGTTCAATCCATTGTCCCTTTTCCTTCTCCAGGTAGCTCATATTTTCTCCCCTTTAATCTCAGATCAGCTCTCAGTAACCATCTCATGAAGCCCTCTAACTCTAAACGCATAGTACTCTTCTGACAATCAGTCACATTGCTCTTCTGCATGCAGCGTCTTGCCTCACTAGTGAACTTACCTCATGGCTGGAGAGAGAGACTCCGTTAAGCTGCTTAATGGCTCAACTCATCTTAGAGCCTTGGTATTCCATGCAGGTCCTTGCACAAGGCAAGTAGTAAGAAGCTGTAGGCTGATTGCCTCATGGATCCTCTAGGTGTCCTACCCCAAAAGAGGACAATTCTAATTCTATCCCCGCTCAAGGGATCTAATATATACAGCTGAGTCTACAAGTGCTGAACATTTATTTACTATTGAAGTATGATTGATTTACAATGATGTGTTAATTTCAGGTATATAGTAAAGTGATTTAAAAAAATATATATATATATTTTTGTGTGTGTGTGACTCTGTGTGTGTGTGTGTGTGTGTGTGTGTGTATGGGCTTCCTAGGAGGCGCTAGTGGTAAAGAACCCACCTGCCAATGAAGGAGACTTAAGAGATGCATATTTGATCCCTGGCTTGGGAAAATCTCCGGGAGGAGGGCATGGCAACCCACTCCAGTACAGTTGCCTGGAGAATTCCATGGACAGAGGAGCCTGGCTGGCTACAGTCCATAGGGTTGCAAAGAGTTGGACACCACTGAAGCGACTTAGCATGCACACACACACACACTTTTTCCGATTCTTTTCCCATATAGGCTATTATAAAACATTGAGCATAGGTCCCTGTGCTACATAGTAGGTCCTTGTTGTTCATCTATTTTATATATAGTAGTGTGTATTTGCTACTCCCAAATTCCTAATTTATCTTTCCCGCCCACCTTTCCCCTCTGGTAATCTTGTTTGTGTTCTATGTCTGTGAGTCTGTTTCTGTTTTGTAAATAAGTCCATTTGTACCATTTTTTGGATTCCACATATAAGTGGTATCATGTGATAGTCGTCTTTCTCTGACTTAGTATGATAATCTCTAGGTGCATCTATGTTGCTGTGAATAGCATTGTTTCATTCCTTTTCATGGCTGAGTAGTATTCCACTATGGATATGTACCACAGCTTCTTTATCCATTCATCTGTTGATGGACACTTATCTTGGCTATTGTAAATAGCACGTATGCTCAGATTTTCATGGTCCTCTCGGTATCCAGGGAACCTGGAGGCCAGATGCAGAGCAGGAACCCCCTTAGCTCCTCTTGTGCACCCCAAGGCTTGGGGCTGAGGAAGCACAGACCCTGAGCTGGAGGTGGTGGGGCAGTGCTCCCCAATGCTCCAGCTCTCTGACTCATCTGCCTCTTGTGAATCTGGCCTTAGAGTTCATGTGTTAACATTTGTTTCCCCAAAGAGCCTTGCAAGTCAGCTCCAAGGGCAAGGATGGATGCAGACTTGATAGAACTTGGCCTTGGCACCCTGGCATGTGACAGAGGTGATTCTTTCTCAAGAAGGAGAAACCGAGCCCTTATTTAGTAAGGTCAAACTTAGATCCCACCAGCAACTCCAAGGACGGCCCATGATGGCCCAGTTTCCTTCTCCTGATGCACATTACAAATCCTCCCTTGAATCCCTAGCTTGGAGATGAAGGGGCGGGCAAATACTGCCTGGCACTCCTCCGGGCTCTCACTCTGCTCAGGACTTCAGGCTCTGCTGGGGCTTCAAGTCAAATACATCTACCGGGGCCTGGCCCTTAGCAGTGATCCCTTGAGGCACCTCGGAGGAGAGGCTGAGCCTTGAGTCCTGTAGCTGCCCTGGCCCAACACCTGCTGAGGGTCAGAAAGGAAAGGTAAGAGGCACTTCCTGCCCTTCAGACCTGCAGCTGGACCCAGGCCTTCATTTACATAATTACCTTTGATGTAGAAGAACCTGACCATCCCATTCATTCAGTGATATGCTGCTAAATGCTTAATAACTGGCTCTGCAGGTGAAAAAGAACCTTAATTTATGCCATTTGTCAATTTATGTGGTACAAATACTCCCACCATTGTCCATTTCAAGTAACACCAGTGGTTTAGTAACTGCCTCAAAAAGCTCCTAAAATTTTGCCATCAGCTCTCACTGGCCATTACAAGCTGACTCCAAGCCCGCCACTGATAGTTGCTCATTTTCCTAAATAGGCTTTAATGTTCAGCAACTTCTTGGAGGTTCCAATTTGTTCAATAAGTCAGTAAACATAGGGAGCACTGTCACTGAATGATTACATGATGGAAACAACTTCCCATAGCTAGTGGTGGCAGAGGCCAGGCCTCTTCTGGCTGCCCCGCTGCGTCTCCAGGGCATTGCAAGTCTCTGAGGCCTTGTGGGGACTTCACAGGTGGTGCAGTGGTAAAGAATCTGCCTGCCAAGCAGGAGATGTGGGTTCAATCCCTGTGTCAGAAAGGTCCCCTGGAGAAGGAAATGGCAATCCACTCCAGTATTCTTGCCTGGAAATCCCATGGACAGAGGAGCCTGGCTAGCAGCCTCAGTCCATGGGGTTTCAAAAAGTTGGACACATCTTAGTGACTGAGCAGGCACACACGAGGCCTTGTGGGGACAAGGGCTTCTTCAGGAAACATGGTATTGAAGGGTGCTTTGTACTTTGAGAGCAACCAGCTGCCTGGAACTGAGGTTCCCCAAGTAGCTTGATTCTATTAATTTCCTGCAGGTCCTGTTAAAAATGCATATTTCAAGGCCACACCCTTGGATATTTGTTTCACTCCAGAAGTGTGTATTTTTGACAAGCAAGTGTATCTTTTAATTAGACAAGCTGGAGAAAGTCTGCATTGGGGAACATTGCTGTGTCAAAAACTCCTGTGAACTTGGGTTAGAAGTGAGAGATGAGACTACATCTTGCCATTGTTAAATTAAAATTTTTTCTTAATTTTAAAACATGATTAAACTTTTAGAATAAGTGACACCCCTTTGCACCCCCCTCACCCCAATTTGCTTTCAGGGCTTTTTCTCCAGGAAGCTTGCCACAATGGGCGGAGACCCAGAGGCTGTTCCGGCTTTGGCCACCGGAGGGCGCCAGAATGCAGCAAGAGCTCCGACAGCGCGGCGGGGTGAGAAGTTCACGGCTCACCTGGGGGCTCTCCAGGCACCGTGGGGAGGTGGGGAGGGAAAGCTCGGGAGACCCCCCTGGTTCCTGCAGCCCTGCAGGGACCCCGAATTCCCACTCAAGCAGACTGCTTAGCCTCTGGTCTGCCCCCGAATCGATGGCAGATGACCGACCTTAGGCCAAGGCAGGCTGGGCGTGGGCCCGTGCCCTCCCTCGGCGCTTCCAGGTCCTCAGCCAAGCGCCAATGCGCTGCGTGCGCTGTCCCGATTGCAGCGCGCCTGGCCAGGCCCCTCCCTTTGAGCTCTGAGCTTTCTGGGTCCTTGCTGGCGTGGCGGGGAACACTGGCGGTGTGCTCAGTGGTAAGCCAATGGGCATTGGAAAACAGGCTGATTAGCGACTGAATCCCACTTGGCCTGCCGCTGAACTGTGGGGCCATGGACCAGAGATATGACTTCGTTGAGACCCAATTTCCTCATCTGCACAGTGGGGATGTTTCCGCCCGATAGGGCTGTTTTGGGTATTGAATGAGATGATCTCTGTGAAGTTTTTTAGCACAATGCCCAGTACCTATTAAGCATTTGAAAAACAGTATTATTATTGTTGTCATTATTATTGTGCTAGTCAGGGGATCTGCAACTGTTCATATCAATCAGTTTTGGGGAGGCGGGTGTCTGCACCTTATTCCTGATTATCAGGGACCATTAAGTTTATTTATTTCTCAAACAAACAAGTATACAGCACTTTCTTCGAGTCAAACAACGGTTTGAAGTGCTCTACAAATATTAACTCATTTGTTCTTCATAACAACCCTTCTGCTATGATCCCCACTAAATGGAAGGGTGCTGAGGCCCGGAGAGGTTAACTGACTTATTCAAGGTCACATTGCTATGAACTGGTAAAAAAAAAGTGAAAGTGTTAGTTGCTCAGTCATGTCGGACTCTTTGTGACCGTAGCCCACCAGGCTCCTCTGTCCATGGGATTCTCCTGGCAAGAATACTGGAGTGGGTTGCCATGCCCTCCTCCAGAGGATCTTCCCAACCAAGGGATCAAATCCTGGTCTCCTGCACTGTAGGCAGGGAAGCTTATGGAGTGGTAGAGCCAGGATTTCCAGCCAGGCCCCATGACTCAGAGCGAGGGGGCCCAGAGTGTGGCTAAGCCTCTGAGAAAGGCAGTGAGCTGGAAGAGAAAGAGGCTGCCTGGGTCTTTCCTCCTTTACCTACCAGCTGTGAGATCTGGGCAAGCTTATCTGCACAGTCTAGCCTAAAGACTCTTTACTTGTAGAATGCAGGTAATACACCTGCCTTGCTGGGGTGCTGTGAGGGTCAGAATAATGACAAGCTCTTGGTGCCTGGCCTGTAGTACATGCTAAAGAAACGGTAGCTATTGGGGTGGCCAAAAAGTTCATGTGATTTTTTCCTTAAGATGGTATGGAAAAATCTGAATGCACTTTTTGGCCAATGCAGCATTTCTACTGCTATTGCTTTTAGATTCACTCATGTTAGGATCAGCAGAGTGGTAGCCAGGTCACTGGAGACAAAGGAGATGTCCTGGCTTACTCCCAGGAAATGGCACCTAGAAAGCTGGGTGCCAGCCTGGCCAGAGGCCCCTCCCTCCGAGCCCCGTCCTCGCCTCCAGCAATGAAGGGGCCACTCGTTGGCACAGACAGAGGGGTGGTATGTGAGTCAGAAGATTCAGGTTCTAGGCTCAGAACTAAGAGGCTGTGGGACCCTGGTGAGCGTTTAATTTAACTCATTCCTGCACCAACAAGTTAAGCTCTTACTGCCCCTCTGACTTCCAATTCTGTGACTGTGGTTCGTGGGGTTGCCACTTTACTGAAGGTCTCAGGTCCTCACAGAATTCGACCTCGGCCTGGAGCCCTATCGACCGGTGGGAGGTGTGTGTGTGGGAACCGAGGAGAGTGCGTCCTGAGAACGCTGCTGCGGGACGGCAGGAGGCTGGGCCGGGAGGGAGGGCCTGAGTCTGACTCCCCGCCTGGGTTTAATGAGCCCCCAGCTCTGTGAGCGCTGCTTTTCACCACCTTTTATTTGGTCAGACAGGGGGCTCAATAAATCTTTAGTTCTGTGGACTCCCCTCGTGGAATTGTTGAAGGAGAAAGCTTTTTGCAAATGACTGGAAAGCCCATTGCAAACATAAAGTGCTTATTTAGATGCAAACTAAAAAATCCAAGGTGCCTGTGACTCATCCGGTACCTATTGTGCTTGCTGCAAAGACGCGGAGGCTTGCCTGTGTGATGGGTGCCATTTGAGAGCCACTTAAAGAACTCCCTGGTGAATGAATTTGGTTGCATTATTCCCGGGATCCTTGCGGAGGACCCGTATTCTCACCGCTCGCGCGGATCTTGTCCTCCTCCTTTGACACTTTCTCAGCCCTCTCCCCGAGTTAGCTCTGACCCAGGGTGCGGCGGGAGGGGTTGGCCCACTGGGAGGCAAGGAGCCAAGGGAGGGGGGCTCTGGGGGTGGTGTTCACCCACTCTGCTTTTTAGAAAAGAAAAGGCAGCATTAATGCCAGCATCCAGAGCTATGCCTGAGAATCTAATGACAATGGTATTACTTGCTTTCAAAACCCTTTTATCATTTCCTTTTCTTTTCTATCTCCTACTACCCTATTCTTACAGATCAGGGCTTCATGACCAAAAAATGCTGAATCCATTTGGTCAAGTTTGTCAGATGGGTGACTAGCATTGTGTGAAGACCAAAGGTCTGCATGAATGATTGCATTTTTAATGAATTGACCGGCTATTTGGCATCCCATGAACAGAATTTAATGCTGTGTACTGCAAACTGCTGTGAAGGATAATAGAGACAGCTTTTCCAAGGCCTATTTTCGGTCCTAGAAGAGGGAGGAGTCTACATTTTAAGGTTGGTGAGGGTTGGTTTCTTTAGACCTACAAGCCAAGAGGGGAGCATCCTTGTCCATTGGGGTCTAAGATGGGAACTTGTCCCTCAGGTTGCAGGTAGGTGAGTGCTGTGTACTCTGGAAATTCTTCCTGTATGAGACAGAAGCTAATGCAAAGTTTGCTCTTGTTGGTTGTGTCCTAAGTGGTGCAAGTAGAAGTGTGTGTTAAGCACGGCTGCTGCCAGCAAAATGGTGCTTTTGGGCAACTTACAAAAAGATATCCTCTCCTGGCTGGTGAGTTGTAAAAAAAGTACCCTCTCTTGGTCTACTCCAGGCTTGGGCATGAAGCCCTGGGTGAATTCAGTTCCCACACTCTAGCCACAACCGGCACAACCTCCCCTACCACCCCATGCGTGAAAGTGTGTGTGGGTGGAGTGTGTAGTTCAGTTCAGTTCAGTTCAGTTCAGTCGCTCAGTCGTGTCCGACTCTTTGTGACTCTACGGACGCATGCCAGGAGCACGCCAGGCTTCCCTGTCCATCAACAACTCCCAGAGGTCACTCAAACTCATGTCCATCCAGTCGGTGATGCCATCCAACCATCTCGTCCTCTGTCGTCCCCTTCTGCTCCCGCTTTCAATCTTTCCCAGCATCAGGGTCTTTTCAAATAAGTCAGTTCTTCCCATCAGGTGGCCAAAATATTGGGGTTTCAGCTTCAGCATCAGTCCTTCCTATGAATATTCAGGACTGATTTCCTTTAGGATGGACTGGTTGGATCTCCTTACAGTCCAAGGGACTCTCAAGAGTATTCTCCAACATCACAGTTCAAAAGTATCAATTCTTTGGTGCTCAGCTTTCTTTATAGTCCAACTCTCACATCATACATGACTACTGGAAAAACCATAGCCTTGACTAGATGGACTTTTGTTGGCAAAGTAATGTCTCTGCTTTTTAATGTGCTCTTCAGGTTGGTCATAGCTTTCCTTCCAAGGAGCAAGCGTCTTTTGATTTCATGGCTGCAGTCACCATCTGCAGTGATTTTGGAGCCCCCCAAAATAAAGTCAGCACTGTTTCCACTGTTTCCCCATCTATTTGCCATGAAATGATGGGAATGGATGTCATGATCTTAGTTTTCTGAATGTTGCATTTTAAGTCAACTTTTTCACTCTCCCCTTTCACTTTCATCAAGAGGTTCTTTAGTTCTTCACTTTCTGCCATAAGGGTGGTGTCATCTGCATATCTGAGGTTATTGATATTTCTCCCAGCAATCTTGATTCCAGCTTGTGTTTCATCCAGTCCAGCATTTCTCATGATGTACTCTGCATATAAGTTAAATAAGCATGACAACAAGATACAGCCTTGATGTACTCCTTTCCTGATTTGGAACCAGTCTGTTGTTCCATGTCCAGTTCTATCTGTTGTTTCTTGACCTGCATACAGATTTCTCAGGAGGCAGGTCAGGTGTTCTGGTATTCCCATCTCTTTCAGAATTTTCCATAGTTTGTTGTGATCCACACAGTCAAAGGCTTTGGTGTAGTCCATAAAGCAGAAGTAGATGTTTTTCTAGAACTCTCCTGCTTTTTCAGTGATCCAATGGATGTTGGCAATTTGATCTCTGATTTCTCTGCCTTTTCTAAATCCAGCTTGAACGTCTGGAAGTTCACGGTTCATGTACTGTTGAAGCCTGGCTTGGAGAATTTTGAGCATTACTTTGCTAGCATGTGAGATGAGTGCAATTGGGTGGTAGTTTGAACATTCTTTGGCATTGCCTTTCTTTGGGATTGGAATGAAAACTGACTTTTTCCAGTCAGTCACTGCTGAGTTTTCCAAATTTGCCGACATATTGAGTGCAACACTTTCACAACATCATCTTTTAGGATTTGAACTAGCTCAACTGGAATTCCATCACCTTCACTAGCTTTGTTCATAGTGATGCTTCCTAATGCCCACTTGACTCCGCATTCCAGGAGTGTATAGGCACACCCTCAAAGATGGGAGAGGGTAGGGTTGGAACTAGAAGGCTAGAGGCCCAGAGCCTGTCCTAGGAGCTCTCTTTACGCAGCTCTTCCCTAACTCCTCCAAGGCTGGTCTGATTCCATTCTCATGTCCTCTCTGAAGATGCATATTTGTGGTGTACACACTGGCTATCCTCAGGCAGGGATCCCTGGATCCAGGTTAATATTCCTTGTTCAAGGCTCTGAAATAGGTACAGCAGGGACATTCATGGGCGATGAGCTAGGATGGTGTAATTGTTGGGTGGTGGAGGTGGTCATGTAGCAAACCAAACACAGTCCATTATTTCTGTAAATCATACATTTCTGAAAACACGTACTAAATGTCCAGCAATCACACAAAAGGCATAGATGCTATGGGAGGAATTCTGTTCTCAGAGAGCTAAAAATATTATAAAATCCCTAACAATCCCTTTACTTTTAAACAGCTTTTATCAAGATGTAATTCACACAGTTCATCTAAGTATAAAATTAATGTGGGTTTTTGGGTATGTTTACAGAGTTATACAACTGTTCCCCTTTATTTTTAACACATTCTTTGATGGTATTAGTTTTAGTGTTATAGACACATTCTTTGATGTTCCTTCTCAGCATAGCTAGTCAAGTAATAAAAGTCAAGTGCTAGCCAATCAAATGATAAAAGTCAAGACCATTGAGTTGGCTGGTAGGTTTGCAGTATCCCCAGAGGGTTGGGTTTTCACGTCCAGTCACTGGTCACACATGCAGGGAAGTTTAGGGCAGAACTGTGGGTCATGTGAATGTCACACGTGGGGCCGTGAGGAGGGCCTGCCTCAGGATTCCTGCGAAAGGAGCCTGACGATGCCACAACATGTTTACAAGGGAAGCACCATGGGAGGTCAGGGGTGACTGAATTAAACTGTAGACGGTTTGGAAGGGCTTCGCAGAAAAGGGGACTGGTGTGATCAGCCTTGGAGCATAAGAGAGCCAGAGGGCAACCCAGAAAGAGATGAGATTGCAAAATAGAGGGAGGCCATATTGTGGAAACCTTTGAATCTTAGGCTGTGAGGGTAGCTTCCATTTCTATTCCTCAGGCCAAGGTAACTGAAGGGTTTTGAGTAGGGCAGTGGGCATTCAGGCTCCAATTCTGGGGGAATAATTCTGAGCGTGGTTGAAGGGCCAATTAGGAAGCTGTGGGAGGTCAGAGGAGTCTAAAACAAGCAGGTGAGGAAGGAAAGGAAAGATGGGGCATATTTAGAAAACATTTCAGAGACAGAGTCTAAAAGGACCGATTGTTTAGCTACATCAGTGTATCTAAACAAGGAGATGAGGAAGAGAAGGGAGCTGAACAAAATCCCAGATTCGAGAAGAATGATGTTGCCAGTGAGAGATCATCAAGAAGGTTTGGTGCTTTGATGGTTTGGTTTTTAACATTTTGCCTCATAGGAGCCAGTGGTATATCCAGGTAGTAATGTGGTCTGGATATCAGATTAGAGGTGAGGTTGGAGATTCGAGGAGGCTTAGCACAAAGCCTGTGATTATTACCTTGGGAATCAGATAGACGTGAATTCAAATCCTGGCACTGCTTCATACTAGCTGTGTGACTTGGGAAAACTTCATTATTCCAAGAAGCTGGAAATGAAGCTAATAATATTACCTAAGGGTTATTGTATCACCACCGCGATGGACATGAGTTTGAGTAATCTCTGGGAGTTGGTGATGGACAGGGAAGCCTGGCATGCTGCAGTCTATGGGGTTGCAACAAGTCGGACACGACTGAGCGGCTGAACCGACTGGCTGAAGGGTTGTTGTGAAAAGGAAATGGGTTAAGGTTTAGACATGCCTTCGCACAACGTGGTAAATTCTCAGTAGATGGCAGATTTTATCTGGGGTCACCTGTTCAAGCTATGGAGTGGATGGATAAAGAAAGTTCTGGGAGAAAGAGTGTAGGAAGACAAGAGGTAGATGGCGAGTAGGAAAAGGGGAGATGGAGGCTCTTGACCGGCCACAGAGGCCACAGGCTGGACAGCGACCTCCTTTTCCCAGGGTGCTCCGCGGGTCTGGAGGTGTCCATGGGAACCATGACAAATCTGACTCAGGATGGAGGGAGGGACAGAGGAGAGGAAACATAGAGAGGAGGGAAGAGAGGAGCGGAGCACCCAGAGCTGGGGCAGGACACACTTAGGGCTGGAAAGTGATGCTGTTCTGATGGAATACACACAGGCTCGAGTCAAAATCGTAGATGTCACTCCAGCAACTGAAAAGCAATTCTACAAAACATTGTTCTTGTTTTTCTTAAACTCTATGAGGGAAATAAATATTTAACACACAGGTCATGGCCACGTTTTCTGCAATTCCCTTTCTTCCTCATCCACTCCTCTCTCCGTCCTCACAGATACTCCCAAACTTTTCTCTCTCCTCTCTGTCTTTTGCCCCTGGCCCCTTTGTCTCCCTCCCTTTACCAAAAACAAACAAAATAGCAGCAGGAACGTTTTCTCCTAATCTCACCTCCCTGTCTCTCTGCTTTCTCGCTACAAAGAGTCGTGAAAGCCTCAAGGATGGTGGAAAAGTGAAACCAGAATCCTCCTTAGGGATCTGTGGGAAAGGAAAACTTCCAGAATAGTTATTTCTCTCCTGTCACAGGAGTTTCATCTCATCTACAAACCACCATTTAAAAGAAAAAGAGAGAAAAGAAAATGTCCCAGTGTTAAGTTGCACTTCACAATGAGCCCCGTGCCCTAGATGCCGAGCCTGTGCCTTCAGCACAGCAAGGCCAGCTTCCCTAGGAGGGGTCCCTCACCACCTGACCTAGTCACCTCTCTCCTAAGCCTGGAAGGAAAGCCCAGCCTTACCTGTCGATGCTGATGGCACAGAGGTTCAGGATGCTGGCTGTGCACATCATGACATCCAGAGTGACGAATACATCGCAGCAAACTCGGCTGAAATTCCAGACCCCACCTGTCACCTGGGCATCAGAGACAAGGACATTAGTGTTTCCTCCCAACAAAGGGACAGCAACCCAATCAACTATACTGCCTTCCCTGGGCTGTCCCACACAGACGTAGACATGCCATCTCTGTGGGTACAATCTCATCACCAAGGGTAGGCAGACCTTGAGCGAATGTCAGGGTGCCCAAGATTGCTTGCCTGAGAAAGGTCAAACTGGCGGAATGTCAGTACTGAAATGGATCTTCTGAATCAAATATTCCAGCATTTCTCAAAGTGCAGTCCTCAGTGGGGTGCTCATTAAAGACATAGATTTCTGAACCATTTCCTGGACCAACTGAGTCACAGTGTCTGGATCTGGGGCCCATGAATCATCTTTTTAAAATGAACACTCCCCACCCATCACACCAAGGTTTGTGAATCACTGATCTGTTTCAACTAGAGTCTCTTGATGAAAGTGAAAGAGGAGAGTGAAAAAGATGGCTTAAAACTCAACATTCAAAAAACGAAGATCATGGCAACTGGTCCCATCACTTCATGGCAAATAGATGGGGAAACAGTGGAAACAGTGGCTGATTTATTTTTCTGGGCTCCAAAATCATTGCAGATGGTGACTGCAGCCATGAAATTAAAAGACGCTTACTCCTTGGAAGGAAAG
Organism: Capricornis sumatraensis; assembly: GCF_032405125.1. Classification (NCBI taxonomy): domain Eukaryota; kingdom Metazoa; phylum Chordata; class Mammalia; order Artiodactyla; family Bovidae; genus Capricornis; species Capricornis sumatraensis. The sequence continues at coordinate 165,307,052 of NC_091069.1, forward strand.
CTATGACCAACCTGAAGAGCATATTAAAAAGCAGAGACATTACTTTGCCAACAAAGGTCCGTCTAATCAAGGCTATGATTTTTCTAGCAGTCATGTATGGATGTGAGAGTTGGACTATAAAGAAAGCTGAGTGCCGAAGATTCGATACTTTTGAACTGTGGCGTTGGAGAAGACTCTTGAGAGTCCCTTGGACTGTAAGGAGATCCAGCCAGTCCATTCTGAAGGAGATCAGTGCTGAATATTCATTGGAAGGACTGAGGCTGAAGCTGAAACTCCAATACTTTGGCCACCTGATGTGAGGAACTGACTCATTGGGAAAGACCCTGATTCTGGGAAAGATTTAAGGTGGGAGGAGAAGGGGACAACAGATGTTAAGATGGTTGGATGGCATCACCAAGTCGATGGACATGAGTTGGAGTAAACTCCAGGAGTTGGTGATGGACAGGGAGGCCTGGTGTGCTGCAGTCCACGGGGTCACAAAGAGTCGGACACGACTGAGGTTGAGCTCATCGTGGTTAGGTGATGTGTCCGTAGATGCGCAGCTCGTGGTGAAAGAGCTTGGGTGACTGCCAGATGTGTGTGCTGTGCCAAGACTACCTCTTCGAAGCCCTCCACCCAGTGCAGAGCTCACCCTGTTCAGGAAATAAGCTGAGAACACATTTTTTGTAAACGTTCCCTCCACAATAAAAGTCTATCTGGCTTCTGGTCTTAAAGCTTGGAAGCTTTAGCAGCATCTGTAAGAGCCTATGTAAAATCAGTCTCTGCCAGTGCCCCCACCTTCATCACCGTGGTCCTGCTCACCAAGATGTGGGGGGAAAGGTGTGTCCAGGGCATTGGAAAGGGGCCCAGATCCTCTTTGCTACTCACAGAATCAGAGAAGATGGTTCTGACTTCATGCATGTACACGTGTGTTCCGAGCTCCATAACTCTTCCGAGTAACATATATAAATAAGTCAGGAATTTAGATAATTTAAGTTATATTCTAGCTCCTTTCTATTTTAGTAAATTTTTAAAAATTTTTTGCATAATGTAATTGAGCCAGAGAGATATGTCAGGGAGACTATCACTTTCATGCACACACGCTGCTCTTGGGGCCCGGAGGCTTTTGTGCTTTTGCCAGCTTCCAGCCCCTGGGGCTGCCATTCTTGAGCACCATGGATCTTAAGGGGAAACCTGTGAGGCTGGCCCCCTAGGCTTAGCTGGGTGTTCTTGATAGCTCTGCTGGCAGGCCAAATGGCTATTTAAGAGAAAGGGGAGTGAGACATAGATTCAGTAGCCTCTGAAGTAGCTTCTCAAGGAAAAAACTGCCAACAATAGTGCACGAAAATCCTGTTGTTCCTCTAATTTTTCTCATCCAAGAGTCTTGTTATTATCACCAGACCACTTCACTGGGTATCCTTGTTTTATGGCATTAATGCACGTTCCTGGAAGGCTCTCTCTGTTTCCCCGCCACTAATAACTTTTCCCCGTAGAATTATTTCCTTTTCAGCATTTGATCTTCTCCCTATATTCGGTCATCTCCAGCCTCTAGTATGAGAAACTCTTACCAAAAGTATTTTAAGAGCAACAATGAGAAGTTCAAACTAGTGATGAGGTCATCATTTTTGTTCATTTAGTTGTGGATTTACTTTCTCTCTTTTAGTCCAGTCATTTGGTGCTATGTAAATAAAAGCCTAGTAATGAATATAGAGGAATTCTGAAAATGAAAAATTTTTTAAAGGGACGTCTGTTTAAGGCAGCCAGGAGAATAGAAGAGGGTTTTGCTCAGTCCATAGGACAGTTCTTTGCTATAAAAGCTTCTTGCAAAAGGTGAAATTTGTATGTAGTAGTGTGTTAGTCACTCGGTTGTGTCTGACTCTTTGTGACTCTGTGGATTGTAGCCCACCAGGCTCCTCTGTCCAGGGCATTCTCCAGGCAAGAATTCCGGAGTGGGTTGCCATTCCCTCTTCTGGGGTATTTTCCCAATTCCAGGATCAAACCCGCAGGCAGAATCTGCATTGCAGGCAGATTCTTTACTGTCTGAGCCACCAGGGGAATTTGTATGCTAAATCTCTTTTAACATCTCTTTATATGCTAATCTCTTTATGTAACTTAAATTGGGGGAAACCATTTTTTGGGGGGTGAAATTGTGAGTGCCTGTTTGTTTATGTGTGTTGGGGGACTGTGTATGTGAGAGAGGATCATTAGAACAGTAGCAAACTCCAGGCTTGCTGGACGTCCTGTTCATTCATTCATTCATCCATAACACAAGTACCTGCAAAACTCCTATTAGTTCATTAGAGGAGGGTATATTATGTGTTTTTTAAAGAGTTCTTCAGGCCCCGTCCTTGTAGAGTACTGAAGAAGCAAGGCATTCTAAATAAAATAGAGATCATCATGAGATGATAATATCATTAATAGAAGCTAACATTTATTGAGAACTCAGTCTATGTGGGTCTTCAATCCACATGACCCATTGCAGAAATTTCTGTAACTTTGGAACTTGATCCCTGAGTTTTTTTTTTTTTAACTGTATGTGCTCTCAACACTTTTTGAGGACAAATTATACACTTATTTGATAGGAGATTAAATGACTGCTACTAAATCAATCTGATAGGAGCAAGGAGTTTTTCTTGTTTGCCGCTGCATCCCTCTCCTAGAGGAATCCCAGCCTGCAAATATATTCTGACAGGATGAAGGGTCTCTGACATAATCTGTGTTAATACTAACAATTACATACATGGCCTCTGGGGCTGGTTATTGTCCTGTGAGAGAGGACTGTTGTTATCTTCATTGCTGAGAAAGAGACTAACATTTGATGAAGTGCAGCACCTTGGCCCAGGAAGGCATGGATCTAGAGACAGACGGGGCCCTGGAATGTAGATTGTTACACATCACTGTATGGGGGTATCAGGTGAGGAGGGGGCAGCTGTTGGAAAGGGATGGAAGTGGGTGGACACAAGGAGGAAGAGAAAACCATGTGCTCATCAGGGAATTTTGTGGAATGGACCACATCACCCGCCTTCCAGGGAATGGGAGACCTTCTGATTGCTTGCATCCCAGGATTCCAGAAAAACAGTGCAAAACAGTGGGGGCCCGCTGACTTTGGAGCTAGTGAAAGTACATACCGGGCAGGTCCCTGGTTTCTTGAGCTCCTCAGGGCCAAAGCCCTCAAGCTGTCCTCTGTCTTCCAGGCCCCCTCTGTGCTACCCCATTCTGGCTCTCCGCTCCTCCCGTCTCCAACTCTGCCAGCAAAATACTCTCCCCTTGATCTCAGCTCAGTGTCAAGAAGAAAACAACCTGATTAGCTATTTAAGTAATTCCCGCTAAGGTGCCATCACTTGGCCTTCTCTGGAGCTTGCTCGTCAAGATGTGTCTCTAATTGGTGGTATGTATAATGAAAATATCTATATATTTTTTTAAAAACGAGTCCTCCTCACCAAGTAAAGAACATGCTAAGTAACTCTCACAGCAACCCAATGAGGTAAATATTCTTCCCAATTTATAGAAAAGAAATGGGAGTCTGAGAGGGGTTGAATAATTTGCCTAAGGACACATAGCTAGTAAAAGCAGCTGGAATTTCAAACCTTAATGTTAACCGTTACTCTGTTTAGCCTCTCAGAGATCAGCACCTTGACACGCTGCCTCTGAGACGTGTACAATTTAACTCCATTCTCATATCACAGGAGGGGGAAGACTTGGCCTTGGTCCATCATCCATCCACCCACGCGTCCGGTGTTTATTGAGGGCCCATTATGGGGCTGACGCTTTGCTGGGGTGGGTGTACTGAAATGAATTAAACTTGTGAGATGAATTAAACTGTATTGTGGGGCCAGAATACAGTGCATGTGGGGGGGGGGATGGCAGGGGGTGGCGGGGGAGCGGGAAGTCATGTGTGAATGGGAAGGGGTGAACTGAAGGCCCGGGAGAGGCACACTAAGAAAATCTCTATAAGTGCTGACAGATGAGTACAGGGTTGGGAGAAAATGGAAGGTAAAGTGATTTTTGAAATTAAAGCAGGAGAAAAGCAGAAAAAAGAAATCTGATTGACTTAAGGCTTTTTAAGAGATGTGATTCTACCTTTCCCCTAAATTTTAATGAATAACTCACTTCAGAATTAAACAGCAGCCAGGTGGTGTTACTCTCACTTGCTAATGAATATAACTGACTCCCTTTGGCAATACAGAAGGGGGTGGAGCAGGAGAGTGTCTTAGGTACTGAAGTTGGCTATTGATTTTCAACAGGCACAGCCAGGGCAGCATTTCCCAAATTCACTGATAAGGCAGCATTTTCCAAATCACCTGAGGCTCTTGTTAAAATGATTTTTAGTCCCAATTCAGGATAATAAATACCTCCAGTGATTCATGCTGCCTGGGAGGTTTGGGAAATACTGGTCCACAGGATGTTGTGTGAGGGCAGGGCATGACTTTGTCTTCCAAAATGGTTATCCCTAAAGAATATATGTGTATATATGTCCCTAAAGAATATATGTATAATATATGAACATATTTGTGTGTATAATGAAGTCAATTTCCTATACGGCAAAGATTAATACAACATTGTAAATCAACTGTATTTTAATAAAACAAAAAAATATTAAAAGAAAAAGAAATGGTTGTCCTAGGGCTCCTGAAGCATCCTTTATCCCTTGGGTGCCTTTGACGTTATAGCTCTTTCTCAGAAGAGTGTTTTAAATGCATAAAATAAAATACAATGACTCACAAAGGATACCAATTATATCAAACTGTAGTTACAAATTTTTAAAAAATATATGTGATTCCTTAATAATGCATTAAATGACAAGACCTTGGTGCAGGCCTCAAATTCCTATAGTTTCAGAGTACTGATGAGTGTAAATGCTATTTTGGTGTCTGTAAAAACTGAAATGCGATTTGAAAATATAAACATCTGTGACTTCTACTGGTGACACAAAGGATTTCTTCTGTGGCTTGATGCTGACATTCATAATTGAAGGAAATGCTTAATTTTGGTTTAGTGAAAATAAAGAAGTAATTTTATTTATATCCAAGTTGATGAGCTCCCCAGATTAAGAATTTCAGCTCTAAGGGGTGGAATTTTAGTTGTTTGGGGTGATATCCAAGGGGTAGACATGGAATTACTTCTCTGATTAGCCTCTTCACTCTAGTTTTGCTTGCCACAGTCCAGTTTGGTACATTTAGGGTAGACCCATCAGTCTGTATTTTGAACAAGCAGCTCCCTGTAATGAAGGTTTAGCTCAACCCTGAGGCCCATTCCCACAGAGAATCCTGGTCACTAGGATATTGCCAGAAACTTCCTGAGGTTGGATGACACTTTAGAAATGACAGGAGAGGGATGTCCCTGGTGATGCAGTGGCTAAGACTCCTCATTCCCAATGCAGGGGGCCTGAGTTTGATCCCTGGTGGTGGAACTAGATCCCACATGCCACAGCTAAGACCTAGCACAGCCAAATAAATAAATATATATTTAAAGAAAAAGAGAAATGACAGTAGAAACACTCTCCAAGCCCCTCCAGCTTTCACAGTCTATGACTTCCATCAAAATCTAGAGTTTGGTGAAAAGACTCCTGGTGTTTTTGTTTCTAGAGCTTAAATTGCTGTCATTTGGGGTTTTTTGACAATGGTGAAATTTTCCTTTAAAAAAGTCTTTATTTTTAATAATCAGGATCATTACAAGGTCCAAAGGCATCTCTCTCCCCAAAATAGCGCTGTTCTTTTCTGTCACCATTTTCTGACCTGGACCATGCTCTCTGTGATGAGTGCCCCTGCCTGAACCCACTTGGCACTTTTTTACTTGTTTATATTACCTAACCCTCGAATCTTTCCTTCAGTCCACATTGGGACCCAAATACTCTTTGGTTAGTATTCTCAATGTTCCCCTGGCTGCTTACGCTGCCTTTCTGCCCTGATACAAGTGCATTAAACATCACAAAAGGTGCTTAACCAAGTGGAACAAGATGGGATGTTTGTGCTTGGAGAAGGAGCTCTAAACAGATTGCAGCTTCTAAAGCAGGAAATTAAAAACTTGAGAGGGAATCTGAGATAGAACTATTTGGTATAACCCAGAAAAGAGTTTTCACAAAAATGCTGCAAACTGAATTAAAGAGATGGCCAGGGCCCTCTGGAATATAATGTACTCTGAGGTTACCCGCATGGTTTTTGTCCTCAACTTCTCTGCCAGCCCTGAGGACAGAGAAATCTGAAGAAGGATAGTGACTGGCCCCCTCTAGTCCCTTTTAATATATTGTCCAAGCCCAGCCTTCTTGCGTGCCTTCACGATGAAAATGCTACCCATTAAAGCCACTGTGGTACATTGTTGCTGACAGTGTTCCTTCTTTCCAATTGTCCTTGGATTCCACTTAGAATCCCTGAGCAGTTGATGTGTTCTATGGAAGGTACACATAACCTGTGCCAAACTGATTATTCTCTTCAGTGATTAATTCAGAAAATCGTGTGCCATAAACCAATCCAATCCAAGTACATCTGGATACTTCTAATAGAAATTCTGGGATATAGATTTTTCTCTCTTGCTGTGAATGGCATGGTGTGCAATGTGAGGTCCTTTGCCAAAGGATAAGGCTAGGATATGGAAGAAGACAGAGCTGAGAGAATTGTAGAGAGATGGGACTGGCACCCTGTTCAAACTGTGCCTGCAGTCCACCCTGCCACAGGACAGGAGAGCCAATGCACTGAAGACAAACAATGTTCATTGTTTAAGTCAACTGGAGTTAAGGTTTCTTTTACTTACAAATTAAAGTGTATTAACTAAGATACTTATAGATCACACTTTAGTTATCAGAGCACTTTTTCAGTTGATGACAGTTGAGCCTAAATCAACCCTTTGAGCTGGGGAAAGTGTAGTCGTCGTTTCCATTTTATTCATGTAACTCCATGCCTTCTGACTCCCAATTCTGAGTCATTCTCATAGCATGACTGTATCAAAATAACATTCATCCCAGTGAATTCCAGCAGAAGCACAAAGTTATATGACATTATATTGCCTATCTCTCCCCCACATCTTGTTTTAATAAAACCCACATTTTCACTTTTTCTTTTCTATCCTCCCTTGTGGCTAAAATTGGCCTTATATTCTGGTTCTGGCCAATTAGACTTAAATGAAGTCCCTTAGAGAGATCTTCAAGCTACTCCAGGAAGGATTTTTTTTCTCTTTCCCTGCTGTCCCCACCCATCCTATTTTTGAATATGGCCATGATGCTGAGGGCGATAGTAGCCCTCTTGTGAGCAGCATGAGGAAGTGAGTCAGTTTATCAAGGATGGTGAACAGAAAGAATGGGAGAGTCTGATCCTTGATGACACCTGAGGCAGCTGACCCAATACCCACACAACCCCTTCCTCCAGAATTCTGGTTATGTAAGAAAAGTAACTCCTATTTGTTTAAGCCACAGTGAGTCAAATTTTCCAATATTTACAGCCAAAACATTCGTAACTCAAACAAACTGGTGTCTGGCATGATGAGCCAATTTTCCTTTGAAGGAGGAGGTCTGGCCAATGTGAGCCAATATTCCCTTCAAACAGTATGGATGCATTCAAATCAAAGTACAGAAAGCTGGGAATTTGACAGTTAATTTTGCACTCTCATGGTGTCTTCTCATATTCATCCTGTCCCCCTGAGGACCCCCAGGCCCACAGTAGTCTCTCTGGTCAACACCGCATCCTTCCCTCTTTCTCCTCTTTGGTATGACCTTGTAATTTCTGGACCAGCTACCCAAACTGTACTGTCATTAAGACAAGTTAGTGGGAGTAACAGTTTGTTCTTCCCTGAGACACATGGATTTATATATTCATGATTCCTTTAAGAGCTCAAAGTGCTCTTATTTCTCTTTAACCACCCAGTCTGCTTCTGAAGTCCACAGGAAGCTGGCATCTAAGACTAAGGAAAATATACAGACTGGGGTGGGGTAGGGAGACCTGATCCTCTGGAATAGAATCTTCTGTTGTCTTAATTGGTTGTCTGTTAATGAGAGTTACTTAATGCCATATTTTGTCTTTTGTTGAGACAGGCCCTTAGTTGACTGTTGGAAAAAGTGATGCAGAGTTATTGAGTTGCATTTACTGGAGCCTTGAAGCGAATGAGTAGGACCAAAAAGAGGTCACAAAGCCTATATTTCCCAGTGGAGAGATGGCTTTGCGCCTCCAAATCTTTTTGGTTTGATTTCAGACTTATGTGACCATCCTCTTGACCACTGAATGCCTGCTTGTTGCCAATAACCTGTTGGGACAGAGGGTGTATTGGTTTTGATAAGGAGAAACAAGAGCTTTTCCAATGGAGAAAAGCCACAGATATAACCTGCAGGGAGTCCACTAAGGCCTTTGGAGAGAATTCATGCTGGCCTTCTGCAGACTCAGGTGCTCCTCTGTGCTCAGCAGTAGAGTGGGGGCACCAGCCATACTGGCAGTTGGGGCCAGAAGGGGATACAGTGGGTGTCTCGTGTGGGAAAGTCACACTGTCCATCTCCTATACCAGTATCTACAGAGATTCTCCAACCGTGATCCGTCCAGAGTCCTGGAAACAATCACAGATGGACAGCCAAAGAGGGCCTAAGTGCACAGACACCAAAAGCCTGGTTTTATTTCAGATGCAATTAAGATGCTTATCAGAGGGAAAGTTCTGTTCCTGCATTTTTTTCTGACATCCATCCTTCTGAAAGACTGAAGAAATCCTTATAGTGTATAGGATAGACAGAAACACTTTTGAGTGGGGTGTAGGGATGTTCTGAAGTATTGCCTGATCCATCCACACTGGGTTACGGCTGCTAAAGTCTTCCTCTCTCTTGAACAGAAATATATGCTTCTAACTCCTTTTCAGCATCATTATTAAAAAGTTAAAGTAAATAGTTTATTGTAACAATAGATGTAGCTGCCGATGGTGTAAGCAGAAATGGTCTATTTAATGCATACTGTTCAGAGCAGATTCATTTAACCATTCATACATCAAATATTTATTTAGCACGTATTATGTGCCAAGTAGTATATTTGGACTATGGGGAAAAAAGCACAAAGACATGGCTTCTGACTTCAAGAATGTTTCTAATTGGGTCAGGAGGGCATGGCAACCCACTCCAGTATTCTTGCCTGGAGAATCCCCATGCACAAAGAAGCCTGGTGGCTATAGACCATGGGGTCACAAAGAGTTGGACACGACTGAGTGACTAAGCACAGCAATTGAGTTGATGGAAAAGTCAAGATAATTACAAGACCCTTTACCATCAGGAACATCCTAATGGAAAAATAAATGCGTAGTTTTCACTCTGAGTATTCCCTTAGCCTTGAAATCTATCCTAGTCAGCCTAGTTGCTTTTATTCTTGAATTTCCTTTTCTGTCTTCTTGATTTTGTTCCTTTATATCTCCCTGTTGAGATCATAAGTCTAATTTTAGTTCCCAGTCATTCTTTAATATGGTTACTCGGGTAAGCAGTCTGTGTTCGAGGTTTTTGCTCTCCTGTGATATGTCATACTTAATTAACTGTCATCTTCACTATTAATATTAACTGAGATATTAATTTGATGAATTTTAATTTCTCTTAATCATGGCATCATTTTGAGCCTTCATTGGATACCTCTTTAGAATGATGATACACAGTGCAGAGGAGAAATATTAATAGTGTATTAAGGTGTTTTTAAAAAAAACTCCTTAGTAATTGCATGTTTTCCTGGTAGGAATGTCTGTTTCTTGAACAGGTGTGGGCACCCCGATCTCCTTGTTAGCAAATGGATGTTTTGCCTTGATCACCTCCTGACTCTGTTTTGCACTTTCCAATGAAAATACTTTCAAATTTAAGAAATGTTTCTCTCTGGAAGAATTCTCCAGGGTCTGCTGCATTATCTAACTGGTGAGGGCTCTGTACTATTAATGGAGGCATCGAAAATGAAAATTTGGTCTTTTCCTGTGGAAGCAGAATGTGGAGAGCTGGTACCCAGGAGGAAAGTGCTGAGTCCAAGGGCCACTGAGCCATCAGAAGTCTGATCCGTTTGCAGACTGTTCTTTCTCTCTTTTTCTCTAATTTTCTCTGCTCTGTTTCTCTTACCTTCCCATCCCCGTTTCCTGTTTCCTCTCATTCAGTAAAAAAGATTTCATTAAAAAAGAATTCCTCTGCCCTTGCTGCACATCCTCACCCCTAGGTATTCGTATATTGAAACACTGATGAGGATGGCCACTGGACTGCCTCCCCCAACCCTCCATGCCTTTGCAGCGTGACTGACACGGGGAGTAAACCTGGTGTATTTTGTAGGATGAATTACTCAGGTCCAGTCACCTGGATGCTGGAGGCCCGGGGAAGAATCACTCCCGGCTCCCTGTTTCTGGCGTGGGCAAGTAACGCTGAATAAATGCCGCTCTCAGGACCTTCAGTTCCCTCGAGAAAGGGAGAGTAACAGGAACTCTCCTTCCTTCCCCAGACCCTGCATCATGGCAGGGAGCATTCTGAGCCCAGGCGCCAGATGCTCAGGGAAGAAGACAAAGACAAGCACGGTCACATGGGCAGCTTGCACGTGTGACCTACTCACCTCCAGGTACACCACCCAGGGCATTACCAGGGTGGCCACCAGCAGGTCCGCCACGGCCAGGCTCACCACCAGATAGTTGGTGGTGGTCTGCAGGGCCCGTTCCTTCAGCACAGCCACACACACCAGACCATTGCCGAAGACGATGGCCAGGATGAGTGCGCAGTAGGAGAGGGCGTAGTAGGCGTGTGGGCGGGCCCGGCCGGCCCCTGTGGAGTTCTCTGCTGCACAGGTCACGTTGATGTGGCCCCCCAGCTGGTTGAGAGGTGCCATCGTCTGGAGGGAGCGGGGTAACCCCCGCACGTTTCCTGGGAGGAGATAGAAAACAATGTCAGTCAAATTAGACTCTTTGGAGTTTGACTTGCCTGGGTACATTTTTTGATTTATTTCTTCAACAGATATTTTATTGAGCACTTTCTATATGCCAGCCACTATTCCAAGGCCTGGATATACAGCAGTGAGGAAAGGGATAAAAATTCCTGCCTTTGTGAAGCCTCCATTCCAGAGGAGAAGACAGCAGTAAGGTACATCAAACGTGTAGTTTGTCTGATGAAGATTTTCACAGGGGGCTCAGTCGTGGCTCTTGCCATTGCAGGGGATGCAGATTCCATCTCTGAGTGGGGAAGATCCCTGGAGAAGGAAATGGCGGCCCACTCCAGTGTTCTTGCCTGGAGAATTCCACAGACAGAGGAGCCTGATAGGCTACAGTTCACGGAGTCACAAAAGAGTCGGACACAACTTAGAGACTAAAAAAAACGACAACGGTGTGTTCGATGATGATATGTATTTTGAAAAACAATAAATTAGGGAAGGAGGTGAGGATAGGATGAGGATTGTGTGTGTGTGCAATTTTCTGCTAGTGTGGGGAAGTCGCAGTGTCTCCTATACCAATATCTAGATGGACATTGTGACTTTCCCACACTAGACACCCAGTAAGGGTTCTGAGTGCAGATTTTAACTTGAGTAATCAGGAAGCCCTCAGGGAGATGATCACTGAGTCATGACTTGGAGGGCCCGAGGAAGCCGACTGCACAGAGCCAAGCAGGGGGAACAGCGGGTACAGAAGGCAGCGGCTGGTGGGGGGAAGGGGCTGCAGGGAGACCAGAGTGCCTGGAGCCAGGTGAGGCAGGGGCAGAGTGGAGGGGTGTGGTTGAGAGGTCATGCAGGGCCCTTGAAAGAACCTCCCTTGGGCTCTGAGTGAGCTGGGTAGCCGCTGCAGGATTACAACCCCAAGTCTACCACTTCCTAACTCTGGGGACTTGGGCACGTCACTTCACCTTGCTGAGCTTCATTTCCCTCCTCTGTGAAATGGGGAAGTAATGGAACTTGTCCAAATAGGGATTTTGTGAAGATTAAATGAGTTATAATATATGTAAGACATTGATAGCCATGCCCAACAGCTAGAAAGTGACGTGTTAGCTCTTTTCTTCTGATTGGTCCTTTTCTCGTAGCTTCCCACTCCCCTTTCCTTATTCCCCTCCTGCTCACCCCACTCCCATTGCCTGCACTGGCCTTCTCCCCTGCCTCCCTCTGTCTCTCTTCACTTCCTTCAGTCTACCATTCTTTCTCTTGGGTCTTAGGTAGTAGGACATGGTGGTTTTGGAGACTGGGTTATGGGAGAAAGTCTGAAGAGTAATGGGGTTTAGAGGCAGTATAGTGGTTTTTATATTTAGGAAAAACCCACATGTGGAATTTTATTTGAAACCTCCTAATTATTTCATTTTATATTTTTGGCTGTGCTGCGCAGCTTCTGGGATCTTAGTTCCCAGACCAGGAAGTGAACCCACACCACGGCAGTGAAAATGCTGGGTCCTAACCACGAGTACGTGCATGCTAAGTTGCTTTCTGTCAGACTCTGTGACCATATGAACTGCAGCCCCCCAGGCTCCTCTGTCCATGGGATTCTCCAGGCAAGAATACTGAAGTGGGTTGCCATGCCCTCCTCCAGGGGATCTTCCCAATGCAGGGGCTGAACCTGCATCTCCTGCAGCTCTAGCATTGCAGGCCGGTTCTTTACCATTGAACCACTGGGGAAGCCCCCTAACCACTTGATGACCAGGGAATTCCTGAAGCTTCCTAATTTTTAAAGACTCATTACTAATTAAAAAAAATTTAAGCCTTATGAAGTCTCCCATCCCCCCCCCAAAAATCCAGCATCCATAGGTCAATGAACTATATGTCACCAGTTTTTGATCCCTGACCTGGTTCAATGCTCTCACTTTCAAACAGGAAAATTGAGACATAGAGAGATTAGTAACATATCTTAAATCATACAGCTTCTTAGGGAACCAGCATGCAGGCCTTCCAGTGCTCTTTGGCATCTGAAAGCCATAGTAGCAGTCATATTACTACCCACTAGGAAAAGCCAACCTTCCAACTGTGGGGACATTTGATGTAGAGTGGCAAAGGCAACAGAGCCCATCAGTTGGCCAACGACACCAACCTGTTGCAGCCAGAAGGGACTCTGGGCCCTTAAAGCCAGCTGTGTGTGTCCATGGGGGACGAGAGGGAAATGCCTTTGTGCCAAGGGTAGCAGTGCCTTTGGTCCGGGAAGATCCCACATGCCACATGCTGGGAAAGCACAAAGCTTGTAGCCTATAGCATGACCCTGAGACCTGGGCAGAGTGCTTCCTGGGGGCTCTGTGCTTCTGAGGCCTTCACTCTGGACCCCATTTGGTCATAACCTCCCCAGAGAATGAAGTTGTGCCTTCCCGTGGCACTAAGGAGCAGAACCACCCAGAGTCCACACTCCCTTTCTAGACTATGCTCTTTATCTATCTATCTATGTGTATATGTGTATATATATGCATGTGTAATATGTAATTCAATTAACTTATTAATTTATAGCCATGCTGGGTTTTCATTGCTGTGCAAGCTTTTTTCTAGTTGTGGCGAGCGAGGACTACTCTGTAGTGTGGTGTGCAAGCTTCTCGTTGCAGTGACTTCTCTCATTGTAGAGAATGGGCGGCAGGGTAAGTGGGCTTCAGTAGCTGCATCTCCCGAGCTCTAGAGTGCAGGCCTGATAGTTTCGGTGCACGGGCTTTATTGCCTCGTGGTATGTGGGATCTTCCCAGACCAGAGATTAAACCCGTGTCTCCTGCACTGGCAGGAGGATGATTTACCGCTGGACCACCAGGGAGGCCCTCTAGACCATACTCTTGGTATCCGGATCACAGGATTCTCTGCCCAGACTGCTTGGACCCTATTTCTAGGGCAGCACCAGCCTCATTTTGGATTTGTCACCCTGAAGGAAGACTGTGGCATATGTTTGGGACCCATGGGCCCCCGGGGTAGCTGTTTGGGGGAGTTTGGATGAATAGCTTGGAGGTAGCCTGAGATGGGGAGAGAAGACAGAGCGCCTGGGACAGGATGAGGAGTGGGGTAGTTTCTCCTGCCTTCTCACATTTTGCCTGGATCCTAAATTCAAACCTGGCCTTCCAGGTTTTTGAAAAGGCACCTTTATTAAGGCAGGAGGATTAAGCATCTCCTTCAATACTGTTTGTTAGTTATAACTAAACTATGTAGACATGTAGTATATGGGCCTCCATGGGAATTCTTGCTCCAGGACCCGGCTTGGTGGCCAGCATTTGCTCTCAATTCTGCTAACTGCAGCTCTCCTTTGATTTGGAGATTGGCTTATTCCTGGCTGTCATTTTGTATCTCATTTTGAATGTTTCAGCCTGGAATGTGAAAGTGTTAAAGTGAACAAATAATTAATTGTAAGGGGCGAGCAGTTTGGAATGGATTCAGAGGATTGTTTAAAAAAAAAAAACGTTCTTTATCTTGGCACACTGTTTGCACTAAATATATTTTAAAGCATAATAATAATTTTTGATAATAATTATAATTTTCTCATTATTCGGAGAAGGGCAGCCGCTACCCCGGAGATAGCACTGTTACTGCCAAGAGCTTTTGGGAAAATACAAAGCTTTCTGATTGTTCAAGGATATTTTCACCTTTGAGACAGGCTCAGGCCTGGAACGTTTTTGCTTCTGCAACTAGGCCATGTTGGAAATCAGTGGCCAGGAATCACATTTTCCTGGGGTCTGCAGTTGGGTAGTGATGTCTTGGCCTTATCTCATCTTTTGGATAGGAGGGAAGCATAAAACCTTGGGATATTTGTTACCATTGTGCTGGACATTTTACTCTGCTGAGGTTTGGCAGCTGCTTAAAAATAGCACAGCTGAGTGTCAGTGACTAATTATATGAAGGGAAACCCTTGACTCTGAAAATCAATTCTGAGCCTGATGTTGGAATCACCATTACAATTTCTGATTTACTTACTTTTTGCGTTACACTATCTCTGGTCTTAGATTCTTTAGCATAGCTGTGGGGTAAGCCTTGGTTGCCCAGGCAGTTCCTGATGGGTTGTGGGTGTGGGAGATGAAAGCAGAAAATGACTGAGATGCTAGGTTACTCCCTATTTCTCAGCTAATTGTTTCAACTTCCTCCCTCCTTAGATTTTATTTAGGATTTTTTTTTTTTTTTTTTAAGCAGCACTGCTTATATAACACAGAACAGGGCTGGATTTTCTTTTTTCTTTCTTCTTTTGATAGATATGCCATCAAGTAAACTGTTCTCTAGTAGGAGAAGTAAAGAGTCTAGAGAATTTGTGAACTTAATATTCACTCTCTAAGTGGACTTCCCTGGTGGTCCACTGGTTAGGAATCTGCTTGTCAATGTAGGGAACAAGGATTGAATCCCTGATCAGGGAAGATTCCACATACTATGGGGCAACTAAGCCTGAGTGCCACAGCTACTGAGCCCGTACTCTAGAAGCTTTATGCTGCAACTACTGAAGCCTGCACAGGCTAGAGCCCATGCTCTGCAACAAGAGAAGTCACTGCAATGAGAGGTCCACGCACCGCAACTAGACAGTAGCTCCCTCTTGCTGCCCCTAGAGAAAACCCACACACAGCAATGAAGACCCAGCCCAGCTGGGAAAAAAAAAGTCACTGTCTAAGTCAGTCAGTTCTGTCACTCAGTTGTGTCTGACTCTTTGCAACCCCATGGACTGCAGCACGCTAGGCCTCCCTGTCCATGGCCAACTCACAGAGTTTACTCAAACTCATGTTCATTGAGTCGGTGATACCATCCAACCATCTCATCCTCCGTTGTCCCCTTCTTCTCCTGCCTTCAATCTTTCCCAGCATCAGGGTCTTTTCAAATGAGTCAGTTCTTCGCATCAGGTGGCCAAAGTTTCAGTTTCAGCATCAGTCTTTCCAGTGAATATTCAGGACTGATTTCCTTTCGGATGGACTGGTTGGATCTCCTTGCTGTCCAAGGGACTCTCAAGAGTCTTCTCCAACACCACAGTTCAAAAGCATCAATTCTTTGACTTTCTAAGTAATTCATAACAATAGCCTGATTTCCTCATCAGCAAAATGAGGACAATCCTACCCACTCTATAGGGTTATTGTAATGATCAAATAAAATTATACATGCAAAGTCTTGGCACTATTGACAACTGGGGCTGGAAAATTCTTTGTTGGGGTGAGGGGGTACTGTTTTCTATACTGTAGGATTTTTAGCAACATCCCTGACATCTACCCACTGGATGCCAGTAACATGGCCCTCCCTCCAGAGGTGACAGTGAAACAAGTCTCTGACATTGTCACTGTCCCTTGTGGGGCAAAATTGCTCTCCCCATTGAGAATCATGGCTCTAACATCATGTCTGGCACAATTCACATAAAATATTGTAGCTTTTATTGTTTAAGGGCAAGTGGGAATAGGTGAAGGAGTCAAATAAACTACAATTGCAGAGTGTCTAACGGACTTGGAAATTATGAGATTACTGATGACCTCAGTGAAGGGTGTTAGTTAAGAGTGGATGGAAGTGAGAAAGTGGAGAAGGCAAGGACTAGAAGATTATTGCTGGTCTTACTCTTTCAAGAATCATTATATATCACACTACTTACAAATTTAAATGAGGCTTTTAATTTCTTACACAGTATTTAGAGTTTATTGTAGCATCTCTTTGTTCAGTTCAGTTCAGTTGCTCAGTCGTCTCCAACTCTTTGCGACCCCATGAGTTGCAGCACACCAGGCCTCGCTGTCTATCACCAACTCCCGGAGTTCATTCAAACTCACATTCATTGAGTCGGTGATGCCATCCAGCCATCTCATCCTCTGTCGACCCCTTCTCCTCCTGCCCCCAATCCCTCCCAGCATTAGAGTCTTTTCCAATGAGTCAACTCTTCGCATGAGGTGGCTAAAGTATTGGAGTTTCAGCTTTAGCGTCATTCCTTCCAAAGAATACCCAGGACTGATCTCCTTTAGAATGGACTGGTTGGATCTCCTTGCAGTCCAAGGGACTCTCAAGAGTCTTCTCCAACACCACACTTCAAAAGCATCAATTCTTCAGCGCTCAGCTTTCTTCATAGTCCAACTCTCACATCCATACATGACCACTGGAAAAACCATAGCCTTGACTAGACGGATCTTTGTTGGCAAGGTAATGTCTCTGCTTTTGAATATGCTATCTAGGTTGGTCATGACTTTTCTTCCAAGGAGTAAGCGTCTTTTAATTTCATGGCTGCAATCACCATCTGCAGTGATTTTGGAGCACTCCAAAATAAAGTCTGACTATGTTTCCACTGTTTCCTCATCTATTTCCCATTAAGTAATGAGACCAGATGCCATGATCTTAGTTTCCTGAATGTTGAGCTTTAAGCCAACTTTTTCACTCTCCTCTTTCACTTTCATCAAGAGGCCTTTTAGTTCCTCTTCACTTTCTGCCATAAGGGTGGTGTCATCTGCATATCTGAGGTTATTGATATTTCTCCCGGCAATCTTGACTCCAGCTTGTGCTTCTTCCAGCCCAGTGTTTCTCATGATGTACTCTGCATATAAGTTAAATAAGCAGGGTGAAAATATACAGCCTTGACATATGCCTTTTCCTATTTGGAACCAGTTTGTTGTTCCATGTCCAGTTCTAACTGTTGCTTCCTGACCTGCATATAGGTTTCTCAACGGGCAGGTCAGGTGGTCTGGCATTCCCATCTCTTGAAGAATTTTCCACAGTTTATTGTGATCCACACAGTCAAAAGCTTTGGCATAGTCAATAAAGAAGAAATAGATGTTTTTCTGGAACTCTCTTGCTTTTCCGATGATCCAGCGGATGTTGGCAATTTGATCTCTGGTTCCTCTGCCTTCTCTAAAAGCTGCTTGAACATCTGGAAGTTCATGGTTCACGTATTGCTGAAGCTTGGCTTGGAGAATTTTGAGCAGTACTTTACTAGCATGTGAAATGAGTGCAATTATGTGGTAGTTTGAGCCTTCTTTGGCATTGCCTTTCGTATTGGAATAAAAACTGACCTTTTTCAGTCCTGTGGCCACTGCTGCGTTTTAAAATTTGCTGGCATATTGAGTGCAGCACTTTCACAGCATCATCTTTCAGGTTTGAAATAGCTCCACTGGAATTCCATCACCTCCATTAGCTTTGTTCGTAGTGATGCTTTCTAAGGCCCACTTGACTTCACATTCCAGGATGTCTGGCTCTAGGTGAGTGATTACACCATCATGATTATCTTGGTCATAAAGATCTTTTTTCTATAGTTCTTCTGTGTATTCTTGCCATCTCTTCTTAATATCTTCTGCTTCTGTTAGGTCCCTACAATTTCTGCCCTTTATCGAGCCCATCTTTGCATGAAATATTCCAATGGTATCTCTAATTTTCTTGAAGAGATCTCTAGTCTTTCCCATTCTGTTGTTTTCCTCTATTTCTTTGCATTGATCACTCTGGAAGGCTTTCTTATCTCTTCTTGCTTTTCTTTGGAACTTTGCATTCAGATGCTTATATCTTTCCTTTTCTCCTTTGCTTTTTGCTTCTCTTCTTTTCGTAGCTATTTGTAAAGCCTCTCAGACAGCCATTTTGCTTTTTTCATTTCTTTTCCATGGGGATGTTCTTGATCCCTGTCTCCTGTACAATGTCATGAACCTCCATCCATAGTTCATCAGTCACTCTGTCTATCAGATCTAGTCCCTTAAATCTATTTCTCACTTCCACTGTACAGTCATAAGGGATTTGATTTGGGTCATACCTGAATGACCAGTGGTCTGGTGCTATAAAGAGCAATATTGCATAGGAACCTGGAATGTTAGGTCCATGAATCAAGGCAAATTGAAAGTGGTCAAACAGGAGATGGCAAGAGTGAACGTCGACATTCTAGAAATCAGCAAACTAAAATGGACTGGAATGGGTGAATTTAACTCAGCTGACCATTATATCCACTACTGCAGGCAGGAATCTCTTAGAAGAAAAGAGTAGCCATCATGGTCAACAAAAGAGTCTGAAATGCAGTACTTGGATGCAATCTCAAAAATGACAGAATGATCTCTGTTCATTTCCAAGGCAAACCATTCAATATCACGATAATCCAAGTCTATGCCCCAACCAGTAATGCTGAAGAAGCTGAAGTTGAATGGGTCTATGAAGACCTACAAGATCTTTTAGAACTAACACCCAAAAAAGATGTCCTTTTCATTATAGGGGACTGGAATGCAAAAGTAGGAAGTCAAGAAACACCTGGAGTAATAGGCAAATTTGGCCTCGGAGTACAGAATGAAGCAGGGCAAAGGCTAATAGAGTTTTGCCTAGAGAACGCACTGGTCATAGCAAACACCCTCTTCCAACAATGCAAGGGAAGACTCTACACATGGACATCATCAGATGGTCGACACCGAAATCATATTGACTATATTCTTTGCAGCCAAAGATGGAGAAGCTCTCTACAGTCAGCAAAAACAAGACTGGGAGCTGACTGTGGCTCAGATCATGAACTCCTTATTGAGAAATTCAGACTGAAATTGAAGAAAGTAGGGAAAACCGCTAGACCATTCAGGTATGATCTAAATCAAATCCCTTATGATTATACAGCATCTCTTTGAGTGAGTGTCTAATCTGCTTTAAAAATCAGAGGAACATTGTGTGGTCAGGCCCCCATGAGCTATGACATGCATTCTGCTTTGATGATATTCTGTCCCTCAGTGTGGAACCACAATCTGCCTGGAATATCTGTCCGTTGCCTTTTTTGGGCTCCTGGTTCCATACCAGACTCCCATTTGAATTTGTTAGGAAGTTACTCATTAAGATTTATACGGTGTTAATTATTTGTTTTCTTTCTTTGAGGACATGGAGTAAGCAAAACACAACAAAAACAAAAACACCTTGAGTTCTTAACCTCCTTCTGAAGATAAGAGTCACTACCACTTCTGGCTGCCCTCTGTACTAGGCACTAGTACTTTGCAGATATCACCTCATTTTAATATTTATAGTAACCCTGAAGGTGGATACTGATATCTTCTTTTTACAGATTAAGAAACTGAGACAGAATTTCAGTAACTTTCCCAGGATTGCACAATATAGGGGTCTGAGTTGAGCCCAACTTCAGATTGTGTCTTCCTAAATCCAAAATTTGTGACTTATTTAATGTATCTGTGCTGGTTCCCCTGGTGGCTTAGATGGTAAAGCGTCTCCCTATAATGTGGGAGACTCGGGTTCAATCCCTGAATTGGGAAGATCTCCTGGAGAAGGCAATGGCAACCCACTCCAGTATTGGAAATGGGTTGCCATTGAAAATCCCATGGATGAAGGAGCCTGGTAGGCTACCATCCATGAGGTTGCAAAGAGTCGGACATGACTGAGCGACTTCACTTTCACTTTCTTTCATTCTGGGGGTGGCCGTAGCTATGGGCAATCATTTCCAGGTGACAACAGGGTTGCAAGACCAGTTACTTGTGTCACAGATCCCTGTCTTTTGCCATCTCTGAACTTTTACTCAGTTACATCCTGATCTCTAGTCTCCAAGGCTTTTCTGGCTTGGGAATTCAATTCAGACTTGCTATATTGCCTGAAAAAATTAATAATCATAACTAATTTATTCATTTATAAGCATTATTTTATTTAAACCTCATAACAACTTGATGAAAGAAATAGGTGCTATTATTATCGCCATTTTTGCAGATGAAGAAAGTAAGTAACAGAAAGGTTAAGGATGTCACTGAGGTCATACACCAGTAATTATGTAGCTGATTCAACCCAAGAGCTGTCTGTTTCCAGAGCCCCATGTTCTTAACTTCCCCATTATTCAGGTGAGACAGACAAGCCAGAAATGGGGGCTAATTTTAAAACCTCACTTTTTCAGAGTATCTTGTGCACATGACCTGACCAAGCTCAGAGAAGACAACGCAGGTGCACACTGCACGTAGGAGCCGTGGGAGTTACATTGTCATTATTATTAGAGACAGTCTTTAGCATTTCTATGGCACTTAATTCTCCAAACTTGTGTCTAATTTATTTTCCTACTGAAGATTCATAAATGAATTGAAATCCATAGCTTATTTATATATTTGGGCACACTTACATTGTTGGCAAATATACAGAGAAAAATCATGCCTGGTTATTGAGATCCAGTAGCTAAGGTAATATAGTTTTTTCTTCATTAAACTTGCCCATTAAAGCAGAGCATCCCCACTTTCCATCACAAATTCTGATATCTGAATATCCTACTATTTTAGTCAGAGGTAAAATGGGGAACTCAATGGATTAGTCAATCAATAAGCAAATATTGATTGATGACAACTGCAATGTATTAGAAACTGAGTTTAGTATTGGGTAAAGTCTACTTGGCATTTGTTTTAATTCACATTCCATAATAAGCAGCCTTCTGTATAGATTCATTAATATCAGGTATGCATTTTGATGCTGTCAGTATTTACTCTGTTCAACACCTCTGCACACTGCTGGCCAAGCAGACCCTTGAAAATGTTCAACTATAAATAAACAGTGTCTGAGTAAGAATCTTTCTCATATTGTATCTGCTTCTCTTTGGTTACAAGAAATCCAATGCTGTATCAAGCATCAATTCTTCACTCTTACCTAAGGACAGGCATTTTACTGACCTTTCGGTGTCAGTAAGCAAACGGCTTCACCTATAAATTTCAAGCAGGATGCAGAATGTGTCTAGATTCCAAGTTCACTTGCTATTGCTGCCTTATTATTTGTGCATTCATTTTGATAGTATTTGATTAAACTGAAGGCATGAACTGGAACAAATGCCTAATTGCAACAACTTCCATTGACCCAATAAGCTACTGTAAGTAATGAAAGTCCCACAATTAAACAACAATATCCTCAAAATCATCTGCCATCATTAAAGAAAATATACACAATCATCATCTCAAGTACTGCATATCTCTGTTGGGAATAATTGGATTCTGACTTGGAAGCAGCCTAACTTAAAATAAACCATTGAAAACAGTGCCTCTCCAAACCCTCAGCTCTGGATTACCAGGGTGCTGAATTGGGGAGTTTAAAATAACAGACACTTTCAATTAAGTAAAACCCTTAAGAGGAAAATAATCAACTTCCATACAAATCTCAGGAATAGTAACAGCTTTTTATTTTTCATTTTAAAATTCTGCCTTGATATAGTTTCTAGAGCCCATGAAGATCTAATTTTGGGGGAAAAACGAGAAATAAAATACATTTCTACTGTCCAAAAAATGAGGAGAAAATGAAAACAGTTTCCTCAGGGGTTCAGGTTTTTGAGAGAGGGTACAGAGTTGTAACGTATAGTCTCAGAGAACCACAGAACCCCAAGCTGCTTAAATAACCTCTTAGGAAAACACTGTGTATTAAATTAGAAATGAAATAAAATTACTTACCCTGAAAATTTCTTCTGATTTCTGGAGGCTGTGGGGTTTAGCACTTCAGCTCCTATAACCATTTACGAACAGCAGACTTGCCCAAGCAAAGCAAACTTTGCCATTCTCAGGACACAGAAACTGTGGAAATGAACAGAAATAAAATCACCCATTTTTGCCTCTAAGGTGAAATCATTTGTGTGCTGCTCTTTCAGCTTCCCTATTAGATCTTACTGCATGTTTCATGACTACTTTCAAATGCATCATTTTCTCTAGAGGATTTGGGAGGGACCCTGAACTGAGTGTCGCTTGGGTCAGCCCTTCAGAAGCTCTGTCCTTGGTGCTGAAAGAGAAGTGTAGCAGGCAGAAGCAGAATCCGTTTTCTACCTTGCTTTTCTCTTTTCCCTCTGTGCCTCTACGTGCTTTGTGCTATGCTTTTTAGTACATATGTATTTTCCCCTCAATGCTCTTTTGAATCTCAGTTTCCCACTGTCTTTACTTCTATGGCTTTAATTTCTTTTGAATAATTCTCACCTTTCTCAGTTTAATTGTCATTCCAGCTTTTGGTGGGTGTAAAGATGATTGGTTCAGAAGAATGAGCAGATCAACAAATTGATACCACAAGTGGTTAATAGAAATCAGTACAATTTAAAACACAACTGACAGAATAATTGAACTTGGAGGTGTAAGCCTGTCTTGGAAAAGAAGGTTAAAGGAAATATATTACAGAGGAAGCAAAATCAAGGCATGTAACTGGTGATAAAGATGAAATAAGCTTAATACTATGAGAAATTTAAAATGTTTATTTAGCGGCACTACTTGTTTTTGGAGAACTTTACAATAACATTTGCCAATTCATTCTTATGGCTCCTCTGAGGTATATGTGAGTAATTAAAAAAAAAAACAAATTTAGAACTGATTAAAGGGAGATGCAATGAAGGACAGTCAGTGAAAGTCAGTTTCTGAAGCAGCGCTAAAATTTAGACAATCTTAATTCATGATCACCTGTTCATATAATGTTTAACCATGGAATCCTAACTATCCCCTACTCTCTTGTTTTTGACTTCTTTTCCTTCCTTCAGAAAGGGTGGGAACTGTTTCACTACCCTCACCACTGGCAATGGATATGTTTGGCAGCTGCAGTGTGGACTGTCATGGGGAAGCTAGTCCTCGTTTGACTATGATAGGGATCTCTGCTGGCTGAGAAAGGCCGCAGCAGCAAGGTCTAAGTATGGCTATTAACAGCAGCCATCATTTATTGAGCATGTACTAGTAGCCAGTCATTTTAATGCTATCTCTCTTTTAATCCCTTCAACAACTCTAAAAGGTAGGTAATATTTTTACATCCCTAATTTATAAATAGGGAAATTGAGACTTGTAGAATTTCTGAAGATCACACAGCTAACATGTCATAGAGCCAGGATCTGGATCTTGCCATCAGCTATTTCTGGAGCACGTTCTCTTAACTGCTATGCTACAGTTGTCTCAAAAGTGAAATATTTAGATTTCTCAGGAGTCTGACGTATGTCATGTGTGCATGCATACTAATTCGCTTCAGTTGTGTTCAAGTCTGTGATGCTATGTACTATAGCCCACCAGGCTCCTCTATCCATGGGATTCTCCAAGTGAGAATGGAGTAGGGTGCCATGCCCTCTTCCAGGGGATCTTCCCCCAATATGTCATACAGAATAATAATTATGATGACAAAAATGATAATATTCAATGATACAATATTATGGTGACTTATCATTTATAATGCATCCTCTAATTCATGTTCCCATCTGTATCTTACATAAATCCTCATGATGCCCATTTTTACAGAGACTGTTGTCGATTGAATTGTATCCTTTTCAAGCTCATAATCTCATAATGTGACTCTATTTGAAAATAAGATCTTTAAGGAGGTGATGAGGTAAAAATGAGGCCATTATGGGGTGTCTAATCCAATCTGATGGGTGTTCTTATAAGAAGAGGGAAAGACACTAGGGAGACACAGAGAAAAGGCCACATGAAGATACAGCAGGAAGGTAGCCGTCTGCAAGCCAAGAAGAGTCTTTAGGAGAAACCAGACCTGCCAACAAGTTGATCTTGGATTTCTAGCCTCCAGAATTATGGGAAAATTAACTTATGCTATTGAAGCCATCCAAGGACTTCCCAGGCAGCTCCATGGTAAGAACCTGCCTGATAATGCAGCAGATAGAGAAATTAACTGACATGCCCAAAGTCACACATCTAAGCAGTCAACTCAGTGCCTTAGAGAATGGGCAGGGGAGGATGAAGGAGGGGTCCTTTTTCTCAGGATTTCAGTGTACATGACAGTCAGCAATTGCTCCTTTTATCTGGCACTTTCCATTCATACAACGCTGAACAAGTTTCATTCTTTTAAGTGAGTGAAACTCTTATTCATGATTGGCATTGAAGATTTTGAGATTTGCCTTCTGGGAAGGACTCCAGGACGCCTACAAAACAGACATGCTTGGGCAGAAATCAAGAAAAATATAGATCATTTTCACTTTCTTTCCAGGAACCCATCTCAATAGCATAACTGGAACAGCTCATGTTCCAGTCATCAGTGCTTCATCAAGGAAGTCTTCATCTTTTGAAGCTGAACTGGGAGATTTGGAGCGACAGTTAAAAGGTGGTAGGTTTCTGATACATAGGCGTGTTCATGAGTTTTGTCTGAAAGGGGATTGGTGTGAATTTTGTGGTAGAAATGCTTCTTTGAAGTCTTTGAAATTTGGCTCCAGGGTGGCAACTCTTCGGTTTCTCTACAGGAATCTTGCCTTCAGCACCAACCACTGAGTGCAACATGACTTTCTGACATCACTTTAAGCTGCCACAGAGCTCACACTCAGCATGACACTGTGGAGACCAAATGAGGCAATGTGGGGAGTCAATTTTCAGGGCTCTGTATAAACAGAGGAACATTTTGTTTCTCGGTGTCAAGGTCAAGGTAACTAGGATTTTTCAGTGTGAACTGGTAGATTTGATTGTCACGATGATCTTAAATTGCATAAATACCATCAATGAATAATGTTTTGGCATGTTTTTCACCGGAATCAGACTTCCAGTTGCAGAGTGCAAAGGTACTCTGGCAGACGTAGTAAGTGGTCCAGATAGTATGGTCGCATCGTCCCAATCCCTGCCCCCATGTCTCACCGGTGATGTAGTGGTCTTGCCATAAATGAGAAAGCCCTGGATTTTATGTTTGAATTCACTCTGCTACTGTAATAAATGTGCTAAAGAGAAAAATAGTTCAATTAATTTATTATTGTTTAGTACGGTGCTCCAGTCTTTCTTCCTTTCTATCAGAAAATGGCAGCAAGTTACAATATAAGCTTCCCAGCCAATCAGATTAGTACCCATTCCACTGTTTTTCAGGTAGGAGAGTAAGAGTAGGAAGTAAATAAGTGATGTTTTCCTTTGTTTTTGCATGCAAGCACAAGTTTGTCTGCTTGCATCTTACTCCCTTTTTATAATTCTGTCTTCACTTTTCTACCTATTTTCTTCCTGTTTTTTTTTTCCCTATCTCCATCAGATAATCTTTCATTCTTTAACCTTTTTCTCACTTTTCCCAATATTTGATTTCTTTTCTTCTTCCCCGAATTACATACAAATGGGAATGGGGATGGAATAGAATTAGAAAAATTTAACTCATCATTTATTTAAAAAGGAATTTGGGTTGATGAGTATGGCAGGTTGTATCTTCCAAAGAGGGCTTCCCTGGTGGCTCAGTGGTAAAAGAGTCCACTTGCCAGTGCAGAAGATGTGAGTTTGATCCCTGGGTCAGGAAGATCTGGAGAAGGAAATGGCAACCCAAAGACAGTTGCCCCACAACCCTGGCTGAGCTTCCAGCTGGAACCTAGCATCAACTTGTCAACCCTAAGAGTAGATCATTTTGTAAGTGGCTATTCTAATCTCCAGTTGAGCTGTCCAGTAGGCGCCATGTACAACAGAGACAAGCCATCTCTGCAAAGCTCTGCCCAAATTTCAGATTCATGAGCATTATAAATGTCTGATACTGGTTTAAGCCAATAATTTTATTATATGGCAATAGGTAATATATTGAGTTCAGTCTTTATAGCACTTGTCATATTTAGTGTTCAGAACAGCACATTTCAAATTCTATCAAATCCCATCACATTCTGAAGCAATTGCCATTTAATTATTTAGAGTGGGCTTTTTTTTTGAGTCTCAGCTGCTGTTTATGTAACTGATTTTATAAAACTGTGTTACTCAAAGTATTGGGCCATGGACCAGGAGAAGCAATGGTAACTTTACTCTGGAAGTTGTTAGAAATGGAGAATCTTGGGTACCACCCCAGACTTGCTGGATCTAGAATCACTGTCTTAACAAGAGTCTTAGGTTATTCATTAAAGTTTGAGAAGCACTGGTGTAAAGAACAAGCCTGCTAAAAGTTACAGATACAACAGGAAGAGTTTGTTATTTATTTTCCATTTGTTTTTACCACTCTCCTGGAAATTAGGAGGCTGTATGTAGGGGGTAGAGATGCGGGAGATGGAGGAGAAATGTTATGACAGAAGGAGAGATACCTAAGAAAGCAGAAGGGGCCTAGAAGCCCTACAATGGGTGTGGCATGTTTCAACTGTTTTACATTAAGAGGTGAAGGGCATTGTGGGGAATAAGATGGAGGATTAATAGATGTTTCTTAACTTTTTCATAGTTGATAACATTCTGTTATAGGATAGGTTGTACTTTTTTTTTTTTGCAAATGCCTATGAAAAATATGTTTATTTTGTAAAAATTCTTTTAAACCCTTTAGGATTTCCCAGGAGGAAATGTTCTCTCCCATTAAAAATAAACTATTATTATTGTCATAAATTGAGGTTTGAGTGTTCACACACCATGCCTTTCTTGGGTAAGTGCCTTTATAATAGTTTGATCCCTGCCCTCGAGCACAAAGGAGCTCCTTTATCTTCATATCTGATTTTTCAAGATTCTCAGCATGTATAAAATGTATCTGCAGTTTGTTCTCTGTGGGTTACATTTTCTAATCCTCCAAAGTTCAGTTCTCCCTAGCAGACAAGACTTGTAGAACTTTGTATGTTAATAACAATAATCTTGCATTCAGTGGTAGCTTTTGTCCCCTCCACAGCCCCTTTGCAAACTTGTCATTGATGTCCAGATAGCCTACTGCAGTACTGTGATTGAAATACAGTCACTCTCAGAGTAAAGAAAAATGATGGATTATTACAAACTAGCTGGTTTGAAATAGGACAAATACAAGCATCCAAACAAGGATATTTGGTATCACTAGAGCTCTTGGGGGAGTTTTTAAAATTTCAGATTTATTGGGTGGCATGCCTATCCTAGAAATGCTCATTTCCTCCTCTTTTCTATCTTATTTTCTCTTAAGAGAGGATTTCTCTCTCACATTGGTTTCAACTCTCTTATGGTTTAAAGATGTCAGATTAAAGTGCTGATGGTCATCAGGTTCTGGTCATATTGGGGGGCTTAGTAGAACCATAACTGATAGCTCAGGCACGAGAATTGTGCTTATATCCTTCTTGATCACACCCCTGAAATGAGGCACCAGAGAATTTGAATGTAGTCATGCTGCCTATGCCTTAGCAAGAGGAAAGGAGAAGAAAACATAAGGTATGCTCCACTCTCCACAAAGGCATCCTGCTACACTCCCCAAAATACAGAGGAGAGAATTAAGCTTATTATTTTGGCTGGGGCTTTGGAAGACAACAGGAAACTTCCTTTTCAACTGAGTTAAATGATAAGGAGTTGATTACTACAAGAAAATATGTACAAGAGGTAGGTGACTTTACACTAACTCTTTAGGGGTCATTTCTATCTTTCTGCTCTGCCAGCCTCAGTTTATAGGTCTTGATCTTAGTTTGGCTCGCCTCATGGTCACAAAATGGCTGCAGCAGCTAGAGGTGTTCATATTCTCAAACAACATCCAGAAGTGGAGAAAGAGGCCTGTTACTAAGATTAGGAAACCTATTCCAAGTAGTTCTACACAAATTCTTTTTGTGTTTCACTTTCCAGATTTATATCATATGTCCATGCTTCAGCCAATCAGTAGCAAAGGGAATGGAAACATTTCTATTGACAGATCTATTAGGACATTCTCCTTAGGCTTTTCCTAGATAGCTGAACCAAATATGAGGTTTTGCTAATAAGGAAGAAGATAGGAAGTGGTAAATGACTACCCTTGAGATTAAAATGAATTCTCATGTTAAAGAGAATAATCTAAAATGCCACGGGGAATATTACTACACATTAAAATGTTTTTTAAAAGAATGACAGTATCATCATGCTACTCTAAGTTCATTTTGCAAATTTCATTCTTGTCTTTGTCCACGTGCACACATACTTTTGCATAGTTGAAATTTTAATTTTATAGTCATTGTTTATCATGTAAAATAACTGTGAAACACATCTTAAACATTGTTATCTTAAATGACAAAATTACTGAAAATGTTAGTTGCTCAGTTGTATCCGACACTTTGTGACCCCCATGGACTGTATCCCACCAGGCTTCTCTGTCCATGGGATTCTCCAGGCAAGAATACTGGAGTGGGTTGCCATTCCCTTCTCCAGAAGATCTTCCCAACCCAGGAATAGAACCCAGGTGTCCCACATTGCAGTCAGATATTTTACCATATGAGCCACTAGGGATGTGATAACATTTTAATCCAGTCTCTATCATCTGAACTTTTACTATTCAGATGTTACTATAACTGTTATTAATATTACTGTTATAGCTTTAAAGTGATATCTTTTACTGTTATTAATGTTGTAATAGCTTTAAAGCAATATTCACTTTAAGCATGCTAACATGAAGCCTAAGGTTGTTACTAACACATAGGAAAAGTGATGGCAAGTAGCTGAAAAATCATCAGACTTGGAGTTGGAGACTAGAGTTTTATCTTGACACTGCTACATGCTTGCTATGCACACTTTGATTGGTTTATCAACCTTTGGGTTTCAGTTCCCTTACTTGAAAAGATGAAGTTGAAATAAGTAAATTCTAAGATCATTTCCAGTTTCCATTGTCCATAATTTTATAAATTCTCAAATTCTGTGGAAAGCATCTGTGCTTGGGCCTCAGGCTAGGATACTGACTGAATAGAAGCATAGAGATTGAAAACTGGTGATGCCTGTCCATATTAAACTTGGGTTTAGCCAGCACATTTTTCTGTAAAGCAAATGCATTTTTTTTTTTTAAGATGGAGCGTGCACTATGCATTTTGGCCACTTTTTTCTCCACTCTGTTGTCTTATACTAGGATGCTTCCGAATTTCATAGTACCCACTTGCCCCTGAAGGGTTTTGAGTTTGCAACTCCTGGAAGCAGGTGACACTGTGGAGATTCAGTAAATCACCCACCTGAACCCAGCACCGAGGTTTCCATGGAAGTCTTCCTTTAGAGGATTGTGAAAGGCAGCCTTACTCGTTTGCAGGATCTAGTGATGGTTTCCATGTTATGCACATAAACACCTTGTCAGGCACCAGAGACAGGTTGGGGAGGATGATTGATGGGAGTGGGCTTGTGAAATCACACCTGCTGTCACAGCAGATGGGAAAAAAAGCCGGAGTAACCTGTGGAATTGCTGATCTTTTTTGAAAATTCACTCCTAAAAACATTATTTTAGCTCTTTTACATACTTCAGAAAGAGTGGTATTACAAACCAGACTCTATGGGAGCAACCACTATATGAGTTTTCAGGAATATAATTTCAATAAAATAGCAAGAAGCCTTCACCAACTGGGTGAACTGGTGTTTGAGCTCCAGGGTGGTGAAGCAATGCTTTTTTTTTGCCAAACAAACAAAAAAAATGTCATTCAAGCTGCACTTTCTGGCTGGCTGCCCACTGGGCCTATAAGCCTGTCTTTAATAATGTTATCCTAAGCCATGCATGGCATTGCCTTTGGAGCACAGAATGCATCTTAGGAAAAGAGATGAGATAACTTTGCACAGAACAAACCAGTGAACAGGCAATGGGTAACACAGGCCATCACCCCAAGAAGGAATCCATGTGGATTTGAGGAAGTGCTCTGAGATCTCTGCTTTGGCCTCATTCATCACCGGCTCTGTCCTTTACAACTTAGCCTTATGTTATCCTAGTTTTACCTGATATGCATCTGAGAAAATTTATTCAACAGCTGGTCACCGAGTTTTCACTATGTTCACTGCACTGTTTTATGGAGTGCAGTGTGTGTTTGCTGAGTAGGACTTGTGCATGTGCTACAGTAAGAAGCAGGGAAGGGACTTCCCTGCTGGTCCAGTGGTTAAAAATCCACCTACCAATGAACAGGGTTCGATCCCTGGTTCAGGAAGATCCCACATGCCACAGGGCAACTCTACCTGTGCGCCACATCTACGGAAGTCCACGTACCTAAAGCCCATGCTCCACAACAAGAGAAGCCTGCACATTACAACTAGACAGTAACCCTGACTCTCTGAAACCAGAGAAAACTGCACCCAGCAACAAAGACCCAGTGCAGCCAAAATTACAAATAAATGAACAAGTAATTTTGGAAAAAGAAGCAACGGAAGAGTTTAACAGGACTAGGCAGCAGGCTTCAAGTTCGATGTGACCAAATTCAAACGAACCTTTCAGACAGAGCTATATGTGAGGAAGAGAAAAAGCACAGCCTTTGAGTGGAACTGGAAGACTTTCCAGAGAAGCTGGAAATTGATTTGGGTGCTTCAGTTAATGGGAGTTAGATTTGAGCTGAGATGTGATGAAGGAGAATTTGTTTCACGTACCAGAGTCCAAAGTCTCAGGCAGTTCAATTTTTAATTCCTTCATTTATTTGTTCAACAAATACTTCTTGAGCATCAGTTTGCTTCTAGGCCTTTTTTGGGCTTGGGGATACAGTGGATAATCATGACAGATAGATTCCTGCTCTGGTAGAGGGAAACAGAGAATCAAACGGACTAACAAAGCACAGTCTCAGGTAGTGGTGAGCATTATCCAGAGAGGTAGAATCAGGTGATGTGACAGTGGCTGGGTGACTACGGTAGAGCAGCTGTTTTCTTTGCTTCTCTGCAAAGGTGATTGCTAAGCTCAGATCTAAACAGAAAGCAGCCAGCCATGCTGAGGTCAAGGGGAAGAGTATTCCTTGCAGAGGGAACAGCTGGCACAGAGGCCCTGAGATGGGTACACGTTTGGCACATTTGAGGAGGCCAGTGTAACTGGAGTGCTGTGGATGACAGGAGGGGTGGAACAAGGTGAGGCCGGAGAGGGAGTATGCCATATGTTATCGGAGTTTGAATTTTTTTCTGAGTGGGATAGAAGCCATTTGAAGGCTTAAGCGGAGGAGAAATGATGTACTGGATTTGCAGATCTCTCTGGCTGCTTTATGAGCAAGAGAGGAAGCGGTGAGCAGTGAAGAGGTCATTGTGGTGATCCAAAGCACATGGCTGGTCTCTTGGACTCCAGCGATGGGACTGGAGGTAGGGGAGTAGTGAATCCATTTGGGTTACATTTTAGAAACAGGCTTGACAGGACTTCCTGATAGGACTTTGTTATTAAGAATGTGCAGATTTCTATGAAATGCTTATCCATTATGAACAGCCCTGAGGTCTCCAAACAAAAATAAGCATTTTGTGGAAATAAATGAAGGCCAACTAAATGAGAAAACCAAAGACTGTTCAGAGCGTGCTATGGCAAGGGAGTCAGCCACTGACATTTGCATTTTGGTAGAGACTCTAATTTAGGCTGAGACCCAGAGGCAGGCAGCTTTATAGTGAAGAAAGGGAAGGCTTCTGGAATGCCCTGATTGGTGGCTGTTGTCCTGGGGAAGCAATAAGTGGGCTACTGGGAAGCAGGGCATCCTGAATGATTAGTTAGAGATGCATGTCTGACTTCTGGTTGATTCTGAGATGAAGAAGGGACAAAAATTAGGGAATCTGTCAGTTATTAATCAAGTCCTGTCTGTTTCTGAGTGAATGTTATTTAAGTTATTGTTTAGCTTTGATTATCTCCAGAGATGGCAGTCTGGCTTCCTACAAGTCTAACTTAGAGCCAACTGTCTTCTGGGGTTATTTATTATAAATAATTGGTTGACTTTGTGGGCAGGTTGCTGCCTGTTTTTTATGTATGGAACTTGTGGGCAAGTTCCATATATAAAAAATGTTCTATTTTTATATATGGTCTGGCCACAGTCTGATTGTATATTCAGTCTTTCAGTATCTTGATTAAACTTATTTTTATTTTTGAAGCAGGCATAAATGTCTATATATTTCTTTGTCCATGCTCCTGCATATCTATTTCACCTGTTCATCGTTTCTTTCTCTGTTTCAACATCAGTTTTCTTCTAGAGATTAAGCTTTCCTTCAGTGTCTCATATGGCTCTCACCTCTCCTGGGTGACTATTTTATGACAGATATTAGCTGATGTTCCGGTTCTAACCTAGGGCTGTCTAATGACATTTTTATGTCCGTCTATTCTAATTGTCAAAAGAACATGCTCTAGGGCTCAAGGCGTGGTTTACCAAGTGGGGCCACTTGGTGAACTTTGTTACTGGTCTGAGACAAGATAGATACAGAAATTGAGAGTAAGCATTCAGAAACCTTTGTAACAATTTGACAAAATAATTTTATCTTTGTTAAACTTAATACTTAAATTTTAGACTTTTTTTTTTTTTTTTTTCATTTCACCAGTTCAAGGTATGGGTTGGAAATTTAAAAGAAACCCTGAAAAACCCCGAACTTTCTTAACATAGAATTGGAGAAGGACTGTGCTGGATTTCTTGCAGCAGCCAGCACTAGAATACTTGGATTGAGAAGGGAAATGAGGAGGGTAGCAGACAGTTAATGCTTACATGTGCCATCAGAGGCAGTGGCAGACCTCACTGAAGAAGGGCTGCATCTCTACCTGGAAGGCTCCTGCTGCCTACCTCTCAGAGGGGTTCCCAAGTTAACTGGGCCTACACCGGACTTCTCTTTCTCCAGCCCTGCTGACACAGAGCATCCCTACTGCATGTAAGGACCTATATGGCTTGGTGCAATGTGGAGGGGGTGAGGAGGAACAAGAAGCTTCTGTCCCTGTTCATCCAAGTGACTGAGATAGTATATCCTAAATGGTATCCCCAAATGACACAGCCAATGTGACTTTTATCCATCTCCAAGTCAGTGTGTTAGACTCAGTTTCCTCTTTTTGTTTCCATCTAACTGGTAGTTTTACACCTAGTTGTGTTTCAGATAACGCTCCCTGCCAGGTCCCCTCTGAATCCTGAATTCATTATTCTTTCTGCCCTTCACATCTCTACAGACGTGTTGAGAATGCCAAAATTTCTGATCTTATAAAACCGTGTCATCAGTTTTCCGTGAACTTGGACTTACTACCCAGATTTCTCTGTTCCTTTGAAGGGAGGCATGCTGTCTTGTTTCAGAAAAGTCACTTCCTACGTTTCCTCCTTCCACTGGAAAGACAGACTTAGTCTTGGAGTGTATTGTAAAGAATTTTTTTTTTCCTTTTGAAATCACGCAAGTAAAAGAAAGTCTCCTCTTGCTTCCAAGTCATTTATCACTAATGTTCAGAGCAAAATCTGCTTCGTGTAGTCATCCACAATGAAGAAGTAGCAACTTTCCTAAGACTTGGGGGAGGCTTGTCTGCGCTCAGTTCTTAGGAAATTCCCTCAGGCAGGTATCTCCAATCAGCTGTAATCTACTCATCAGTGATTTTCTTTCAAAAGAAACCACTTGAGGCTGAGCCAGAGGCTTGTCAAGTGCCTTAGTCCTTATGAGGGGGCGGGGAGGAAGGGAAGAAGTGTGGGTGAGGAAGGGGGGCGATAAGGGAGCTTATGAATCTGCTGCTAAATAACAGGAAACCTCTTCTGGAGGATGACTCCCTGAATACTAGGGGGAGAACGTTATTGCACATAGTCCCTTTTGTTTTGCTTTTGTCATTATTTGCAGTAACTGGGAGATACTTTCAGAATTCTCTGTAAAATAAAGGCCAGTATGTCGTGGCCTAGTTAGCAGTATGTCCTAGTCTAGTTAAAGGGTGTCAGGTGACATTGTACTGGGTCACCAGACACATCCAAGGATGATGACAAACCCTAGCAAAAGTGTGAACATCGAAATGCTGCTGCTGCTGCTGCTGCTGCTAAGTCGCTTCAGTTGTGCCCGACTCTGTGCGACCCCATAGACGGCAGCCCACCAGGCTGCCCCGTCCCTGGGATTTTCCAGGCAAGAACACTGGAGTGGGTTGACATTTTCTTCTCCAATGCATGAAAGTGAAAAGTGAAAGTGAAGTCATTTAGTCGTGTCCAACTCTTTGCAACCCCATGGACTGTAGCCTACCAGGCTCCTCCGTCCATGGGGTTTTCCAGGCAAGAGTACTGGAGTGGGGTGCCATTGCCTTCTCCAGAACATTGAAATGAGGTGAGCTTAAATATCTGTGATCACATAGTCAATAAAATGTGTAGCATTATGAAAATACCTCAATTATACGTTCACTAAGCAAAGTGAGTTCCATAGCCATCTTCATTACTTGTGCAATAACCAAGACTTGGCAGCAAGACACAGTAAGACGTCAAGTGGCTTTATTTTCTTCTCCATTATGGCTTATTACAGGATATTGAATATTGTTCCCTGTGCTATACAGTAGAACCTTATGGTTTATCCATTCTATATACAGCACTTTGCATCTTCTAGTCCCAAACTCCCAATCCATCTCTCCCCTGCCATCCTGTCATTTCCCGCACCCCTTGCATCCCTTGGCAACCACAAGTCTATTTTCTATACCTGTGAGTCTGTTTCTGTTTCATAGATAAATTCATTTGGGTCATATTTTAGATTTCACTATAAGTGACATGGTATTTATAGTTTTCTTTCTGATTTACTGCACTTAGTATGATAACATTTAGGTCCATACATATAGCTGCAAATGACTATTTCATTCTTTTTTCTGGCTGAGTAATATCCCACTGTGTATAGGTATTTCCAAATTCTTTATCCATTCTTCTCTCAGTGGACATTTAGGATGTTTCCGTGTCTTGGCTATTGTAAATAGTACTTCTATGAACGTGGTGATGCATGTATGTTTTTGAGTTACAGTTTTTTTTTTCCTCCAGATATATGCCTAGGAGTGGGATTGCTGATTGTCTGGAAACTCTATTTTTAGTTTTTTTTTTTTTTAAAGAAACTCCATACTGTTCTCCATAGTGGCTGCATGAGTTAACATTCCCACCAACAATGTAGAAGGGCTCCCTCTTGTCCACACCCTCTCCAGCATACATTATTTGTAGACTTTAATTGATGGCCATTCTGACAAGTGTGAGGTAGTACCACACACTTGTGATTTTTATTTGTTTTTCTCTAATAACTAGTGATATTAAACATCTTTTCATGTGCCTATTAGCCATCTATATGTCTTCTTTGGAGAAACATCTATTTAGGCCTTCTGCCCTTTTTTTTGATTGTTTTTTTTAAATTTATTTTTTTATTGATGGATAATTGCTTTACAGAATTTTGTTGTTTTCTGTCAAACCTCACGTGAATAAAAATATGGAATGCTTCACAAATTTGCATGTCATCCTTGTGCAAGGGCCCTGCTAATCTTCCCCGTATCATTCCAATTTATTATATGTGCCACTGAAGCGAGCATTGGGTGTTTTTTTGTTGTTGTTGTTATTGAGTTCTATGAGCTGTTTGTATATTTTTGAAATTAAGCCCTTGTTGTTTACATCATTTGCAAATATTTCCTTCTAGTCTGTAGGTTGTCTTTTCGTTTTGTTTATGGTTCCCTTTGCTGTGCAAAAGTTTATAAGCTTGATTAGATTCCATTTGTTTATTTTCACTTTTGTTTCTATTGCCTTGGTAGACTGACTTAAGAAAGCATTGATATGATTTAAGACTTCAAGTGACTTTTAACAGTTACTGATTTTGTGGCTGGAAAATCTAGAAAGTTTAACTTTTAAGTTTGAAGTTAATTCAAAGTGAGGAGGGATAGCTAGTATATTGCAATGTTGGATAGTTCAACTAGGACTCAAAAGGTTGAAATAGAAAGCATTTCTATTTATAATACTATGAAACAGTTTAAAATTATGAAACATGCTTGTCACATGTAAAATATCAATTGATCTAAAAGCAAAGGATGGGGAGATCTGACTTGACAAAACTTATGGTCACAAAGACTTGGACATGACTGAGTGACTAACACTACCTTCACACTTCTTCATGGTCTTTGGGGGAAATGATTGGATTATAAGTTTAAAAAGATTTAGCAATCTGATTAAAGTAAAGGAAATGTTCACAAAACTTTAAAACTGTGCAACCTTAGGCAGTATAAACAAAAGTCCTCAAAACCAGGGAGGGAATATTCCCTTTGTCCCCCAGACAGTCCCTGTAACCTTTGCAGGGTTGCTGTGGAACAGGAGCATAATTTGAGCCGGATGGCCACGTTGTATCTATGAACTAATGCTAACTCTCTCTCTCTCTCTCATGCTAACTAGGCTTCGTGATCACCCCTAGAGTTTTGTTTTTTAAACTGGTATGCAATGTGATACATTTTAATGTAAGTTTTACACCCTTTACTGTGATCGAGATAGTCAGCGTGTTCATCACCCCCAGTGTCTCCTTGTGTCTGTCTGTAATTCTGCCCAACTGTCTTCTCTGCTTCCAACCTCCTTCCCTAGGCAACCACTGCTCTTCTTTCTGTCTGTATAAACTAGCTTACATTGTGAAGGATTTTTATTTAAATAGAATCATACAGTACGCATTCTTTTTTGCCTATCACTTGGCATAGTTATTTTCTATCTGTTCATGGTGTTGTTTGTAGCAATAATTGACTGCTTTTCAACGCTGAGTCTTATTCTGCTGTTTATCCATATCCGGTTTTTGGATATTAGAAATAAGGCAGCTATGAACATATGTGTACATGTCTTTGTATAGATGTGTGCTTTTCCTTTGGATACATTCTTAGGAGTGGACTGGTTGGATCATGTGATAGGTGTAAAGCAGTACCACGCAAGTGGCTGTTATTTTACGTTCCCACCAAAGCTGTATGAAAGTTCCAGTTCCTGCTCATCCTTACTGACAATGTATGTGCAGCCTTTAAAATTTTTAAGTCATACTGATGGATATGAAGCAATAGCTCATTGAAGTTTTAAGTTGTGTTTCCCTGATGAATAATGGTGTTGAGCATATTTTTTAATGCGCTTATTCACCACCTCTATATTTTTGTGTTGGTGAAGTGGCTATTCAAATCTTTTTTCCATTTTGTATTGGACATTTATTTTCTTATTATTTAGTTGTGAGAGTTCATTATACATTCTGGATACAAGCTGTTTATCTGATATAAACTTTGCAAATATATTCTTTCCAGTCTATGTCTGTCTTTTCATTCTTTTAATAGTGTCTTTTGAAGGGTTAGTTTTAATATTTAAAGGTTTAATATTCTGATGAAGTCCAATTTGTCAACACTTCTTAATGGAGTGTGTTTTGGTTTCTTACATAAGAAATTTTGCCTAACCCAAGGTCACAGAGATATTCTTTTTTTTCCCCTAGAGGTTTCATAGTATTAGGTTTTACATTTAGGTCTATATTATATTTGGGGTTAGTTTTTGTCTATGGCACAAGGCATGGATTGAAGTTCATATTTTTATGTAAGGGCTTCCCACATGGCTCAGTGGTAGAGAATCTGTCAATGCAGGATACCCAAGAGACGCGGGTTCAGTCCCTGGGTTGGGAAGATTCCCTGGAGAAGGAGATGGCAACACACTCCAATATTCTTGCCTGGAAAATTCCATAGACAGAGGAGCCTGGTGGGCTACAGTCCATGAGGTTGAAGAGTCCAACATGATTGAGCACCCGGGCACACAATGTCTGCTTTTTCCATACCTTTGTCTGTTGAGGAGTCTAATCTTTCAACACTGAATTGCCTTTGCTCCTTTGTCAAAAATGAGTGTTCATGTATGTGTAGGTATATTTCTGGCTTCCCTCTATCTTTCCATTGATCTGTTATCAATTAAAGCTTTCATGATACCAATACTACACAGTTTTTTTCTAAAGTTTATTTTAATTGGAGGATAATTACTTTACAATATTGTGGTGGTTTTTGCCATACATAGACATGAATGAACCATGGGTGTATACGTGTCCCCCCCATAATGAACACCTCCCTCTTCCCTCCCCAAGTTCAATGCATGAACTTGCACTGGTCATCTATTTTGCATATGGTAATATACATGTTTCAATGCTATTCTCTCAAATCATCCCACCCTCGCCTTCTCCCACAGAGTCCAAAAGTCTGTTCTTTACATCTGTATCTCTTTTGCTGCCTTGCATATAGGATCATTGTTACCGTCTTTCTAAATTCCGTATATATGTATTAATATACTGTATTGGTGTTTCTCTTTCTGACTTACTTCTCTCTGCCAAAACTACACACTTTTGATTACTCTAGCTAAATCTTGAAACCAGTCCATCCTAAATGAGATCAGTCCTGGGTGTTCATTGGAAGGACTGATCTTGAAGCTGAAACTCCAATACTTTGGCCACTTGATACGAAGAGCAGACTCATTTGAAAAGACCCTGATGCTGGGAAAGATTGAAGGCAGGAGGAGAAGGGGATGACAGGGGATGAGATGGCTGGATGCATCACTGACTCGATGGATGTGAGTCTGAGTGAACTCTGGGAGTTGGTTATGGACAGGGAGGCCTGGCATGCTGCGATTCATGGGGTCGCAAAGAGGCGGACATGACTGAGTGACTGAACTGAACTGAACTGAAATCTTGAAATTTGGTGGTGTCAAATGGTGGTGTTCTAGTAATTTTTCTTTGTTTTGGGGTATTTTTTTTTTGGTAGATTCTTTGGATTTTATACATAGATAATTATGTCATTTGAAAATAATAACAGCTTTGTTTCTTTCCAATCTGGCTAACTTTTATTTCCCTCTTCCCCTTTGCCTCTCTGTCTCTGTGTCTCTCCTTCCGGCTCTCTGTCTGTCTTTCTATAAATATACGTATATTTAAAAATTCTTCTTGGGTTTCATTTTTGATAGTTTGTTTTTATTTCAAGTTCACTAATATTTTCTTCTGTGATGTCTAACCTGCCATTAATCTCATTCAATAAAGTTTCATCTCCCATATTGTAGTTTTCATTACTAGAAATTCAATTTACCTGCTTTACTTTTGCATATCTCTACTTAATCTTTTGAATATAAAGAATACAGTTGTAATAATGGTTTTAATGCACTCATCTGCCAAATTTAATATCTGTATTAGTCTAGGTCACTTTGATTGATTTTTTTCCCTGTAATTATGAAATGTTAATAGCTATTGGAAATAACTCCTGAATAAGATTTTTAAAACTTCTGATTTAACATCTGACTAGCAGGCCTAAAATTAAAGTCTAAATTATAATATCAGAAGATCCATGAAAAATGTCTATACAGTCCTATACATTATGAATTGATTGTTAAGAACCTGAAAGTGGAAAGTATGCCATTGATAAGATGAAGGAGAAAAATCTCTATGAATGAAAAATAGTAAGAGCAGCAACTACAGAGAAATGCAATTAGAAATTCAGAGAAAACTAAGTGCATATAATAAAGTCATGTTATAAACATGAAGTAAATGACATTGCATGATTAGAACAATAGATGGAAATGAAAAGGCAGCATGTTCTGAAATAATGAGGCAAAATATTAGACAGTTCAGGAAAATGAAGTGAAAATGTTTTGCATTCATGTGTTGTTTCTTTGAGCTTTCCTAATTACTAGATTTAATTTTGTTTCTGGGATGGATTTAGTTTTCCTCTCTTGAAACTAATTTTTCTTCCTTTCAGAGCATCCTGTCCCTATTAATTTCCTCCAAAGTTTCAAACTTTGTTCTTTCTTTTAAATAAAAAAATAGTTTTGTTCTTGCTGCTTAACCTTCAGTTCAGTTCAGTTCAGTCGCTCAGTCGTGTTCGACTCTTTGTGACCCCATGAACCGCAGCATGCCAGGCCTCCCTGTCCATCACCAGCTCCCGGAGTTCACTCAAACTCATGTCCATCGAGTAGGTGATGCCATCCAGCCATCTCATCCTCTGTCGTCCCCTTCTTCTCCTGCCCTCAGTCTCTCCCAGCATCAGGGTCTTTTCCAATGAGTCAACTCTTCACATGAGGTGGCCAAAGTACTGGAGTTTCAGCTTTAGCATCAGTCCTTCCAAAGAACACCCAGGACTGATCTCCTTCAGAATGGACTGGTTGGATCTCCTTGCAGTCCAAGGGACTCTCAAGAGTCTTCTCCAACACCACACTTCAAAAGCATCAATTCTTCGGTGCTCAGCTTTCTTCACAGTCCAACTCTCATATCCATACATGACCACTGGAAAAATCATAGCCTTGACTAGATGGATCTTTGTTGGCAAGGTAATGTCTCTGCTTTTGAATATGCTATCTAGGTTGCTCATAACTTTCCTTCCAAGGAGTAAGCATTTTTTAATTTCATGGCTGCAATCACCATCTGCAGTGATTTTGGAGCCCAAAAAAATAAAGTCTGCCACTGTTTCCACTGTTTCCCCATCTACTTCCCATGAAGCAATGGGACCAGATGCCATGATCTTAGTTTCCTGATTGTTGAGCTATAAGCCAACTTTTTCACTCTCCTCTTTCACTTTCATCAGGAGGCTCTTTAGCTCCTCTTCACTTTCTGCCGTAAGGGTGGTGTCATCTGCATATCTGAGGTTATTGATATTTCTCCCAACAATCTTGATTCCAGCTTGTGCTTCTTCCAGCCCAGCATTTCTCATGATGTACTCTGCATATAAGATAAATAAGCAGGGTGACAATGTACAGCCTTGATGTACTCCTTTTCCTATTTGGAACCAGTTTGTTGTTCCATATCCAGTTCTATCTGTTGCTTCCTGACCTGCATATAGGTTTCTCAAGAGGCAGGTCAGGTGGTCTGGTATTCCGATCTCTTTCAGAATTTTCCACAGTTTCTTGTGATCCACACAGTCAAAGGCTTAGGAATAGTCAATAAAGCAGAAATAGATGTTTTTCTGGAACTCTCTTGCTTTTTCCATGATCCAGCGGATGTGGGCAATTTGATCTCTGGTTCCTCTGCCTTTTCTAAAACCGGCTTGAACATCTGGAAGTTCATGGTTCACGTATTGCTGAAGCCTGGCTTGGAGAATTTTGAGCAGTACTTTACTAGCATGTGAGATGAGTGCAATTGTGCAGTAGTTTGAGCCTTCTTTGGCATTGCCTTTCTTTCGTATTGGAATGAAAACTGACCTTTTCCAGTCCTGTGGCCACTGCTGCGTTTTCCAAATTTGCTGGCATATTGAGTGCAGCACTTTCACAGCATCATCTTTCAGGATTTGAAATAGCTCCACTGGAATGCCATCACCTCCACTAGCTTTGTTCGTAGTGATGCTTTCTAAGGCCCGCTTGACTTCACATTCCAGGATGTCTGGCTCTAGGTGAGTGATCACACCATCATGATTATCTGGGTCATGAAGATCTTTTTTGTACAGTTCTTCTGTGTATTCTTGCCACCTCTTCTTAATATCTTCTGCTTCTGTTAGGTCCATACCATTTCTGTCCTTTATCAAGCCCATCTTTGCATGAAATATTCCAATGGTATCTCTAATTTTCTTGAAGAGATCTCTAGTCTTTCCCATTCTGTTGTTTTCCTGTATTTCTTTGCACTAATCTCTGATGAAGGCTTTCTTATCTCTCCTTACTATTCTTTGGAACTCTGCATTCAAATGAGTATATCTTTCCTTTTCTCCTTTGCTTTTTGCTTCTCTTCTTTTCACAGCTATTTGTAAGGCCTCCTCAGACAGCCATTTTGCTTTTTTGCATTTCTTTTCCATGGGGATGGTCTTGATCCCTGTCTCATGTACACTGTCATCAACCTCTGTCCATAGTTCATCAGGCACTCTGTCTGTCAGATCTAGTCCCTTAAATCTATTTCTCACTTCCACTGTATAATCATAAGGGATTTGATTTAGGTCATACCTGAATGGTCTACTGGTTTTCCCTACTTTCTTCAATATAAGTCTGAATTTGGCAGTAAAGAGTTCATGATCTGAGCCACAGTCAGCTCCCAGTCTTGTTTTTTGCTGACTGTCCAGAGGTTCTTCATCTTTGGCTGCAAAGAATATAAT
This sequence comes from Capricornis sumatraensis, assembly GCF_032405125.1. NCBI lineage: Eukaryota > Metazoa > Chordata > Mammalia > Artiodactyla > Bovidae > Capricornis > Capricornis sumatraensis. The sequence goes on from NC_091069.1 coordinate 165,349,291, forward strand.
CAATCTGATTTCAGTGTTGACCATCTGGTGATGTTCATGTGTAGAGTCTTCTCTTGTGTTGTTGGAAGACGGTGGTTGCTATGACCAGTGTGTTCTCTTGGCAAAACTCTATTAGCCTTTGCCCTGCTTCATTCCAATTTCCAAGGCCAAATTTACCTGTTACTCCAGGTGTTTCTTGACTTCCTACTTTTGCTTTCCATTCCCCTATAATGAAAAGAACATCTTTTTTGGGTGTTAGTTCTAAAAGGTCTTGTAGGTCTTCATAGAACCATTCAGCTTCAGCCTCTTCAGTGTTACTGGTTGGGGCATAGGCTTGGATTACCATGATATTGAATGGTTTGCCTTGGAAACTAACAGAGATCCTTCTGTCATTTTTGAGATTGCATTCAAGTACTGCATGTCTTCCCTGGTGGCTCAGACGGTAAAGCATCTGTCTGCAACGCAAGAGAGACGGGTTCGATCCCTGGGTTGGGAAGAAACCCTGGAGAAGGAAATGGTAGCCCACTCCAGTATTCTTGCCTGGAAAATCTCATGGACAGTGGAGCCTGGTAGGCTATTGTCCATGGGATCGCAAAGAGTTGGACACGACTGAGCAACTTCACTTTCAGTTTCACTGCATTTCGGACTCTTTCGTTGACCATGATGGCTACTCCATTTCTTCTAAGGGATTCCTGCCCACAGCAGTAGATGTAATGGTCATCTGAGTTAAATTCACCCAGTCCAGTCCAATTTAGTTCGCTGATTCCTAGAATGTCGACATTCACTCTTGCCATCTCCTGTTTGACCACTTCCTATTTGCCTTGATTCATGGACCTGACATTCCAGGTTCCTATGCAATATTACTCTTTATAGCATCGGACCTTGCTTCTATCACCAGTCACATCCACAACTGGGTGTTGTTTTTGCTTTGGCTCCATCCCTTCATTCTTTCTGGAGTTATTTCTCCACTGATCTCCAGTAGCATATTGGGCACCTACTGACCTGGGGAGCTCCTCTTTCAGTATCCTATCCTTTTGCCTTTCCATACTGTTCATGGGGTTCTCAAGGCAAGAATACTGAAGTGGTTTGTCATTCCCTTCTCCAGTGGACCACATTCTGTCAGACCTCTCCACCATGACCTGCCCGTCCTGGGTGGCCCCACACGGCATGGCTTAGTTTCATTGAGTTAGATAAGGCTGTGGTCCGTGTGATCAGATTGACTAGTTTTCTGTGATTATGGTTTCAGTGTGTCTGCCCTCTGATGACCTCTCGCAACACCTACCGTCTTACTTGGGTTTCTCTTACCTTGGACATGGGGTATCTCTTCACGGACGCTTCAGCAAAGAGCAGCCACTGCTCCTTACCTTGAATGAGGGGTATCTCCTCATGGCCACCCCTCCTGACCTTGAACATGGAGTAGCTCCTCTCAGCCCTCCTGCGCCCGCAACAGCTGCTGCTCCTTGGACATGGGGTTGCTCCTCTTGGCCGCCAGCCCTGAACTTGGGCAAGGAGGAGCTTTCAGTACTGTAGTCAATAAATTATATGAGATATTAAACATTTTATTATAAAGTAGGCTATGGGTTAGATGATTTTGCCCAACTGTAGGCTAACGTGTTTTGAGTGGGTTTAAGGCAGGCTAGGCTCAGCTGTGATGTTTGGTAGGCTGTTGTTGTTATTTAGTTACTAAGTCACGTCCAACTCTTTTGAGACCCCATGGACTATAGTCTGCCAGGCTCCTCTGTCCATGGGGTTTCCCAGGAAAGAATACTGGAATGGATTCCAATTTCCTTCTCTAAGGGGATCTTCCCGACCCAGGGGTCGAACCTACATCTCCTGCATTGGCAGACAGATTCTTTACCACTGAGCCACCTGTGAAGCTCTGACTGGTAGGTTAGGTGTAGTTAAAGGCATTTTTGACTTGGGATACTTTCCAACTTATGATGAGTTTATTAAGATGTAACCCCATCACAAGTTGAGAAAGATCTGTAGTTGCTTTCTCTTGCTATTTCTTTCTATTCTTGAAGGAAAAGCTGTCTGTTGGACTGTTACACAATTTGAACACTCACACAGCGGTTACTTTGCCTTCTGGTCCAGCTGTTGAATAATCATCATGAACAATACCAAAATAAGTCTTATTTCCTACCAAGAAGGTTAGAACAGACTTGGTCTTCATAATTACTCACACCCAGGAAGCATTTCATTATGCGCTATTTAAAGATTTTGGCACAGTCATATTGACTTTTCAAAAACGTTAGTGACATAAGGTGACCTGGATACTAGAAGCTACCAGGAAGATTTTAATTGCTTGAGGAACTTCATCTAATCTTACAGTGATGGTAGCCCTGACTATTATCCAGTTCACACCTCCTTTCTCTACCTACTTCAACAGCTGAATAAAGCAAGATTGTATAGTCATACAATAGAACAGCATTCACATAGCAAGTGTCCATTAAATGTTTGAATGGAGAAATAAATGGCCTATTTTATTCATCAGATACCTGGAAACTAAAGTTAAAAAATTCTTCCCTCATTTAAAGTTACACAGACAGGTGTTTATAAGCTTTGGTAGGAGAGTAATAGTGCTCTAAAATAACATTAGCTGCCATTTATTGCACTCTTTTATATTTGCCAGGCTCCTTCCTAAACCCTTTATGTGCATTCTTGGATTTATAGCTTACACTACCTTATGAGCTGGGCGTTGTTCTCCTCTTTTGACAGAGGAAGAAGTCGAAGCATTAGAGAGGTTGAGTAACCAGCTCATGATCACTTACTGAAGGAATGACAGGGCTGGGGTTCAAATTCCAGAGTGCTTGGATCCAAGCCCTGAGCCCTTCACCACTGGTCTAGATTGTCTTGGGAAAGTAGCCATTATCAAAAGACACCTGAGGGATTTGGGAACACTTCACATCCTGAAGGGAACTAAAATGAAAGAAGATGATCCAATAAAGGCAAATTGTACCTTTGCATAAGTTTTACCTGAGACCCTGAGCTTATGTCTGTCCCCCGAACTATCATAAGGAAAAGATTAATGTCTTCCCACATTCTTTCCCTGATTGCAGTGCTATGAGTTTTGGATAATGTAGCACCTCGGAAATGGTGGCCTTGAAAGCAGCTGTAGATAAAAGCAAATTTGACCTGCCTCATCCTTTCCATAATCTTTTGCGCATCCCAGATCCAAAGGGCTATAGGCCAAGGCATTTAAGTTATTCTCTACGTGAGTCTCTGCTGATGGTTATTTACTATTACAATTTATTGAGTACCTACCATACCATAAGACAGTCATTGTTTTAAAAGTTGTGGTAAAATATGCATAACATAAAAATTTTCCATTTTAATAATTAAAACATGTGTGATTTAATGACATTATTTACATTTGCAGTGTTATTCAATCAGCTCTTCTATGTATTTCTAAAACCTTTTCATCATCTCAGAAACTCTGTACCCATTAAGGAACAACTGGTCATTCCTCCCTTCCCCTAGTCACTGGCAACCTCTGATGACTTTCTGTCTCCATGAATTTACCCATGCTAGATATTTCATGTAAGTGACATTATACAATTTTTTTTAAAATTTATGTCTAGCTCATTTCACCTAAAGTTCAAGGTTCATCCATGTTGTAGTATGTTTTAGAACACCCTTCTTTTCTGGGGCTGAGTAATATTCCATTATATGTATACTGTGTATCACAATTTGCTTACCCATTCATCTGTTGATGGACGCTTAGGTTGTTTCTGCCTATTGCGAACAATGCTGTTAGGAACATTCGCATACTGGTATTTGTCTTAGTTCTCATTTCAATTATTTTTGTGTATGCCCGGTGGTAGCATTGCTGGGTCATATGATAATTCAGTGTTTAACTTTTTGAGGAACAAACTCTTCTCCAAGGCAGATATGCCATTTATATTCCCACACTGCTTCTGATTATTTAGTTATATCTTGTTTATAGAGGTTTTCACAGCAGACTGTCCAGTTGGAGTTTTTAACACTATACCAAGGAGCTTGTCCATTTTAGGCAAGTGTCTAAATAGTGATGATCTTTTTGAGGTGGAGTACAATCTGTATTCCTATAGCTCTTCCCAGTTTATGAAACACTATTTTTTGTTTCCTCCAATAATATTATAGGCAGGAATCATTCCCTTCCATTATAAAGATGAAGAGATATAGCCTCAGAGAGATGGAGGGACAATCCAGAAGTCACAGGCATGATGAGGGGGATACAAGGCTTCAGATGCAGGCTTTGGATTCCAAGTCCTAGATGTGACCTACTGCACAGAGCAGGGCACAGGGAGCCGGGAATGGAACCTCTGGGCTGCCCTTTTCCAGTTGGTACCAGAAAGGTAGGTTGAAGCTGAGGACTATCAAAATTATCCCACATGTGGCCTCCTCTAGGAGTAGAATAGCTTTTTTATAATAAAATTATAATTTATGTTCAGAGGCTCAGACTGTAAAGAATCTCCCTGCAATGCAGGAAACCCAGATTTGATCCTTGGATTGAGAAGATCCCCTTGGGAAGGGAATGGCAACCTACTCCAGTATTCTTGCCTGGAGATTTCCATAGACAGAGGAGCTTGGTGGGCTACAGTCCATGGAGTCACAAAGAGCTGGACATGCCTTTACAACTAACACTGTACTTTACTTTATAGTGAAACAAACAGAATATACAGTTTGATCACCTTTTTCTTAAAGATTTTTTTTGTTTTTTTGATGTGGACCATTTTTAAAGACTTTATTGAATCTGTTACAGTATTGCTTCTGCTTTATGTTTTGGGCTTTTGGCCTTGAGGCATGTGGGATTTTAGTTACCTGATCAGGGATCAAACCTGCACCCCCTGCACTGGAAGGCAAAGTCTTAACCACTGGACCACCAGGGAAATGCCAGTTTGATCACTTTTGATAAATACAGACACTCATGTAACCCACACAGGATCAAGATGGAGAGCATCTCCATCACTCCATGTCCTGTTTCAATCAACCCCCACCCCCAAAAAGCAGGTCTTCCTGCCAAAAATACTCAGTTTTCATTTTTGTCCCATAGCTTCAGAAAACGGCTTTAAGATGGTTCTGTTTTGGTCACCTAAGGGAGGGGCTGGACTGGCAGCAGGGACCATGTCTCTTCTTTTGGTTGTCACGGTCATCTGGGCACCAGGCTACACACATGCAGCTGCCAGCTTGTGTCACTGACCAGAAGCAGTGTCTCTGTCACAGCAGCTCACTTCTGCACTCACTAGGCAGTGAGGGGCATTCAAGCAGCTTCCCGACCTTGCTTGAGGCTCTTAACAAACCACTGTAATCAAGAAAATGTTGAGACAAAATATAACATCCACCCCATTCTATTCCCCTACTCTGGGGACAGTGAGTTATAAGCTCATAGACATCTATGCTGGGGCTCCCCCTCCAGGGACAGAGTCTCCCAGGAAGACTGAGTCCTGCCCGACAGCCCTTTAGCTAACATCGCGGTCTACAGTGGCAGCCATCACTGCTGCTGCTGCTGCTGCTGAGTCGCTCAGTCGTGTCCGACTCTTAGCGACCCCATGGACTGCAGCCTACCAGGCTCCTCCATCAGTGGGATTTTCCAGGCAAGAGTACTGGAGTGGGGTGCCATTGCCTTCTCCGAGCCATCACTCCTCCCATTTATTAGTGGTGACTGTGGTCATTCTGTCCAGGTGACCTGTATATGGTGGCCATTCCCTTTGGGGGAGGGAAATAGGTTTGGGAAATTGGACTTTATCCAGAAGATGGCAGGTAACTGACTGGACTCAGATTTAAGAGGTGATTCTAAGGAGAGATGCCCAGTGGTCTAGTCCTATGTCCCTTACCTGAGCTCCATTTCTAGCCTGGGAAGCTCTTTCTGGGGTGCTAGTATAAGAACCTGGAGAAGGAATGGCAACCCACTCCAGTGTTCTTGCCTGGAGAATCCCAGAGACGGGGGAGCCTGGTGGGCTGCCGTCTATGGGGTCGCATAGAGTCGGACACGACTGAAGCGACTTAGCAGCAGCAGTGTAAGAACTGTCCTTGCCAGTTCCTTGAAAGTACCTTCTTTATCTGCTTCCTTCACACACACAGCTTGAGTGAGGTCACTTTGTAGTTGGAGCAAGATCCGTCTCTTGGTTTTCCCATTCTCGGCAGAGACCATTCTCTGCCTGGTTAGGAAAGGTGCTAGCAGAGGCTGGAGTGTGGAGCACACCGCTCAGCCAAGCTGAAGGCAGCAGCGGGAGGGACCCTTGTCTTTGGAAACTGCCTGTTACATGCTCTTCTTGGTCCTGCCAGTGAAGAGCAGGGGTGGGGAGCAGTTCACCTGCACATCCCTGGTCATGCAGGGGACAACGGATACAGATAATAACTTGTTTTCACTCATGATTGCTTATCTTTGCCTCCAACTGGCAAGCCAGAGTGGGGTTGGCACTCTGGAAACAGCAGCAGGGAGAAACAGCCTTTTCATTAATGCATGGAGACACAGGGACCATGGCTCAGGTGGGGCCTGGGGATTTTATGATTTTTAAGAGAAGATTCCAGATTCTTCTTTTCTCTTTGCTAACTGATTTTCCCATTGCTTCTCTGTTGAAAAGTGAAGTGAAAGTGAAAGTCACTCAGTCGTGTCCGACTCTTTGTGACTCCATGGACTATAGAGACCATGAAATTCTCCAGGCCAGAATACTGGCGTGGGTAGCTGTTCCCTTCTCAACCAGGGATTGAACCCAGGTCTCCATTGCAGGTGGATTCTTTACCAGCTGTGCCACCAGGGAAGCCCTTGCCCTCATTTTATTTGGAGCTGCATAGATTTAAATAACCCCACTTCATCTGGAAAAGATAGATCATAGAGGTTCTGCCTGGTGAAAATCTTGGGAGAAAGCTTATAGAAATCTTCAGGGATGAAAATAAACAGTGCTGAGCCTGGGCTGTGGTCCTGAAGCTGACTTGTCAATGCCTAAGCGAGGAAGCTGAGGGAGGGAATGAGAGCTCTGGCCCCAGTGTGATTACCATTGCACCCTTAACAGGACGTACCTGGGGCTTGGGCATTCAATTATGCTTGCTGTGTGTGCGTGCATGTGCTCACACACTCACACACGCAGAGCTGGAATTGAAATCATCTCAAGTGAGAATTCTTGTGATGCATTTAAGGGGCCTGCATTTGACAGGTTGCTACCTAGTTATGGACTAAAATCTCACCAGGCACCCCCGTAGCTTATCGCCTGTCATTTCAAAACAAAGACATCCTGCTTCCCCATTCTATGTCACATCTCATCAGTTCCTTCTCAGCAGAATCTTACTTTCATGACGAGCTTGGTGCCACCTCTCTGACTTTCATCAGATGAGAACTTGAAAAAAAAAAAAAGAGAAAAAACAAAACAAAACAAAAAAACCCGTTCCATGTTTTGACTTGGATTCTAGGTGTTATTCTCTCAGTCCAGCTTGAAAGAAAAAAAAAACCCACCCCACGAGGGGGCAGGCCTGCTTTCCTGTCTTCTGCCAGCACACAGCCTCTGAAGTGTGTGAAGGAGAGAGGAAGAGACAATTAACACTCAGCACCAATCTGCATTTCCTTTTTAGCTGCCATTTACACGCTGCTCAGGTTTTGAAAACCAGCATTTCATGCTACTCCCCAGAGAGCCAGCACCAGCTTCAGCAGGATCCATCTGCACAGCAGTCACTGAGCTGAAATCTTCAGCCAACCCCAAATTCATTTACCTATTTATTTATTTTGAAAAATGAAAGAGAGGAAAAGAGAGAAAGGGTGAGAGCACGAGCGCGAGAGCTGGGTGCAAAGAATAGATTAGAATCTGCTAATATTTCACACGCACACTTGACCACTCCCCATGCTGGTCTAGGCAGGGGTGAGTCAGCGGAGTTTTTCGTTTGATTATCTTTTCGATTCGTGTGAGCAGTGAGTGAATGTGCAGGAGCCATGTGACCACAGGAGATGACAAGCTGTGGGGTTCGAGCCTGGAAGAGCACACTGGCTGAGCTTTGGTGCCGCTCATCAGCCTGTGTGTCAGCACGTTCTTGCTGATGGGGAGCAGCGGGGAGAAGAGCCGCCCTGGGAAGTCACTGCTGGGGGTAGGACGAGTTACAAGATGCTTCTGGAGGAGGGAGATGTTTGTCATCAACTCCTCAGGTCTGGCCAACTTGCTTTATTTCCTCCAGCCCCCAAAGGATTGGGAATTGAAGCCTAATGGCTTTGATAACCTTGCTGATTTCTTCATTATTATTTTTTAAACGGAATTCACCACCACAGGAGGTCACTGAGTCAATGGTCACAGCTGGCTTTTAAAAAGGGGTTGAGTCATTCTGTGATTGGTAAAACAGAGACTCAGCCTGAGATGGGGGCAATCAAATTTCCTGCTTCAAGGCATCAGTTGATCACTACAGGGGTCAGAAAGAAGTGTTTTTCTCATGCAAGTCCTGGCACGAATATCTAGGTGAATGCAAAGCAAAGTGGGGGAAAAAAAAAAAGGATTAGCTCTTTTTTTTTTTTTTTTTTTTTTGAGAGCAGCAGGGCTGAAAAACCCATCCTTACTTTAATAGACCAATGAGTGCACTGATTCCATCTAGCTTTGCTCAGATGGCAGTTGTGATTATAGTGTTACGGACACATTTCCCAGCTAAGCAGGGCAAGATGGTATTGTCTGTATGGGCCCAGATTTGCTCATGGATGGGCACAGGTGTGTTCAGATGGGGAAACTACTTCAGGGCAGGAGTAGGAGGTAGGGTGAGCATATGTCAGTTGAAATTGGTGAGTTTACAAAATAAAGATTCGTAAGAAGCCCATATGATCTCTGAGTGCAGTTTGTCACATGATATCACACGTTCTCAGGATTCAGGGGGTGTTTTGCCTCTCTTGTAGTGACACAGATGTGTAACTCGGCCTTCTCAGCCCACCAGAGAGGCAGCAAAAATAAAGTTATAATAAACAGCTTTTGCTTTTCTGGCTCTGTCCTTACGAGATGAGACTTCCTAGCTTTCAAATTCTCAAATAGTTTTTGGAGTCCTCCATGACAAGGATGTCCCTCTTCTGCTGTTCTGACTAATGCCACCACATTCAGATGATACGGGTTCAAATGCTAAATTCATTCAGTCAGTCAAAGTACATTTAAGGGGCTTCCCTGGCAGCTCACTCAGTAAAGTATCTGCCTGCAATGCGGGAAACCCAGGTTTGATCCTTGGGTTAGGAAGATCCCCTGGAGAAGGGAATGGCTACCTACTCGTGTATTTGCCTGGAGAATTCTGTGGACAGAGGAGCCTAGTGGGCTACATGGAGTAGCAAAGAGTCAGATATGGCTGAGAGACTAACATTGGTGGTCTAGTGGCCAAGACTCCACACTTCCAGTGCAAGGGGCCCAGGTTTGACCCCTGGTCAGGGAACTAGATCCTACATGGCATAACTGAGTAAGACCCTGCATGCCACATCTAAGACCTGGAGCAGTCCAATAAATAATTTTTTTTAGAAGGGCATTTTAAAGGAGTGCCTGGTATGAATCAAACACTATAGGAAAGCGTTCTTATGGAATTTAGTTTCCAGGGAAGGGAGACACATGTAAATAAGCAACTGAGCCTGTAATATTCCAGGTAGAGATTGATGCTACAGAGAAAAATACATTTGGGTGGTGGGCAGGGAGGATGGGAGTGGAAGGTGACGATAGTTTCATGTTAGCTCAGCTAGGTGTGAGGGGCTTACTTCTGAAGTGAGTCTTTAGTAGAGACTGAAAGGAACAAATCATCTAGGGGAGAGAATCTCAGAGGAGAGGGCAGCAGGCACAGACCCAGGGGGCAGGTATGCTCAGCATGTTCCAGGAATGGAGAGCAAGCTGATTGACCACAAGAGTCTGGATGTCAAAGGGGAGGTATAGGCTGCAGCTGTCACCCAAGGTGTGGCTGTAGCCAGAGAAGGGAAAAAACCTGAAGACTAAAACCCTGAGAGATTCCAACATCTAAATGCTGAGGGAGATGAGGAGACTGAGATGACCAGCGGGTGAGAGGGTGGAGCTCTGGAAGGGAAGGGGACCCAGCATTTAAGAAGCAAGGGGTGAGCATCTGAGTCATCTGCTGCTGGAAGGTCAAGTTAGAAATTGCCACTGCATTTAAGATTGAGTGGTCATTGGTGACCTTGGTGAGAGCTGTTTTAGTTGCACGGAGGGAACAAAACTCTACTTGTGATGTGTTCAAGAAAAGACAGAAAAGAAGAATGGGAGAGAGTGAGTAAAGAGACTTTAAGGAGTTTTGCTGTGAAGGGGAACAGAAATAGAGCTTTAGTTTGATTTAGATGTGGGATCAAAGGGAGTTGTTTGTGTTTCTGGTTGGAGAAATTGCTTCCTGTTTGTATATGGATTCAGTGGAGAAGAAAACTGGTACAAAAGCAATGCCATTGAGCAGGCATGAGGAGAGGGGATATAGGGCAAAGAGGAGAGACTGGCTTTAGGAGGAAGATGGACAGTTCATAGCAGCAGATGGGAAGGTTAAGGGTAATACATGGACATAAGTGTGGAAAGATGTAGAAGTGACAGTGGAAGCTTGTGCAGATTCTTCTGGTTGCTCAGATTTTCTCTGAGTGAAACGGGAAGTGAAGTTATCAGCTGAGCATTCTTGAGGAGGAAGAGAGGGTGCTGGAGGTTTGAAGAGAAAGACAAATTGGTAAAATGATTCTGGGAAAGTCAGTGGATGAGGGAAATACAGCAGGTTCCCAGGCAGCACTGGGGGCCCCTTGAGGCTTGTGATAAGACCAAAGTGAGATCAGTCAGCAAGGCTGTTCCCTTCAGTCATGCTCAACTGCTCAGATGCAGGTATGGAGTTGTCTTAAACTGGTACAACAAAGAAGGAGCAGGTTGAGGCTGTTGAGCTACGCAGAGAGTAACACAGTGATGGAATCTAAGTTGGGTAAGAGGGCAGAAGGTAGGGAAAGGGTGAGGGGAAATAATAAGATGCCAGGAACAATGGTTTGTTGGTCCTGGTGTGGTACAAGAACTGTTGGAGCTGGGAGTCTAGAAAAGATAAGCTGAAAAGAGAGGAGGCAATGGTCTCAGAGGGAGATGCTGGAATAGAGAGTGGATTGCATTGCAGCTGGTGATGTCCAGGTAGGGGCCTGAACATGGGCTGGCTGGCCAAGATGGTAACAGCAAAGTCACTGGAGGAGAGGAGCCGAAATAACGTGGTGGGGGGCAGCCCTTGGGAGGAGCATCTCCATACCAGACAGCTACCCTTGGGTACCTCCACTTCCTGTTGTGGTTTACATAGGTAGTGTCTTCTGGAGCCCAACTCCCTGAAGTCTAGTTGGATGTGGAAGGCACCAAGAATTATGATAGAAGAAGTAGCTTTGGAAAGAGTCCGACTAATTAAAATCTTCAGGGAGTAAGTGGGAGGGATGCAGAGGTTAGCAATCAGGAGGGGACGTAGGGAGGAGGCCCAACTCACCCCCAACACAGGGCCTCTGGAAGAACAGAAGCAAAGACAGACAGACAGCCTCCATCATGGTGGCTGCAGGTCCTCCATTGTTTGTGTGTTAAGTGACTCTGGGAGAATTATTTAACCTCTTTGAGTCTCAGTTTTCCCAAATGGAATATGGAGCAAATCATCATATCTCTTTCACAGGGTCATTCTGAAGATTCAGTGAGATAATATGTATGAAATGTGCTTAAGACACAGTACATGGCCCAGAGTGGTATGTTTTTAATGATTGAAGCAGTTTTATCAGTTATCTGGGTCACTAGAGCCCAGTGTTTTTAAAAGGATTGAACAAGCCGTTGGCAGGTGCTGAGGCACTTCTCAAGGAGGGTGAGGTGCAGGCTGGGACTGGACGAGACGCCGACTTCGCCATGAGAGCTTCAGAGTGAAGCTCTGGAGAGTGAAGAAAGCAGGCCCACTGCCAAGATGGAGCAATTAAATATGTAGAGGGCTGAGAGGCTTGACAGGAAAAATGGAAGTAAAGCATGTTTCTAATCAGAGCCATGACGAGGGCTGCCTGGAGGCTCTACTGGTAATTGATGTGCCTCTGACAATAATTAGAAACAATTTCTGGGGACTTATAGGATAGAGTCACCTCGTGATATTATTTACCATGGAGAGTAGTGTCTGGAGTGAAAATGGATGTTATTGTTTCCTTGGAACACATTAGAAGGTGACTTCATGGTGAATAGATTTTTCAAGATATTTGACATTCGCTGACTTTCTATTTAACTCCTCTTAGACACAGAGGCCATTACTGTAATGACAATCCCTGGATTTATCTCTGTTAATGGCAGAAGACACGTGAGAGAGAAGTCATCCCTGTGTGGGCCCTGGAATAAATGTGAATTTAGCCACCTTGCCTCCCCAGCTGCTGAGACCTGAGGGATTCTGGGGACTCAGGTGGCCCAAGTGCAGCTTCAGTCTAACAGAGACTCACCCACAAAGACTGAGGGGTGTGATTGGCATGACTGGCATTGCCTTTTTCTAAGGTGACCTTTATTTTATGTCACTTGGCATGAAGTGAGATAAGGTATGTACAAAGCTTAGCACAGAGCCTAGCACATAGCAAGAACACAGATAGTGTTGACTCATTAATTTTATTTTCTTGGGTTTTTCTGACAAGACTGAGGGGCCTTTCATACTTGGCATTTTCCAAGCGCTGGGGATGTGGAAAGAGTTGGGAGAGGGACAATGGCGTTATTGGGCCTCGAAGCTAGTGGGTTGTATTCCCCTTGGAAAGCCCAAGGAGTTTTTACTTGAGCGGGCTTTTTTTGGGCATCGACCTGTAGGCAAGATGCCAAATGCCAGTTAACAGCAAGGGTACCACATAGGGGTTTGAAGCCAGTGCTTTATTGATCAGAGAGCATGCACTAGCCTCCTGCCCCCTCTGCACTGGCAGCCAAGTAAGAGTGATGTGGTGCTCAGGCAAGGAGGCACAGAGACCAATGCCTATCATTGCAACCCAGCCTCCAGGCGAAAGGGACAAAGCCTACTTTACCAGGTTGGGAAACAATAGTAAAGGCTTTTTGATGTCTAAAGTCTACAGATGGTTCTCAAAAGAAGCATTATTGGCATTTTGGGAAGGGTAGTCTTCTCTGGGTGGCACAACCCAAGCAATGCAGGATATATGGTGCCTGTGGATCCACCCACTACTGTCAGGAGAGCCTCTCACATCACAGGTGCTGGAGTGACTGAAAACCCCCCACACATCTTAACTTCCCCAGGCTTGGATCCCCAGTATGAGCAGCAACATGCCTAGAATGTCCTCCCTGCAAATCAACCTGCACACCAGCCGCCTGACCTCAGTGGGGCTCCTTCCTGTTCCTGGTTCTCAAACGGTGGTGGCTGGCAGCATGAGTTCTCTTGGTTGATCAAGTATTTAAAGAATGCAAATGCTGACTGTCTCCTCTCTGGGGGTGTGACCCTGAACAGGCTGTGTGAGTCACGTTACCTCCAGCCATGCTTAAGTGTCCCACTAGGTCACCTGCCACCAGCAGAGGGAGGACGGACTCCAAGGCTGGAGCCTCTGATGTATGAAAGGCTCTCAGTAAAATCCCCAGATTTGAAACCCTTCTAACATTTTATATGATGTTGCTCTCATTTGGGGGCTTCCCCGGTGGCTCAGCAGTAAAGAATCCACTTGTCAATGCAGGAGAGGCAGGAGACACAGGTTTGATCCCTGGGTCGGGAAGATCCCTTGGAGGAGGGCATGGCAACCCACTCCAGTATTCTTGCCTGGAGAATCCCATGGACAGAGGAGCCTGGAGGGGTATAGTCCATAGGGTCTCACAGAGTCGGACACGACAGACCAACTGAGTGCTTGAGCACTTTCATTCGAGAAGATTGGCTGTTATTAAGAATAGCTGCAATCATTACCAGTCTGTGTGCATGTGTGTGCCAGACCAAGTGCTTTCAACAGTCCTGTGAGTTCATTTTTTTTTTTTTTCATTACTACTTACTTTATGATTGAGGATTGAAGTCCAGAGAGCTTGAATGCTTTGCTGAGATTCACAGAGCCAACAGGGTTAAGAGTCAGGATCCAAATCCCCATATTTCTGCTTCCAAAGCCTCACATACTCTGCATTTGGTGACACTGCTTCTCAGGCAGGAGGAATATTCAATATCAGGAGGCACAGGTCAAGTGAAGGGCAGACTTGGCTAAGTGGGACAGCGGGCAGTAGTCCGAGGGAAGCTGAAGAGTTGGACCAGATCCAACTCAATCGGGAAGTTACTCTTTCTGAAAAGAAAAACAAAACAGAACAGTAACGTTGCCCTTCTTGTGACGACCGGAATGCATGAAGCCATCAGCCTGGCCAACTCTGGAGCAGAGGGGCAGGCCAGGCAAACAGGAAAACCAGCAACCAGCATCTTGCAAGGGTGTTGGAGGGAACAGCTGTTTGAGGAGAGTTGTCGGTAAAGACTTGGTGTTTGGAGTACACGTAGAACACATGAGGGATTCAAGAATGTACATTTTTGGGAAACAGTGAACACGGCACATACACAAGAAAGATACACCCCGGCGTGAACTCAGGTGGGACAAAGGCAATGCTCAACTGAGAGGAGAATTCCAGAGAACCCGAAAAGGGCCACATTTTCTTACCCACAACAAGCAAAGGTATTTCTTCAGTTTCTTAGTGGGGAAGACTTTGAAATGTATAAACCCTTTCAAGTCACTCATTCAGTGTTGTATACAATTATGCTTAAATAAGCCACATGACTTTTCATTACATAATGTAGATTTATTATCAACAACCCTTTTTTTTTTTTTTGTCATCCTAAACATCCACTGGGTAATTTGACAATTAGTGTTGAAAAATACACACACTCTCTGAGCCACTTGTTGCAATGGGTCTTATGGAATACTAGCCCAGACCCATAAAGCTATATGGACAGAGATATTTATTACAGTGTTGGTTGAATAAATTATGGTTCAGCAGACAGTAGATAATCATGCAATTATTTTAAAAGGTTTGAATAGATTTTATATTTAGTAAAAAAAAAGCAATATGCAAAATAATCATGTACCACATGCAAACACAGTCTTATATTTAAAAAACCACTGTACGTGGATGTTTATGCCTATACATATTTCTGTAAATGTTAAAGAAAAAAGTCTAGAAGGACAGTGGATAGCTTTCAGAGCTGAAGTCAGAAATAAAAAGGAGATTTTTGGTTTTTACTTTATCCCTTTTCCTCAAAGGCAGAAATTTTAGGATAGTGGGTGATTTTTCTTTCCTTTTTGTGATTTTTCTGTTTTTCCAAATTTCCTATAGTGACCGTGTGTTGCTTTCATGATCAAGCTTCATTTCTACCTGCATGTTGTAGAGGCTAAGCACACAAGTCTGGAGTCAGATTACCTGGCTTCACACCCCAGCTTTGCTGCTCTGCCATGTATGATAACCATGGTGGATGACATCACCTCTCTGAGACATAGCTTCCTCATTTGTAATGTGAAGATAACAAGAGTGTGAACCCTATGAGACTGTTGGGAGGATTAAGTGAGACCCTTTGTGTAAGGAGTGTGGTCAGGATTGAGCAAGTGTTGGTTTGGACTGTTTGAGTGTGGACCTCTCTACAAGAAAGATCAAGCTCAGGGCTGATGTTGAGCAAAGGGCTATGCTTTGCTGTTTTATTTGATATTGGAAGGATAGGACCCATCGGGAGGCAGAAACCTGCTGATGAGAAGATTAATGTAGTGGTGGGATCTTGATCATCGTGCTTTCCTCACTCAGTAAAGCCACAGGGAAAAGGTCCAGAGGAACCCTTTCCTGTGGGTTCTTTCCCAGGTTTCTTGTGGTCCAATAAGGTTTTTCCTTCCTCTTGCAGGCTTCACTCCTGCCAAACTTTTTGCAAATGAAGTCTAAGTGTTTCTGAAGAGGAGGGGCCCTTACCCTACTCCTCTGGGAGGGAGGGACAAAGACAGTCTACCCTTTCCCTAAGATCTGCAATCTGTTTAGCAAATGTGGCCAGTCTTACCTCAACTTTCTTCTTTCTGAAGCTTGAACAAATGATCAGATACCGGGAGCTGAATTCTGCCCATGGTGGAAATTGGCTTCTCAGAATTTCCCATTGGGTTCTAAAGCTGTGGACACTGAAAGCAATTCGTGGCCCCATTTGGGATTCCTTTTCAGATAAGTCATAAGCCAGAGAAGCATAAGTCCATGCGTTGACTGGTTGATGTAACATAAAGGCCTCCAAATCACTGAAAATGGTCGCCTGGATGCTGTCCAGGGACAACTACACATTGAGGAGCTAACTCGCATGTGGCAGCTCTGGGTCTTGAGGGCAGCTCTGCCTCTCGCTGGGTTAGACTGTAGCTGTGCCAGTTTGCCTCTTGAGATCCGTTACAGCTCTGAGAACACAGAGGAAGGCACACATGGCCCAGATGCCTCGTGGTGTGGACCCAGTTATGACAGCCTCACCTCCTACCAATTTCCCTCCATAGCACTCCGCCCCTCTGCCTTCCAAGCTATCACGAGACCAGCTGCTCTCTGACACCCAAGACACATTTCCCTCTCAAAGCCAGCTCATGCGCTTCCACCCACAGGGTTTTTGTGTTGCTTCTCTGATTGACTACTTCTGGTGCAACCAATTCAACTATAATCTGTTTTATGATGCCTTTCTAGAGCCTTCTATGCAGAATTGATTTTCTCTACTTTGGTGTTCCCTAACACTTTGTTTCATACTTATCTCTCTTATTTTCTTTTTTAGCTTTATTGATATTTTGTTTACTTATTTATTATATGATTTTATTACCTACACTTATTTATTTTATTGTGGTGTGTTATATAGTTAATCAGCAGTCTTCAAATATCAGTGGGCAAAAGGATTTAAAAGAAGGAGCTGCAGAAACAATCTACGGAACAACTATGATGTACAGGCCTAGGACTGAAAAAATAATGGCCTGTCAGATAGATGGGACCCAGCATGTATCTTAGGATATCCTGTCCTCTCT
Source organism: Capricornis sumatraensis (assembly GCF_032405125.1). NCBI lineage: Eukaryota > Metazoa > Chordata > Mammalia > Artiodactyla > Bovidae > Capricornis > Capricornis sumatraensis. Next base: position 165,366,161 of record NC_091069.1, read on the forward strand.
CCTTGATGGGACTTCTGATTAGGTACCTTGACCACGGAGCCTGGGAATCTGCATATGTTAATTAATTTTAACCCCGCTTGATTCTGACTCAAGTGGTTAGAGACACACTCTTTGGGTAACAGTGTGGTAAAGTTACAGCTTATATGAATGTGCTGTGCTTAATTGCTCAGTCATGTTCGACTCTTTGTGACCCTTTGGACTGTAGCCCCCAGGCTCTTCTTTCTATGGGATTTTTCAGGTAAGAATACCAGTGTGAGCTGCCATTTTCCTTCTCTGGGGATCTTCCTGACCCAGGGATCAAACCCATGTCTCCTCTATCTCCTGCATTGCAGGCAGATTCTTTACCTGCTGAACCATCGGGATAATAAATATCATTTATAATATTGCTGTAGTATAAATTTGAATTCAAGTGTTTTGAGCCTGGTACGTGAGAACTAATCATTAACTAGTGAGTGAAACTAACTAACCATCTAGGACCCTTGTCTCGATGATGGTTTGTTGTTCTCTTCCAGATGTTGGTTTTTCTCTTCCAGTCTTTGAATAAATGGTGTAGTAGTTCCCTAATAGGTATACTGAGGAACTCGATTCTGTAAGACATGGAGAAATTTGCTAGGTGCTATAACTGCAGCATAAAGAAAGTACTATTGGGCAACAGAAGAGGGAGAAGTTAATTTTGACTGGGATAATTAATTTATAGCTAGCAGTTGAATGAAATGCCAAAAGCAAACAAACACACACAGGTGTTCAGGATTGTTTTTCTGACACCATTTGCTATTCATTTGTGTGTTTCTTGCTATGAGCAGGAACATGGGCGCAACTGGAGATCTGTGAATGCCAATCTTCAAGACAAGGAGCTGCCAGGGAGGATTTTGATGTGGTCAAAGAATTTTATTTTGCATTTCAGAAATCTCACTATAATTATACCTGAATAGACAATATTGAGATATATTCAATTCCAAGCTCAAGAAAATCATAACTTGGGGAAAAGGCTTTGCAAGCATTACAAATAACTTACGTTTAAAGAATTTTGATATTCCCCTGAGGAAAAGGGAAATTATGCACTTTTTATATGATTGATCAATTTCAGAATAGTCTATTTGCCTTAACAGTGAACTTTTGGCAGTTTTTTTCTCTCCCTGTAGCAGTGCTTTGTTGTCCAGCTGAGGATTTAGTCAGAGGAGTCAGGGAAAGACCCTGGGATTTAGCAAGAAACAATCACATTAAACCAGACATTTATGCATTTGTTAACAAATTATAGAACTGTTTGTTGAGCACCTCTGTTTTTGTTGTTGTTGTTTAGCTGCTAAGTCATGTCCAACTCTTTTGCCACCCCATGGACTGTAGCCTGCCAGGCATCTCTGTCCATGGGATTCTCCAGACAAGAATACTAAAGCGGATTGCCATTTCCTTCTCCAGGGGATCTTCCAAACCCAGGGATCAAACCCACATCTCATGTGTTGGCAGGTGGGTTCTTCACCACTGAGCCACCTGGGAAGCCCTTGCTCAGCCCCTACTGGATGGAAAGCAAGTGCTCAGCACCGGGAGTCAGTACTGTGCGGAACAGGCGCCGACCTCACTCCCGTGCAGGTCCAGTGTGGTGGGAGTTATAGAAAAGTCAGCAGGTAATATAAGCCAATGTGGCAAAGTCTGTGTTAGAGTGTGTGCAGAGTGCTGTGGGGCACAGAAGAGGGGTCTCTGTTTACATTAGAAGTGATGGGTAAAAGTGACTAAGACTATTTCATGGCTCAGAAGTAGGGGAAATGAGTAATTCTTTGGGAGAGTACTTGAGCTGACTCATAGGGCAGACAAGGGAGGAAGTGCAAAGCTGTTGTCAAGGGATTGCAAAAAGGCAGTTAGAAGCAACAGTGTAAGAACTGCCTATGGGTGAGCATTCCTGGGAATGATCCTTCAGTTTCTAAAAGTTGGGCACAGGGTGATGTGTTACGTGGTGTCTCAAGGATGCTGCCCAGGGACTAATGGTCACAGATGTGAAATGGCCTGAGCCTGGAACAAAGCCTACAGATTGATAGAACATGTCTCTGCCTAGTTCCCCAGAGGCTTACAATTTGTTCTCTTTTTTTTGTTTGTTTCCTTTTTATTAAAATATATATTTTTTGTCTGTGCTGAGTCTTTGTTACTGTATATGAGCTTTCTCTAGTTGCGTGAGCATTACTCTCTAGTCGGAGTGTGCAGATTCAATAGTTGTGGCACATGGGCCCAGCCTCCTTGTGAATGTGGGATCCTAGTTCCCAGAGCACAGATCAAACCTGCATTCCCCGCATTGACAGGTGGCCTCCCCACCAGTGGACCACCATTTAAGTCCCTACAATTCATTCTTAAAGCATTGTATTGGTGATTTCATTTTTATAGAACAAAAACCATTCTATTAAATTTATTAATTTAAGCAGAAATATTATCAGATACTAATATGCAAGGAAATAAAAACCAGTCAACCCTAAAGGAAATCAACCCTAAATATTCCTTGGAAGGACTGATGATGAAGCTGAAGCTCCAATACTTTGGCCACCTGATTTGAAGAGCAGACTCACTGGAAAAGACCCTTATGCTGGGAATGATTGAAGGCAGGAGGAGAAGGAGGTGACAGAGGATGCGACGGTTGGATGGCATCACCGAGTCAATGGACATGAGTTTGAGCAAATTCTGGGAGACAGTGAAGAGAAGCGTAGCATGCTGCAGTCCACACATGCTGCAGTGTTGCAAAGAGTCAGACATGACTTGGCAACTGAACAAAAACAACAATATTACCAGTTATTTAGTGGCTATAAAATTACTTGAGGGCTGGAAGAACTGGCTTTAAGATGAACTTCCAAAAATAATTTCAGTCCATATAAACCTTCATTATAATCATAATAGTTGCATTTCTGTTGCAGGAGACTGCTTAATTAGGAAGCTGCTGATTCCAGAATATGCTGGGCTTGCCTAGTGGCTCAGATGGCAAAGTGTCTGTCTGCAATGCAGGAGACCTGGGTTCGATCCCTGGGTTGGGAAGATCCTCTGGAGAAGGAAATGGCAGCCCACTCCAGTATTCTTGCCTGGAAAATCCCATGGACTGCGGAGCCTGGTAGGCTACCATCCATGGGATCCCAAAGAGTCGGACACGACCGAGTGATAATCATAATAGTTGCATTTCTGTTGCAGGAGACTGCTTAATCAGGAAGCTGCTGATTCTAGAATATGCTACCCCTGTCTTATTTCATGCCAGCAAATGAATGGATGCTCTCTCTCCCTCCTTTCAAGTTTCTTCAGTGAGACTTGAGTCTCCCCAGAATTCTAGTTGCAAGAGAATCTGGAAATGTAGTTTTTGGCTTTCTGGACTCTTCAGCACAGGAAGACATACTCAGAGGAGCTTAGAATAAATCTGGAGCAAGCTAATTCTAGTATCTGCTGCAGGAAAATATCTCTCCTAGGGCTAACCAGGTGCTATGAGGAGACAGAAAGCCCAAAGAACATATCCAACTCTCACTGTATTAATTAGTAAGATGAGGGACTTGGGGATGGGACATTGGATCCTTCTGGCCCTGAAGGGTCAAGGATGTGGGGGAACTTAGGAGGCTGAGGGAGCTGGAGTTGATGAGGATGTGCTGGGAAGGGCCAGGTACAGCCAACAGGGTATTAGGGAGATGTGAAATGGGTAACAAGTGTACAGAATTCAGAGAGGGCACAGAGTCTCAGCAGAAGACAAAGCTGTTGAGATTTCAAGAGCAGGAAGCCAGGAATGGCCAACTGGTTATTCTCATTGACCTGCTAGAAGTCGTGATGTTGAGCCATTGCTGAACTAAGCACCTGCCATCCAGTGTCGTCCCAGCTTCCTGACTGCTCGTTGGTTGATTTTAGCCTCGAGATTTCCCTAGAGACAGATCACTCACTTTGATTACCTCACTGAGCAGCTTGCCTGCTGAGATAGGCCTTGCCTTTATCTTCCCTGGTGAGGTTGGGTCATGAGCCCCCACCTGGAGGCTGAGTCTGACCTGGATCCTGAGACAATCATGGTAGAGACAGGAGCTGAAAGACCTCCAGACTCATCATTCAGGAGGATTCGAAATGAAAACTTGGTGCCAACAGACCTGGGATGTGAACCATCCTAGAGCCATTCCTTTATTCTTTCACTTAACCACATCTGTTCAAACCCTGCCGTGCAGTAGGCGTGTGTGTGCTCTGCATGGTGATATACTGGCAAGAAGCCTGGAAGATGAGTCAGAGGCCCCTAGGTGGAGAAGTGATGGAAGTGGGAATAATGAGAGGTAGCATGAGGGATGGTAGGGTCTTCCTGGCCCCATAAGGGAGTTTTGCCATCTTCTAAGGGTGAAAGGAAGGAAACCACTTAAAAGGGTTTAAGGTGGGAGGATGGACACAATCAGATTGTGCCTTTTTTTTTTTTTTTTTTTTAACAATCTCATGTTTTCTTTCTTTCTCGATTGAATGGGAAGGGACAAAAGCAGGTAGGAAGACTTTGCAGTGATAGTGAAGTTTAAAAATAATAATAGGGACTTCTGTGGTGGGTCAGTGATTAAAAATCTGCCTTGCAATGTAGGGAACACAAGTCCGCTCCCTGGCCTTGGAACTAAGGTCCCACTTTCCCTGGGGCAAATAAGCCTGCACTGCCACAACTAGAGGGCCCACGTGACACAGTGACAGATCCTGCGTTCTTCAAGTAGGACTTGACACAGCCAAATAAATAAAACTGGCAGGGCTAAGAAGTTATCCAGTCAAGGTTTTTAAAAATTGATAATAAGTCAGACGGTAATAGTGGTAAAGAGAGGAGAGAAAGAGATGAGACAGAACTATTTAGAGGAGGAAGATGAAAGTATAAGCAAGAAGAGCAGTTTTGTTTTCTTTCTAGTCACTTCAAACTCTGTTTTCACTTTTGACTTGGTTTTGTTTTCATATTTATTTTATCTTATATCCTAATGTAGGAAAAAGCAAATGAAATAGATTTATTTAATAAAAGTTACATCACAATATGGATATGCTTACATGGGACCCATAACGAAGACTCAGAAGTGGTATAAAAATCTGTATTTTTTTAGGGCCATAGTGAAGAGCATGGATTTCACAGACAGAGTATTAGCTATGTGACCCCAGGTGAGCTATTGCACCTTTCTAAGCTTTAGATTCATCATCTATAAAACAGGGAAAAAACAGTGCCTAACTTGATGGGTTGCTCTGAGAATTAAATGAGATAATCCATATAAGGCTATTAGTATGGAGCCTGGCATAATGAAATTGCTCAGTGAATGTTAACTAGTATTATTATTCATAGCTTTTAGCTGACCATCCATAATGCGGTTGATGGATGCTCTTGCAGGCCTTCAGAGCCAGTGCTGAGCATGGTACCAACAGTTATTGTATGACAGACTTATGCACAGATTGCAAGGACTCTGAAAAGGTGGTTCAACATATTGAATCTAATTCTGCCTGTTTTCTCTCAAGTCAGGTTCTGCCTCTGATCCTGTGCAGAACTCTTTGGAGAAGCACTGCCTGCTGGGGAGGATAGGGCAGAGAAGGGGCAAGAGAGTTGAGAAGGCAAGACTATGAAGTGGAACATAGGTCTTCTGCTTCTGTTGGCCCATCTTAGCAGTAATTTTATTATGGCTCATTTTTTTTTTTTTAAATAGGGCTCTGGTTTGTTTTCTTATTCCCCATTCATTTAGTGAACAATTGCAACATGCCAGGCATTGTTATAGGTACTGGAAAAATAGCCATAAACAAAGGCCCAGCTTCTGTGGAGCTTACATTTTGGTTGGGTTCTCTCTTATTAACATATTTTATTCTCCTGAAAGTCTTTAGCTGGCCCAGACTTCTTCCTCCATGATAGGAATGAAAGGAACCCATGGAAAATATTGCCTATTCTAGATCCATATTGAAAACAGAGTTGTGTTGAGTGGAATTTGGAGTTCCTCCTCTTGGGGGAATTCATTTTGTATTTTCTAAGAGAGGGGAATAACAGAAAAGTCAATAACCCCTTCTCCTATTAGTCATCAGAATATACAAATGCATAATGAATTATTGTCACAGATGAAGAACCTGATGCTAAGAGGTTAAGTGATTTTCCAGTTTAAGTGGGACTCAAGATTTAAACTTCACATCCTTTGCTTTATTTCTTTCTTTTATAAATTGGGAGTTACTTGCTCAATTGCAAATACATTTAGTGGCATTAGTTCAGTTGGCCATTGACTTGATGTTGGTGGTTGGAGCTTCTGGTTGATAAATTTTATACTTTCAGATATTCATCTTTAAGGAATGTGACATAGCTTAGTGGTTCCCAAATGCTAGTCCATGGGCTAATGATGGTGTATGGCAGAGTTGTCATCAATCTTAGCAAAATGCAAAATAAAGTTAAGTTAAATGCTGTCTCTTTCATAATCTGTCTGCCCAAATTTCCGCTATGAAATGATCATGTTAGTAGGAGGTAGTTAGGTTTTTGTTTGTTTGTTTGTTTTAAAATGTTACTTTACAAAATAAAAAGTTGGCCAGTCTATGTCTGTCAATTCTTTTTTTGTTAAAATTTACTGTTTGGTAAATTCAAAAGGCTGAGGAAACCTGATATAGCTAACTAAATGAAAAATAGAAGTTCTGTTTCTGGCAATATGGAATACTAGATATTAAAAAAATCCTTCTGGTGCAGAGTACCTAAAAAAGAATGTAAAATTGGAAAAATTATATATTTTAAAAAATGCATAGTTGTATTGGCAAGAAAGGAAAATTCCTAGAGGCCAAAAATGACAAGAAAGCAGAAATCGGAGAAAACTACATTTGGGAGAGAAGAAATAAATCTCAAGGTGTTAGTGAGGTGGAAAATAGGATCAAATACTGTTGCCTAAAGCTAGTGTTCCCCAAAGATGACATCCTTGGTGGAAAGACAAACTAGAAAAAAAGAAGTCCCCCTCAAAGGAGGCCCAGTAAATACAACTGCCTGACTCACCCTTGGCATTTGAGAAAGGGTAAATTTCTCCTGAGAACTTAGTAACCATGAGTCACTCTCATTGGATTTAAGTCTAAAAATCTTATCATTAATATGAGCTGAAGACTTCCAAACTGAGAATTCAAAATAATCTGAGTTGGGTAGTGCCTGTAGGTGCCAGATGGGAACAAACATAAATGTTCTCTGAAGGCATGCAGTTTGATTTCAGGCCTGAAAGTTATGATTCTGATTAACATTGGCTCAAAATACAAATCACAAAATAAATGAGGAAATAAGATGTCAGGAGAAGAAACCAAAAGAAACATCAAGAAGCAGAATCAGAGCTTTGAAAACTTCAGGTATTAGAAATAAATATAATGTGTAAAGAGAAGTCTTGAAAAGACAAGAAATTATCAAGAATATTTATTGAAAAGAATCAATTAGAACTTGATAAATGAAAAATGCAACCACTGGCATTTAGAAGTTTCTGTTATAAATGTGAAAAGAGAGATAATGGATGTGAGAATAGATATTTTCAGATTACTTTGAAAGCAGGGAGGAACAAAGAGACTGAAAATATGGGAGGTAAGTTAAAGAGAAAGAGAAGATATGTGAGAAGGTAGAATATATGTCTAATTGGAATTATGGGAATAATAATAGAGATAATGTCAGAAAGGCATATCCCAGGTTATAATGAAGGAAAAGTTTCCAGAACTGGTGAAATACGGGAATCCTCAGATTCAGAAATCCTTATGAATACCAAGCCTGATAAATTAGAAACCCACACCTAGATACTTTAATCTTATTTAATCCTATTATAGAATATCAAAGATAGACAGGCCTTGGAAGAAGCCACAGGAAAAAGAAAAATAACCTATAAAGGAATGATGATAAGCTGATAGCTGACTTCTCAACAGCATCAATGAAAATAAGAGATGTACATTCAAAATATGTCTGATTACTTTGCATTATGTTGGAAAAAAGCAGCTAGCCTTCCTTCTCTTCATTCAGAACACTAACAGACATCCAAAGACTGAAAGTAAATCCAGTATCACCAAACCACATTCATTCAGCAAGAAACGTTTAGAAATCAATCAATACCAGCAATCGTGTTCGTGTATGTGTGTACACAACATACAGTAACACCAAGCAAAGTACTTTCCTTGTGATCTGTTCCAAGGAGATAAAAACCTGATACCTTAAACCTAACCACTTGCTAAAAGGCATTTATAACCTCCAAGATTTTAAAGGAAATAAATGTTCCTTGAAGAGTTCCTAAGCTGAACCCTCATTTTTTACATGTATTATTGTATGTTGACTCTATTTTTAGACTACTTTATTTATTAAGTGTGGCCAAGCTGCTCTGAATCCTTGATCTAAGTTGTTTTTATTCTTTTAAGGAAATAACACCAGGACTAAAAAATATTCTGTAATAAAATTTATGTTTTATAAGAAATAATAGGAGTCACTTTTATTCCAAGGTATCATTTTTATTAAAATACTTAAAATATTTATTGAAAAATATTTGTTCTTTATTTTTAAAGATTAAAACAATACTGAAGTATATAAAGTAAAAACTGAAAGCTCCCTACAAGCCTGGTTCATCTCATTCCCAACAGACATTAACTGTTAACCATGTTATGCTCATCCTTCCAGATCTAACTTTCCTGCAACTTGCTCTTCTAACTCTGGATCTGGGAGATGTTTAAACATCACTACATACAGAGACACTTTACTATTTCATAGACTGGATGTGCCATAATTACCCTATTGATGGAAATTTATATTTTTCTAAATATAAAACTTTTTCAATATATTCAAAATAAAACCATATAAAATGTGTTTCATATATAAAATCAGAGTCACAGTAATTATATTTTTGCACACATATCTGCACATTTGTGAGAACAGTTCTTTAGGCTAGGTTTCTAGAAATTGAATTAAATGTCAAAGGGTCTACATGTTTTACATCTTAATGCATTGTATGCATTTTTTAAATTTAAAATTTTTTTTTCTGAATTTCCTGTTACTTAAAAGTTAGCTGGATTTTATTAAGTTTGTTGTGGCTTTAGGTTAACCTCTAGAAAGCTGCTGACATGGTTTGGAGAAACCCCTTTACAGAGGACTGAAGAAGCTGGGAAACTATGGAGGAAAGAGTTAGGGCTCACCTGGGAAAGACACACAGCTCCACGAGCAGCCCCACATCCCTGAGAAAGCACATCAAGTATACAGAATCAAAAGAAAAATGAAAGTGCTGGGTGTTCAAAACCACAAGAAGAAAGAAATTTTTAAAAATCCTTTAAGGATGTCAGTAGTCTTGAATGATGCAGTAAAATGTGCCCATTTATATGTGGATACTTATCTTCTTAAGCATAAAATAATTAAATGTGGCAGTATTTTAATATTCTAATTTCTTACTAATAAACGTGGGAATTCTATACTTCAAAGTTTCAAGTATGTCATGACTTAAGCTCTATTTCTCACAAAGACCTGTGCTCCTCAAGACTAGAGATACTGTTTTAGGACAAAAAGTGCTTTCAACACATTTTATGCAGCTGCCTTCAACTGCCCAACTCTCCTGTCACTAGACAGATATGAATATATATATATATGTATGTATGTATTTCAGCTCCTGGAACCAAAACTCTTGGTTCCTCGTTGACAGGATATAACAGTAGCTCAAGACTTAGCTGGGCTTCCCAGGTGGCACTAGTGGTAAAGAAACTTAAGAGATGCAGGTTCAATCCCTGGGTCGGGAAGATCCCCTGGAGAAGGGCATGGCAACCCACTCCAGTACTCTTGCCCGAGAATCCCATGGACAGAGGAGCCTGGAGGGCTACGAGTTACACATGAATGAAGTGACTGGGTACTCATGCAAATGCCAAGGGAGAGAAAAGCTGTCACGAAAGGTTTCCCACATTACTTGCACTCAGAGGTTTTCTTCTCTGCTGCTGCTGCTGCTGCTAAGTCGCTTCAGTCATGTCCGACTCTGTGCGACCCCATAGACGGCAGCCTGCCAGGCTCCCCCGTTCCTGGGATTCTCCAGGCAAGAATACTGGAGTGGGTTGCCATTTCCTTCTCCAATGCATGAAAGTGAAAAGTGAAAGTGAAGTCGCTCAGTCGTGTCTGACTCCCAGCGACCCCATGGACCGCCGCCCACCAGGCTCCTCCATCCATGGGATTTTCCAGGCAAGAGTACTGGAGTGGGGCGCCATCGCCTTCTCCGTTTCTTCTCTAGTATGGGTCTTTTTATTACACCTGACAAATGCGGAGTGTCGGGCAAAGGCCTTTCCCCATTTCCTGTGCTCATAGGTCTTCTCTCCGCTGTAACTCCTATAGTGTGGGTGAGAGAACAGCTGTAGTCAAAACCGTTTCCACAGTCTCTACCCTCACGGTGTAATTTGGGTCATGCCATGTGGGGAAAAAAAAAAACAAGTAGTAGGTGAAGGTCTTTCCACAGTTGCAGCACTTGTGGGGCCTCTCCCATGTAGGGCTTCTCTCTGTGCAGAGCACACCTCCAACTACGGATACCAGGGGGCCACGTGCTCAGCATGGTAGGGCGTGGGGCTACAAGTCCCAGAGGCTCCTCTGGGAATTGAATTTTCAGTTACTCTGGAAGGAAGTTCACAAGTATGGTTGGAAGTTCATCCCTGCCAGTTGCGGCAGGGAGAAACTCCAAACGTGCATGCAAAGAATTTGGTCCAGCAGGGTGTAGGGAAAGAAAGAACCCTACTTACTGCTTTAGTTTATCTGCTGACACACATCAAACCACATTCAGGGAATGGGTGTTAAGTTCAGTTCAAATCAACTACATAGTTGGAAAAGGCTGAACACCCAGGACCTCTTCTACATTGCTGATGCTTCTGTTGTGAGTAAAACCACACTGAAAAGTTTTGGCCTCACCTCCTAAAGCCCTTTTCAAAGAAAAGCTTTCCCACACAGGTTCCAGGAGACATGTATCAGAAGGTTCACTGTAGCAGGCACCTGGAGAGAGTCCAGGAAAGGGGATGGATAGAGGACTTCTCTCAGGAATGGAACATATTTAGCAGCTAGTCTGCTACTGTGGCGGAGGTGATGGCACTGCACTCCAGTACTCTTGCCTGGAAAATCCCATGGACAGAGGAGCCTGGTGGGCTGCAGTCCATGGTTGCTGAGAGTCAGACACGACTGAGCGACTTCACTTTCATTTTCACTTTCATGCATTGGAGAAGGAAATGGCAACCCACTCGAGTGCTCTTGCCTGGAGAATCCCAGGGACAGCAGAGCCTGTTGGGCTGCTGTCTATGGGGTCACACAGAGTCAGACACGAGTGAAGTGAATTAGCAGCAGCAGCAGCAGCAGCAGCTGCTACTGTGGTGGGGGCCCAAATTATGTTGCAGAATCTTCAAAAAACCTAAGATCCCATCAGTGCCAAGTCCTTCTAGAACTGGTGAGGAGGGGAGACTGTCTGTCATGTGGAGGATGGTGACAGCATTTTGAGCAGTTTCACCTTGACCCACTGCCCTCCCCTGCTCATGCTGGAGCTGGTTCTTCTTGGAACTAGAGAAGGAGATGCAAATTTGAAGGTTTTGACACGCAGTGACATGACCCATTATGGTCAGATATAAGAACTAAAACTAGAAAACTCTTAGAAGAAAACATAGGAGTGAATTTCTGTGATCTTGGATTAGGTAATGGTTTCTTAGACATGGCACAGCAAACATGAGCAACAAAAGGACAGTTGAGTTTGGCTTCATCAAAATTAAAAACATTTCTGCTTCAAAGGACACCACTGATAAAGTAAAAAGACAGCCCACAGATTAGGAGAAAATATTTGCTAATGGCTTTTTTGATGAGGGGTTTGTATCCAAAATATATAAATAACTCTTACAACTAAATTAATCAAGAGACAAAAGCTTAATTAAAATGAGCAAAGGATTAGAAGAGCTCTTTCTCCATAAAGGATAAGCAAGTGGCAAACAGCACATGAGAAGATGCACTAGCATCTTTAGGCGTCAGGGAAGTGAAAATCAAACCCACAATGAGAGAACCACTTCACACCTACCAGGATGACTAAAAGTGAGAACGCAGGAATGAGTTTTGATGAAATAAGCAGAAATTGGAAACCTTATACGTCACTGGTGGGAATGTAAAATGGTGCAGCCATTTTGGAAAGCAGCCTGTAGTTCCACAAAAATAAAGCTACTACAGGACCCCAAAATTATATTCCTAGAGAAATACCTAAGAGAAATGAAAAAAATGTGTTTACACAAAAATCTATATATAAATGTTAATAGAAGCATGGTATATAACAGCAAAAAAGTGGAAACAACCCAAATGTCAATCAATGGATGAGTGGATAAGCAAAAGGTGATTTATGTGAATGCTGGAATATTACTCAGTCACAAAGAGTGAAGTACTGGTAGATGCTACAATATCACTAAATTTTAAAAACATTATGCTATGTGAAAGAATCAACCCACAGAAGAACACATCCTATATGATTCTATCTATATGAGTTGTCTAGAATAGGTAAATTTATAGAAACAGAAACTAGAGTGGGGGTGGGAGGAAGGGATGAGGATTGATTGCGAAGGGGTATTGGGTTTTCTGGGGGAAGGGTGAGAAATATGTTCTAAAATTATATTGTGATAGTTTGGACAACTCTGAATATACTAAAAACCACTGAATTGTGTACTTTGGGTAAATTTTATGTATGTGAACCCTAGTTCTCAATAAGATTTTTGTTTTTACATGAGAACCATATTCAAATGTTCAAAGAATATTTCATTTTAGGCATAGAGATAATAATATAATGACCACTCATTTACTTACCACACAGCTTAATAAAGAAAATCCTACAGATTGATTCAATTAACCTCACACCACCTCTAGAAGTAACTAGCTTGTTTGCTAGAGGTGAATTTGATATTTATCATTTATTGTCATTTCTTGAGTTTTTTTTTATCCTTTTGCTACATTTGTGTTTAAGTATATATATGAAAGAATGTATGTATTCATAAACTTTATATAATACTGATATTCATGTATAACCCTTTTTATTTTTAACTTTTCTGAAGGTTAGGCTATTCAGTTTTAAGCAATATCTTTTATAGGATATCCACAGAGTAATTCAGGCTGGATTTCCACCTTGTGGGGATCTTTTTCCAGAAGCCCAAAGAGAAGAGAGGATATTTCTGCCTACGAGCTCCAGGATAAGACAGGAATTTAGCTTCTTGAACGGCGGCTGCTCTGTTGCCTCTACTTTTCCATGGTCTCCAGATCTTTAAGGAGGTGTTTCAATATGGTTAGTGTCCCACTGGTGAACTCTGTGTTCCCTGTATTCTAGAAAAGTATGCTTTTTATTTTCCAGATCTGCTCAGTTGCCAGTTAGAAGAAACAGAAAACTTCCATCATCACTTCTTCTGGACCCCAAGTCCAGCTCTAGCAGTAAAGATCCCAGTTCTGGCACTGAGAAGACCTGGAGCAGATCTTTTCCACCTGGGACGTCCCTGAGCATGGCCCTTGGACTTCTTTCCCACCTGGTGCTAGGTCCTTCACGGGTCTATCTGCACTGATAGGCCTAGGGTCTCTGCCAATTTACCCTCTTCAAACATTCCCAGTCAGAGAGCTCCTCTCTCACTGTGTCAGGTATGTCTATCAAAGTGAAAGGTGCTCAGTCGTGTCTGACTCTTAGAGATCCCATTCTTCAGGCCAGAATACTGGAATATGTAGCCTTTCCCTTCTCCAGGGGATCTTCCCAACTCTGGGATTGAACTCAGGTCTCCCGCGTTGCAGGCGAATTCTTTACCAGCTGAGCCACAGGGGAAGCTCAAGAATACTGGAATGGTAGACTATCCTTTCTCCAGCAGATCTTCCTGAGCCAGAAATCAAACTGGGGTCTCCTGCATTGCAGGCAGATTCTTTACCAACTGAGCTATCAGGGAAGCCATGTCTCCCAGACTTGGCATTTTAAAGCACAGAGACGGGGAGGAATAGGAACGTAACAGTGTGAGCACATCCAGGGCTGAACTGTGGAACTGAGCCCTCCTTTCCCTTTGCTGGGTGCTGGGAGAGAGGAGGGGAGTAGAGGGGTCAAGGGCAGGTCTGGGAAATGGAAGAGGGCTAGGTGGTACCCAGACCTGTGGAGATGCTCTCCTTTGGCCTGTGGGGCTCCTACCCTCAGCCACATCCAACAGGTATCCTGAATGCAGCCAACTCCCACTCCTTCCAGCAGAGCAGATCTGCGAAGCTGGCCCTTGAAAAGCTTCAGTAAGGAGACTGTGGAAGAGAAACAAGAATGCGGATGGGCCCTGGGCTCTTAGCAACAGGGTCTCCTGACTGTTAGGCAGGAAAATGAAAATCAAAATAGTAACTTTTGAAGAGAGTGACATGGGTGATATATTTTTATTCTGACACATTTTCTGCCTTTAGAAGAAAGAGGAAAAAAAAAGAAAAGAAAGTCTAATGAAAAGGAAATGTCTTGAAATTTTTTTGCTATTAAAAATTGTTTTTTCTTGGAGTATTGGAGTTGCTTTACAATGTTGTGTCAGTTTCTGCTGTACAGCAAAGTGAATTAGCTATACATATACATATATCCCCTCTTTTTTGGATTTCCTTTCCATTTAGGTCCTTTCCATTTAGGTCCCTGTGCTATGGGCCTTCTCAGGTGGTGCAGGTAAAGAATCCACCTGCCTCAGGTTTGATCCCTGGGTCTGGAAGATCCTCTGGAGTAGGAAATTGCAACTCACTCCAGTGTTCTTGCCTGGAAAATTCCATGGACAGAGGAGCCTGATGGGCTGCACTCCATGGGGTCAAACAGAGCTGTACATACCTGAGCATGCAAGCACACACCCTATGCTATACAGTGGGTTCTCGTTAGTTCTCTCTCTTATTTTTTTAAACTGGAGCGTAATTGTTTTACAGTGTTGTGTTAGTTTCTGCTGTGCACCAGTGTGAATCAGCTGTGTTTTATCACATATGCATATATATATATACCCTCCCTCTTGAACTTTCCTCCTACCACCTCTCCTTCAGTCCCACCCTTCTAGAAGGTCATCACAGAGCACCAAACTGAACTCCCTGTGCTAAACAGCAGGTTCCCACTAGCTAGCTATTTTATATATGGTAGTGTGTTTATGTCAAATCTAATCTCCCAACTCATCCTTGTTCTCTATGTTTCTGTTGCTATTTCTGCTTTGCAAATAAGTTCATCTGTACCATTTTTTTCTAGATTCCACATGCATGTGTGCTAAGTAGCTTCATTCTTGTCCGACTCTTTGCAAACCTGTGGACAGCAGCCCACCAGGCTCCTCTGTGAATGGGATCCTCCAGGCAAGATTACTGGAGTGGGTTGCCATGCCCTCCTCCAGGGGATCCTCCCGAGCCAGGGATCGAACCCGCATCTCCTGTGGCTCCTGCATTGCAGGTGAATACTTTACCGTTGGGCCACTGGGGAAGCCCTCCCGATTACATATATATGTGTAATATATGGTATTTGCTTTTCTCTTTCTGACATTTCACTCAGTAGTATTTTTAGAGGTGAGATAAAACAGTTTCAAGCGCTGATGGTCTTTTGATTGCTTCTTTCCCTGATTCCAGTTTATGGAGAAAGGAAGCCCAAGCTTAGGACAGTATTTAAAGCAAAAGGAAACAAAGAAACAAGTAAATCTCCTTAGGCACTTTTGGTGGTCTGCCAGATTCTAGAAAGTGATTAACTCAGTTAGCTCTTTCCTCCTGTGAATCAGGCCTCTTGAAGTGCTCATCCTTTCTAGACTCACAAGCGCCTGCCTTCACCTCCTTGTCTGTGCCTTGCCCCAACCTGGAATGTTTTCATTCCCTCTCTAAATGTCCCAGGCCCAATGACAGTGTCCTTTTACCCCCAAAATGCGGATTCTCCTTGATTCTCCAGGCTAGGAATAAACTCTCTTTGTGTTTCTCTAGTCCTTTGTCCTTAATCTCACATCATTACTCTTCTTGTCTGCCTGGCAATGAGGCTGATTGTGTGCACAGCCTCACTTTCCCCACAGCTCACAGGAGCAGGATTCTTGTAAAGTCACCTTTATGTCTCCTGGAGCAAGAAACACTGCCTTGCATGGAGCAAATACGTATCCTGTCCAAGTTAACTCCTTTTACTGTTGTTGTTGTCATGTCTGACTCTTTGCAACCCTGTGGACTGTAGCCCCCACCAGGCTCCTCTGTCCATGGAATTCTCCAGGCCAAAATCCTGGAGTGGGCAGCGGTTCCCTTCTCCAGGAGATCGTCCCAACCCAGGGACCAAACCCATGTCTCCCTCATTGCAGGTGGATTCTTTACCACCTAAGCCAGCAGGGAAGCCCTTAAACAATATAAAGCCTAACAAACAGTCAACAAAACCCCTGAAATGTCAAAGTCAGTAAAGCGTATCCGTTGGTTATCTGTTTGGGGAGCCAACTTCTCTCTTTCTGCGTCGCAAGGGAGCCGGTCCACTTCCCAGGCAGAAGCAAAGCGTTCCTCCCGCCACAGCGTGGGACCGGCTCCTCTTCCTTTTTCTGCACGTGGGAGTTGCCTCTGGGCAACTGGGGCTGCTTCAGGAGCGCCGCCCCTGCCTCTTGGACGCCCAGTAGATTTCGAAGCTCTTCCCCATGGTGGTTGCTGTAGGGAATGATGAGTTTCTGTTTCCCTCAGAAGATATTCTTTCTGACGGGAGGTTTCCCTTGTGCTTCTTGTCTGTTCTACTTGTCTGTCATTTGCCGACAGGGTGCTTGACTCCTCAGTTTTTCATATAAATAAATAAGTAAGTAAGTAATGAAATAAATATTTGTTTATTGGCATATTTCCCATTACCACACAAACAGCAAATCCTTCAGAGGTTGTTATAAGATGTCAAAGTCTCACTCTGTCGCATCACACTAAAAAGATTCAGAAATTGGAAACAGGGAAAGCTTCATTGCTTCTAGGTCTAGGAGGGTTTGACAACTCGTGTGGTGAGACCCAGATTTATTGGTTTCTTCACAGAAAAGAGTGGATCAGATCAGATTATTCTGATCTGTGAATTTTTTCCCTCACCACATTTAGGCTACCTCAGTCGGTTTTCACTGAGACTGTAGGACATGGGTCAATGTGGGAGACTCGGGTGCAATCCCTGGATAGGGAAGATCCTCTGGAGAAGGGAATGGCAACTACTCCAGTATTCTTGCCTGGAGAATCCTATGGACAGAGGAGCCTGGTGGGTTATAGCTCAAGGGGTCACAAAGAGTCAGACATGACTGAGCAACTCACACACACACACACACTCACACACACATACCCACACTAGAAAGGGAATATTGAAAATGTCAGAAGCAGAATTCGTGAATTAATAGAATCACAATTACGTTTGTAACTCCAGATGGACCACCACATTCCCTTTTAACTCAATATATCTCATGGTTTCCCATGCCAAAACTCTCAAAATCCTTTGCCAAAAAGTCTGGTCCAGTCTTGGCAGTCTCTAAGCCTTTGGATGGATGATCATGCTATCCCTAAGAACTCCTTAACTAACTTCTTCCACTCCCATTTTCCCCAACAAGCCACTCCCAGCCACAGCACATGGGCTAAGGTGAGGAAGGAGGGGCCCTGAATACAATCCATGCTAAAGCCTAGTAGAGGATCCCTAAGTAGTGCCTTCCCATCTTAGGCTATGCTAGCCTTTGCTCGTGTTGTTGATATGCTTAGTAGCTTCAGTCGTGTCCAACTCTGCGGCCCCATGGACCAAAGCCCACCAGGCTTCTCTGTCCATGGGATTCTCCTGGCAAGAATACTGGAGTGGGTTGCCATGTCTTAGTTTCTTCTTGTTTTCTTGTCTGCTCTATACTGTTGCCTGAAGTTGCCAATTAAATTCTCTTCAATTAGTGGCTGGACAGATGTGGCTGTTACTATTTGAAAATTTCAACTGTCCCTCTGAAAAAATTTTTTGGCTTCCCTTCCATAAGAGGGACAATGGAGCTCATCTGGGGATGTGATAGGACCTTTTTGATCTTGGGCAGATGTAGGACTGATTGCTACTCTCAGGAACTAAGCATATTTAAGCCCAATTATTCCAGCACAGTCTCTTACTCCAGACTCATGTTTGATACAGGATGCAGGATGCTTGAGGCTGGTGCATGGGAAAGATCCAGAGAGATGATATGGGGAGGGAGGTGGGAGGGGGTTCAGGATTGGGAACTCATGTACACCCGTGGTGGATTCATGTCAATGTATGGCAAAACCAATACAGTATTGTAAAGCAAAATAAAGTAAAAATAAAAATTTAATTAAAAAAAAATAAAGTGCTGCTCAGTTTTATGGGTTTTTATTGTGCCCACAGACTGAAATTCTACTCTAGATGTTGACAGAGAATAGCTCTTCTTCATTCTGACATTCCGAGTACATCCCAGAACCCTGGAGCAAGTCTTCCCTGGGGAACCCTCTTCAGCATTCTCCATAATAGAGGAGAATACATTCTTTAAAACACTCAACTGATCTGGTCCCTAAATATTGCTTAAGTAGCCTCTTCGACTTTTTCATTAAGGCTTAATTAACGGACTCTCGTTCTGCCCAAGATGGAATAGTTCCACTTTTCATCAGTCTTCCCTCTTACAACTAAAAAAAAAAATCCCAGACACAATAACACAGGGGGGCTCTGAAAGACAGAAGGGGAAAGTATACTGTTTCCAATTGTAGGACTTGAGGAAAGACACGACGGTGAGTTCCCTGGGCTTTCCTCCATTATATCTCAAACTGCAGGGTGCTGGAGAAAACTTCCACCCGCAACTCCTAACAAGCAAAGACAAAAAAAGTTAAAGATTATTCTCTCTTTAGTCAAAAGACCAGGAAAAGAGCAGCCTAATAGAGCAGACCGTCTTTTTGATATACCTGCCTCATTCCAGCCAAATAGCCAATATACTAGGAAAAACAATGATCAATACATAGTGACAGAATTATAAAGTACAAGAGTGAATGAAGAGGGAGAAAACTGAAGATGTAAGCAGGGTGTACATCCATGGAGGACCTTGAACACTGGGTGAAGCATCTTAACAAAAATCTTTGGACTTTATCTTGTAGATTTAGAGGCACTACAGATGTGACTTAAGGAAATAACAGGGGTAGACTTGAGTTTTAGGTGGATCACTCCAAGGGCTAACTGCAAGTGAAAGATGAGGGAGGCTTCCATTTGGGCAGGGGGCATTGGAAATGTGGAAGTGAAGAAAGATTCTGAAAATTCAATCACTTGGGAACTGATGTTCAGGGTAATAGTGAAAAGAGAAACCTAGGTGTCAAGAATGACTTCTATGTCATGCAGTAAATTTCCACTGGCTGTCTAATTTTGCATATGGTAATGTATATGTTTCAATGGAGCTCAAATCTGAGCCTCTGTGTTAACCTAGAGGGGTAGGATGGGGTAGGAGGAAGGGGGGTGGTTCAGAGGGAGAGGGCATACATTTACTTGTGGCTGATTCATGCTGATATATGGCAAAAACCAACACAATATTGTTATAATAATAAAGCAATTATCCTCCAGTCAAAAATAAAGTGGGCAATTCCAAACACATGCACGCACACACAAAGAATGACTTGTAGGTTTCTAGCTGAGTGGCTGTGTACATGGCATGTCATCAGCCGAGAGCTCGGTGAAGGGCCTTATTTGGAGGTGGAAATGTTAACTTCTCCTATGAATATGGTGAGTTTGAGGTGCCTGTGGATTCCCCAGGTAGAGAATTCCTCCCACATTATCAGCTGTCCAGGTCTGAAGGGAGCTGTCTAGGGGGAAGTAGTAGATTAGAACCCAGTTAGCATGTGGCTGACACCCTGGGGCTCCCAGTCCTATGCAAATGAGTCTGGGGCATTTGGTCATGACTCACCCATAATTTTCCCCTGGAGCACAGAGTTTTTTGGTTCAATTAGGGTGTTTCAGTCATTTTCTTACCATGGTGCTACACATCTAAGAAAGAGCCCTGATTTCTTTTCTTTTTTAGACCTGGGAAGCCAGTATCTATATAGTACATTAAATTAAATTAAACTCTCAGGGAGCCCCCATCTTGAGTTGAGACCTGTGAACAGAGGTAAGGATTTTTAAGACAATTGAAACGAGAGAACCTCACTTGCCCCCAAATTCCCCTCAATATCTGGCAGGAGAGAGAAAGAATGAATCACTGCTGCAACAGCAGACATCTTATGTGAGAGCTGGAAAGGACACTAGTTTTAGTTGAGCTGAGGGAAGAAGGGAACTTTTGCCTCCAGAAGGTGCTATGATGGCCAGAAAGAGCCTGGACCACGTGCCTTTCTCTGACGGCCCAGGTGATCTTGAACTGACTTGGATCACCAGGCCCCTCTGCAGATGGCAGCCAGCAGCATCCAGATCCATAGATCAGCAGACATCAAATGAAGGACTCAGGAGCTCTGCTACCAATCGGGGCAGAAACTCCTTTGTGTGCAGGAGCAGGGAAGGTATGAGCCACACCACAACCCCAGATAGTAAAGGCAGTCCTTGGGAAAGGAGATCAAAACCTCAGGCTCCGCAGTCACACAGAGGTGATGCTAAAATTTCATTGTGTTCAGTAGCTCAATCATGTCTGACTCTGGGCATCAACTCATGGACTGTAGACCGCCAGGCTCCTCTGTCTGTGGAATTCTCCAGGCAAGAGTATTGCAGTGGCTTGCCGTTTTCTACTCAGGGAAGCTTCCTGACCTGGGGGTCAAGCCCTTGTCTCTTGCATCTCCTGCACTGTCAAGTGGATCTTTACCACAGTGCCACCTGGGAAGCCCCTAAAATTTCATTAATTAAACACTAATGCCATGACTTCTTCCTGAAAAGAGGTAATGGTTGGTTATGAATCTAAGCGATATCTCCTGGTAAGAGAGAATAGGGTGCGGAAGGTTTAAAATGAAGTTGGTTATCGATGTATGAAGCCCCACCAGTTCGCTAAGCTCTGTGGTTGGTGTATTAGAGAATATGAGGATGTACAAGTCACTGTCGCTACATGCAAAAGGTCTACAATGTGGAGGAAGAGAGGTGTACACAGATGGGAGTGTAGTCCAGAAGATGCTGTTAAAATCGCTTCATGCTCCTTGAACTCACAAAGAAAATATTCAAAGACAAAAGATAGTCAAGATAACTATATTTAGGTAGTGATTCTCTTCATTTTAAGTTCATTTAAACATTTTGGTTCTTAAAATGGCCCTTTGAGGTTAATGAATGGTATAACTCACAATTTAAGGATGAAGAAGCTTTGTTCAGCTAATTCTAGTGCATGAGGTTACAAGACGTAAAAGTGGCAGGGTCTGTGCAAGAAGTTACACCCCTTGACTATGTCTTATGGAAACGGCTTGCTGGTAACATACAAGTATCACAACTGAGGCAGAGGTGGCCTTGCCCCCGGCCCCCGGGTGTGGAAAAGGAGAACAAACCAAGGGGAGGGGCAAGGCACTCATCTTTCTCTTTTCACCTGGATTTCCCAGACCTCCTCTGTAGGCGCGAGTAGGGGCTGATTAACTTAATAATTCAAGTTGAACTCCCTTGTGCCTGGCAAAGTAGACTTCTTGCCCTGGAACATATTCCCCTGAGGATTTCTTGAAGGTCCCACTCTGGGGGGCAGTGGGGGGAGTCACATGGATGCTTTGCCCATGAAAACAGGCATTTCACAGGATCTCCTGGGAAGCCCCCTTCATGGAAAAGTGGAAGAACACCGCCCCTTCCTTCGTGATAAACTCAATTATAAAGTAGGG
Organism: Capricornis sumatraensis; assembly: GCF_032405125.1. Lineage (NCBI taxonomy): Eukaryota > Metazoa > Chordata > Mammalia > Artiodactyla > Bovidae > Capricornis > Capricornis sumatraensis. Next base: position 165,387,786 of record NC_091069.1, read on the forward strand.
ACAGGAATAGCTCTTTCCTCTTTATTTTAAAGCCTTATCTCTCACTAGAATTCAGGATCCAGACTGTGTCTAAAGGCCAGGAGCTTGGATGGATCCAAGTGACAGCTGCCATTCAAGATCTGACGATCATGGCGATTCTGAGAGCTGAGGTTTTGTTCTTAAGTCAGACTGGCAGTGTCCTGTGCTGACTTTTGTCTCCTGGGCTTTCCAGTCAGTCTCCCAGAACATAGGTTCCTGGCAGGCCTGTCCTATCTGGGTCAGATGTATCCAGGTTCCAATTTTTATAATAAAAAGAAGGAGCTGAGATTGGAGCAGGGCAAGTAGCATGCAAGGTATAAAATGGTAGCTCTGAAGTAGAGGATTAGGGAAACAGTTCAAAAACAAAACAGAAGGTATCACAAAATGCCTTCCAAACACAATGATGAAAAAGATGGGGTGGGAATGAAGATAGAGACAAGTCTGGATTTCCTATGACCAGGCACAGAAGCCCAAGTTGGCATGTTTGGGCCCTTAGGAAATGATCTGAAGGACTGATGAGGTCAGATGGACTGAAAGGGACCATTTGGTTCTTAAAGAATTGTGCCATCTCCACTAGGCCTCAAGAAGCAGAAAGGAACCCAGAGGGTTTAGAGTAACTCTAGGGGGGTTTATCAAGCTCTTTTCATCTGTGTCTGGATGACTGAGGGGTAAAAATGTGGATGATGCGGTTGAACCATAAACAGCTTGGAGAAGTTTTAAGAAAGGTCCCAGATTCTTTGCGACTTTTTCATTGAGAGGTAGTGTCCACGTCCCCTCCTCTGGGTGGCTTTGTGCTTTGAACAACAGAGCGTGGCGGAGGCTATGTGCTTCTTGAGGCTAGGTCAACAAGGCTCATGCCTGGTTCCCCAGAGGCAGGTACCCAGCCTCCATGTAAAATATCTGACTGGGACTTTCCTGGTGGTCCAGTGTTTAAGACTCTGTTTTCCCAGTACAGGGGACGTGGGCTCAATCTCTGGTCACGGAACTAGATTCCACATGCCGCAACTAAGTGTTTGAGCGCTGCAACTCTGCAAAAAAAAGATCCTGCATGCTACAACAAAGGTGGAGGATCCTGTGTGCTGCAACCGAGACCTGCACAGCCAAATACATAAAGAAATATTCAAAAAGAAATCTGACTACTCCAAGGTGGCCAGGGAGAAGATGCTAGGTGAAGACTCTCTAGTCAATGGGCACAAGTGAACTCAGCCTTCTAGTCATCCCCACCTAGAGCTGGGACAGCTGACTGAAGCCACTTTGGACCCTCCAGGCCATCCCAGCTGACAACTAAGTCCCACTGTGTGATATCAGTGAATGTACTGTGTGATATCAGCAAAAATCTCACTATACGGCCTGAATTGTATTCCCCTCAAAGTTTATATGTTGAAATCCTACTCCCACCCAGTACCTCAGAATGTGACTGTATTTGAACATAAGGTCTTTAAAGAAGTGATTAGGAGCCTGGTAGGCTGCAGTCCATGGGGTCGCTAAGAGTCGGACATGACAGAGCGACTTCGCTTTCACTTTTCACTTTCATGCATTGGAGAAGGAAATGGCAACTCACTCCAGTGTTCTTGCCTGGAGAATCCCAGGAATGGAGGAGCCTGGTGGGCTGCCGTCTGTGGGGTCACACAGAGTTGGACACGACTGAAGTGACTTAGCAGCAGCAAGGTAAAACGAGATTATACGAGCAGGCTCTAATCCAATATGACTGGTGTCCTTGTAGGAAGACGAGTTTAGGACACACATAGAAGGAAAGACATGTGAAGATGTATGCACATGGTGGCCATCTACAAGCCCACGAGAGAGGTCTGTTAAAAGAAAATTCTCCACAATTTACTGACCTAGGAGGCTTCACCAGGCAGCATTCAATCCAGCAAATAGAAAGGAGCTCCAAAGAGTTGTACAAAGAGGGAGTTTTTAAAGACCAAAGTGAGCAGAAACAAGGAAGGAACACGGGGCATTTGTTGACTCGTTAAAGCAGAGTTGCTTTCCTTACACAGAGCAAAGAGAATTCTTGGAGTAAATTCAGGTAATTCACGCTGAGCAGGCAAGCCCTCATGGGCTGACCGTGGTCCTCCTTTTTTGGGAGAGCTGAGCATAGAAACTTAGTTAAGTTTTGGTTTGTAAACATGGGACTTAGCATGGGTGAATCCATCTAGGACCTAATCTATTACTGTAATAAGCCTCAGAAGAAATCGACACCTTGGTCTTAGACTTCTAGAATCCAGAACTGTGAGAAAATTAGCCTCTGTTTTTAAAGCACCCAGTCTGTGGTCCATTATTATGGCAGCCCTTGCAAACTAATATATTCACCCAACTAAGAAATTGTTACGGAAATTGTGAGAGATAAGAACATGCTGTTGCTGCTGCTAAGTCGCTTCATTCATGTTCGACTCTGTGCGACCCCATAGACGGCAGCCCACCAGGCTCTGCTGTCCTTGGGATTCTCCAGGCAAGAACACCGGAGTGGGTTGCCATTTTCTTCTCCAATGCGTGAAAGGGAAAAGTGAAAGTGAAGTCGCTCAGTCATGTCTGACTCTTAGCGATCCCATGGACTGCAGCCTACCAGGCTCCTCCGTCCATGGGATTTGGGGTTGCCATTGCCTTCTCCAGATAAGAACATGGCACTGTTTTAATTCACTAAGTTTGGGGGTAGTTTTGTTCTATAGCCCGAGGGATGGGAACAAGCTTGAGCCTTTCTAAAAGAAAATTATCTGTGCCAAGTTAAAGTTGCAGCATGTGGGATCTTTGATCTTCGATGCAGCATGCAAACTCTCATGGGATCTAGTTCCCTGACCAGGGCCTGCTGCACTGGGAGCATGGAGTCTTAGCCCCTGGACCACTAGGTAAGTTCCTTGGACTTCTGAAATGCCTCTTCTAAGGGATAGCTCTTTTTCTATTCACATTGTTAATTTAGGATGGATCACCATGGGCAACCTTGATGAACTGACACCATCAAAGAGAGGGAGAGGATGGAGTGAAAGGCTGGAGTCCAGGCTTGAGGCTTTGGTGGCAGAGCCACCAAAAAAAAAACCCAGAAACTTTTAAACAGAGGTTTAAAAATATTTTCTCATTAGTCTGGGAAAAGTGGGGAAAACGGTGCATACAGTGCAGCTTTATATAACAGCTGTGTTGTAGGGATATCATTTGGTCAGGTGGGATTCCTTGGGAGAGAGAATTACAGCACCAGATTACAGGCTGAAGGCCCCATCTGACCCACATTCTGATTTTTTAAAAGAGTGATTATAGCTCTGGAGGCAGGGGTGAGGTCTCATGGCCTCTACCAGGAAGCACTTTTCTTAGCCGTGGGGGATATTACATTATAGCTAATTACATGCTGTCTGCTAAGATTTTCTAATTACTTCACTTACATTAGTCTTGCTTTCTTAAGGAGCCCGTGAGTTTTTGGAAAGCATCTTGAGGACAGGGCAGCGCCCTCGTCAGCATCAGCCACCCAGGAGATCTTGGAGAGCAGAGGTAGATGGTCGATCGTGAGTCACTGGAAGCCTGGGCTTTGCACTTAGCCTGGCTGGGTTCAAATCCAGATATTACTTCTTCTCTTAAAATTTTTTTTTTTTTTTACTTGTTTATTTGGCTGTGATGGGTCTTCACTGCTCCATGGATGTCCTCTGGTTGCGGTGATCGGGGGCTGCTTGCTGGCTGTGTTGTGCGGGCTTCTCATTTCGGTGGCTTCTCTTGTTGCTGAGCACAGGTTCTAGGGCATGAGGGCTTGAGCAGTTGTGGCCCCCAGGCTTTAGAGCACAGGATCAATAATTGTGGTGCACAGGCTTAGTCTCTCTGGAGCGTGCGGGATCTTCCTGGGCCAGGAATCAAACCTGTGTCCCCTGCATTGGCAGGCAGATTCTTTAAAATGGAGCCACCAGGGAAGCCCCAAATATTACTTCTTATTTGCTAGGTGACCTTGGGCAAATTGTCTTAACTTCTCCAAAACCCATTTCCTCATCTGCAAAATGGGGATACTAATAGTAGCTACTTCATAAAGCAGTTGAGACAATGCCTGGCACCTAGTAAATGCTCTATTTACATTGTATATATTCACATTAATAAGCTTTTTTTTCCTCTTTCATTTGACTCTACCCTCCTACTCACTAATGTAGGTTTTGGGGTTTGCATGTGGGGAGAGGAGCAGAGAGCAGACACTATTGGAGTCAAGGAACGTGGTGTTTTTTTTTTTTTTTTCTTCTTTAACTGCACCAGGTCTTCACTGTGGCATGAGGATCTTCAGTTGTGACATGAGGGATCTAGTTCCCTGCACAGGGATGGAACCCAGGCCCCCTGCATTGGGAGCATGGAATCTTAACTACTAGACCATCAGGGAAGTGCCAGAGGCATGGGTTCTGGAGAGATCTAACACCCAGCTCCCGTTTATGGAGGCTTCGTGAATCTGCATGCACCCGTATCTGTGATGCAGGGCACTGGGCTAGGATTGCCCAAGCAGGGCTTCTGTCTCCCCCTACCCTCATTCTCAAGGGGACAAACCCCAGGGGACCATCCAGCTCTTGTATCAGACTGGAAGCCCCCACCAAAGCCAGAAGAACTAAAGATCTGCTTCAGCCATGGCAGGGCTTTGAGAAATGAAAAGGGAGCACATTAATTAGAAAATGCTTAATTAGGAAACCAGTTCCCTAGAAGAAAGGGAATTAACTGAAAAAGAAACCTTAATCAAGAAGCTTTGGGCTCAAAAATCCAGCGCAGGAGCTGGCTTGTACTGGCTTGGACGAGACGATCGGGCTCTTGTCTAACTTCACATTGTGTGATATCTTCTCGGTAGTTGAAATCTCCATGGTGGGGTAATTACACCGCTGACACTGACTGAGGCTACAGATGGGGGACTTTTTCCTTGGAGACCTGCTGTTGATCATTGACCATCACACAGCTGCAGAAATCTAACTTGAGCTCCTGCCCTCTGGCCCCACAGGGGCACACCCTCCCTCACCATGTTATGGGAGCATCTGGCATTGTGTTTACACTTGACCTGCTGGACATTGGCAGCAGGCCACATGTATTGACTCCATGAGACCAGGCAGGGACTCCTGAATTAACAGGTCCCTCTTCTACTGAGACTTCTACTAAACCTTCCTTTGAGCCACGACACCATCCACATTTATAATGTTTTGCTTTTCCTAATATATATTTGGAAACATGCGTCTAAACATGTGGGGTGTCCCATCTCCTTTTAGAAGTGCTGCCTAGGAGCACAAGAATCTGGGTGTGTGGATCAACACTGTCATTGCAACCCTGTCCAGGCATTGGCTGCTTGCCAATGGCTGTTACTGCTTCTGCATTTACTTTTATTTCATTTATCTCCTTGCTCTGAGATGAGGCATTCTCGCTACATCCACACAACCACCTCTTTCACATTCTACCTGACACAAATGCTTATCCTATAAACCCACCTTTGTTCACGTGTACAAGTCCTTTGCACCCATTACCTACCTTATAGATTAAATTTTTTTGTGTGGGTATAAAGCTTCCTGACTCGATTGTAAATTTCTTGAGTAAACTTTTTCTTCTTCAGCCATAATGCCTAGCACAGCAGTTTTGCAAAGTCAGTGCTCAATATTTGTTGATTGATTGACATGAAGCGATGTGTTGGGGCTGTTAGATTTGTTATGACAGTATCAACCAGCCTCAGCTCAGACAAGGATCTGCCTATCCAATATGAGGAATTTGGCTAACTACTGAAAAGCTCCTTTAATTATTATGACATTTAAAATTAATTATATATTTTCAACTGTATTTTTCAGTTGTATGCATAATTATTATTATGCTGAACAGTATTTATACTTAAATGTTTAGTAGTTCATGTAAGTGACTGAAATTAGTAATGTTTTACAGCTAAACCAGATTCATTTTTCATAGTTCTCTTCTCACAGCCTCACTATTGACAATTTCTCTGATGCAATGTGCTTTTGCATTCTAATCACCCAGTCTCACGTGCAGATGGCTTGAAAGATAGAGGCCCTGAGTTGATTCCCACAACAGGCAGGGGTCTCCTTGGAAGGGGACCCCTTCATCTTCATGTTCCCCCAAACTACCTGCACATCCTGTCTGGTGCCTTGATTCTCCCAGCCGCACTTGAACATTTCCTGGCATTTAATTTCGAATTGTTACTATAAATTTTGTATTCAGAAAGATGGAGAAACATAATGATTAATACCTATATTCCCATCGCCTAAATTCAACAATCCACATTTTGCCACCCATTCTTCATTATATGAGGATTTAAAAATTATAGACATTAATACATTTCACTCTTAAAAATTGCACAGATGTCTGAAAAACTTTCTACATAATCACGATATCATTGTTACATTGTATTAGTTTATCAGGACTGCCATAGCAAAATACCACTGAAAATGAAAGTGAAAGTGTTAGTTGCTTCAGTCATGTCCAATTCTCTGTGACTACAGAGCTGGGTGGGTAAAACAACAGAAGGTAATTTTCTCAGAACTCTGGAGGCCAGAAGTCCAAAATTAGGGCTTCCGTAGGTTTGGTTTCTGCTGAGGCTTCTCTGGCTTATAGACAGCCACCTTCTCACTGTGTGCTCACTTGGTTGTACCTCTGTCTGTATCTGTCTCTTTTTCTAAATTTCTAAATTTTTAAGAACAGCAATCATATTGGATAAGGGCCCACCCTAAAGACTTCTGGGTTTCCCAGATGGTGTAGTGGCAGAGAATCTGCTGGCCAATGCAGGAGACTTGGGTTCGGTACCTGGTTTGGGACGATCCCTTGGAGGAGGAAATGGCAACCCACTCCAGTATTCTTGCCTGGACAATGCCATGGACAGAGTAGTCTGCTGGGCTACAGTCCAGGGGGGGTTGAAAAGAGTTGGACTTGACTGAGCACTCACACACACTTCAGACTTCATTTTAACTAACTCAGCTCTTTGAAGACCTCATCTTCCCTGGTGGCTCAGCTGGTATAGAATCTGCCCGCAATGCAGGAAACCTGGGTTTGATTCCTGGGTCAGGAAGATTCTCTGGAAAAGGAATAGGCTACCCACTCCAGTATTCATGGGCTTCCCTAGTGCCTCAGACAGTGAAGAATCTGCCTGCAATGCGGGAGACCTGGGTTGGGAACATTCCCTGGAGAAGGAAAAGGCTACCCACTCCAGTATTCTGGCCTGGAGAATTCCATGGACAGAGTAATCTGGCAAGCTAGAGTCCATGAGGTCGCAAAGAGTTGGACATGACTGAGTAACTAAGCCCAGCACACCAAATATAGTTACACTCTGAAGTGCTGAGGATTAGGACTTCAACATAAGAATTTGTTGTGGGGGGCAGGGGACACAATTCAGGTCATAACGCACACTTAACTGTTTATTAATATAATTAGTTTATTAATATAGTTAATGCCCAATCTGTATTTGATTTCTGACAGCTGTTCCCCAAATGTCTTTGTTCAAATGAAGGGTCAGTTGAAGACCATGAATTGCATTTGGCTGTTATGTCTCCTAAATTTGTTTTACTCTAAAATAGTCTTTCTCCCTCCTTCTTTTTCCTTGCCTTTGTCTTGAAGAAATTGCCCCACATTTGCATTTTACATTTTTCTCTGCTCTGTAATTGGGGGTAATTTAACCTGTTCACCTATACATTGTACTGTGTTTTCTATAAACTAGAAGTCTGCTCAGACTCAGGTTAAACATTTGTTTTTCCCAATAGTCATATACGGATGTGAGAGTTGGACCATAAAGAAGGCTGAGTGTTGAAGAACTGATGCTTTTGAACTGTGGTGTTGGAGAAGACTCTTGGAAGTCCCTTGGACTGCAAGGAGACCAGACCAGTCCATTCTAAAGGAAATCAACCTTGAATATTCATTTGAAGGACTGATGCTGAAGCTGAAGCTCTAATACTTTGGCCACCTGATGCAAAGAACTGACTCACTGGAAAAGACTCTGATGCTGGGAAAAATTGAGGGAGGGAGGAGAAGGGGATGACAGAGGATGAGATGGTTGGATGGTGTCATCAGCTCAATGGACTTGAATTTGAGCAAACTCTGAGAGATGGTGAAGGAGAGGGGGGCCTGGCAGGCTTCAGTCCATGGGGTCACAGAGAGTCAGACATGACTGAGTGACTGAACAACAACAACAAGCATTTTGGGAATGAATATTTCATGGATGGCAGCTACACTTAATTTTGGGTCCTATTAGATTGTACAATATGTCTAGCTGTTCAAGTTTGAGTGGTGTTTAGATTAGTCACTGGGAAAAAAGTGGGGATAGTTTAATCCCTCCCTTGAGCTGTTGCACTTTCTCCCGTGTGACCAGAAAGCAATCTGTGAGGCTGCCTTAGCACTCCGGAACATCTGCTTTGCCATCACGTTTCACCTAATGGTTTCCATTTCCATCAGAGATCCTTAACTGAATCAACTATTCCATTAGGGTTGACTAAATTTATTCTCTATTTATTAGCTAGAATTATTCTGTAAACAAGTGCTTTCCCTCATCAACTGGGCTATTTTTTGTTATTATTGTTTAGTTGCTCAATCGTGTCTGACTCTTTGGGACACCCATGGGATGTAGCCTGCCAGGCTCCTTTGTCCATGGGGATTTCCAGGCAAGCATACTGGAGTAGGTAGCCATTTCTTTCTCTAGGGGATCTTTCCATCCCAGAGGTTGAACCTGCATCTCCTGCAAGTCTCCTGAATTGCAGGTGGTTTCTTTACTGCTGAACCACCTAGGAAGCCAATTGGGCTATTTAGTTATCCTTAAATACAGTTCCAAACAGAAAGACAGGATAAATCCTGTCAACTTGAATTGCCAATTTTTAGAACAAGGAGTTGGTGTGGTAACTATCTCCAATAGTGACAAATGAGGCTTGCTTTGTTTAGAATTTTCTGTTTTTGGAGTATCATTTGTGGATCTATGGCCTTTAAAATATTCTTGCAGCCATTTTTCTTTGTCACACGCTAATGGGCCCAACTTTGGCCATTTGTAGCCCCTGCAAATTGGTCTGGTCTTCTTGCCATGATTCCATTAATCTTTGAAAGAGTGAGATGTCCTGGGCTTGTCTTGTATACTCCTTGATACAAACTTGGAGTCAGTTGTTTCTCTTAGAAGCCCTCAGATGCAGAATGGTTTTAGAAAGCATTCTGCCTCTAGGGATACTCATTACTCCTGAAATATCGTTGTTTTGGGGCTCTTTCAATGGGCCACACTAGATTTCATATTTATGTGTGTGTGTGTTGTGCTAAGTTGCTTCAGTTATGTATTTGTGACCCTATGGACTATAGCCTACCAGGCTCCCCTGTATGTATATATAATTATATATATGTAAAAAAATATATAATATATATATATAATTTGTGGCTTTATATTGATCAAATTTTCAAATTCAACCTTTCAGGTTTTGCTTAATTGTTTGAATTTATACTTCTGTTTTCTCTTACACTGAAAAACTTGGCTTCTAACAATATTAATGTAATGACTTTGTTGTTGCATCATTATTTCAAAATTATAATACAGTGGAAGGACTATAATACTATGTTTTTATCCTAGAATATATTCCAGTGAGCAGATACAAAGTGCTAAGTTTTAAACAGAGTTGATTATTTTCTCTGTGTGATTGTGTTATTCATTTTAAATTTGATTAGATTGTTTCTTTTTTTCTTTGATTTTTATGGATTTTTTCTTTTTAATTTGTATATAATATGAATCATTTGAATATGTAAAGCACTCATATGTCTTAGAAGTTCAAAGCTATATTCCAAGAAGTTTCTTTTCCATTCCAATTCCCCCTCTTCCTATACCTTCTCCGACCACCTAATAGTAACCAAGTTTTAAAATTAATTTTGATCAATTCTTAATGTTTCTTATTAAAGATACAGGCAAATTTTTACTCATCTTCTTGCTCCCTTTGCCCCATTCCATAAAGGCTGCACACTAACACTCTGGCTCCACACTTTATCATTTAACAAAGTCTCCTCGCCATCACTCCACATCCGAACATTGAGATTGTACTTACTCTTTCTATGGTTGCCCAGTTCTCCATTATGTGGCAGCACCATAGTTTATTTGATAAGGGACTTGGGTGTCAGTTTATTCAGCCAGGAAACTACTGATGGATGTTTGGATTGTTACCTGATATTGTTTGCTTTTGCTAGTGAATTATGCCTCGATGAATAACATTGTGCACATGCCATTCCCTACTTAGGCAGTTAGGTCTTCAGAATTCACTTCTAGAAGTGGGATTCCTGGGCCAAAGGGTAAACAGTACTGTGATCTTGATAGCTATGGACCAATTCTCCTGCAAAGGAGTTTTATAATTTTTTTAGTCCTAACAATAATAAATGACATTATTTGTTTTCCCACAGCCTTACCAATAGAATATATTGAAAAAATTTTGATTTTTGCCAATTTGGTGGGGTAGAAATGGTATCACAGTATAGTCTTAATGTATCTCTCTCTTTACTGAGTAGAATGAACTTTTGAAATGTTTAAGGGATATTGTATTTCTTTTTCTAAGAACTTTCAGTTCATGAATTTTGGTCTTTTTCATATTGATTTCTAGAAATGCTTTATGTTAAGGAAATGAATCATTTGGTTGTGAAATAAGTTCAAATATTCTTTCCTAGTTTGTCAGTTGTCTTTTGACCTTTATGATTTTTTAAATGTAAAAGACTCTTTAAAAAAAATCTTTAGGTAGTCAAATTCCTCACCAGTTGTTTTTATTGAGTCCAGATTTTGATCACAGTTTAAAAGTGTTCTCCTTTTAGGTGTTAAACGAATTTACCTGTATTTTCTTTCAGTTTTCATTTGGAGCTTCCCTGGGAGTCCAGCTTGTGAAAAATCAGCCTGCAATGCAGGAGACCCCAGTTGATTCCTGACTGGGGAAGATCCTCTGGAGAAGGGACTGGCTACCTGCTCCAGTATCATGGGTTTCCCTAGTGGCTCAGACAGTAAAGAATCTGCCTGCAATGCAAGAGACCTGGGTTCAATCCCTGGGTTGGGAAGATCCCCTGGAGAAAGGCATGGCAACCCATTCCTGTATTCTTGCCTGGAGAATCCCCATGGACAGAGGAGCCTGGCAGGCTGCGCCCATGTAAAGAGCGGGACATAACTGAGTGACTAAGTACACACACACACACGGTTCCGTTTGAAAATGTCTTTGGATAGCTGATACATTGGAGTAAAGATTTTTAGTATGGCTTTTGACCACTTCTTGCTAAATTTATTTCTGAGTATTTTATTTTTGCTGTTGTGAGATTTCTCTTCCAAAATATTTTCTAACTAGTTAATGATTGTATATAAGAAGACTACTTTCTAATTTATATTAATGCTATATCTTGCCAATTTAACAGAATTCTATTGTTTGTGATATTTCCCTCATTGAGTCTCTTGTTACGATAACATAACTAGAAATAGTTTTATATCCTTATTTGTAACTCTTACTCCTCTAATTGCTTCTTTTAATTGCATTTGCTAATACTTCTGATAACTTGTTGACTAGTTGTGGCAATACTGAGTATCCTTGTCTTATTTCTGAATTTACTGAGAATACCTCTAGTGTTTTTCCTTCAGAAGAGATGTTGACTCTGGGGGTGGTGTGTGTGTAATTATGCTAAGAAAAAATTAATTTTTATTTTACTGACTGGTTTGTTTTCCCAGCCAGTCATAGGGATTGAATTTTCTTTTTAGTGTCAGGAAATGACCATATGTTTTTCCTATGTAGAACTTGTATTTAATATTAATATAAAAGGATTTCCTAGTATTGAATCATCCTTTTATGATTCACGTACATGTTTATTCACCCTGAAATAAACTCTAACTGGTGCTTACGTATTTTGTTTAATTTGCTATTGGCATCTCTGTGACATTTTTTATTTAGAATTTCCCCCACACTATTGGTAAGAGATTAAGATCTGATTTTCTTTTATTGTGAGCAATCTTAATCATTTTTATAATAACTTGAAATTCACTTCATAAAACAAAGTTGGAAGTGTTTCTTTATGTTTTATGTCTGTATATTTTAAGTAGCATTGGAATTATCCTCTCTTTACAGGTTTGTTATAGTTCCCCTGTGAAACAGTCTTGCTCTGGCATTGTTTTGATGGTGGAGTGAGGATGCTTGACTGTTGAGATGTTCTTTGAACCACACACTCACATGTATTTCTATTGCAATCCTCCTTGTCCCGGATGCTGAGGCATGCAGGTAGTAGGAAGTAGGAAGTAAGTTTCCAGGGATAGAGGACATTTTTCCCGTGGGAGACAGGGCTAGGGGATGACTGATAAGAAAATCACATCCAGGATGGGAGAGAGTGGGAGGGGAGCAACGTCCGTGGGTGGGAGGGCTGTGAGAGGGGCTACCGGAAAGGCCTAAGTTGAGGGCAGAAGATCAGCTGCTTCCTTCCAAGACTTTTCTTCTGATTGCATTCCAGCCTCTCCTGGGAGTCTCTGTCCTATTTTCACAGCTGGGAAGGCAAAGGGAATTTCCCATAATCCATGAACCTCCTCGGCAGCCTTTGTTGGGGAGGTCCTCAGGGTCACCTCACCCAAGGGGGCTTGGACGAACAACAGCAATCCCACTCCCGAGTTCCTCCTATTTGCATTTGCTCTGAGGCTGTTCCGCCCACAAACCTCGTGGCTCACAGAATTATTAAAGACCATGAGGTCAGAGATATTCCTTTCATGTTGAGTAAAATGACTTCGCGGTGGCAAAGGGTGGGTGGGGCTGAGGGGGAGGCAGGGCAGGCTCTTCTGGGTACCCGGGGTGGCTGTGTCCCCTTATCTCCCCAGTTTCTCAGCTCTCTGTAGACCCTGCAGCCACAGTACAGCCCACAGCAGGAGGTGCCGGCCTGTGAGGCAGAGAGTGGGAGCACTTGGCCGGGGGGGCCCCCGCCCCTGCAGCTGCTGGATGCTGCACTTGGTAAGAGGCTGGGGAGAGTGGGGAGAAGACAGTCATGATACCCCTCAGGGTTCTGCACCCCTTCTGAGCCAGAAGGAAGACTCTGGAGGGTCTGAAGTTCAAAGACACAGCTGAGAGATGGGCCTGTGCCCCGAGAAAATCCTAGGCTGTGTTTCCTATGTATGAGACATGGCCTTGTGGAAAGTTGACCACTCTCAGCCCTGTGGGTCCAGTACTGTGACGCTTGCCAGGCCACGGGCTTCAACTGAAGTTGGGAAGTAGGCTGTGGGCTCAGGGGAAGCTTATAGGGCAAAGGGAAGGCTGGGCTGTGAAAGCACTTGAAGGGCCTGGGGAGAGTTTTACCTTCCAGGCCAGGGCTTCTTCCCCCTTTACATGCAAATGGAGTCCCTTCCCCAGTAGGTTCACCCACCCCACTGCCTGAAGGCTAACCACACCTGTCCAACCCATAACCCCAGAAGTGAGGGGTATAAAGTACTGTGGCTCCTTTTAGAGCTTTAAATGCAAATATGAGTTAGCGCCCAGCTAACCACAGAGGAGCCTGGCAGGCTACAGTCCATAGGGTCACAAAGAGCCAGACATGACTGAAGCGACTTAGCACGCACACGACCACAGGGGTTCATGCTTTGCTGCAGGGACTGCCAACAGGCCCCAAAGGCTCAGGGTTGCTTGGGGAACTGTTAGTTCAGACCTGCTCCTTGTGGTTGTGGCACTCGGCTCTGGCTGCAGCCAGTGACCTTTCCAGGAGTTGTCCCAGGAGGAGGCTTCAGAGGAATTCGGAAGGTTCCTTGGGGAGACTCTTCCATCATTCACCTTCCTCCAAGGCCTTCTCAGGGTTTGACTGGTACAGTGGCTACTTTTCTGCAGTAACATATAATCCTTTTATTTGATATCAGATGCCTAAGCCAGAATGAAGAGGTTTGTAGAACACTGGCTTTGCAGTCCATAGGGTTTTACTCCTGGCAAAATACTCTACTTAGTCAGGGCTATTCTTCTCTGATCTTCCTTTCACTTCCTCAATTAATGTTTGCAGCAATACTATCATTGATTTAGTAATCTCTTCTGTGTTCAGCACTGTGCCGAATACCTTACCAGACATCAGTTCGCCGAATCCTCACAATGACCCCATGAGTGGGGGTGAGGAGGGGCCACTACTGTTTTTGTTAACAGATGAGGAAGCTGAAGCTTCAGGAGGTTGAGCAATTTCACAACATCACCAAACCAGTATGAATTCTGGCCCCAGGTAGCTTTCATTCCATAGGGTGTTAGTCACCACCTTCAGTGGTGTTTAGGGCACCATTGATCAGAATAGAATTGCCTGCGTTCCTCTTTGGACTGATTGCTTAAAGAACAATTCTTTAACCTAGTCTAAGTTTCTTTGGATTTCTCATTGTATAGTCATTTTTCAGTATCCATGGGGGTTGTTTGTTCCAGAACCAAGCAGGTGCTCCAGTCTCTTACATAAAGTGGCATAGTATTTGCATATAGTCTAGGCACAGCCTCCCATATAATTTATACCATTTCTAGATTACTTATAATATTTAAATATTTAATAATATTTAATATACTTATAAGTAATTATAATTACTTATAATATTTAAAATTTAATTACTTATAATATTTAACTGCTGCTGCTGCTGCTAAGTCGCTTCAGTCATGTCCGACTCTGTGTGACCCCATAGACGGCAGCCCACCAGGCTCCCCCGTCCCTGGGATTCTCCAGGCAAGAACACTGGAGTGGGTTCTCCAATGCATAAAAGTGAAAAGTGAAAGTGAATTTGCTCTGTCGTGTCTGGCTCGTAGCGACCCCATGGACTGCAGCCTACCAGGCTCCTCCGTCCATGGGATTTTCCAGGCAAGAGTACTGGAGTGGGGTGCCATTGCCATCAGGACTTCCCTGCTGGCTCAGACGGTAAAGCGTCTGTCTACAATGCAGGAGACCCGGGTTCGATCCCTGGGTTGGGAAGATCCCCTGGAGAAGGAAATGGCAAGCCACTCTAGGACTATTGCCTGGAAAATCCCATGGACGGAGGAGCCTGGTAGGCTACAGTCCATGGAGTCGCAGAGTCGGACCCGACTGAGCGATTTCACTCACTCACTCTCCGATTTAATAGCATGTAAATGCTACGTGAACGGGGGTTCCCAGGTGGCGCTAGTAGTAAAGAACCCGCCTACCAATGCAGGAGATGCAAGAGACAACACAGTTTCTCTCTCTGAGTCAGTGCGATCCCCTGGAGGAAGGCATGGCATCCCAGTATTCTTCCCTGAAAAATCCCATGGACAGAGGAGACTGGTGGGCTACAGTCCATAGGGTCACAAAGAGTTGGACACGACTGATGTGACTTGGCACGCAAGCACACTATGTGGCTAGTTACAGATACAATATAAATGCTATGCAAAGAGTTGCCAGTAGGAGACAAGTTTGTTTTTTTGAAACTTTCCGGATCTGTGGTTGGTTGAATCTGTACATGTTGAACTCATAATTCCAGAAGGCCAGCTGTATAAGACAGGTCCTGCCTCTGCGGCTTCTACCAGCCCCCACTGTAGAAGCAATCTAAGTTTTTTATGGTCCAAATGCCAGAGTCCACTTCCCTCTGTGCTTTATTCCCGTCAGCTGCTCGCTGCTCTCCCACCCTTGGCTCTTCTGCCTTGGCAACCAGTTTTGGAAATGCCCCACTGGTTCAACCTCGGCACCCACATTAGGTCTTTAGCTGCAGCTCTGTAACTGTGGAGGGGCGGTGGAGGAGGTGTGTTGATGTGAGCCTTGAAGGACAGGTTGAATTGGGCTGAGCAGAAAGTACTTGGTGAGGCATGTGTTGTCTAAGGGGCTGGGGTGAGGGGGTGAGGTGTATGTTGTACATGGGTCATGGTGTAGACTTGGGAGTAGGCAGTACCCAGGGAGGGGAGGAAACTGGTTCGAGATCGGGCGTCCTGCAGGAGGAAAGGAGGACAGGAGTCTGGGCAGTGTGGGATGCTCAGGGTGCAGGCTGGAATGAGGGGCAAAGCACCAGGCTTCCAGTGTTCCCCCCTGGCGGAACAGCAGACTTTTAGGACATGTACCATGGGGCATGGCCAAGGCAGCAGTGGCGAGCCCGGAGGGCGGGTGAATGTTTAGCCTCCACCTCCTCTCCCCAGAGCGAGGCTTCACCAGAGAGCAAGCTTTGGCTGTGGACTGTCTGAGAGCAGGGGGCTGTGATTATCCACCCTCATATCTCCAGAGCCTAGTCTTGAGTCTGGTGCTTCGCAGGCACTCAGGGACTTTCACGTGAATGAACAGAGAGATGGCGGAGGGAAGCAGGAAGTAAGGGTGGGCCAACAGCAGGGCTTGATGACGTGCTGGGAGCTCCAGGCAAGCGTCAGCCAATCTCAATCCAGGGTCAGGCAACTGGGGCTCACCCTCTGCATCCCCAGTGGTTGTGGGGTCACCACTCATGAGAAAACTCACTCTTCTGGTCTCCTCTGATTCTGTTGGGTCAGAGAGACTAAGCCTGAATTCAACAACATCTCAGTCCAAATAAATAAGAGCGAAGAAATAAGATTCAGGGAGAGGAATCTTAGTTCTTTCCCTCACTCATGGGAAAGCTGCTCTGTTTGGTCAAGACTTTCGTCTTGTTTCTGAAGTAAATGGCTCTTGTTCCCATGATCATTAGATTCCAAATGCAGTTCCTGGCCTTTAAGTGCACAAACGTAAGTTTCTCTTCTCACTGCACACTCTTTAGTGGGAAGAAGTCGGGGCAACCCAGTGAACCCCATCAGGGACAGTTTCCCCAGAATCGTGGGCATTACACAGATGCTTTTGAGCTTGTTCGATAAAGGCTGATTTTTTAAAAAAGTACATTGAGACAGAACTTGAAAACTATAGGCTGACTAATAGTAATCCCAAGACCAGTGTATCTCTAACCACAGTTTTGTTTATTTTTAAAGTGTTTCCTTCATGGTTTTTCTTGTGGCTTGCCCAGGGCAGTTTGTGCTCTTGTTGTGAGCTTTATCTGTCTTTGACATTGTTTTTGCTGAGCTTGGTTTTTCCGAGACCCTCTCTCTCCTCAGAGGCTCAGTTTCACCCTGCCATCAGCAGTCAGCCAGTTTCAGTGGCAGAAGGGGCCACAGCTGCTTCCTGTCAGCCCCCCGGGCAGAAGCATGCAGTGGCGTCTCCTCCTGATCTGGGCCCAGGTGCTGAAGCAGGCGCTCCTCCCCGCATCAGGTAAGATCTGAAGTCTAGCCCAGGACAGGACCGGGAGGGAGAGCGGGTGGGAAGAGGAGGCTGGAGCCAGGGCCTCATCCATCTGACGGAAGGAAATACAGTTTTCAGAGTCCTGTGTCCCCTCGTGGGAGAAAACGCTGTCTCTGAGAAGGAGCTCCAGTTCTGTTTTCGGTGGTAGATGAAGGACTTGGGGTTGTGGGGTGCCTGCCTGGCTGACCCAAAAAAAGAAGCAGGAGGTGAGAAAGGGACTAAGGAGGAGGGATGATGGGTTTGCTGGGCGAAGTTCCCTCCTGCTCTATCCTCCTTTCTTCTGTCCTTGAGGAAACTTCTAGAAAAACATAGTATGCTTTTGTGGGTCAAAAACGTCATCGTCACAGATTACAGATATTCTACTGCTATAGATTGATTTATGTTAAACTTATTTCCTTCTGTATTAAAAATCATAAATAAATGTGTCTGAGGGGGCAGAAATATTTAAAAACTGTTATAATTTTGTTTCCCTGTTGTTTTCTGAACCATCTGTGGGGGGCCAGTGCTGAGGAGGGTAGTTTTGCCTGGGAGAAACATAGTTGCTCTCCAAGATTCCTTTCCTTTAGATTTTGGGGCTTTTCTGAAAATTTTCCAGGTACCCCCAACTGCAGTCAATCGAAACAGCCAGGTCTTATTTCAAAGGATAATGGGCCCAGCGCAGAACTGGCTGCCGAAAGATACAATCAGAAACGGAGGTGGTGGCCGACAAGGGCCTATATTCTAGGTAGAGAGATAAAGTAAGTGTGTGGAAAAAAATCAATGAGCTCATCAGGAAATAATATTCCAGCAGAGGGTCCTGAGAGGGTGAAGCAGCTACACTGTATAGGAATTATGGTGTTTATGGGGGAAAGACAGGATGAACTGGAGAGACTGTCATTCCAAAATCCAAATCTGGTATTTCCCTGGCGATCCCCTGGTTAAGACGTTGCCTTCCTGTGCAGGGGGCATGTGGGCTCAATCCCTAGATGAGGAGCTAAGATCCCACATGCCTGGTGGCCAAAAAATCAAAATATAAAACAGAAGCAATATTGTAACAGATTCAATAAAGACTTTAAAAATGGTACACATTAAGAAAAAAATCTTAAAAAAAAAACAAAGCAAACCACTGAAAACCAGTTTTGGCCTCAAAGACTCCCTGGAATTTCTAGGGGAAGGTTCAAGACCAGCTGCTAAAAATGCACACTTCTTTTCCCCTCCCTAGGAGCTGTGACAGGCAGAATAGTAACAATGGGGAACATTTCTGCAGAGGAAGGTGGCTCTGTCACCTTACAATGTCACCTCTCCTCCACCACTGCCAAAGTGACCCAAGTCAACTGGAATCTGCAAGACCAAGTCGTGGCCGTCCATCATGCCAGCTTGGGGTGGCACATCGAGCCTGCCTTCAGGGAGCGAGTGGTGCCGGGCTCCAATCTGGGCCTCACCCTCCGGTCACTGACCAGTAACGACACAGGACGGTACACCTGCATCTATCATACCTACCCCGACGGCATTTACAAAGGGGCGCTCTTTCTGCAAGTCCTACGACACTCAGGTACACCCTCTGGGGTCAGGTGGCTGAGGACCCTCATGCCCGATGATCGAAACACTGCAGAGCGGGACCTCCCAAACCTGGTTCACATTCACATCACCTGGGAGCTTTCAAATGGTACGGAAGCTGGCACCGCAGCCCAGACCAGTTCAGCCAGAGCCTCTAGGGGCAGAGCAGGGTGTGTTAGATTCTAGAAGCACTCCTGATGGTTTGAATAGTCAGTCATGACTGAGAACCACTATTTGGGTAAAAAAGCACATCTTATGTGTTTTTGTTAGGAAGACCAGCTGTTCAGGTCATTTGAGAAGCGTGTACACGCTCAGTCATGTCTGACTCTTTATAACTCTATGGACTGTAGCCCAGCAGGCTCCTCTGTCCATGGGGTTTCCTAGGCAAGAATACTGCAGTGGGTTGCCATTTCCTACTCCAGGGCATCTTCCTGACCCAGGGATTGAACCCGAGTCTCCTGTGTCTCCTGCATTGGCGGGTGGATTCTTTACTGCTGCACTGCCTGGGAAGAACCCATTTGAGAAGGGATCACATTAATTACTTTAGCAGTGATCATGCCAATTAGATTTAGCCTCTCCATTTATAAGGGATTAGAGCTCAGTGTGTGCTAAGTGTAAATGTACAACAATTTACATTTCTGTGGTACTTGATGGTTTCCAAAATGCTCTCACCTTCATTATCCACCTGAACACTTAAACCTCTTTGGAGAGGGGAAATGCTATTCTAATGGCTGAGGGACATGATAGAAAAGTGATGATGGGCTCAGACGGCCTGGGTCCAAATCCTAATGTTGCTGTGACCTCAGACAAGAGTGTTGGGCTTCTCTGTGCCTCTTTTTTCTCAACTGTGAAATGAGGAGATGTAAGACCTTATGAGGTGTGAACATAGGACGGGATTACTGACTAAAAGAAATGCCCTTAGTATAGCACCTGGAATGTGGCAAGCATGAGGTCAGTGTTAGCTATTAATAGGATCCCCCAAACTCCATCTGACTGTAGGGTGGAGGAAGAAGCTGAGCCTGACCGTTGCTCAGAGTGGTACAGCTGATTTTAATACAGGTTTTCAGGTTCCACTCAACCACACCCTCAGAGCTGCTGTCTGCTGCCATCAGTGGTGTGGGAGTTTAAGTCTTATGAGTTAGCAAACTGTGTGTGTGTAAACTGAGGAAATAAAAGTTGGCCTGAAAGTTTCTTCTCAAGCGCTGCTTCCTGAGGGGCCCCGACATAGGCCCAAGCATCATGTGGGGAAGAGCCTCCATCCTTTGCTGGTTCTATGGATGGCCCTCTGCAGGCCCTCGCACCCCCTCCAGCCTCCGTCCTTTGCTGGTTCTGTGGACAGCTCTCTGTAGCTTTGCTCCTGCTCAGTCCTCTCTGCCTACCTGTGGCCAAGGCAGGAGACCAGGTCCTCAGGACAGGAGGAAAACAAGCTGGGCAATTTGGGCTCGCCTCCCTGTCCTGGTACCTTGCAGGTAGCATGCGTGCTGTCCCATCCTAAGTGATGGCAGGCCTTAACCACCTTCCTGGCATTCGGAGTCCTCTGTCAAAGGGAAGAGGGCTCAGCCTCTGCTACACCCCTCTCCCTCCAAGACTTCCCTGGACAGCTGGATTCTGCCCGAGGTCCTGGGAAGGAGGTGGGCATGGGAGGGTGCAGCCTGGAAGCTCGTGTGCCTGTAGTCCAGCACGCAGCCTAGCAGCTGTCTTGTTTCCCTCACACCCTCCTCGGGTCAAGTATCGTCTCTCCGAGCTCCCTGACTCTTCCTCCTTCTTGTTTACACTTTACATCTTGATGCAGATTCTCCTGTTCATGCTTTAACTCGTATCATGAGTATTCATTAGGTGTCTGCTAGGAGAAGGCAATGGCACCCCACTCCAGCACTCTTGCCTGGAAAATCCCATGGACAGACGAGCCTGGTAGGCTGCAGTCCATGGGGTCGCTAAGAGTCGGACACGACTGAGCAACTTCACTTTCACTTTTCACTTTCATGCATTGGAGAAGGAAATGGCAACCCACTCCAATGTTCTTGCCTGGAGAATCCCAGGTACGGCGGAGCCTGGTGGGCTGCCATCTATGGGGTTGCAGAGAGTCTGAAACGACTTAGCAGCAGCAGCAGCAGGTTCCAGGTGCTGACAAAACAGCAAAGGGTAAAGTTCCAGAGCCTTACCCGCTCCAGGGTCTCACAGCCTAGTTGAGATGTGTTACAGGCTTAAGGTAAAAGCTTATATGCCTTTTTTCTTCTTTGTACTTTAATGTTAATTTTACTTTTTAATTAAACTTTTCAAAATATCAGATTGATTATAAACACAAAGTTTAATAAAAAGAAAGTATTCACTTTCTTTTTTTTTTTTTTTTTCACTGAATGTTATTTGTTTCACTTTGTGACTATTACTGAAAGTGATTTTGTTTAACAGAAGGGAGTGTTAAAAATGGTCTGCTGTGGTGTCAAATGCGTGAGGCACAGTCCTGGAGGGATCAGTTATTCATTTTGTGATGGGCCTGGTAGATGCTCTGCTATCCAAAGAGCTGGGTTTGAAGACTCCAGTCCTGTGGTTTGAGACTAGCCTGGCCAATTCCTACCCCTGGTGCCCAGACACTGAGGTTTCCCTGGTTAATGGTTGCCCTTTGCTTCTGGCCTCTACCCACTCATCTTAGTTTTGTCTTCCCTCTAGTGGCTGAGTACACCGCTGGGTTCCAGATCCAATTGCTTGGAGCCGTGGCCGCAGTGCTGGCTGTCATCTGCATAGCAGTCATCGCAGGGGCCACGCTGGCCAGAAAGGTAACGACTCTGGCTGCACCTCTCAGTCCTGGGCACCGCATCCCTACCACCCATCCTATCCCACCCCTGGTCCTTTCCTGTCCCCTTGCTGTCTAGATGTGACTCCCCCGCCCCCGCTCTCTCTGCCTTTTGCCGCAGTACTTTCTCTGCCTCTCAGTGGCGTTGCTTGTGCTCTTTAACTGCCCCTTTCCCTCGTCTAGGAGCTCTTGAAAGTTCGGACCTGTATCCTCTGCATCATGCTGTCGCCTACAATTCCTGGCTTCTGCTTGGGCCTTAAGCTACTCCTCTGAGAGTCTGATTTATCTACTGTGAGCTTGATGCATCCTGGGCATCTGCTCTGTGCCAGGGGTTTTTGAACATTAGCTCCTTAATTTTAATCGCCAGTCACTAGTGCTGGTTACCTAGCACTTCTGCAGGATGAAAAATCAACACTCCAAAAATTTAGGGGCAAAAGGTGCATGGCAAGATCAGTAGGTTGTAAATCCTCCATTACATTTGCTTAAGAGGTCATGTGGCTGAGAGAGTATTGAATGGGAAATTGGAAATTTCTATTCTCAGCATGGAGTGTGTGGTGATAGGGTGGTTGTTTCATCTTCTGGGTCTCCAGTTCTTCATATGTGAAATAGGGATTATGATTCTACTGGCTCTATATCCCAGAATTGTGATAAACAGCTAGCATATTACACGTGGAAGCTTTGTAAACAGTGAAGAAATATATTTTCTTCATATACTCATGTCTTTGTGTGGTAACTGGCAGCTACTGTTGTGTGCAAGTGTACTAAGTCATTTCAGTCGTGTCTGACTCTTTCCAGCCCTTGGACGGTAGGCCGCCAGGCTCCTCTGTCCATGGGGTTCTCTCGGCAAGAATACTGGAGTGGGTTGCCATGTCCTCCTCCAGGAGATCTTCCTGGCCCAGGGATCAACCCAAGTCTCCAGCCTCTCCTGCATTGGCAGGTGGGTTCTTCATCACTAGTGCCAGCTGGGAAGCTCCTGATTTGGATGAAAAGAATTCCCACTCCTTTTTACCTGCCCTCTTGGGTCTTTTAAGCCATCCAAGGTTGCCTTAATTTAAGTTACTAAACAAACATTTTGGAGAGTACAAGCCTGTGATTCTTAACAGTTTTCCACCTCATTCCAGATCCTCCTCCCCAGCCCGCCTTACTTTCCCTCCAACTCCGACTGTACTCAGTCAACAACTCAACTCTACAGCCTGCTTTGTTCTCTGGACTGGTACCTGGTGCTGTTATTCCTGATACATATGGGTTTACATCTACCACCTTATTCTCTTCATGTTTGTTTTGCCTGTTTACTTCCCTAATCTTTTTCTTGCTGCCTTTTGAATTAAGTATTTTTATTATTAAAAATATGTTTGGTACTTATTCATTTTTTCTTTTCTTTAGTAGTTACACTAGGGATTATAAAATAGACCTCTGATTTATTAAGTCTAATATGTATTAGTACTTTTGTCATCTCTTGGATTTTGCAAGAACCTTAGAACACATGAACCCTTTTCTTACCTCCCCAACTTATTGCCATTACTGTCATGGATTTTAGTTCTCTATCTTAACTACCCACCTGAAAATGATTATTGTCTTATGAGTCAATGTTTGTTTTCATTTACCTTTCTATTGCTCTTCACTTCTTCATGAATGTTCTTTCTTATAACTAGAATCGTTTTCCTTCTGCCTAAAGAATATCCTTTAGTATTTCCTTGCGGGCAGGCATGCTAGCAGTGAATTATCTCACTTTTTGTTTGTCTGAAAATATCTTAATTTTCCTTAATTTAGAAGTGACCTATTTGTTTTTCTGGATATAGAATTCTACGTTGGCAGTGATTTTCTTTCAACACATGGAAAATACTGCCCCATTGTCTCTGACATCCCATATTTCTGTTGAGAAATTATATGGGAGTCTTATTTTTGTTCTGTGAAAGACAGTGTTTGTTTTTGTTTTCTTGTTCTTTAAAATTTGTCCTTCTCTTTGGTTTTCAGCAATTATACGGTGATATAATTGGATATAGTCATCTATGTATTTATTCTGTTTGAGGTTCAGAGTGCTTTTTGAATTTGTTACTTGATATCTTCCGTCAGTTTTGTATCATTCTTGGCTGTTATTTCTTCATATATTAATTCTCTGTCCTTGCTTTCCTTTCCTTCTGGAATTCTAATCAAGGGTGATATCTTCAACATTTTCACTTTTCCCCACATCCATTACCCTCTTTTTGGAATTTCCCATCCACTTGTCCCATCAAATGTTTTCTTTGGATGTGCTTTCCAGTTTACTAAGTGTCTTCTTTGATGTATCTAATCTTCTGTTAAACCCATCCATTAAGTTTTAAATTTCTGTTATCATATTTTTCAGATCCGCAACTTCTATTTTGCTCTTTGTTTGAATAGTTTACAGTGTGCCAAAATTCCCTATCTTGTTTTTAATTCTTTGAAAATATTAATCGTAGTTATTTTGAAATCTGTGCCTGATAATCCTATTAGTTGTGTTCTCTATGGTCTTCTAATAGTTTCTCTTTTTGCTTGTTTCTTGGACCTAGCTTATCTTCTTCACTGTTTATTTTTCATTGAGTGCTGTGCTTTCTACTTCAAGACCTGTGGCAACGATCTGAAGCTCTAGGTAATATCATCTTCCTCTAGAGAGGAGTCCTTTGGCTTCTGCCAGAGGACTAGTGCGAAAGCATTGGCATTCCTGTCACTTTAATTAAATCAGTGGTGAGAGAATTGAAAGCTGGACCCAACTTTGCTACTTCCTTACTGGTAGAGGGTAGTCCTTTGGGATTCTAACTCAAAGCCTGTAGCATTTGCCAAAGTCTCCATCCTCAGTGATTTCTGAACTCAAAGTTTTGTCCCTCCAGCCAGAAACTCTGTGGAGCTTATCTGCTTCTTGGCCATGACTTTCAGGAAATTTCTCTAGAAGAAAATCTCCCTCAATGCTCATCTCATCTCTCTGGGCTTCCTACTCGTAGACTTTGCTCCCTAGCCCAAAATTTCTCACTGATTTGACAGATTTCAGATGACTACAAACAGACACTTATATTATTTAGCTTTTCTCGCGGTTCTCAATGGAAAGTTTGTTTCAAAGCAGCATAGGTAATCATTGTTCCACCAGAATCAGAACTCCTGTTTCTGACATTGCATTTCCTATCTGCAATCGAAGGCTGACTCTTTTTTTTTTTCATAGTTATTTTATTTGGCTGTGTTGGGTCTTAGTTACAGCATGCAGGATCTATCGTTGGGGTGGTGCTCAGGCTTCTCTCTAGCTGAGGTGTGTGGGCTTTAGTAGTTGCTGTGTACAGGTTTAGCTTCCCCATGGCATGAGGGATCTTAGTTCCCCAACCAGGGATTGAAGCCACATCCCCTGCCTTGAGAGGCAGATTCTTAATCACTGGACCACCAGGGAAATCCCTCAAAGGCTGAACTATAAGCAGAACATATTTAGCCAGCCCACCCACCTTGGGCTATATTGGGTTAAGACCCCCAACTTGAGTTCTAGCCCCACTGTACCTGATTCCTCATCAGTCATTTAGCCTGAATCTGGCTGGGCCACTGCCAGTCCAGACGGAGAGATTTAGACAGCTGTGTGTTCTTAGCCTCAGATTCCCTGTGTCTTGCTTATTTTGAGTTCTTGTCTTCTTTTTCCTTTTCTCCATCTCTCAGAAATGGACCATCCTTTGATTTTCTCTTCTTTCTTATTTAACATCTATTTGACTATTTTCCTCCTGTTACTCCTCTGAAGATCTTCAAGAACTGCTTCCCTCTCCAGGCCTCAGAGTTGAGATGAAATTGCACAAACGAGAATCGCTTAATAAGAAAGTGCTATTGTAATGTTTTTCCACTTAGACCTCATGATAATTTACATTGAAAATAGCCTTAGTACTGTATAAGTGTCTAGACTTTGTGTATATTTTCCTACTGTTAATTCTGCTTATGGAGTTACACTTTTGTGCATACTCATGCCTATCACCACTGACTAATCTTGATTTTCAGTCTAATATCTTACATCTTAAATTCTTAGTTTGTGTAGATAAACCCACTTTGCTTTCTGTAACCTATCGTCAATACCAGGGTATTGATGTAACAGTAACATGTTCCATTTGACACACATTCTGTCTTCATTCAGATCTGAAAGGGAAGAAATCCCAGGAGCACTTACTCTAACCTTATTTTACTGAGAACAGATTGGAATGAGGATGGGGAAAGGACTTTGGTAGCAGAACCAAAGTCTTATTCCCCTCTAAGTGACAAATTGCGCAGGTCTCCCCCAGTCAGTGGTCTAATAGTGCTTCAGGCACCTGTTGGACTTCGCAGATTTGGTCCAGAGGAAGTGAAAGAGATTTTCCAAATGGTAGGAAAACTCATGTGATAGGTGAAAGTTACATAAAGTCTAATACTAGCATACGGTCCACCAACTCGCCTGCAAAAATTTCTTGTCCTATGGTTCAAACCCTCACTTCCATGTTTATGAGGCAAACATTTAGATTGCTGACTGACTCGGTTCATAAGGATGTGGCCACTATTCCTTGTTGTTCAGCAGGCATCATGGAACAGAGTGCTGGGGATCCAGCAGTGGCTGAAATGTGGCTAGTGCTATTGGAGAAATCAATGACTTAATGACTTACAGTATTTTCATTTATGTCTTAGCTATCGCAGTAGATAGGTTTCATAAATGAAACCTCGAGGGGAAAATGAATGCTAGAAAAGTGATGAACTAGAGGAAAGAGGTGAAGAGAACAACGGTTGATCCACGGGCTGGAAGGGAGTTGTTACGGTAGTTGGTGAGCAGATGTCTTCCGCTGTCACCGGTACTCTGCAGCTTGGGCACATGGAAATACGGAAGGTTCTTTACAAGCAGCAGAATAACATTTTCCTGTTAATGATTAAGACTGGTTCATTCTCAGGCCAGTATTCCAGACAAGTTTGTAAAAGGGAAAGGGGAGGAGGTGAAGAGAGTCCAGTAGGTATTGAGTTCTGTGGCTCCCCTTCTAAAGTGTTTTATTCACCAGCCCCCTCTTTGACATGTCTGCTGCTTCCCATCTAAATCAGTTCCTCTCTGCTTTTTCCTATGCTTTGGCTACGGCTTCTTGTCTTCTTTCTCTTATTGCTCAAATGTATTTTATCCTTGTAGTAGTTAAGGCCCAGCAGAGAAACATAGTACTCTTAAGCTGAGTAGTTTGAGGACAGTTTAATGCAGGGATTTACAAAGTATTGGAAAGCTTAGGGGGAAAGCATAAGGGGGCGTGTAGGAATGTATTGTTACCACCCTGAGATCTTTAGAGGAAAGGAGAGAGAATGATTACTGAAACCTGGAAGGAAGGGTGATGACTAGGCCCTGGAAAGAGAGAGCTGCGTGGAGGGGACCACCTTGAGAAATACTATAATCTTTGACTGAAGATCGCAGCCAGTCCAAGTCCAGTCTGCAGAGAGAATGCTGGGGAACATATGCCCTCGACCTCACTCTCCTTCCCACCATTCTCCTACTGTTGCTTTGCATTGATTGAACCCAGACTCAAGCCAGAGAGCAAGAGAAATCACTGGGTTGGTGTGAATCCACTTGCAATGCGAGAGACCTGGGTTCGATCCCTGGGTTGGGAAGATCCCCTGGAGAGGGCATGGCAACCCACTCCAGTATTCCTGCCTGGAGAATCCCATGGGCAGGGGAGACTAGTGGGCTACAGCCCATGGGGTTGCAAAGAGTCGGACATGACTGAGCGCCGAAGCACAGCACAGCACGCACCTGTACTTCAGTCTCCTTAGGCACAGAAGGATGGAGAGTGACGCTGAGGGGTGAACAGACAGTATCCACACTGTTACTATTACAGATCTTGACTTGCCACGCTTCAATCTCTCATGTATCCTTGAACTCCTGATTACACATTGAAGCAATACCCTTGTCAGCTGTCCATCTGTATTTCTCCTGGGACCACTGGGCTTTCTTAGCCACCTTAGTAGTGCTGTGGGCCAGGCTTCCTTGGCTGCCATTTCAGTAACTGCGTCCACTTTGTTTCTTACATGCTGCCATCTGCCCCGATATTATTTGGGGACCTCCTCATCCCAGTCGCTGCTGGGGACCCAGATCTATACATCATCGCCTACTTCAACCCCAGCATACAGAGGAGAGCTACCTCTGAGCCCCGCAGTGATGCTGGTGGTTTCTTCATTAGCACATTCCTTTCCACCTTAGGAAAAGGGTGTCCTCTGGATCTTCTCCAGAAACATAAGCAGCTGTTGAGGTTTCAAAATTATTGTAGTTCAGAGATTGGCAAAGTTTCTTTGTAACGGGCCAGGATCTTTTAGCTTTTGTGGGCCTTCCAGTCTCTGCTGCACCGATTCAACAATGCCATCATACTGTGAGGGGACCACAGATAATATGTCAATGAATGAGTTGGCCATGTTTCAATAAATCTTTATTTATAAACACTGAAATTTAAATTTTATATAATTTTCATGTTTAATAAAATATTATTCTTTTGAATTTTTTGAATTACTTAATGATATAAAATCCACTTTTAGCCCATGGGCAGTGCAAAAGCCTGTGGTGCCCCAGATTTGACCCATGGGCCTTAGTTTGCCAATTCCTGATTTGGTAAGTTGCATTGGGAAAAATGGGCTTTCCTCAAAGCTCAGTCAGTAAAGAATCTGCCTGTAATGCAGGAGACCTGCGTTAGATTCCTGGGTCGGGAAGATCCCCTGGAGAAGGAAATGGCAACCCACTCCAGTATTATTGCCTGGAGAATCCCATGGACAGAGGAGCCTGGCAGGCTACAGTTTATGGGGTTGCAAGAGTCAGACATGACTTAGCGGCTAAATCACCACTACCATTGGGAAAAACTCTGTCCTTTCCTCTTCTCTGCTCTTAGCAGTGCACAGAACACTTCTGTCACCAGAAGCCCTCACACTGACCAATTCTGCCACATTATCTGAACACCCTATAAGCAAGCCAGTCCTGATGCTATCTACCTGTAGTGAACACCGGGTCCCAGCAGTTAGGGGCTCAGCCCTCCAAGACAGCCCTCACTGCAGATGCCAGTTGCAAGTCCCAGGCTATCATCTGTGCCTCTGGCTGCCACGGCTGCTGAGTCGCTTCCGTCGCGTCTGACTCTGTGCAGCCCCATGGGCTGTAGCCTGCTACGCTCCTTGTCCATGGGGATTCTCCAGCAAGAATACTGGAGTGGGTTTTCATGCCTTCCTCCAGGAGATCTTCCCCACCCAGGAATCAAACCCAGGTCTTCCACATTGCAGGCAGATTCTTTACCATCTGAACCACCAGGGAAGCCTGACTGGTTGTAATTGAGTTTCTCACAGTCCCTTCCTTGGGTCTGATAATTTGCTAAGATGGCTCACAGAACTCACGGGAACACTTACATGCGTCAATTTATTATACAGTAAAGAATTTGATAAAGGATAGAGATGAGGAGCCAAATGAAATAAATACATGGGATGGGATCTCCAAAGGTCCCAGGCACAGGAGCTTCTGTCCTCATGGAGCTGGGTGTGCTGCCTTCCAGGCGTGTGGCTGTATTCAGCAACCCAGAAACTCTCCAGTCCCATACTGCTCGGGGTTTCATGGAGACTTCATCACACAGGCACGATCGGTTATTAACTCATTTTCCAGTCCGCTCCTCTCCCTGGAGAATAGGGGTAAGGACCAGAAGTTCCAAGCTTCTCCTCATGGCTTGGTCATTCTGGTGACCAGCCTCCACGTGAGGGCCCACCGAAAGTCACTTCACTGGGACAAGACACTCCTGCCATCCAGGATATTCCAAGGGATTTAGGAACTTTGTGTATGACATTCCTATCACTCGGGATATGTTAGGGTCAGGAACTGGGATTTAATGAAGGCCAAATATTAACTGGGGGTAGAGACCAACATATGCTTCTTACTATTCCACACGGGTCCGTGATAGCAGTGTCTGGGGAGTGGGAACACTCGTCGGGTGAGAAGGCGATCCGAGCAGAATGCGAGCTGCATTTCCTTCAGACCCCGAGAGCCAGTAGGTTGCATTATTTAGGAGTTTGGGCTTTGAAATCAGACAGACCTAGGTTTTGGATCCTAGCTCTACCACTTGAGTAGCTCGGCCACCTAAATTTGCTGGCCCTCAGTTTCTTCATCTGTAAAATGGGAATAATAATTCTGGCACTGCCCTATTAGAGTTGTAGAAAAACTCAAGTCAAATAATTCAAGTAAGGCACCTGGCGGTTTTCCTAATATGGATTAATAACTGTTCTTTATTAAGTTCTTATAATTATAAAATTTATTTTCTATAGCACTTCATAATACCTGGTGCTCAATAGTTATAGTGCATAGACCGATGAGGACTAAGTGAATGGATGTTATTTGATGACCAACTATTGGGAAAAGTGCCCCCGGGGGACCTTCTGTAAGGGAAAGGAGAGATGGGTGTGTCTAGCTCCAGGACAGTCACTGCTAACTGTCCTTATGTTCCCCAAGAGGACAGTGTGTGTCCCGCAAATCTCCATACTGCAATCTCATAGCTCCCTTTGGTCCTTTAGAACAACATCAGTGCATTAACCCCAGACTTGTTTTCTATGCTGATTTTGTAGGGTTCCCAACACAGGATGGATGGAATGAAAACAGACCAGCTGAGAGACCCATCTCAGATAGATTTACATTTCCCAGAGGATTTTTGGGAGCCAAAATAGTCCTGTGATTTAAAGACAAGGGTAGGCAGGCTAAGAATGGGAAGGAGAATACATATACCATCAGGAAAAGTCACAATCAGCTCTTTGAGAACTGGGTATCAGTATTTTTTTAAATGGATAGAGTTGCATTAAGGGATATAGGACTCCTTTTAAGTACAGCATCACGTGACCTACAACAACCCTTTCCTTCACACCCACAGTAAGGTGCAGCCACTGCTACTGAAAAGGAGTGAATGAAACAGCCTGCAGGAGCCAGCTCCTCAAGGCCAGCAGTGTGACCCTGCTCCTAATTTGTGATATGTGTCCAAGGTGCCCATTCAGGCAACCCACCCTTCTGTTCAGCCTCTCTGCATATACTTGTATCCTGTTGAGCTTGACATTAGCCAGTGAAGATGGTGCTGATTCTTATTTTGAAGCAGTGAGGTAGACAGAATGAAATGTGGTTTGTGTTCATTGTTATTTTCCAAGCCTGTGTGCAGCTCTTTATAATTCTGTCATTTGGATCTATGGTGGGGCTGGGTGACCTGCTTTGGAGCAGCATCTGTGAAAGCTGAGAGACTGTCACCTTTGCATGGCGTGCCATTAGGCATTTCTCCTGCCACCCCGCTTGTGCCTGCTGTTCTTTGATTTTTTTTGCCTCTAAGCATGACCCTCACCTGTGATACTGTCATGGGGATGTGATGGCTGATTTCACATCCTTGATTTTCCCAAACAGATTTCACTGTCCGTCCTCTTGTCTCATAAGTACATATGTACCTGTCTCACCATGAGTCTATATTTTGATTTGAAAAATCCTGTTCATTTAGATTTGGGGCTAGTGGGGTGGGCCAGGAGAGAGAGAGAGAGAGTGTTGTGTGTGTGTGTGTGTTTTAGTCCTAAGACATACAATAAGCATCTGTTATGGGCTCTGAGGTTACCAAGAAGAACACAGCACAGATCCTTCCCTCAGGAGAGCTCACAGTTGGGGTCTAAAGAGACAGAAGGGTAAACAATTATACACAGCATCGAAGGTTACAATGAAGAACACCCAGGACCACAGTGGAGCACACAGGAAGGATATAACTCTGCTGGAAGGATCAAGGATGTCTTCCTGAACAGTGTGCTGTAGAGCCGAGTCTGGAGGAAGGGGCAAACAACTTTTCAGGGAGCTGTGGGGAACGGACAGTAGAGGTAACATATACCCAGTTGGAAAGGCAGGAAGCAGTGCCTAGCATTTGGAAACTGCAAGATGAGAGGCAGTTTGGCTAAGAAGAGCATGGCCCAGAGTCAGACAAACTCAAGTCAGAACTGAGATTTCACCTGTCTGAGCCTACCAGCTCACTCAAAAGCAGAAACTTCAATAGGTGGTTGCTGAGATGACATAAAGAAACTAGCCCACTTGGTGCTCATAGCAGATTTGCAATAAATGGTGCCTCTTTGGCACCCAGGCCCTATACTTGAACTTGGGGTGTTGGTTAGGGAAGCACTGCAGGAAATGAAGCTGGAAAGGCAAGTATGACCAGATCCCCAAAGGCATTTTGGGGCGCATTACTCAGTCTCCTGTGGGGCATATGGTGAAACTGGGGACTTTCTTCCCAGAACAATGCGCTTTACACAATGTTGTTAATACAGCTCAAGGGGTCTGAAGGCCACCTGTGGCATTTACAGGTGGCTAAGCACCTGCCCAGAGAAGGCGATGGCACCCCACTCCAGTACTCTTGCCTGGAAACTCCCATGGACAGAGGAGCCTGGTGGGCTGCAGTCCATGGGGTTGCTAGGAGTCAGGCACGACTGAGCGACTTCACTTTCACTTTTCACTTTCATGCATTGGAGAAAGAAATGGCAACCCGCTCCAGTGTCCTTGCCTGGAGAATCCCAGGGACGGGGGAGCCTGGCGGGCTGCCATCTATGGGGTCGCACAGAATCGGACACTACTGAGGCGACTTAGCAACAGCAGCAGCAGCAAGCACCTTCCCATAGACACTGGGGGCCATGATGAGTTTTAGGCAGAAGCATGGCAGGATCCAACTTCCATCTTTGAAGGATGGTGGCCATGTGGAAATTGGAGCAGAGGTTAGAGGGAATCTAGAGTGGTGAGTCTGGAAGTGCAGGTGAGAGATGAGACATGGAAGTGGATGCGAAAGAGGGGCTCAGTTTCAGAGCTGCTTTGGAATAAAATCAGATGGGATTTTATGGCCCACTGGAATTTTTAAAAAGTTATTTATTAGGCTCTGATATTTGTGTGCATGCTCATTCGTGTCCAGGTCCTTGCAACCCTATGGACTGTAGCCTGCCAGTTTCCTCTGTTCATGGGATTTTTCAGGCAAGAATCCTGGAGTATTGCCATTTCCTCCTCCAGGGGATCTTTGTGACCTAGGGATCAATCCCGCATCTCTTGCATTGGCAGGCAGATTCTTCTACCACTGAACCACCTGGGAAGTCCAAGCTCTGATATTTACTTATTTATATTTTGGCCAACTGCACAGCATATAGGATCTTAATTCCCTATCCAGGGATGGAAATCAGCATCCCCTGCTTTGAAAGCACAGGAATCTTAAGCACGGGACTGCCAGGGAAGTCCTGGCCCATTGGAGTTTAGTAGTAGCCTCCAAATTTCTGGTCATCTGGTATCATAAATCAGGACCGCTTGCTGCATGCCAGTGTGAGGGGTGAGGCTCCGGGTCAGCAGCTGGACCTCTGTGTCTGGAGCTCAGGGCAGAAGCCTGGGCTAGTTTGGATAGGGATGTGGGGATCCTCAGAGGACAGAGGGTGGGTGGAGATGTACATAAGGATGAATTGCTGAGCTGCTGTACAGTGGAAGAGAGAGTGTCGAGTGTGACAGACCAGAGGTGGAAGCCTGGAAGAACGTCTTTATCTGGGGAGATGAGGTGTAAGCAAAAAAAAAGAAAGAAAGAAAAGGAAAAGAGCAGGCTCAGCGACGGAGGGAGGTGGGAGACTTCCTCAGGAGGAGGAGGAGAAGCAAGAGAGAGTGATGCCATGAGAGCAGCAAGGCAGGGAGGGGGAACGTCTCAGAGGGCAGCAAGCGGCCAGCAGCGCCAGAGGCAGCCAGGGAGCGGGGAGAGACGGGCTCGGAAGCCGCCTTCGGGCTCAGCCGACCGGAAGGAGAATGTGGGGGAGCCTGGAGCCTTTCAGTGGAGCAGCTGGGGCTGAAAGCTGGCTAAGATGGATCAAGAAATTAAGGGTTAAGGAACTAGTGTTGATAAGAACACAATGTGCGTGTGTGTAAGATGTGACTACTGTAATAACAAAAGCGATATTATTACTGGATCACGTTAGAGAGTCACTTTTGAATGATATCCCCACATATTCACTTTGTGGGTTTTTTGTTTGTTTGTTTTGGGAAGAAATCTCTCAGAATCCGTTCTGCGGAAGGTGACCTTGGGAGGGGGCCGTCTGAACCGGAGGCGTGCAGACCCAGGGTCGTGTCCTCCCCCGGCAGCTGTGTGCAGGCGGATGCCGGGCTGTGCAGTGACCAGGGCAGAGAGGACCAAGCCGAGGCTGAGCCGCACGAGTACTTCAACGTCCTGAGCTACAGAAGCCTGGCCAGCTTCAGCTTCCCCACTGAGACCGGTTAGCGCCCGGGCATCTTCCGGGAGACCCAGTCCGGTCTTTGTCATCACAGATGGTCGTATTGACATCTGCACGTCACGGCTCTGTGTGTATGAAAGTGTGTACGTCTGTGCATGTGTGTTCTGTCGAGTGAATGCATGTCAGCCTCCTCTGTGTCTATGTTTTTCCTCTACCAGCCCCTCCAGTTGCATGGTGCAGACCCTGGTGAGGAGCTTGTGTTGGATTACAAATGCAAAGTTAGAAAACAGAACAAAGACCTGAGCTGGTTTTGAAGCTGGCAGTGGGAGCAGATCCTGCGGCTGAGATCTGCATCCCCCCTGAAAGCGCTGGGCAGGGCTTTGTGGTGGGTGATGGTGGTGGGGTGACTGCAGAGACGCCTCATTTCATTTGTCACTGTCGTTTTCATCAACATTCACACACTGGAGGCATTTTAGGAATAAGGCATGCCACCAGCTTCTATGGGGCTTCTCAGATGGTGCTAGTGGTAAAGAACCCACCTGCCAATACAAGAGATGTAAAAGACGCGGGTTCGATCCCTGGGTTGGGAAGATGCCCTGGAGGAAGGCACGGCAACACGCTCCAGTATTCTTGCCTGGAGAATCCCCAGGGACAGAGAAACCTGGCACACTACAGTCTACATGGTCCCAAAGAGTTGAACACGTCTGAGTGACTTAGCACGCATGCACCTGCTTCTGTGCAGAGCTTGGAGGATGACTAAGTGCAGACTCTTTCAGAGTCCTAGTCCTGTAGGAACTCACAGTTAAGTGAGGAGACAATATTTACATTAAAAGGTAGTGAGGAGATAAGGGTCTAAGACACAGGCCTTTGGGAAGAGATGTCAGTTCAGGGTGAGATGGTCAAGATAAGCTTTTCTGTGGGTAAGTGGCTTGGGAGGATGTGGGGAACAGTGAGGCTTGGCTGGGAGAGCAGGAGTTTTGTCTAGGGAATCATAGATAGGAAGGTTGAGAGGTAAAAAGTTCTACATAGAAGACCCTGGCACCAAGGGAGCAAGCAAGACTTCAGAGTTTATTTTCTGGGCAGACTATTCAAATCTCCTTTTGCTGGACGTACTCAGAGGCCAGTGATGGCCGAATACAGAGAACTCTAGGCTCTTCCAGCCACATGTGCTGGGGAAGCCCACAGAAATGGTGCATGCCCACTGCAGGAGCTATCGGTTGATCCTTGGACTGTGATCTGCTTCTTCTCTATCAATCTACCACTGAGTCTTTGAAGAGAGAATCTATTTCCCACCAAAGAGGAAATCTTAATTTTTAAAATAGACACTTCCTAGAAAAACAAAAGAGGATGATAGCAGGTTTAAAAAAATGAGCACCTCAAACTAGCTGCCTGGAACCCTTACAATCATGCCCTTACCTTTTTGTGCTGGGGCTGAAGTGGCATCGGAGTGGCTCATTTCCGGCATTCAGGCTTTATCCTCCCACCACTTTTCTTAGAAAAATGAGGGAAGTGGCATTTAGAGGAGACTGATTTTCTTCAGTGGGCACAGGAACTGAGAGAAAATGTGAAGCAAGTCTGTCCTTTGCCAGAAGATGCCCTGGAGAAGGCAATGGCAGCCCACTCCAGTTCTCTTGCCTGGAAAACCCCATGGACGGAGGAGCCTGGTCCTCCCACAGTCCATGGGTCACAAAGAGCTGGACACGACTGAGCGACTTCACTTTCACTTTCTTTTCACTTTCAGAATAGAGCATTGCCCTGCTCTCTCAGAATCAGGCTGTTGAGGGAGAAGACAATTCAACTCCTTCTCCTCCTTGGATTTTGATTTTTCTCACTTCTGTTATCAAACGGGTATGCAGTCAGGAGCAATGAACTGAAATATGTCCAGAGTGCCAAGTCCTTTGGAAGAGAGATAGATACCTGTGAAAATGCTGCTTTTTGCCATGGCAGTTCACAAGTTCTTTCTTGCAAGGCTCGTGCAGATTGCTTGGGAGTAGAAGACAATTCACAACTCACATAGAATGACAAAAGGGGAGTGGCATTTTGATTTGAAGAAGATACAAACTTGGTTGAGGCCGGACTAAGAGTTGGATGCTCTTTAACATGACTATGATAGTTATCTAACATGATTAGATAGGGAAACATTTCCAAATGTCATTTGGATGGTACTAACAATACAAAGGGACCCATAGATGTTATGGTTCAGGTTATTAAAATGAGATTGAATTAGACAAAAAATAAATCTGAAAGTGGAATTCACTAAAGCAGATTTTCTTTGGAGAACTGAGAAGATAGTCCACTAAAAGCCATGTACCTGGACACATGCCTGTCCAGGACGGCGGCCACTTTCCATGTGCGGCTCTCACATGCCATGTGGTTAGTCCTATTGAGCTGGACTGTGCTAGAAGTAGAAAATACACACCAGATTGTGAAAACAGTGTGAGTAATAGAACTGTAAATGGTCACATGATTAATTGAAAAATATTGATTACATGTTGAAATTATAATATTTTGTATATATTGTGTTAAATAAAAGATATTATTAAAATGGATTTCACCTGTTTCTTTTTACTTTCTTAATGTGGCTACTGGAAAATCTAAAATTGCATGTGTAACTCCCATTATATTTGTGTTGGATTGTGAAGCCATAGACTTTAAATCCCAGTCAAGGTGGTACCTAAGATGGGTGTCTGTCTCTGACTGGTGGGCTCTGTCTCTCTCTCTATCATTCAAAACAGGGCCTGAGGAAGGTTTTCTCTCTTATTGTGTCTTTTGAGAAATATGGAAAAAGATCACAAGAGAGATTGAGTTGGGGGACCACTAAGTGTAGACAAGAGCTCCTAAGAGCTTCTGGATCCCCTCTTAGAGGCCATGATAGGGGGAAGGGAGAATAAATGAATTAATAAATGTGAATTTGAAGAAGAATACATTTACACCATACCCCTTATCACTTCACATTCCAAGCCTGGGCATATAACCCAGTGAATTACACTGAACTGATCTGTAACCCAGTGAATTACACTGAGCAGTAAGAGAAATTACGAGTCATGGACCTTTGAGGCAGATGATCTTCATGAGAGGACAGAAACTTCCCATGCAATTTTATCCTGTGACTTGTTCCTTCTCAGCTGGACAGGGGGTGGCTGTGTGTGCTGCACAAGAATGGCAGGGTTCTGGTGGGCCCAAACCCCATCAAAGGAGGGAGTCAGCAGCATGGGTGTAGCTGCCAACTATGAGAAATCAGTGTTTTGTTCAGTTTTCTGCTTCTTTCCAGTCCTGCAACCTTGCAGTCAACTCCCATATCCACTCCTAAGCACACCTTCCCAGAGACCCAGGAGAGCGTTATGTGCGTCAAAGAGTGAGTTTTCTGGAAGTCAGAATTATATTCTTTGATGTTTGGGGTTTCCCTGATTGCTCAGATGGTAAAGAATCTGCCTGCAATACAAGAGACCCAGATTCAATCCCAGGGTTGGGGAGATCCTCTGGAGAAGGGAACTGTTACTCGTATTCTCGCCTGGAAAATTCCATGGACAGAGGAGCCTGGCAGGCTATAGTCTATGGGGTTGTAAAGAGTCAGACACAACTAAGCAACTAACAAACACACTTTGGGAGAATTTTTGCATAAGTTAGAGTCTAGGGCTGTGTGCTGTGCTTAGTCACTCAATTGTGTTTGATTCTTTGTGACTCCGTGGACTGTAGCCCAACAGGCTCCTCTGTCCATGGGGATTCTCCAAGCAAAAATACTGGAGTGTGTTGCCATACCCTCTTCCAAGTGATCTTCTGAACCCAGGGATTGAACCCAGGTCTCCTGCATTGCAGATGGATTCTTTACAGTCCGAGTCATCCAATAAAGCTTTCTATAATGATGGAAATCTTCTATATCTGTGCTCTCCAATGTGGCAGCAAATAGCCATAAGTAGTCATGATTTCAATCAGCACTTGAAATGTGGCTAATGTGACTAAGGGTGTTAATGTTAAATTTTATTTAACTTTGATAAACAATGTAAATGTGACTGGTGCCTAGCATATTAGATGTCACAATTTTAGTAATTGCCTTGTGTATGGATAAAACACAGAGAGGTGTATCTATCAGCCACTGGATAGATCTTCAGACGTTATGCACTTGAAAGGGCTATCAACAGGAAGAAATGCGGAGGTCTGTTCTCTTCTGTCCTTCCTTTGATCAAGACAAGCATGGTACCAAATGCAAGCTATGCATTTCCTTATTTCACACGCTTCCCCATAGGTATCTGAGGTAGCTAAGTGGCTCCTGTAAACAGGGTAAGAACTGGCAAGAAGTTTGCAACTCACAGGTGTTATGCAGGGATAGACTTGCATCGCAGGACTTTCCCTGGACTACAGTCATCTTGACTTCACATCAGAATGTTGTGAAGAGCATCACCCCTGCTGCTCAAAGTCTAGTTGATTGTATAAGGGTTAGAAGAGCAGTAGGCGCGGTGTGTCATGGATTGGGAGCCAGGATACCTGTCCAAGCACTGAATGCTACTAGTTAGTTTCATGGCCTTGCATAAGCCATTTAACCTATTGACCTTCATTACAAATGTTTCCTCATTTGTAAAATGGTAATACTAGTATCTACCTTATACAGTTCTTGGAGAGGTGAAGTAAGATAACGTGGTTGAGTTTTTTGTAAGCTGTAAAATGCAGGATTAATGTTATTATTGTGCTAGGCATTGCTTTTAACAATGCCACAGGGGTCCCTGGGGAGGCATCAAATCTTGTTGGGATTTAAAGAATGCTAAGAAGTTGCAAATATATTCTTGCGCCCTGCAAGCTCTTGGTAAGTATTTACAACTTTTGTGTGTTAAGTGAGATGATGGTCTTTAGCAAAGTCAAATGTATCTTGGATATTGATGATCTTCTTATAATAGGGTATTGTTGTTGTCTTCAGTCTTCATATTTGGGTTTCTAATTAAGTTGATTTCAAGACATGTGAACTTAAATCGGAACAGAGTAGCATGCTCCAGGAGGGTGGAGCAGTGGAAGAGTTTGCAGGAGTTGAAATCCTGGGAAAGTGAGGGAAGAGCCGTCCTCACCTTGCACACCGTCACGCAGGGCTGCTACATCTGGACCAGGGCAGGCAGTGCACCTCCCTTTGCGAGCAGTGACTTCAACCAGCGAAGTATCACCCAACATGTTACATTCATGTTGTTTATCTGTATTTACTTTTAGTTTTTTAAAATTACAGTATAGTTGGTTTACAATATTGTGTTTATTTCAGGTCTACAGCAAAGTGATTCAGTTATACATGTATATGTGTGCACACATATATATAAGATTATTACAAAATGTTCCTGTGTTACACAGTAGGTGCTTGTTGATTATCTATTTTATATATAGTAATGTGTATATGTTAATCCCCAACTCCTAATCTATCCTTTCTCTGCTTCTCCTTTGATACCATAACTTTGTTTTTTATGTCTGTGGATTTACTTCTGTTTTGTAAATATGTTCATATTTTAGTTTTATAATTCTATAAGAGGCACAAGCATAAAAGATTTACTTGGTTTTATGTTTGAGAATATTTAAGAGAGAGTTTAATAAAAACATTCCATTAATTATTGATTAATGTATTAATAGACATTAGAACAAAAAAAATCAGACTCTCCCATGCGGAGAAGTCTATGAGAAGTACTTATAAAAAATGAATTAGTAAGTTTATTTTTAATTAATTATTGCAGTAGAGTTACTATGTGAGAAGTACTTTTTCCTTCTTTTTAAAAACAGTTTAACTGGTGGGAAAATTGCTTTCCAATGTTGTGTTGCTTTTTGCTGTATAACAATTCAGTTCAGCCATAATTATACTATATCCCCTCCCTCTTGAGCTTTTCTCTCCTCCCCTTCCCACGCCTCTAGGTCATCACAGAGCACCAGGCTGGGCTCTTGTGTTATATAGCAACTTCTCACCAGCTGTTTTACCCATGGTAGTGTATATATCGGAGAAGGAAATGGCAACCCATTCCAGTATTCTTGCCTAGACAATTCTGTGGACAGAGGAGCCTGGTGGGCTGCTGTCCATGGGGTCGCACAGAGTCAGACATGACTGAAGCGACTTAGCATGCATGCGTGCATTGGAGAAGGGAATGGCAACCCACTCCAGTGTTCCTGCCTGGAGAATCCCAGGGACGGGGGAGCCTGGTGGGCTGCCGTCTACGGGGTCGCACAGAGTCGGACACGACTGAAGTGACTTCACAGCAGCAGCAGCAGCAATGCGTATATGTCAATGCTACTTTCTACATTTATCCCACTCTCTCCGTCTCCCCCTGCGTCCACGTCTGTTCTCTGTATCTGCACCTCCATTCCTTCCCTGCAAATAGTTTCATCAATATCACTTTTCAAGATTCCATATATATGCATTAATACAAATATTTGTTTTCTTTCTGACTTAACGTTTTTTCCTTTGTAAGTGTATATACTTAAGTTTGAGAAACACTGGTGTGGTGTATATATCATTGGATTTCTGAAAGCATGACCTCAAGTACTAGTTTATTAATTCATTTATATTGAGAAGGATACATATTTCTAAATTTTGTTTCGTACTAATGTTTCATAAGGCAATTGTAGGGATGGTTAAAGTACATGAAGGAAAAACTTTGTTAAGTTTCATATGAATAATCTATGTGCCATTACTATAGATATATAAGCCAGCAAGGAGATCCAATTAGTCCATCTTAAAGGAGATCAGTCCTGAATATTCATTGGAAGGACTGACGCTGAAGCTGAAACTCCAATACTTTGGCCACCTGATGCAAAGAACTGTCTCATTTAAAAAGACCCTGATGCTGGGAAAGATTGAAGGCAGGAGGAGAAGGGGACGACAGAGGATGAGATGGTTGGATGGCATCACCAACTCAATGGACATAAGGTTGGGCACAAACTCCAGGAGTTGGTGATGGACAGAGAGGCCTGGCATGCTGCAGTCCATGGGGTCGCAAAGAGTTGGACATGACTGAGTGACTGAACTGAACTGAACTGAACCACATTTTCAACAGGTAGGGAAGAAGCCTAAAGTGTCTGTGGACAATTCACATAGAGTTCAAAGGCTCTGGGTGAAGTTGGCTGGCATTAACATGTTGCTGAGATTCATAGAAATCAAATAGGGGAAGATCATGCATCAGGAAAATATTTTCTTCCTATTTTTAATTTCCTAGAATATCAGGTGAATGTAGGTGTTCAGTGAGCAAGTTGCAAGAAGTCAATATTTAATTCATAGAGGTCACCTTTCAGCCTAGATTTCTCCCCATCCCAGGTCCATGCCGGGGTCTCTTTGTATTCCTCACACTGGTGGAAATGTCCATCTACATTCACCTCCTCCAACCTGAAGCCTGAATGTTCCTGAGGGTTCTGGACTAGACTGCTTAGTCCTTGGACCCATCCTTGATGTACCTGCCCGCGTATCTTTTTGTTAGTTTATAGGGTTTCCCTTGTGGCTCAGCTGGTAGAGAATCCACCTGCAATGTGTGAGACCTGGGTGTGATCCCTGGGTTGGGAAGATCCCCTGGAGAGGGGAAAGGCTGCACACTCCAGTATTCTGGGCTAGAGAATTCCATGGACTGTATAGTCCATGGGGTCACAAAGAGTGCGACACGACTGAGCAACTTTCAACAGTAATAATAATAAACTTCCACACCACTGAGAGTTTGAATGGTAGAATCTAACTCTTGACATATATGAATCTTTATTTATTTCTAGTTGTTAAATTTTAAAGTTCACCAGAGCTGAAATAATTTCCTCCATTTCTTGCATACACTGCACAGTTTTGAGTGAAATGTAGGTGCTTACTGAAGACAGCATATCTGATTCAGTTGTGATGACTTCACCTGGGATGAACAAGAGGTAAGATTTCTCCATTACACCAGCAATTTCCGTGAGAATGATGAGGTTCGAGAGCTCTTATGGTAGGGTATGAGAAAGAGCCTATGGAGCAAATAGGAGGTCCTTGGGAGTCCCCAAAGTCATCAGATGAAGACATATTTTGAGCCATGAATTTTCTTTGAATAGGAAGATGCAGGGATAGATGGGCATAATGTCATATAAGGTTGGTTATTTCCACAGTAGGCAGAGAGATACTGGTACAAGGAGAAGGGGGAAAAGGTGAAGCAATTTAGGTAACAGTAAACGAGCCATAGGGCTTCCCGCTGGTAAAGAACCTGCCTGCAAGCGGAGACGTGGACTTGATCCCTGGGTTTGGAAGATCGCCTGGAGAAGGAAACGGCAACCTACTACAGTATTCTTGCCTGGAAAATTCTGTGGACAGAGGAGAATGGCAGGCTATGGTCTATGGGGTTGCAGAGAGTCAGACATGACTTACTAAGCAACAAGTGCAACAACAACAAATGGTCCGTAAATGTGCCATTTATGAGGTGCTGTCGGGAGGCGCAATTGGCCTCATATTTCCCCAAAGTGACTTCAGTATCATCAGTCCTGGAATTCTTACTTATCGTAGCAAGAGGATTGATATGTTGAGAATTTTTCGGGCCCTTTAGGTTTAATCTTCAATTTGAATAATCTCAGACTAGATCCAGGCCACAATGTATGAAAGAATGTGTAAAAACAGTGCCACAATATAAAGAAGACACAATAGGAAACCAAGAGAAGAGTTTTTTTTTTAATTATTCCTTCATATTCAAACTTCACAAACAGTGTGAACTTGTACAATACCTCAGAAAGTGAAACTTACAAAAAAAGTGCTGGTAACATTTAAAAAAAAACAACAAAAACCCCAAAAAACAAACATCATTCTTAGCAACATCAATTACTCTTCCACACAAAACAGAAACCTTGTAAAATTTATTTTCGTATTTTTAAGGCGTAATACTTCCGTATAAAGTATA
Source organism: Capricornis sumatraensis (assembly GCF_032405125.1). Taxonomy (NCBI): domain Eukaryota; kingdom Metazoa; phylum Chordata; class Mammalia; order Artiodactyla; family Bovidae; genus Capricornis; species Capricornis sumatraensis. The sequence continues at coordinate 165,430,278 of NC_091069.1, forward strand.
TGCAAGAGATAAAACTTCACAGTATTCCAAAATGTCACAATAATAATAATAATAATATAGTATAATGAAGCGCTACAGTTAATTTTCTTTTTTTGAATGTTTTTTTCCTGTTTAAATAACAAATACAAGTCACAGGTAAATATACGTGAGAAAAATACGAGGCTAATATTAAATGGCAGGTAAGGATACTGTCACTGTAAGAAAAAACTGGCAGGATGTGTGTATTTAGTCTATATTTTAAAGCACTTGATAGAAAAGGCGTATGCAAGGTTTTTCAAAACAAGTTTTTGTTTGTTTGTTTGATAACTGACAACAATTTAAGAGTATAATGAGTAAAAAAAAAAAAAAGGAACAAACTCCCTCTCAAAACTATTGACCTGCTCATTCCAAACCACATGTATATATTGACGGGTGGATGGGTGCGTGTGTTGGTGTTTCCATGGGTTGAACGGTACACAGACTGATACAACAGTGTCCCTTGCCCGCCTGCGAGGATTGGAGGGGACAATCTCTGCAGTCATCAAGCCTAGGTTCCTCGTGGGAAATTATTCTTTCAGTTTAAAGATCTCTTTGTCCTTGCCTCTCCCTCTTTCCAAACTCCTCCCCAATCCCCAGGTCCTCAGACTGAAAAGACAATCTGGTTAGAAAAGTTGCCCTCCATTCAAAATTCACTGGGAAATAGAAACCGCGTAAACAGTGACAACCACACAGACACTGAAAATACCACTTGGACGAATGAATATGTTTGTGCATGTGGTGTGTGTGTGTGTGTGTGTGTGTGTGTGTGTGTGTGTGTGTACAGTAGCAATTGCAAAAAAGGGACCATGTTCCTTTCCATACTAAGATACCATGTGATAAGAAACATTTCTGTGCAGGGAATACGGTTTCTTCGAATCTTATCACAACACTGCGGCGGGAAGATCAGGAAACGGGTTCACCTTTCAGCAGTCACCACAGTAAACTTCATTGAGAACACGCAGGCCCCGCCCTCTAGTCTGTGCGCATGCGTGTGTTAACAGCTAGCCATTCAGCCAACAGGTAACAGAAAGACAGCAGATAGCAAAACACGTCAATAAGGTGCTCAAAGAAAAAAGTGGCACCCATTCCCTGAATGGGTGGCCACATTAAGGTGCTTCAAAAAAGGTTTTTTTTTTTTTTTTTCAGTTTTATTTCAAACATTAAAAGAGTACTGGTTTGCACATGGTAGTTCTGAGTCAGGCCAAGGGTTTTGAGATTTCTGACTTCTTCCACTGAAAAGGGCTTTCGCTGTAGTCGTTTTGCTCAGTTTGTGGTGGGTCATTTGAGTTAAAGAAAATTTAATAGCCGAAAACTGAAATCAAATCAACATGACGAAAAGAAATAGGTGAAATGGTATAGAACATTACTGCATTCCCATTGGATCAAAATGGTTTCGCCCATTTTTCCTCTTTCACTAACACTGTTCCTTTTTTTCTTTGTTACAATCCATTCCTTGTGAACATACAGAAATGACCAAAGTCACTGCAAGTGGCTGTTTTTATTTTTTGTGATCTGTTGCAAGAGTCCAACCTTGTTTCCTCTGCTGCTGTTTGTGTAGCATCTGGTTTTGTAATGAGCATCTGGATTTATGTGCATGTGTGTATATATGCACATATACACACCTATACATGTATAATATATACACTATATATATATGGATATATATAGGAAGTGTGTATACATTTATACATAATATAGTGTATATTGTTTCAACTGGAGATAAACTGAACTGGGTTCAGACACTAGCACATGTTTATCTTTCCCCTGCCCCCTCTGTACATTTTAAACAGTCTGGAGCTTTTATTTATTTTTTTAAAGTGCATTTTCAATGCAGAATAACTGTAATCCAATGATTTCTTGGAAAACATTTTTGATGAGAAAAATCTGACGGTTCTCAGCCCCCAGTAAGAGAAACCCGGGTTCGGTCGTGCCAGGGGCTGACGTGGCAGTGCCAGGCTTGTGCCTGAGTGATTACTTGGCGTTCTGGACTCCGGGCACCTCAGTAGCAGCAGCAGCAGCACCTTTGGGAGAAGGCAGAGATAGAAGAAGAAGGAGGAAGGAAAGCTCAGGTGAGGAAGGATGAGTTTGCGGCGTGTTACAGGTCAGATGTGTTCACCGTCTATTGACGTGTGCAGTTCCTGCTCGGCTTCGGCTAAGAGATGCCATCTAGTCCCCTCCCCACCAATGGACACCAGTCTCTCCACGCCCCGCCCGCTCCAGCATTGCCCAGGCGTCCCCACTCCCCAGGCTGACTCTGGGTCAGCTCCCTGTGGGGATTTGAGTGCCAGCGTCCAGTAGGAATAAGGCACCAGAGAAATCAAAATGTTACAAAAAAGATGCAAAACCCCGTTTCAAAGAGCCTCTCCCATTGCTCCGTTAAAATATTGCATGTGATACCATTCGTGTGTAAAATGTGTCAAATGCAGTCTCTGAAAGGAACTGGAGGCCCGTCAGCACCAGAGATCTTTAGGAATGCACCCTTTGTCGAAACACACCCACGCCCCCCACCCCCATGCCCACCCCACGCCACGTGCATAAGCACCAGATTGGGAGAACAAGGTTGTGCGCCATTGCTCACCTCATTTTTGAGAAGGATCAAAGAAGTCTATGAAATCAAATTTTTCAGGAATTGCTCTAAAATTAAATGGGTGTAGCCTGTCATGTATCTGGTTACTGGATGCTCTAAATGTCCAAAGAATATGATTAAGGGGTCGAAATCTTTGTACTGATGTTCCAGGGAATGTGTTAAACAAAAATTACCTCCTAAATGACACCCAAGTCCTCCCGCACTAACATTCCAACCTCCTCTATTTTTTAAATGCTGTAAAAAAAAGAAGCGTTTCATCTAGCTATAAAAGGAAAAAATGAAGGCACATGATTTTATTCGGTCCCACAATCCTTAAGAAAAATGGTATTTTGCAAGTATGTGTGTCTGTGTGTGTGTGTGTACATGTGCACACAGGTATGAAATGGGAGACCAAGGGCCATTGGGGCAGTCAAAGGAAAGTTGGAAAAGGAGAAGAGAGAATTTCAAGACAGAGAGAAGAAAGGAGAAAGGAGGAAACAGAGGCCTCTCTTCAGCTTTCTGTCATAGACAGTCTCCAGATTTGGCTGCTTTTGGGTCCAGAACGAAATTCATTTGTCTTGGTCTAGAAAGTGCCCCCAGTTTAAATATCTCCAGTTAATAATGTTACAGCTTTTGGTGTTTCCCTTTTCCCTTCCCTCCAGCCAAATGATTTAAAAAAAAAAAATCACAGTTTTAAAAAATTATTTTTTCAATGTTGAAAAAATATGGAAAAGCTATTGAACAGCCTTAGGGCACTCCGCCTCTCCATCTTCACAGTGAGCAGATGGATAGACAAGCCAGAGAGTCAAAGGTGAGGCAGGCGAGCTCCTTTGTGCTAGAGGTCCCTTGCCTCACCTTCCCCAGGGCTGGGGTGCCCTTCGGAGCATCCACAGCATTTTCATTCAACTGGATCCTCCCTACCCAACCCCATCCATGGAAGGGGCTGCTGAGAGAGGCAAAGCCATTCCAGAGAGCAGAGGTCTCAGAAGACAAGGATGGAGGTGACAGGGGTGGCGGAGCTCTCCCCTCAGGCAGAGCTGCTCTTGGGCAGGATGGGAAAACTGCCCACTGACCAGGTGAAGCGGCACTCACACGGACTTCGTGAGCCTTCAGCTCCCAGGCTTGCCATCTTTATGCCTCTGTGGCCCCAGAGTCGGCCCCCAGTCCTTAAGAAGGCAATGATCCAAGACAGAGAGGCGGAGTCAACCGGCTGTGTCATACAAAAAAGGGCTACGGACAGTGGGATTTCATAAAGAAATTTAACTTTGGTTTTCCAACTTTTTCAAACCATAAAAATTAAAGCAGGGCTTCAGTGGCTTCCATCATCTGACAGCTGTTACGTTTTTCTCATTTGGCAAGGCTAAGGCGGGGGGGAAGAGAAAAGGGGTTTCCCATAATTGGTCGAAGACACAGGGTGGTAAAATGCTTCCACACTTAAACTCACAGTCCAGTGTTTTTGACATTTCATAAATAGCTTTTTTTTTCTCTAAAAAAAGAATAAAACAAGAACAATCCCTTTACTTACTCATCTGAAACAAAATAAACAGCAGTGGGTACAAACTTCTTCTTGTAACAATTACAAAAAACAACAATATAATCCCAACTTTTAACACGCATCTTGAATCAGTTATTTTTTTTTTAACCTCAAAACTGCAGCATATCCTTAAGGGCAAACTTTTCAATTAGTTTTTTTCTTTTTTTTTTTTTAAATAATGTCTTCACCAAAAAAACAGTCTTGTACCAATAAAATGCATTCAAAAATAGAAAATATTACACAACAAAAATATGTATCCTTCCTTTCCAAAAAAGATTCTTCACAAAAAAATGTAGAAAAAATTCCAACAATTTTTTTCCTCTCCTAAACATTAACTTTCAGTCTAGGGCACGATTATTTATTGATTTAAATGTCTGCTTTTGCATAAAACATGGAAGATGCAAAACAATTACTGTATAAGGTTTGTGAAGTTACGTCTACTCCCACCCCAACTCTAAAACAAAACCAAACCAGAAAAATCCAGCAAACATTAAACAAAAGATACAGCTGGTTGACTAGGGGAAAAAAAATCTCTGTTTCCTTTCACTGTGCATTTGTATGGGTTAACTGGCTCTGTCAGTGTCTGGGAATGCTCAAGAAGGGAGATCAGATTGGAGTCAAGAGGCTCTTTAGCATGAGCGGATGTTCTGAGACTCCTTTACAGTCTCCCATGTCATGGGCTTACCTGCTGCAAATCCTCAAGGAGAAAAGAAACATACTGCCTGAGGATGGGCAGAGGACTAAGCTGTGTCCACACTTGTGCTGTACAAATACCTCTATACAAGCCAGTTTCTCCATCATAGCACATTTTTCTTCCCCCTTACAATAGAGCTTAAGCCTAGAAGAAAAGGCAACAGAGAGCTCCAGTGGTGTGTGGGGAGGCTGGGGCCATTTTCTCTGTAGTCACCTTGACCACACTGAACCAGATTGGGCATTAACTGTAACAATAATGAGATCGCTAATCTTAATGGAATGTCCTATTTTCCCCATCCCCATTGAATCCAGGTGTCTTTTTAATTTCAAATGTTGTAGCTTTTAAACGATTTATTTTTTCTTATTTGATGGTATTTCTCTTTCATGTGGGATGTATTTTGTATGGTGTTTTCAGTACAAATGGATTTTTTTTTTCCCCCCTATTACTTACTTGGTTGCTGGTTTTTTCTCTGTGGTTTCTGTTCTGTTTTGTTTCTGATTTTTAACAGTGAAATATGTCCAATTTTATTTCCAGTGCATTAAACAAATTTTAAATTAAAAGAAGAAATAAAACTTTTCCCCCATCCTTGTAAAGGAAACGACTGATAAAAGTACAATATAATAAAATCAGGCATTGCCAAAAACAGCATGATGTGCAACCTCAATTACATTAAAGAAAAACAAACAGACAAACAAGAATTATAAAACATAAGCATGAAGGAGCCAAGACTATGTAATCCCAACTATGGTATGACTGGCAAGCACTGGTTAAAATAGGTAAGGCTACTCTTAGATTTCTAACTCGACATAGTTAACCACTGCTCTTCGGTCTTTTCCTTCTTAATCTTTCACTCACTAGTTCTTTATATCTCTAAAATGAACAAATTTGTTTTTATATTTTTGGTCTACAGTAGAATTACATATTAATAATATAATAAACAGATACTTCATTAACAGATTGGTACTGCATTCATGTGGGGAAAATAGAAAAAAGCACTCACAGAGACGTAGCAAATGGACTCTATTCTCATAAAAATAACCACAAATATGATAGAAATTATAATCAGGGCAACAGATTCAACTGAAAACAGGGCAAAAAAGAGATATTTGGGGTAATACAAACTCCTGACAAGTATGCCCTAGAATTGCAGCCTCCAAACCTTTCCCATGATTTCCACCTTTCTATAGGATCACTCAAAATTCAAATGGAAATGGAAACAAAATGAAAAAAAAAGTGGACAGGTGATTGAGCAAGCCAAAGCTTCCAAGTTATCTTAGTTGACTGGTCAAGACCAGCTGGACAGCATTCGAGAAACTGGTAGGCCACAAGGGAGACACTGATGGTATTTGTTTTTAATTTTGGAGGAGTTCCCAGACCACTGTTAAAGAGAGAAACCAAGGAACCAAATAATTCTTCTGGTACCATATAAGACTTGAAATGAAATATAATTCCAATAGAGGGGATATGAAGGTGAGTTGGAAAAGAAGAGGAGAAATAGGCAACTGTTGGGCACCACCTCCGTTTGTTTTCTTCAACACATTGGTTTCCTTCTTTCTGAGCATCCTTTAGGATGAGCTCTGGGTCCCAACATCCTCTGAGCAAACATGCATCAGCTCAGCTTTTGACATGACATCTATGCCTACTGGCTTCGCCAAGAGCTCAATGGCTCTGCAGACTCCCCGCCCCCTGCCTTTTATGAAGGAGAGAAGGGTTACCAAGTTGTAATGACAGAAGCCTTTCCATTAACCATTCCTACTTGACGGTTAACTCAGACCAATGGTCCAGTGTGGGAATAAAATAAGAAGGAAAACAATTGGTAAGAGTTGAGCCTGGTAATCAACAAGTGTGAAGTTTCTTCCAGGAAAAAAAAAAAAAAAGAAGAAGACAAAGAAATGGCATCAGTCAGAAAATACTGCTTTTGGTTTCTTTTAAGTTGGAACTATCCTTGGTTTTTCTCTCATTCAGTTGCTCCAGTTTAAAGTTTAGAATCTAGTGCAAATATCATCACATCACAGCATTCCAGGAGCAATACCCTATCCCTTCGTCCTAGGTGAGTATTATCCCTTCAGACCTCCTCAGGAGACTGGGGCAATGATCCAGGAAAGCATAACTAAACAGATTATTAACCTAGTACTTGCTACAACAAGAAAGGCACTATCACAACAGACCAGCCTCAGCATTTTCCTTGCCATGGGCATGGATGTTTTAACCCCTCCAGCAACCACAATGGAACCCAAACTGTGGCTTTTCCAGTACTTGAATTCATTGGCTAGTTATCTGATTTCCCTGTTGGCCCTGGCTGTTGGCTCCAGCCATGCAGAGCACAGACCTGCTCTGTGTATGCGCTGCCCCATGTTTCACCAATGATCCTTGTTTGGTTCTCAATGATTTAGCTCACTCTCTTCCATGGAAGTTTCTTTCTCTCCATCAGTCTCCAGGTCATGACTCTATTAAAAACTAGTTTACAGTGTCAAGTACTATCATTTATTTTTTTCCCCTATTTTTTTTAAACTTCTAACCAATCCCTAGGTCATAGAGACAATTCAGTAGCTCCTCTAACAGCAAGTCTCCTGTTAAATATCACTGTGCACAGAATGAAAACCTAAGTATCATCACTTGACCACCAAAGCATATCCCTCGAGCCTGTTGTATTACTTTTGCCTTGTAAGAGAGGAAGTGGGGCTCTGGAGATTAAAATCTTTGGTGACAAAGCTGGAGTGGGTATGTAAGTTTTAAGGAAGAAGTTATTTTCCAAAAGCCTCAAGAGAAGTATCCTAGGACAGTTCATGTGAATATATTTTAAAAGGTCAATTATTTCTGTATATAACTTTGGTTTGGTACAGTCAGTATCTTCTCAGTGCTTACCCAAAACATATCTCTAAGTATCTGTTAAGAGCTCTGAACTTAGAGTTTCTTATTTAAAAGGGAGAGAATACTTTGAGTGCTGAAGGGCTCGCTTACATTAGTTCTGAAAGCTCTAAATGGAATCTTCTGCCTAGCAAGGCTGATGGCTTCCTTAAAAAAATTTCAACTTGGAAAAGTAGATTTGGATGGATACTAAGAGGGAGAGAGAAAGACAGGTATCACCCAAGAATTTTCCACATTGATGCTCCAACACGTGACAGTGATCAGAGAAATTCAACAATACCCATTGATACGAGTTGTGATCCTTTCCTACTGAACCAGAATCTTCAAAGCTGTCACCCTGGATACTGGAAGAGTCCTTCAGCATCTTCACTCTCCTATTATTATTCCCTACACAATCCATTACTTTTCCTGTGGTGAAAGATTCTTTTATTAATAGTCACTAAAGAGCTGTCAAATTCTAATTATTTCTGAGATTTAAAAAGGTAATAAAAATAAATCAAATAAAGGAATACTGAAAACAAAACAAAACAAAAACCAATCCAACTTCAAAACTAGGCTTTTAGGCACTGTTAAGGTCTGTTTTATAAGGGATAGTCTCTGATGGAGCAGCTAGTAAGTAGGTTCCAATTAATCTTCCAACTCTTCCTCCAGTTTCAAAGGTGGCATAGCTTGTTTCAAAATAAACCTCTCACCTCACTGGTTTTCAATGTTTATTGCACTGTCCCCTTACTGTCATCTTAAAGGATTTAACCACATGCATGGCCTTCCTCTTTGGTTAGCCTGATCTAGATTTCACCCAGTGATGAGAAAGCATGCTCAGGCTGAAAGGGTGCCTCCAGTACGGACAAGGTGAGGTTTTTCTGAAAGGAGGCCCTACCCCTGGCCAAGGTGAAGACTTTGCTGTCACCTCTGTTGGCTTCCTCACCACTGAAACTCTTACTGAAAGCTTAGTTGGCGACAACGTTGGGCAAACTTCTCCTTTTAAACATCTTCAATGTACAGTACTAACTCAGCTTCTTTATAATAAGAAAACAGATCCTATCAGCATGGCAGTTGCTAGGCCTGATCAAGAGTTGGCAGATTCCACAGGTTCTCACCAACCTTGCTGAGACCAAGCGTGATGAAAACAACCCTCCATTTCTGTGGTGCTTCTGGTTTCATAACTTGCATCTTTCTTTCCCATACCTCACACACTCTCTCCCGGCACAAGTAAATACATTTCAGTAGTGCAATGCAGTGCAGTCATATTTATTTAGTGCAAAACAAAAACAAAAACAAAAACAAAAACCAGAAAGCCCTATTACAGACCCAAGCTCAACCCTAAACAACACTTACTAAAAGTTACCAGTGCCACAAAAGTGGGAAATTCAGTCTTCACCTCACACTTCTGTGAGGCATCTCTTTTGTTGTCCCTGTTCGTTTCAGCTCAAAGGAAAGAAACAACTAGCAAACACCTAGGCATTATTCTGTAAAATGTTAAGCCAGTAGGCAGAATATAAAGGGAAGGAGTTGAGTTGAAACCAAGGGTAGTATTTAGAAGAGGAAAATAGCTATTTTAATGCGAAGGTCAGTAGTGGTTTTTATTGAATGGTTTTCATCATGTCAAATGGCTCCGATGCTAAAGGGAATAGGTACAGAAAAAGATAAAGCTTTCCTGTTTCCCAAAACACGGTCCTAAATTTAACAGTGCTGGGTTCTTATTTTTGAATAGTGCAATCAGCTTTTCCTCAAGGGCTTCAGGCAGCAGCCACCTTACCTAACATAAATAGAGATACTAAGAGCACTCACTTTTTCACATTGACCTCATCTCTCACCTCAATCTTGTCCTGTCCACTTTTTCTGACTTCACATAAATACAGGTCTACATACACATACACAGAAATTCTCAAGGCCCCTCTCAGGATGATAGGTTGAAAACTGGTACAAAGAGCTCAATGGCACACTAACACAAAAAGTACAATTATTAAACATAAAAGTGAATTATTACACCAAAATTGAGTCTGCATTGTACCTCTTCTAATATTATTAAGAAAAGAAAATTTCATAGCAGGATGTCTGATGGAGTTTACTTTTTGCTTGAGATTCATCTGGACTTAGTTTGGGATATGGGAGTATTGAGTGGTTTTAGAGAGATGCTTTGCCTTTGACCATCCTCCAGCATCATTCTCTCCAGTTTGTTTGTGTCTCCACCCTCCAGGTGTAAGTCTGCTTGTCTGCACATACCCACACACACGCTGGAAGTCTCAGGAGAATCAACATGCAGTTTAGAATAGATTCTAGAAACATTTGGCAGGGTGGGGTGGAGGGGTCAGCACACTCAAAGTACTTTGAAACAGTATGTTCCCACAGAGTTTCTTGATTCTGTCAATTTCTTGCCTTGGTTTGCCATGAGGGTTATGAAGAGACTCTACTTTCATTTGCTCTGAAAACCACAATTCTTTTAACAATAGAGCAAAAAACTAAATTTAATTAGATATATGCGAGTTACCCTTAATGTATATCTCAATAGGCCCCCGGGAAAATGTAATCAATGGGACAAAGGAAAGGGTTTAAACAATGACAATGCTTTTGAGAATTCTCTCCCTCAAATCGACATATAGATCACTTCAAATCAAAGCTTTGCCAGGGGCAGAGTAACTCGCCTTACTTTTCAAAGAACCCTCTGGTAGTGAACATATACTAAGCACTTTGGTCTATGTCTAAATCGTGTATCAAATTTGATCATTATTTTACTGTCAGTTCTTTCGGCATAAGCCCCAGAGAGCAGGTCAGGAATAGAGGCAGACAAATTCTATAATTTCTCTTATATGGGTTTGATAGTATTAAGAGAAGTCTTAAATCACAAAGAAATAGGTTAATTCCTAGGCTGATAATAGTGAGAATGGGCGAGAATGGCAAAGGGTGAATGGTGCTGCCTTTCCCTGCTAACTCTAAGAACTACCTTCAGGAATCCAGAACTATATCAAATTTGGTCCCATCACATTGTCCTGTTTTCCCTCTTTGCTTTTCCTCTGTTCACTTAATTGAAATTGCAATTATTTTAAAGATTCAGCCAAGAATGCAAATTATAGCACAAAAGACAGGTTATAAAAAGGTTGTCAGGCTATCTGTAAATTGAGTTGAGAACAGTATGCTTGTATGCTTTCAAATGAAGCAATACAATTTCCTCTTTTTTTTTTTTTAAGTTTCTAATTTGGTTTTTCCTTCTTGTATAGTGGTGCGAATATGCATGGGTAAAGTACTGACAATGCCAATCTCCCTCTGTGATTGTCACTTCCAGCGCCAGGTTAAGGAGATATGAGGCAGTGGAGCACTGATGTCTCACCATTTATGACTTTGTGAACACAGGCAGTTTTGAAATGAAGAGAACAGAAATCTGAACAATTATAGCAATCCATAGATCCATTGGTTTTGTCATTTTCGTAGTATTCTCTTTTTCTTTTCTGGTGATTCTGTACTATAGCAATTAAAAATATCCAAAGAGGGTTTTCGTTACATTATCCATAGCCTTATTTCCAAAATTTGAGGAGGCAATAAGATTTGTAGTGTGTAATTCTATGACCTTCTTCTGCAATCAATTCCCATAAGTTTAGGTAAATGGGGTTTCTTTTGCAAGGAATAGAATTTATTTTAACTATTCTACCCTGAAAGTGAAGAGAGAATCTTTCTCCTCAAAGTTCTCAGGTGCTACTGGAAAAGGAAGATATGCTTTTCATGGAGAAAAGACTCCTTAATGATAGAATGGAAGGCTTTTCATTCTAAGAGGGAAAGGAGTAAGATAAAAGCGGGCAGTGATTTGACTGATGCCTAGGGCCAGGAACAGTATCAAATTAAAGAATCAAAACTTGACTGTCTTGAGAAGAAAGAGATAAAGGCTAACAAACAAATCAACAAACAAACTTTACTAAAATACACATTCCTCCAGTTTCAGGTTTCTAAAAAGTAATAATTATGCTTAAATCAAGGTTTACAGATAGCAAACAACTGTTTTAATGTGTAAAAGTATTATCCCTTTGCTTTACTATGTTAGTTTCACTTTCTTTGAAGGAATTGTATCTGTGCACACTTGTCCTAAAGTCCAGTGCAGAAAATAAACTGGTTTGCTACCAGCCTCAATCTCAGAACATTTCCTAAGCTATATTTGCAAATCCTAAAACTACGTATCTGTAAAATTAGATGCAGAGTTCCTGAAATGCATTGTGGTGGTGGTGGGGACAGGGGGAGAAAGCAAGCATTTTATGGAGGAAAAAAAAGGACATCCCTTCTTGTCCTCCCAAATATATACTATCATGTTTCTGACCATTATTTTGCTGCATTAGTTACATTAGGGCTCCTGACAGATGTCAGCTTAGAAAAGTATGAGGCTTGAAAGCAATAAGAAATTCACGTCCTGGACTAGCTAGAATATTAAACAGGATTTAGACATTAATCTAGACTCATGCAGAGGCTGTGGTGAAAAATCCAGGGTCTTGGGGCTAGAGCTCTTCTTGGAGAACTAAGGGAACAATGTTAAGAAGGCATCCTGAAAAAAAAAAAAAAAAGAAGAAGAAGAAGGGATCCTGGGGGAATCCTGGTGATAAACTGGACCAGGTAAGACCTATAGAACCAGATCCTCTCCTCCTCCACATTATACTTTAAATGATGGCATTCAGGATTTAAAAGAGAGTCTTTTATTCTTTCAGAAGTTAATGCCTGAGGAGAGGAATACTTTAGATGAAGAGTACTTTAAAAAATAGATACAGGGAGTCAGAAGGGACGAAGGACGAGAAGGAGATAGGAATGATGGGGAGAACATGTTCAATTAAAATGACAGTCACAAGCAACCTGATACCGACATTAAGAAGTGTTGGTTTCCTATTACATTCATGACTCAGAGAGTCTTTTGAATCTCTTCTTTATTTCATCGTTCTCTATGGTGTGAGATGATGTTAAAAATTGGTTTGATTTCAGTAAAAGCTGGGTCAAGCCTCAAATCAAATTCAGGCTCCATTTCTGACATGAATGTTGCTTCTGTTTGTCAACAGGTAAAGCAAGAAATGAAAGCATACCCCTGTGTGCTCAGAACCTTTAGGTAGCACTCTAAAGGCCACAGAAAGGTCCTCCCAAGAGCAGAGAGCCAAAGCAGTATCACACTAAGTGTTGGACTTTCAGGTCAAGAAAGACTGTGTTACAGAGTTGCTTGGACTGTGTCCTAAACATCTTGTAAAGGGGTAGACCCAGAACTCTATGAGTCTTTGGGACAATGCTCTGGCAACTAGATGGGAGCAACTCATTGAAATGAGACCTAGCATGATGACCAGGTCACATGGTGAATGCTTAGGTACTGGGGAGTGTATTACATGGCTCTTCAAGTATCTGATCTGCCCTGATATTATTCTATTTAAGCACAGATTAACTTTATTTTTTAAAAAACATCTGGTTGCAAAATAGACATTTTAGAAACTTTAGGAATCCTTTCATCCCTTAGTAAATTACTGCTTAAAGTTCTAAACCAATCAACAATTGTTTTTCAAAAAGATAAATGAAAGAAAAAAATTATTCCTAATTGTCTCCTATGCCTTTGAGTGAAAGTGGCTTTACTTGTTTTAGAAGAGTTCATTACGGCTTGAATAGTTATCAAAATTATTCTGAAATGTGACCCCTTTCATTAGATTTCTCTAAGTCTAGCATCTGGCAACTATGTCATTTGGCTAAATATTAGTAGGAGTTGAAAGAATCATCATTAACGATTTTTTTTTCTCCCCCTCAGAAATGGTCTACTCATATCATGAATTCAAACACTGGTATTTAAGAAAAGAGGAAAAAAAAAAGCCAGAAAATATTTTTCTCTCTATCTTTGGCCAGATGTGAAGGTGAAAAGAATTCATGACCTCAGCTAATACGGCTGACATTTAAAACTGTGACTCAGGTCCTCCCACTCTCAAAAGAATATTGATAACTTTTAAGACCTGAAAGTACAGTGAAGACATGCTTCACTCTGCCTACGAGTCTGCTGAGCTCACTCGCGACAATGTTCGTTTTCACCACATAAAGCTTAAAGAAGGACATTCAGAAGTGGGCAGGGGGAAGGGAGGGAAACAAGCCCTCAGGGGTCATGATGACTTTCTTAAGGCAGTGAGGAGAGGAACAGGTAAAGCATTAAAGAGAAACAAGAAATAATAATAATTAAAAGGAAAAAAGAGTGAGGAAAAGGAAAGAGGAAAATAGTGCAGTTCATACAGTTTGGGTATCAAGGGGTCCGAGGCAAAGGAACAGCTCCCCTCACCCTCACCTCACAATTATGGGCTTTCCTGGTGGCTCAGTTGGTAAAGAATCTGCCTGCAATGCGGGAGATCTGGGTTTGATCCCTGGGTTGGGAAGATCCCCTGGAGAAGGAAATGGTAACCCACTTCAGTACTCTTGCCTGGAGAATTCCATGGAGAGAGGAGCCTGGTGGGCTACAGTCCACGGGATCGGAAAGAGTCAGACACGACTGTGCAACTAACTTTCACTTTCTTTTCAGTAGAAATATGTGTAGTTGAATGGAGAAACAGATGGATAATTTGCTTTTGGAATCAGTAGTCCTTCCAAGCAGATCAGAGCAGGTAGTTCCTTAATGAGTACTGGGAGTGGAGGGCAGGGAGGGAGTTGGATAAGGAGCGGGGCGGGGGGGGGGGGAGTACTTGTTGGAGGGGCACAGGAGAATGGGATGGGATTCGAAAATAAACATCCACTAGAAAAGATGAAAGGGAGGAACTGGTGTTACACGGAGAAGCCTTAATAGCCGTTCAGTGTGGGAAGGGCTCTCACGCTGAGTATGGTGAACAGCTGCTTTCATCTTGTCCTGAATGTGGAGCTGGTCTCGGGCACCCAGGATAGATGTGAAGTTTATCCATCCGTGGGTTGTCTAGGCACTATGTTGAGTAGCTGAAGGAAACTGAAGAAGCTCTTAATCTAAAATTACTGTTTGAAAATACTTCTTGCTAGGGAAACAGGATGCCTATTTCTGATGTTTCCATGGGGGCCTTAAAGAAGGAAGGTGCCAAGTCCCCACCTTACCAGACAACTGGAGATGCTGAAGGCAGCATAGTATCTACACATTTCTGAGTTCTAGTTCTATCAGCCTCTGTCATGAAAAAGTTCCTCAAATTCTGATTTTATTTAAAAAAAAAAACTCCTAGGAAAATGAATATTATATTGCTAAACTGCCTCCAGGAAAGCACAGAAGACAAGTTAAAATAATTGCAGGCATACTGAAAACAGAAAGGAGTCAGGAAAGAACTAGTATTAAAAATCAGTATTTGAAAATACAGTTGGGACAACGAGGCATTTAACTGCCTCTGCTTCTCAGATGAGCAGCCCTTTGAAATGCAGCCTGTAACTGTTGGCCAGATCTTACGGAGGTTACATGGCCCCTTGGTCATATTTTTAAAAGCAAATATAGACAGTGACAGTCCTAGAGGGGATCACAGATACATTCATATGCACTTCTTTTGTTCTTCAGATATTGAGAGGGTCAGCTAAACAAGATCACTTTGACTATTAATCTCTTTGTGTCAACCATACTTAACAAAGTTTTCACTTTCCTACATTTGCTAAGTCCGAGCTTAAAAAAAAATTCTAAAATCCTGTAAAGACAATACTGAAGCTGATAATATAAAAAGCAAACTAGAGCAGTAATGATTATTATTAAATGCACCAGATTAACTGCAGCAGGTTGGTGATAGGTGATAAATGTGAAGAAATAATATTTCAATCAACTTATGATTGTAGGCAGATTCGAAAGGAAAAATGAATATAATGTAATACATATTTCAATATAGAGTTGTTATATATAATGTGTATGTTCTAGCTTTCAGAAATACTGCAATGTAGTGTACTGTACTTAAGTAAGCATACCTAAATAGTAACTGATATTCTTCCACGAAGTCACTAGTACTGTTAATTAAAAAAAAAAAACACCTCATTTTTTTTCCAGTAAAAAGAAATACCTATGGTTACAGTCACAGACTTCTTTTGGATATAGAAAGACAATATACATTTTAAAAAATAATAACAACAAAAAATATTGCAACTGTAAGTAGCCTTACTTAATGGGAGAGGGGAAAAGTCACCAAAATAGAAGAAGAAAGAAAATGTCCTCTGAATTCTGAGCAGAAATAATCCACATGTCATAAAAAATAAGAAGCCACCTAATAAAAGAAGGGTGTGGGAGTGGAGAAAACTGAGTTCGACTGTTTCCAGGCCACCCTTCAAAGTCAGCTGTGAGAGCCAGGTCCGTTGGTTCAGAGTAGTCCAGTAGAGTGCATTCTACTTTAATGTTTGAGAAGGGCAAGAGCCTTCAATTCTTAGAGATTACCAAAAAAGATTCTTCTGAGAGTCTATTGGTCTGCTAGACATGGTAAACAACCCACTCCTGGAAAGACTTCGGCGAAGGCCACACTGGTTTCAGGAGACACAGTTTATGAATGATGATGGTTTCCTGCAGATGCAGGCAGGATTAAGGAAGCTTTAGTCTGGGAGCCAAACTCACAAGTGGGTGGGTGTTTGTGCGCATACACTGGGCTGCATAGAGGAAAGGAATGGAGGCCTCTGAGCCACGGAAGAGCTCGGGCCAAAGTCTGTACGGGCCTTGCCTGCCTGGCCCCGGTGCCCCTCCTCCACAGGAAACCTGGGCTAGAGGGGGTGCCCCAGACTGCTCTCCCTCTTGTCTACTTGCCAGTGGAGGACATCTGTTCTACCTTCTTCTGGAGGAGAGCAGCCTGTCACTGTGGGTTCGCTGTGGATCCAACAAGCTGCCTTTGTTTCTCCCAACTCTGACATGCGGCAAAAAGCAACAGAGTGGGCAGGTGACTGGTTCCTGGGAAGGGAGCCACCAGCCTTGAGCGCAATGGTGGGAAGAGACAACGGTATCTATGCACCAGGACCTATGCCTATGTGTGCTTTGTTTGAGATGCACACATGACCAGACTACAGCAAGCACACATGCAAAAACACATGTCCACACACACGTCAATAAACCCCATAGAAGCGCAGTTGGTTAAATGCACTCTACTTCACACAAGCATATTCAAGTTTCTCACGAAAGGGGTATACAGAAATCACTGATGGTTGGGCTCCTTCAGAATGTCCTGAAGCCTCATCACAGACAGCGGACGGCACTAACGCATCCAACTAAGGCAACAGAGCAGAAGCATGAGATGTGTGAGACCTCTGACTAACTAGAAATTCCAGACTCTATCTTGTTGTCACCGGGGAATATGAACGTGGAACAGTTTTGTACTGAGAGCACCTCACACTGCGTGTGTACATGCATAATGTATACTCATTTGCAGACATTTTGGACAGCAGCTGTGACATACTAGATGGGTTAAGTCCCTTTCATTACTAGAATCTACATATAAATTGCAATGATTTTGCTGGGCAATAACAAACTTCTGTTGCAACAGTAGGAGAAACAGATGTCTCCTAGGGGGTTAAATTTTTTTTTTTTCTGTCTTGGGTGTATTAGAATCTCATTGAAGCATTTTGAATCAAAGAAACCACTGAATTTGAAAGAGGGCTAGTTAGGGACTTTTTACACTCTAATTAGGTATCGCAAAAGCCAGGACTCCAATAACTGTGGCTAGATTTTCCCTACGATCTGCAGATTGTGCTCCTTCATTGAGGATTTGAAAGTTGTGAGTTTGCATTTAAACAAAAAGCCACCAGATAAACCAGATGCTCACTGAAACTGAGAAAAAAAAAAAAAAAGTTTAGCGATATACACTGTACAGGAAGAGAAAGCTTTTTGTTGAGATTGTTCTCCCTGCTAAGGAAATGATTCAAACTAGCATCTTAGGCACCTGTGATCATGTCTCATGGGACTCACTATTTAGCTAATAGGATGTCTATTTTACATCCAGCCCAGACCTATGTTACTGAAATAGGATAAGAAATAGCAGCCATTCCTAAAAGCAGCCAGTTCCATATAAGTTTGGTGCCTCCCTGTAAAGTCACTGTTTCCATAGTCTTCAGTCATGAATAGGGCTCAGTTTTGCGATAATGCAACCATTAAAAGGCAAGAAAGGGCCAAGTCTTCACACCCTTCCAATCTTTCTATTTCTGTTCTCTTCCCTGGGCTTTCTGATTTAAGGCAGTAATTCTTTACTATAAGTGGCTTCCTGTGAAAATACCTTAACTGAGGTCACTTCAGATTAGATTTAGTCTGAAATTATTCAGTTTTTGGAGCAATAGGCTGGGCCTGAAGAAACACTGGAATCCAGGCATTTTTGGTCAGCAGTGTGGAAAAACGATGTTTTTTGTTTCAACAAAGGGCAGTTCTACCCCTCATTCAGTGAAATACATAGTTCTGAAGAGGGACCCATGCTGTGCAGCCCTCATCTTCTACCTCTTCACCCTAGAAAGAATCCAAACAGACCCTAGTGTTTCACACCATTTCCTGGGATCTATTAACATGCACCACTACTGCAGAGTCAGTATTCTGTAGATATTCAGAGACTGAGCAAGATCTTTGGGGTGTTTTGGTCAGGTTAATCACTTGAGTATCTAGTACTAGAAATGATGCTTTGGGTTAGTAGTTTCCAGGCTCTGTGTTTACAGGAACACTGAGTCACCACAGCTTTCCTTCTTGGGGAAGCAGCTGTGGCCGCTCCAGTGCAAGGCTGCATTTGGCCTTGGGGAGCCGGGTGCGGCTCAAGCACCCTCTTCACACACTAGGCACCGAGGGGCACTGGGTTGCCTGGCTCTTCTGTGGAATCAGGGAGTCTATTGAAATTCTAGTGCGCCCTTCCTTTTGTTTGACACCAAGTCACATGGTTGTGTCTTTAGTGTCCTGTTTTTCTCTTTATAAAATCTTTCTCTGGGGGACAAAACTGGCCATTTAAATAAAGTTCTTTTATAGTGAGTAAAGAGGTTTCTAAGAGCCAGAAATCACTCAAAAGAAAGTCTGTTGACCCTACCCGTGGAAAACCCCAGAGCTTTCTCTAAATACATCTTGCCAAACCTCCTAGTTTTGTGATTGGATGCTTTCTGGCTTCGCATTATTGGATGCTGAATACATTTTGCAAACCTTCTGTTCTCTTCCCTACGGCTCCCAGGTCCCTGGACTTCAACTCATGACTACATTAAAGAATTCTTTTATACGATGTCTTTTAAGTCAGGTCACAACAGACAGGGCACCCCCTCCCTTCTCCTAAATTCAAAGAGCATCTCAGGTGGTGCCTGCTCCTCCTTTGCACGCACTGTTGGTGTACTTGGATGACGGGGGTACAGGAAGTCTTCAGGATCAGTGTGAAAGTAACACACCCAGAGGAAACCTTTTCTCTTCTCACATCACAATGCATGCATTCTAACTGTTCATGAGTTAGAAGTCTTCTTGGTCCTTATAGAATGTTGGGCTGATACAAAACAAAACCCTGTGACTTTTAAACAAAGTAAATTCAAGTCTTTCTTTCTAAGGCCAGGAGCTACTGTGACCTCCAAAATGCCTAGGAAGAAATGGGCTTCAGCCTGAACAACAGTGGGAAATTATCCACGACACTTACTCATAGAGCATTAGGAATCTGGGGAAGAAAAAGTCTACAAAATTGTATTAAAAGCTAAAGTTTACAATGCAAACTATACAGTAAGAAATATTTTGATATTTCATTTCAGATTCTTTTTTGGCCTGGCTTGTTTCTCAACCTTTTTCCCTGTGTAGATTTGTATCAGATGCATGTGTCCCAATTTCTTCCCTTTTTTGGGTTCTATTTTACTTACTGGGAGTTAGCGGAGTGGGTACAATTATTAGCATTTATTATATTAATGGGGCGAAACTGCCTCGTCTGTTAAGATGCTACTGATGTTTTAGAGCTAGGACATTTTATTTTATAAACTACATCTAAATGTCTTGAGATAAACATTCCCCGTTGACTTTTCTCCTTTCCCTTGTCCAGCTAATCCAGTTTTACATCATAAATTGCTTAAAAAAAAAAAAAAGGACTTTTACATACCAGTTCTTATTCTCTGTGCTTATCCTAAGAGGTCTTATATCTGGAACATTTGATTCCATTACATCTATTTTTTTTTTTCCTGGCTACTGAAAATTTTCTTTTTTAAAAGCACTCATTAACATCCTAGCATGACGTTTGAAATGTAAGAAGATTTTTGAATTTGAAACTAGAAAATAAAAAAAGAATCCATGCTCATCTTCTGTTCTGAAAGCAAAATGTTTCCCCTTTCCTAAGATGTTGATGATTATTTAATTTAAAAGGAAGGATTGATAAACTAAAAGCTCCTTTATCCTTTTGAAACAGGTACAGACTGGTTTATTTCCCCTAATGTAGGTCAGTTTGGAAAGCAGCTCTTCCAGAGACCAGGGTATGGAGTAACGACACCACAACAAGTTCCCTGCTCCCCAAGCTTACATCTCCAACTTCAATCTAGCTTCTTCCTTTCTCCAGAGGACAATCTGTCAACTCTTTTGGACTATGAGATGTCTGGGAGGAATATACAAAGAAGAAAAAGAAACAGTAAGAAAAAGTCTACTGCTATGTAAACCTGGATAGCACATATCATTAAAATGATTACCTCATTAAGAATTATTTAGCGGTCCTCCCACATTTAAAAAACAGAGAGAGAAATACTTCATTTGAAGGAGAAGGATGAAAAGTAGGGTTTAAACTCAACTTGAATTTTTTTCCCCTATATGTTCTAGAACAAAAGGTAAATTTTAACCCAATTGCTTAGTTTTTTTATGTGACAAATCGGCATTTAGCCAGATGGGTCTCCCTCAGATTTGAGAAGCAAGTAGCTGAATGTGGTCCATACTGGCACCCAGGATCAAGTTTCTGGGGATCTTACAATGTTGTCTACTTTGCTAAGATTTGAGTAAGGACACCATTTTAAACCAGCTACTGTCCAATAATTCAAAATAGTTTAAAGTGGCTCTTGACTTTCTTCCATTTGTAGCATATGCTGAGTGATTTCATGTTATTTTCCTTTAGATTAAAAAGATCTTTTTTAATGTCAATTTTTTTTTTCTGTGTTACATCATGGGTTGAATGACTTGTTTTTCAAAATATCAAAATTCTATGACACGGTTAATTAACTAACGCTCCCTCTGTTGGTAGTAGGTGGAAATACTGGAGTCTAAGAGCTACTTCAAAAAGCACAATCAGCAAAAGAAAATAGACTTTTTCTTATTTCTGAAGCTGTTTCCCACCAGCTTTTAAAACAGGTCCGTTTTGGATACATAGTTTGTGGTAGGACTCCTCTTAGAAATCATGATGGGCAATACTTGAAGGCCAGTTAATCATCCATGGCTACATTAAAATTTCTAGCAAAATATTTACTGAATTAAGGACCAAGGACCAAATCAAACTCACATATACACCAGTTGTACTAACCTTACTAATTATCAGCAAAAACCCTTATGGAAAGGATACAAGTGAACCAATTCTAAGATGATGAGTAAAACCAATTTAGTTATTATACAGTTGCTTCCCTTGGAAGATTTCTCCCCATTTGTTGTACAGTTTTAATTTTTTTTTTATAAATAAGTTGCTGATAGGAAAATTAAATGCAAATGCAAAGTAATTTTGAAACTGAGATACATCTTTCCTTCTTCTTTTTTTTTTAAACTGTAGTTTAGTGTTTCTGCTTTGTTTAAAGATTTACTTTCCCCCTTACATGTATTAAAATATGCCCAGCAGTGAAATCACCTTTGGAGTTTTATAAGGTTTAAGAATTCCTATGTTTGAGTTGGAATCCCTTTAGGACACTGTCTATAATGGAAAAATCTCTATTCTGATACCTTATTCAAGACCGAGGAGAGAAATCTCAACTAGGAAGAGAGAGTGGCATCTAAGATGATGCAATGAGTTGGTGGTCTTCCGGATGATGGATGTTGGGCATCTGGGAGATTTTTGTTAGTTTCTTTAAAACCTTACCAACGAGCAAGGATTGATAAGACATCTAAAGAATAATCATCTTATTTAGCCCTCTCAACCAGGGTGGGAACAGAAACTGATCTTTGAAAGGAAGAAAGTGATTGTGGCATCGAGGCATCCTGATCTGCAACAGGCTTCTGATAATGCCATTCTCTGCAATTGTGAAGGGTGAGGAGGAACAGCAGAGTTTCATGAACTCCTCCTCCCGGCTGACCACAAACGGAAAGGACCCATTTGTCAAGACTTCTAGAGTACTAGTGTTTCATCAAAGAAAAAAGGTAAAGTCAATAGAAATTCTAGAATCACAAGATCTCAATGAAACTTTCAGAGAAGCAAGACATCTGTTACTGAACGATAAAGTCCCTCCCATGAAAAAGAACAGAATTCTAGATGAACTGGTGAAAAAAATATTCAGTGGAGCAACATAAGCTTGCTAAAAGTTGAAAAACTACATATCAAAATACAAAGCAGCAGTTCAAATTACAGCAGGGATGGGCTGGCCAGAGGCCCTCAACCCAGGCAATACTTAAAATAATAAAAATTAAGAAAAATTTAAAAAAATATGAAGAAAATATCCTTCCTCTCTTTCAAATATAACTTTAATTGCCTTTTATTCTTTCTATCTGGAAGCAGTATCGCTAACCTTAACAGTCTTGACTTACCAAAAAATATATATATGTGTGTGAAATAAAATAAAAGAGAAGGGATTGGTGGCAGTGTATGCAAAACCAAAATGAAAAAAAAATTACTTTTAACAATCTCACTTTTTTTGTATTTTTTTTTTACACAAATACTGTTGTAAATATATTAAAAAAATCAGCATTCTATCTGGTAAACGTCACTTTTGCCCCTCTATAAAATTTTGAATTAAAAAAGCCTCAAGAACTTTTTATTATTCCCCCCACCCTCCATTTCTCTTTCTTTTTCTCTTCCACAAGAATATATCCTGACACTTTTTTTTTTGCAAAGATTGTTGGAAGTAATCCTTCTCTTGTACCTAGAAACGTAGGTGCAAACCTCTGATATCTTTGTTTTATCTGCATTCCTGCCTTTCATGAAAGTCCCTCTTGATTGTGCTGAGGCTGGAGCTCAGCGAAGACACTGAATAAATACGATAGCCACTGTTGCTTGATGCTTGTCCAAGTCTTCCTGGCTTCTGCTGAAAGGGGGGTGTGGAGGAGGTGGGCCAAGGTGTGTGGACCCAGCAGAATCTGGGGGAGAAGCCTGCCATTTGCCTTCCCCACACCATCAAACCTATACCCCCTCCCACCCCCACAGCCCTTTTTACAGAAATCAGACAACGTGGCAGGTGGAAAAGAGCAGGGCCTTCCCTCTGGGTGTTCAACCAGAAAGTGACATATTCCACAGTTTTAAATGGTTACTGTGAAGTCCAAGCGGCCAGAATTGTGAAAATGTCCACTGAAACACTGCAAGCGGTGTACTTAAAGACAGTAGGCCTTTTAGATTTTGTTATATATTTTTGTAGTGCTCTTCACAAGTGAAAAAAAAATTTTTTTTTTTTTACTTTTTTTTTTTCTAAAGATTTTTTTGTAAAGAAGGGTTGTATTTAGAGGCCAGTAGCTAGAGATCCAACCAGTGGACCTCCGAAGCACTACCAGGCCTTAAGGCCACCATCCAAGGGAGACTGGGAGAACTATGACTCCCCCCAAGCCTCCAGAAATGTAATGTACCAGCAGGCAAAAAACAGTTCTTCATGTAGTACAAAATGAAACGAAACGAAAACGAAAACAGAAAGTAAAAACGAAACCAAAACATTTCTTAAATTCTAGTGCCATAGCTTTTTTGTTTGTTTGTTTCTTTTTTGTTGTTTTGTTCATAAGAAAGAGAGAAAGATACTACTTATCCATCAGACACGTGCATCCTCATGTGGTCGTTGAACTGCTCGATTTGGTCAAACTTTGCTGGACAGACGGAGCAGACATAGGTGGTCCCCTCCGTGCAGGCCACCACCCCGGGGGGGCCAGCGCGGGACCCCGGGGGTGTGCCCGCAGGAGGGGTCCCATTGCTGGCACTGTGCAGGGCCACGTGTCGCTCCAGGAGGGTCTTGTGGGAGAACTTCTTTTTGCAGATGTAGCACTCATAGGACTTCTCGCCCCGGTGGAGGCGCATGTGCACATTGAGGGAGCTCTTCTGGGTGAAGCGCTTGTTGCAGATGCTACACTGGTACGCCCTCACTCCCGTGTGTGTTACCATGTGCTTGATAAGGTAATCCTTTAAGGAGAAGGAGCGCCAGCAGATGCTGCATTGGTGGGGCTTCTCACCTGGCCACAGGGGAAAGACAGCAGGCAGAACGAACAGGGCGAGACACAGCCAGGGAGGGAGAACAAGAGAGAGAAAAACAAGACAACAGAAAACAAAAACAAAAACATTAAAAAAAAATCTGATTGGTTAAGGGAGCACCCCTGATTGGAAAGATCCAGTCCTTCCTGGCCTCTCATGTGCTGAGAAACCTTGCTTTAAGGTGCTGCCAGGAAAGGCTAGAGTGCTTCAGGTCCCCGTGCCAGAAAATGGTTCTCTTGGAAAGCTACATGACATTCGCCAGTAAAAGCCTTCTGAGATCATTCTGTGGGGAGAGAGAGTGCTGCCTCACGGGGGTCACTTTCAGTGCCTTCATTAGCTCTATGTCTGCTTTTTGCATCATCAAGCACATAAGAAATAAGAGAGAGAACAGTTCTTTGGAAACATAGGGATCTCTAGAATCTTTGGGAACTAAGGATGGTGGTGACATAGCTTGCCTCTCTGGGGACAATAATCATTTCCAGTATTTTGTCTAGTAAATGCACTCGTGCCTTGATCATAGGTCTGGAAGATGTTGGTTTTTGTAGGAATAAGTCATTCTAAAGAGCTATGCCTTTGATTTTTTTAAAAAACGTATTTTAGATAGAAATCTTCCCAAAATGTAACTTTAGAGAGTGAATTGGTTCTTCTGTCTAGACTGCCCTGAGCTGCCGATTGGCCTTGTCTTGTGTGGAGGTTGAGTAGGTGGTGGACAGCATGACGATCTCAGAGTCAAATGGTCCTGTTTAAATCTGGGCACCAAGGCACAGCCTGCCACTCTGACGAATCTCCAAATGCCTCTGAGGTAAACAGTTCTGCTTACCTCACTGTGCTGGTGTTGACATAAAATACATGTGAAATCACTTTGCAGACCACCAAGAGTGGTGTGGGAATACTTGCATGGTGTTCTTATTATAAGACCATCCATCCCTCCTCCACCATTAAATGGTTCCATATGCCTTTTTTTGAGCTCTTGGGTCAATTTTAAAAATAGTTTTCTCTTTCTTTGCTCTCAGTGTGTTGGCTGAAACCCTTCTTTCTCCTCAGTTTACTGCTTTGGTTTGCTCTTGGCTTAGAAACCAAATGATCAAGCTTGCTAAAAGCTGTAATGTATATAAGAATATTGTCACTGAATGACCACATGAAATAGTCTTCTATAAGTAACGTCCATGAGCCTTTAACATCTCTTTGAATCAATGGAGACTTGGTTTTGTTGGTGCTGTTTGCCCTCATCTCTCCTCTTGGAGGGTGAGATGAACCGCATTATGGTGTTTCCATCTTTGGCACCTCACCACTGACTGCCCAAGGCCGGCAGCCAGCACGGAAAGCCTGTCCATGTACCCTCCCATTGTTGTTTGCTGTTTAGTCACTAAGTCGTGTCCAAACACTGGTGTGGGTTGACACTTCCATGCATGTGTGCTAAGTCGCTTCAGTCATGTCCAATTCTTTGCAGCCCTATGGACTGTAGCCCACCAGGCTTCTCTGTCTATGGGATTCTCCAGGCAAGAATATTAGAGTGGGTTGCCATGCCCTCCTCCAGGGGATCTTCCCGACCCAGGGATTGAACCCACATCTCTTATGTCTCCTGCATTAGCAGGCAGGTTCTTTACCACTAGCGCCACCTGGGAAGCCATTTCCACAACCCAGCCTAAAGCTAGAAGCCTCTGAAACTCTTCAGTAATATTTCAACATCTGAACAAGGCATCAGGGTACGAAATCTTGAATTTGAGTTAACTTCCATTTAAAATATGTGCCTTGATGGTCTTGCCATTTTCCTCCATCGTGAAACAGACGAGGTTTGGTGTGTCCTAGTGGTGACGGTGAGGAACACAATCACATACATGCTGATTGTGTGCCAAGCTCAGGGTTAGTGCTTTCTGTTCATGATATGTTTTATGAAACTTTATCTCACTGGAAAGCTTTTTTGATGTGTTTGTAAACAGAAAAAGATATATTTTGAAGCACACGATCCTAAGAAATGGCTCTTTGGTTCATTTATAACTCCACAAATTTCTAAACCAATTTCATGGAACTCTGAATTTTTTCCTTTAGTTAATCACAACCTTTTTGGCCTGGCTTTCTCTCCCCTCTGCTGCCTTCCAGTCTTCCTTTCCCTTCATCTTCACGGATGAAACAACATGAGCCATAGGGTCACAGGGATAGAAGAGTTTCACTTTTAGGCTACAATGGGAGAATTTAGAAGCCTTGTTCCTACATGAAGAGTTCAATCCCTGCATGGTGTTTATATAGGCACTTTTTCTTGAAATGAGAGAGTCCCTAAGAGAAACAGTCATGCAAGTTATTTTTAGTTGGAACATTTCTGTCAGCCGTAAACATGCTTGGAACTCAAACTGGTCTTTGCCATCCTTGTGCTTTCAGTACACTTTTTGAGGCTATGACAGGCCGGCCAACTATCTTTTAAAATATGTCCACCTGTCACCTTTAATGGGAAGTGTGCCTTCTTAAAGTTCCAGATGGTATTTTGGCTGCTAGGAGTTGAAACTTGGTCTGTGTTAAAAATTCTCCTGCTGTTTGAAACTTTCACCTTCTTATAGTGTATTTTTTCCTCTAGACAAGGTCAGGGATGATGGCTTTTTACTTTCACACCTTTCTAATCTATCAGGTGATTCTTCACAGGTGTCATCTCTCCCTCCATAGCTTATATATGTATGTTGTTTAAATGCCCCTTGTGCGCCTAGCACCAAGGTTTGGCCATTAATTATCCATGTCACCCTGGGCTTTCTAAGTGTTTTCATCTCTGTGGGTTTGTTCCCTTCTGTAAGTGAGGAGTTGGACCAAGCACTTGCCACATTCCTTTGCAGATTTAGTGGCCTTCTGTCCACCATGGCCCATGCCCCAGAGGACTCTGGTCCAGGTCTTGTCAATGCGTGACCTGAGGGCAACTTGCTTAAATCACTCAAGGCATCAGCAGTCCCACATTTTAAATAGGACAATGTATTCTGCCACAGAAAAAATGGTGTGATCGTTAATGAGGAAAAATGTTTGCAAAGCACTTGGGAGCTCCATACAGGAAAATGCGCTGAAATTATTCAGGTGCCTCATTGGCAGAGCATAGGCATTCCAGAAACTGCCTGACTAAACAGGGTGCATTTTCAGATTAGTCAGGTGTAAACAACTCATTTCTTTATGTTTAGATTTGAAACAGTATCACTCACTAGAAATGAGTGATTCTTTCCCATTATTTTCTTGCACATTACTTAGAGTGAACCCCAAACGGCTTTCAACATTATATATGAAATGGACGTGACTGGTGTTGCTTGGTGCTCTCGATGTGGAGAAATGAAATTAGGATGCATGGTAGCAGATGGCTTTCTGGGTCCAAGCCTATGGCGAGGAACAGCAAGTCTGATAGGTTAGAAGGGACACAGTACCAGGCAGACACTGGGATTAGACACAGGATGAGGAAGCTCATATAAGCCCCTGTACTTTAAAATGGTCCATTTTGGGACCATACAGATGCCAGAGTCAGATATGAATTCCATTTCCTTAGGTGAATGACCTGGGCATGTTCCTTCACCCCTGTAAGCCTCAGTTTCCTTATCTATAACTTGAGAATAATACAGTAAGCACCTGTCTTGTGAAGGTATTTTGAAAATTAAAGCAATAAAGCCCTTTTGCACAGAGTATGTGATCATTTCAAGAAAAATTCAACTGTTCCTTTCAGCACAAAGGAACTGGTGATAAATGAAATCAACTGAAAAATGACTTGCATGGCATGAGGAAGCCAACTTAGGATTTTGCAAAAAACTGTTTCAGATAATCAATAAAGCAAGTAATTATATGATAGCTATGCACTGGTGGCTCAGAGGTTAAAGCATCTGCCTCCAATGCGGGAGACCCGGGTTCGATCCCTGGGTCGGGAAGAGCCCTTGGAGAAGGAAATGGCAATCCACTCCAGTATTCTTGCCTGGAGAATCCCTTGGACGGAGAAGCCTAGTAGGTTACAGTCCATGGGGTCGCAAAGAGTCGGACACGGCTGAGCGACTTCACCGACTTCACCGATGCAGTTCAGTTAAGGGTCTAGTCTAGTCTCAGCTGCATATGCTAATGGAAAGAAGTGGCACCATGAAACAAATGCCAGCAAAGAGACAGAGGATTCTTAGCAGGCAGCAACTGTATTCTGGAGGCTGAAAAACCAGACAGCAAGTGGTGGAACAGAAGAGGAGGCAGTGTCCTTTCTGACTGTGTGTGTGTGTATGTGTGAGAAGGGAGGAGCAGTGAATGCATATATTTTTCTCCAGTTTTGGATGCCTGCTCTCTAAAGCATCACTTTTCCACTCCTTCTTGTGGACTGGGACTGACACTCTACCATGATTGACAGTGAGAAAAAAAGAGAGAAAGAAAGATATTTTCAGGTTAGAGGCTGCAGAAGGTCTGCCTAAAATTTGAGGCTCATGCACTCCAGTTCTGAAGAGTGACCTCTGAGTTGGGGGCTCAGCAAGAATCCATTTATTCTGTGGATTCTTCTTCATTCTAATCAGGCTTTTCCTAGGCTGCAAAGAGGACAGTGACTGCTGTTACAGGACACTTTTTAAAAAATCTGTCCCCGTCTAGTTCTCACATTCTCTTGGCCTCTCCATCATTTGCTCTAGCATACACCTTCTTTCAGGTGAGTACAGTGTGGGGCAGTGTACAGAAAACGTGGTGTCTGCTGAGGGGGCAGAGAGCAGGGAGGGAAGAGTAGGCGCAGGGGGAGGCGGCTACTGCCGAGGAAAACAGAAGGGGTCTTGGAAATTGCAAGTCCTCTGAATGGGGACAATCAAGATTGGAACAGAAAGGGGGAACGGTCCAGTGACAAGAATGGAAGGTGCTTAGATGGAGTCATGCAGAGCCTTCACTGGCTGAAGAATCTGCTTTCCACCAGAGAGCTCTAGTTGGAGGGGGACATTCAAGACCACCTACCAGCCTTTCTCCCAGTCTGGGGTTAGAGGGTGCAGTCCTGATGCCAGCTTGGACTGTGAGGCTCCCTGGGAAGGGGTGGAATTGCCTACTGGGGACGCACTGCATTTACGAGACCTCTGTGGCTTTAGTGACAAGTAAAATTTTTGATGTCAAGAAGACTTTTAAAGATGTCAGGGACTTTCATCCACATTACTTGACTTTTCTTACAACTTTATGAGCGGGTAGATGTTAACATTTTCCTCTATCCTTCAGTACTAAGTACGGTTAAGATCTGTATTTTACATGACAAGAAAATGAGACTCAGATTGATTACAAAATTTACCTCAAGTCACTCAGAAACTGGTAAAATCAAGGCTTTCTCACTTCAAACCTTATACTTCTTTGTTACTCCACTGGCTTGATACAATTAGTAGCCCAAGCTCTATATGAGGATTATAACATCACGATCTTGATTGCACTGTTATTACTCTATGGATACCATTGTTATGTTACTATCATCGCTATACCTATTTTTGTAAAATTCAAGGCCAAAATAGCTGAGCATCTCAAAGTAACAGAAAAAACGATCAATTCTGCAGAGAACAATAATGAGCATTAGTGACCACTGGTGGACTGTTGATACTATGACTCAGAAAAGGTCCACATGTCTACCACTTGTTGGTAAAGAAAACACAGGTGGGAACACAGGTACAATACAGTCTTTGCATAAAGAAAAAGACGAGAAGAAAAAGAAATTTAAGTCTTGGTATGAAAATAATGAATTTATGTATAAGTTCCCCAAATTAAATTCTCCTGGAAAGTATGCTTATATATTTGAACATTCACTCATTCACTCAACCAATATTTGTTAAGCAAATACATATGCTACCCTGTATTAATCTATGGATTTTAAAGCAGAAGTCCTAACACTGGCTCTTAAAAGAAAGTTCCACCTGGACAGCACTGCCAGGTAAAATACATGGTACCCAGTTGAATCTAGATTTCAGATAAACAATGAACACTTCTTTAGTATAAGTACATCACAAATATTGAAGGGGTATACTTAGACTAAAAAAAATATTTGTTGTTTATCCAAAAATTCATCTGGGCATCTTGTATTTTTGTTTTCTAAGTCTGGCAACCTTATACCTGGTGATAAAGAAATACCCTGAACGCCATCTTAGTCAGCCTTGTATGCAATTTTGTTGTATAGAGCAAGGTACAACAAACAGAATGTGGTATCTGAAATTCGTTCCGATCATTGGAGAGTACTTATATTTGCATTATTTCTATGGAGCTACATCCTAAAATAAACAACTCTGTAGAAAAAAAATTTTCCCTTTTGAAAGTGATTAGATATCATTAGAGAAGAATTCAGTTCACTCATTGATCAAATATTTTCTGAATGTTTACCATGTGGAAGGTATTATGTTGGGCATATTGAAGCGTAAGATAAATATGATATATCATATAATTATATACAAAATTGTTTCTGCTTTCATAAAGTTTACATTCTAATGGGAAAGCATAAAAACACTCACATAAAGATAATATAGGGCTTCCCAGGTGGCTCAGTTGGTAAAGAATCCACCTACAATGCAGGAGACCCCAGTTCAATTTCTTGGTCAGGAAGATCCCCTGGAGAAGGGATAGGCTACCCACTCCAGTATTCATGGACTTCCCTGGTGGCTCAGATGGTAAAGAATCTGCCTGCAATGCGGGAGACCTGGGTTTGATCCCTGGGTTGCGAAGATCCCCTGGAGGAGGGCATGGCAACCCACTCCAGTATTCTTGCCTGGAGAATCCTCACGTACAGAGGAGCCTGGTGGGCTACAGTCCACGGGGTTGCAAAGAGTCACGCATGACTGAGTGACTAAGTACAGCACAATTATAATAAGTCATTGTTATAAGTTAAGTTATTGCTATAAGTTAAGTTATTGTTATAATATTAAGTGCCCAAAGGAGTACATTTGCCATGGAACCTTGAATATGCAAGATATTTGCTTCTATTAACATAATTTATCACTATAAAATCAAGCTGTTGTTCAGTACTTTGATTTACTTTTTTAAACACATAGGTTCTTGTGAGTAGAATTTTGGGGAACAATGTTATATAACAAAAACAACCTGAAGCCATCCTCCTCCTAATCACCCAGGCCATCTAGGGAAGTGATTCGCAACTCAGTGTAAATCAGGGCTTGTTAAGATGTAGGTCACTGGGTTCCCATTCAGGTCTGGGCTGGACTCGAGGATGCACATGCTGCTGTTGTGGGGACCACAGCTTGAGAAGCACTGCTCCAGTGTTATCTTTGAATTTTCCCTATTGCGTGCCTTCCATGCCCACATTCGCCTCAGGCTTATCCACCTGTGTCCTCTGTCTTTCCCTTCCATCCCATGCCTTTTTTTTGCTTTTTCTCTTGGGAGAGGGCACAGAGAAGTCCTGCATTGTTCCATGAGAGGATGGTTTGTGTTATCTTTGCCTTTTCTCTAATTCTCTTGTTTTTAAATGTGTCCTTAACTTTTGTTTTCCTGCCCCACAACATTTATGAAACTTCAGTAAAGCAAACTTGAGAAATTCCTAGAAGAGATGAAGTCCTTTCGTGGTTTGCTTGGCAGTAGATAGAGTGGTTTAGAGAGAGATTAAAAAAAAAAATCTTTAAGGAATGAAAAAAAAATTCATGCTATGGAGGAAGTTCAAGGGAAACCCAAGGGGTATCACATTGCTTTGGCATTTGAATTCCAATGAGGAAGGAAACATGTTGACAGCTATTACTCAGAGACTGGAGACAGAGCAAAGAAACTCAATGTCTCTGGGAGGAGGAGGCTAAAAGTAATGAGCATGATTTTTTAAAGAAAGCATTAAGTAGTACTTTACCGTTTATGCAGAGCTCTCACATGCATAATACCTTTACAGTAGCTCAAAAGGCAGGAAGATTATTGTTTCCACTTTAAGCTCAAATAAACTGAGGGTGATGAAATTAAGTGACCTGTGTATGGTCACAATTAGAGGAACCAAAACTGAACGCAAATAATCTAATTCCAGCACGGTCATCTTTATGTCCCTACTCTAAATATCAGTGTTATCATCATCAGGAAATATGCTCTACAACCAGTGCGCCCTTGGTGCTCTAAGGTAGAGGTTAGCTCCAAGGTCAACATGATGGACTACTTATTTGTCACAAACACGTCCTTTTAATGACTATGTGGATCATTAACACAGACTTACACAGAATTGTATTTGGAATTCAGATCTCAGAACTGAGTCTCTATAATCGTTAAAAGTGTGAAAGTTGCTCAGTTGTGTCTGACTGTTTGCGACACCATAGACTATACAGTCTATGGAATTCTCCAGGCCATAATACTGGAGTGGATAGCTATTCCCTTCTCCAGTGGATCTTCCCAACCCAGGAACGAACCCAGGTCTGCTGCACTGCAGGTGGATTCTTTACCAACTGAGGCACCAGGGAAGCCCCCGATCCTTGAAAGCAAGTGTTCATTAAAAGTTGCAGTTGGTAAACTGCAAAGCTGGTTACCATGCATAGTGGCTGTGAAGCTGAGAACCTAAGTTTTTTTCCTTTTAACTCTGTAAAGCTACTCTTTCCTAGTAAGATTCTTTTTGGTTAGATTCAAGGTAGGAAACAGAATCCATCTCTACTCTTCCAGTATACCCAGGACTTTCTAGAATCTTATTTTAGACTAACATTTGGACTCTTTGCTGTGGGTTTTTATCATTTCCACTGGGCTCCTGTAAAGTTGTGAGGCTCCACTTTTTTGATGTTTTCTCAAGACATTGCAGAGAACTTTGTTTTGAAATGTCAGCCAAAGTGAATCCAGGTCCTGAATTACTTCCATATGTTCAGGCTGTCTTGCCTTTTGAAAACCAAGACCAATTGTTCCTAAACTTTGTTAGGTTATAGACTTCTTCACTTAGACAAGTACTGATAGAGAGCTGACCATTCCAAACTGCCACTGCCAAATGATTCAGGGGTGAAACGGAAGTGTTGATTCTTTTAGATGAGTACTCAAGTGATAGATGTACATTATTTATTGTTCCTGGATGTGGTCAGGTTATACACACCATTACAAAGACCTTTATAAGTTATGAGGAACTTCATAGTTTCCCAGAGATCTGAAGGCCAGTCTTTGAGCATAACTCAGATTTATAAAATGACTTTACTTGTAGCCTTTGTGTCTATGATGTCTAAATTTGCAAATCCATTGCTGGTTTTCTATGGGCAAATCAAGTTATTTGGGTTAACCACAGAATCCTTTGGTAAAATTGAATAAATATGTTCATACACCAAAGAGACAATTTTCTGTAGTACACCAAAAATGTTATGCTCCAGATTTAAAGCCTTATTTTGACATGTGATCTAATAGAGTAAACTTTATATCTGCTGGGTCTACTGGAAGAGATGCAAAGATGGGGAGAGTAGAAACATTCATGGATCCAAGACCAGAGATGTCAGCTTTGGTTAAGAATACATCTCCACAAATGGTCTCTTTTCCCCCCCTTAATCCTTAATTTGATGGATTTACAAGGTAGGTACTCAGAGGAGGAAAGGCCATAAACTATGGGAGAATACCCTGTAAATAAAAATATTACTATTTGATTAATTTACTAAATAATGATGATACCATACCACATGGAAAATGTCCTTGGTTGACCTCAGGTTATTAGATATTCACATTTACCCTAAGTAAATACAGTGACTTACCACTACCTGATTTTTTTCCTAAATTCAGTAGTAGTCACTATGTTTTTTAGAGGTATGAAAACTGTCATCTTTAAGAACTGATTCACACAAGGGCACATACACTGATTTACATATTGTTCTGACTTAAGCTGAACTGCACAGAAGGAAAATTTCGTCTTAAGTAATGTTCTGCTTCCGTTGTTCACTTCCGTGTTGGCATGTCTGTTGCAGTCCTTCCCTTCTATTCCCCAATTTAAACTGATCTGCTTTATGTCCTATCCCCTAGCTAGTCCTGCTGGCTGACCTGAGAAACAAGGTTGCTTTGAGGAGCTCACTTATTTTCATGTATTGTAATTCAGGTATGTAACTTTCCCCTGACAATTTATTTGTCACTTAACAGAGATATTCTAGAACTAGAGGGTGAGCAGATGAATGACTCTCCTAATCAGTTCAGTTCAGTTCAGTCGCTCAGTTGTGTCCGACTCTTTGCGACCCCATGGTCTGCAGCATGCCTGGCTTCCTTGTCCCTCACCAACTCCCGGAGCCTTCTCAAATTCATGTCCATCGTGTTGATAATTCCTCATAATAGGAATTATATAATTATATATAATTCTTCATAGGAATTATCACTGTCATAATAGGAATTTCAAATATGGTGATCATCACTGAGTTAGTTACTTTTAGTATAAGAGAATCCATGTGAAATCATATCACATATATAGTCCCTTATATGGAGGAGCATCCATGGAGTTCTCGTTTCTGTCTGGTCCATTGTAGAACTAGGAAAGGGCACTCACTGGCTGGGAGGTCAGGAGATCTTTGCTCTAGAATCATGGGCTCCAGGGATGAAGCACTGTCTTGCCTAACTACTCACCTGATGGATAACTTAATCCCCTCTATAACAAATCACTGTGAAATGATCACCCATTCTCTCCTTGAACACCTCTAATTATAGGAACTCACGCTCCCTTTGGAGGTTGTCTACCTATCTTTAGAGCATCCCTGCTTAAACTTCCTCTTTTATTTAATTAAATTATCTTTATAGTTTCTAATCATTGGTCCATTTCTATATATGTGAACACAAATGGAACAAACTTAATGCATCTTCCCTCAAATCATTTAAATAATGCTAAAAGTGTGAACAAGAGCTACCATTTATAGAATGCTTATTATGTGCTGGAGAGTGCTTTAGGAACTTCATATGGATTAATTCATTTAATCCTCAAAACAGCACTACCATCACTATTATCCCCATCATATAGACAAGAAAACTAACATATAGAAATGTTAAGTAATTTTGCCAAGCTGACAAAGCTCGGTAGGCACTTTCAGTTCAAACCTACGCACTGCCAAACACCTCGAGCACCTTCAAACATGATTCATATGCCATGGCTTCACAGCCCTTTCCATCTTAATCATACTCCTCTGAGTGTACCCCAAAGAGTCTACTGGCCTTTTAAACAGGAGAACCCAGAACTGATTGTGGTCTCTAGATGTAGGAAGTAGAGAACCAGCAATAGAAAACAGAGTGAGCTTATCACCCCTCTTCATTTCAGGGACTGTAAGTGTAGCCTCCACTGGCATTAGCCTTGTTGTGGCCTCTTCAAGCTGTTGGTTCATATGAAACTTATTGCAGACCAAAAGCCTTATTCCTGTCTGGCCTATATGACTTGGGTCTGTAAAATGAGGTGACTGGAGTATGTGATCTCCAAGGACTTTTCCAGTTCTAAACATCTAGGATCAAAAACATGTTTCAAAGTTCCACGTATTTAAAGGATGTTGTGCCTGCAAATTCTGTATCAGGTTTTCTCATTTGGCCCTTTTGCACAAAGGGTTTCTGTGATTTTTGTCTTTTGGTGACAGGATGCTTGGTTCGTGGGA
Source organism: Capricornis sumatraensis (assembly GCF_032405125.1). Classification (NCBI taxonomy): domain Eukaryota; kingdom Metazoa; phylum Chordata; class Mammalia; order Artiodactyla; family Bovidae; genus Capricornis; species Capricornis sumatraensis. The sequence goes on from NC_091069.1 coordinate 165,465,646, forward strand.
TGGGGGCATAGTTGGGGCTTCTAGAAGATGGTTTACAATATGGCTTTCTGTAAAATCTGAAAGATGACTCCTACTTTCCCTTCCACCTGCAGGTCCTCCCCCTCCCTTCCCCCAGCCCCCTCGGCCTCTCCCCCTGCCGCCAGGCTTCCAGCCGGCGCACTCACCTGTGTGTACGAACATGTGCTTGACGTAGTTCTGTTTGGCGGTGAAAGTCTTGTTGCAGAGAGTGCACTCATAAGGCTTTTTTTCGCCCTGCCCACTGGCTGTGCTGTGGCCTGCGGATGGGGCCAGGGGCTGTGGCGCTGGCAGCTGTGCAGTAAAGGTCGACAGGCCGGGCTGGGACACTGTCACAAACTGGGTCTGCTGGCCTGCCAGGGGCTGCGGCAGGCTGAAGAGGAAAGGCTTGGGGCCGCTGCCCGCCGGCTGGGTAGTGAAGAGGGCCGGCAGGTAGGTGTTACCGGCTGTGCCAATGACCTGCGTGTTGCTGGTTAAGGTCAGAGGCATCCTCAAGTTGCTGGTGAGGGTTTCGGTCTGGCGTAAGTAGAGCTGGGTACTTGGCAATGGCTGCCCGATGGACGTGTTGACCGAAGGCTGCTGCAGGACACTTTTGTCGGAGCTGTTGCTGACAGTGATCACCGTGTTGTCCATCTCCACCTCGTTGCTTCTTTCGGGGGAGGAGGCACCGGTCTCTAGCTGGTGCGGCTGCGGGGCGCCCTCAGCCGGGGCTTCCGCGGCCTGCTCAGGTTGGGCGGGTTCGGCCTGGCTGTCCCGCACCGCCCCGGGCCCGAACTGCTGCTCCACGGAGTCGGGTTCGGTGCCTATGGAGGAGCTGACGCCCGAGTCGAAGCTCTCGCCCTTGGGCTCGCTCTCGGTGCCCTCGGCCTGGTCGGTGTCTTCCGTGCACTCCTCAGACTCATTGCGCTCCAGGATCTGCACCCTCTGCTGCCCGTAGTAGTCGTAGTCGTCCTCCATCTCCTGCTTGATGTGGATGTTGCCCACCAGCGTCTGGATGCGCACGGGCCGGGGCTGCTTGCGGCAGTGCGTGGTCTCGGGGGTGGTGGACAGGTAGCGCTCCATCTGCTGCGAGCGCTCGTGGATGCGCGTGATCCAGCTGGGGTCTTCTATGTGGTGGTCGCGGGGCAGGCCGAGCGCAGTCTCGTGGTGGCTGACTACGGCGCCGCTGTAGAAGGAACGCTCACCGCTGCCGTTCTGCATGGAGCAGGCGTACAGCGCTGAGTAGATCCTGTCCACGCTGTGCTGCGGGTGGCTCTGCAGATAGCCTGACTCGGTGTCGCTGCTCTGGCCCGAGGTGCCCGACTCGGGAGTGCCCCGTGGCGTGTCCTGGCCTGAGTCCTGGATCCCCGGGAACACATCGCCCACGTTCTGCGACACAATGCGCGTGCACTCATCGATGACCGTTTTGATCTGCAGGATGCTGGCGGCCGTGAGGATCTGCAGGGCTTCCGACTGCGAGACGCGCAGCACGCCGCTGTACATGAAGTCAATGAGCTTTTGCACCGACTGCACCGACACCACCGACGGGATCTCGATGTCGCTGTAGCCCAGCAGCAGCTTGTCCTGGAAGAAGGGGCTGCCGGCGGCCAGCACGCAGCGGTGTGCACGCAGCATGCTCCCGTGGATGCGAACCGTCACGTCACAGAAGTGGCCACGGTTGCGCTGCTCGTTGAGGGTCTCGAGCACGGAATTGCTGAAGTTGTGAAGGTTGATGCTGTGAATGCGCTCGGTCATCCCCTTGCAACTGATGTCACCTGCACGGCGAGACAGACACAACACAGGGCGTGGGTCAGAGCGAGCTGGCTGCATTCCTAACATTTGGGTCTCAGGTGGACAATGCTCATAGCTCCTAGCAGCACCCCTTTGCAGACACAAGCAGGCTCTCTGGCAAGATGGATAGGCTTTGCATCAGGTCGACCTGTGGGTATGATGTCCTATGGTAACAAGGCCTTGGATTTTGTTGCAACAGGGCCCCAGTTATTTGGGGGTACTGAATCCATAATTGACCCCCTAGACCTTCAGCCAGGGTTGTCAGTTGAAGTACAGCAGTCTAAAAAATAGATGGGTCATTGCCTGCTATTTCTATGGCTTCAGCAAATAAGAACCAAAAGGCAAATGAAGACTTATTCTCAGGAAACTCTGCCTCCACTTTAGACAGGCGTAAGCCCAGGTCCTTTGGGAAAGCTTGTATTTTTCTCAGTTTATCAAAATTCCTTACTTTATTCATAGACCACAATAGTTAATTCCCTTCCTGTTAATTAACATGGCACATTCTGCAAATCCACACCACATATGCAAAGATTCTTGGAAAATTCATCTTAGACTAAGATAGACATCAAATTGCTACCACAGAGTTTTCCAGTGGAGGGACAGGCTCTAGAATGCAATCTTCTTGCTAAAGGAGCACTTGCCCACTGTCTGTATCTACATTTTTCTTATCCTCTTTGGTGAAACCTGTTTGAGTACTTTCTAGGGTGTTGTACGTTATATGGTGGTTGTCTGAATTTTCTGAGGCTTAAGGAAGAAGAAACGTCAGAAGGGTCAAAGATGGCAGTGTTGACCTGAAAGACTGGAATACACTAGGTGACCATATTCGTCATTCAAACCGGGCACTTGGGAGGACTGTTAGTAAGCAGGTCAGAACAGTAGGGTTAACCTGGAGTGGGATGTTCAGTTATCTCAGGAATTGGGTGCTCTCTGCTCTTGCAAGGATATATCAGACAGTTGCCAGGAGGAAGGCAACAGTCTGAAACATGGCACACGTGGACAGCCTGACCTATTGCCACCCTTATATCCTAGGCTGTACAGACAAGGGATAGGTTGGTAACACCTACAGCCCAGATTGAGAAAGAAAACAAGTGTCTATAACACTAGACTGAGGGCTTTCCTATTGTTTTCCTATTCTGTAAAGAATCCTTCTCTCCAAGTCATTCTTCAGTCATTCCCCATCTTTGCCTTCACAACTGAATGATCAGCTTGAGGGAGGTCAAGTAAGTAGGCTTTCAAAACTAGGTGACCTAGGTATGGATTGTTGGTGTGACCCAGATCCCTGTGTCTTGTTAGAAGTAACCCAGAGGTAATGGCCTGCACATAGAGGAATGCCCACCTTTTCAGGTTCTTTCTCCTCTGCCTTAGGAAAGAGGACCTGTGCAGAGAAGTCTGAGCTCAACTAGCTTTTCTACTTTGGTACAATCCATCTCCTCATTCTGAGTTCAGCTGTTGTGACTGCATCCTTATATACTCATTCATTTCCTTTGCTCCCAACTTTACATTCCGTCAGCCTCACAGAAATCCACTAAAATTAATAAATGCTGCCTACAGGTTCTATGTTATCTTTGAGTGATATGATTTGTGCAAATTTTCACATAAGAGAATTCCTTTTCCTTCCAATTTCTATTACGTCTGTTAATGTGTCTAAAATATTTCATTAGATGACTGTTTCTATTTTTCCTTTTATATAAAACAATTGTCCTTGACAGGTTAAGGAATCAAGGTGAATCCCCTATAACTGTTAATACAAAACACAGCACCGGAGGAAGGCCCCAAAAACCTAGAAAGGAAAATTTAGGAAATCAGTCAGCAGATCATATTCTAATGTCTTACTGAGTCCCTCATGCTTGTGCACTGTGATAATAATAAGAGAAATTTTTTTAAGAGTGTCAAGTTTTAACTACTTTATGTACATTATTTCATTGAGTCCTCACAACAATCCTATGATGTCAGTAGTATTATTATCCCCATATTTCAGATGAGGAAACTGAGGCCAGAGGAACTGGGAAACCACTCAAGGCCCACACAGGTAGTTGGTGGTCAAGCTGGCATTTGAACCCAGCAGTCTGTGTCTAGAGTTCACACTCTTTTCTGCTTCACTGTATTGCATGCCTTGCCCCTGAATGACGCCCGGTTCTTAGGTACGGGTCTGCCATAAAGGTGTGTAGTAAGGCCTGTCCAGTGTACCCTCCAGCTACTTATATACCTGTCCATAAATTAGTGTGCTGTCTCATAGCCTCAGTCATCTAATAAAGCACATTTTAAAAAACTTATAAATAGAACAATGCAAGAGATAAAAGAAAGTTCTGGCACTAAAATGTAGAGGTTTCTATATACAATTTGACTATCACCAAGGTCTCTTTCATTTAAGTAAAATGGTAGCCACTAAAATTGGCTAAGTCTCTGAGTAGGATGGATTTATTAAAAATTTTTTCCACACAGGTAAAAACACTCTTTAAACACACAATTGCTCATAGCAGCAGTCACAGCTATATCACTTGAGTTGTCATATATGACAAAGAATTGTCTTCCTTCTGATAATTCTGGGAAGAAGCTCAATCACAATATCATAATAATTAATAACCATGTAGCATTTTACAGTGTACAAACTCTTTCACAGGTGTAAACTCATTTACTCTTTATAACAATCCTATATATTTTCAGGACAAGTCCTATTATTACTATTTGATGTAAAAGGAAGTTGAGGGTTTCAAAGTATCTAAATGACTAGCCCAAGGTTTTCCAGAGATAGTAAGTGGCTGAGGTGGGATTAGAACCCATGCTCCTTTGATGTTCTTCTTATCACATGATACTGGATCACTGACAAGTGAAACCTGGATTACCCAAAGACTGAGGGCCATCTAATTCTCAGAACATAGAAGAAAAGATAAAGACACAGAAAGTGATGATGGAGCTTGCTGTAGAGATGGATATGGTCACCAACAAGAGCTGTCATTATATCACACACATTCGTAGATACATGCACACACACACAAACACACACAAACTCATGAAAAAAAGTTCAAACTGCTTGTTGGGCTGATCCACTCAAGTCTAAATAATCAGGTAAATCTATAGCAATAATAACAAAACACTGTCTGCTAAATAATCTGAGTTATGATTTTTTCAGTAATGCTGTGGCCAACTTCATTAAAAACCACAGAGACAAACTTGAACCTGCACACATATACAACCTGACCTGACAAACCTAGTTGGATTTTTGCAGACACAATTTTTAAAGATCTCTGAGTGCACTGGTCCTGCACCACAGTGAGCAGCCGTGAAAGGCTGAATTGGTTTTTGCTGATATGTGTACAGATGCGACGGGGGACCCTGCCGGTCCATTCAAGCATGCCTCGGCCCTCCAGCACACAATGCTGAAGCAAGTCCTTTCCCAGGCTTTCTTTCATTTTCAACACTAATACAGTGGGAAAGAGTTTCTGCCACGGCAAGGCAATGTCCAGGCTTTTGTGAAACAGGTCCTTTTCATCCAGTGGGCATTAATGTATAGATTCCAATGGAATAAATCTGAAATACTCTACTGTAGAAGATTTGTTCCCCATTGAAAACAAATCTTGATTAGATGGTTATTCAGAGACTGTATAGGAAGGAATGGTGTGAAAATGCTAACTCCATTCTTTCTTAGATTGGCAGTGAATAGGCATTTGGGCTATTCAAAAAAACAAAACAAAACAAAACCAACCTTCGACTCTACAAAACCATACAACTTTACAAAGATTTTGTGCATCTGGGGAAGCCATGATACACTTCCTCCCCCCTTCCCTCCAAAAATCCCCCATGGTGGTGTGAACATAGAACTGATAGGGTAAAATGAAAAAAAAAAAAACTGACAAAAATAGTTCTCTGCGTGTTTTAAAATAGTAACCCATCTTCTTTCCACTAGAGTAAAAAATATAGAGTCAGCCTGTGATGGCATTCACTGGAACATGCAAGGAATTCTATTCCTGAATGTGATCATGTACTCTAAGTGATTGTGATCTGCGGATGAGCACAGTATGGATGAGGCTGAGGCAGGAGTGAACACCGGAGGGGGATTCTGCTTGCAGTGAAATAGCTGATGGAGGGCTTGGCTATCTATGTTGTAGGAACCCAGCTCCTGCCTGTCCCTGAAACGGCGGGTGTTCAGGGATAGGACTAAGCACCAGAATAAAAACGCTGCCTGTGCACAAGGGAAAAGGAATAAGAAAAGGAAACAGCAGGCAATACAATCTCTTTTAATTAGGTGTGAAATCCAGTCCTTTCTCAGTCCAGATTTATGAAATGAGACTAGTGCAAGGGCGAGATGCTGCAGAGAGAGATGGGAATTGGAAGACTCTGTGGCTGGGAAAGAAACACTAGCTCTCAAATTAAAACCAAGATGAATTTTGGTTGACAGACCGAAGTCAAATGTCAGGGCCAAAGAGCCCTCGAGTTTTCAATCTGGGCCACCAGGCTCATGTGTGCTAAGTGGGTCAGCACATGAAATAGGGCCAGGTGGCAGGCCTCCACCCAGCCTCTTATCACTCCCTTTCCCAGATTGTGCTCAATAGCACACCGAAGTTGCTCTTTCATATTATCAGGTGATGAGTGATCATGTTGAACTTTCACATTTTGGTGCTACTTCCCAAGCTGATCCCATTGGGAAGAATCCAGTTTTTACTGGAGAAAGCTGGGATACATGTGCAACTAAGGCCCCTTTCTCCCCAAATCTACATCTGTTGTCCTGCCAGATGCCTGACCTCAGTCATGTTTGTTTTACCTCTTTGCCTGGGGTGGACACTTGCTGAGTCTCTGCACCATGGGAGGTAGGGGTTGCTTGCTCACAGATTCCACCATCTAGAGCAGATGGTCCTGTATGTCCCTCCCCTCTCTATCTCCCTGGCGTCTTCACAGGGTGGCTCTGAGGAAATCACTAATGCAAGTGGGAAGCAGTAGGCAGAGCAAGACTTTCCTCTACCCTAGCTCCATCTGTTGTTGTTGTTGTTCAGTGACTACGTTGTATCTGTCTCTTTTGCTATCCCATGGACTGTAGCCCACCAGGGCCCTCTGTCCATGGGATTTTCCAGGCAAGAACACTGGAGTGGGTTGCCATTTCCTTCCAGGGGATCTTCCTGACCAGGGATCAAACTCATGTCTCCTGCTTGGCAGGCAGCTTCTTTCAGGTTCTTTACCCTTGAACCACCTGGGAAGCCCCCTGGCTCCATACACCTAGCATATCTCTGCTCTCACTGCCTCTGTAAGTGAACTGTGGGAAGGTCATCACCGTTTGAGAAGGAGATGCCTCATATGCTTACCCATTCCTGGTGAGCAGGGAGTGCTTTGAGCTATCTCCCAATGAGGGTTTTCCCTGTCTTCCAGATTGTCGTAGCCTGGATTACAGGAACCATTAGCTATTCCGTCTTTTTTTTTTTTTTTTTTTTTATGATTGGTAACAGAATTCTTCTCCTAAAACTGAAATCAATTCTTCAATTTTTAGAAATGTGACTTTCAAACATATTTTCAGTAATATATATGTATATATAAATATATATATATTTTAAGTTGCTCAGTCGGGTCTGACTCTTTGCAACCCCATGGACAGTAGCCTGCCCCAGGCTCTTCCGTCCATGGGATTTTCTAGGCAAGAGTACTGGAGTGGGTTGCCATTTCCTTCTCCAGAGAATCTTCCCAACCCAGGGATGGAACCCAGGTCTCCTGCATTGTAGACAGACGCTTTGCCATCTGAGCCATATACAACCTATAAAAGTTGGGAGCACTCTGTATGAAACTTTATAGTCACTAGTTATTATTTCAGATAGATGGAAATATTAAAATTACTAATGATTTTTTATTTATGATCTCAATAGTTTGGTTAGGTATGTTTTGTATTACTTGAATTTTCATTCATATATTAATTCATGCATCTAATGAACTTTCATTCATTCTGGAGCACATTTTAAGTATTTAAAGGTCCTTAAGAAGCTTGGAGAATTCCATGGACTGAGGAGACTGGTGGGCTATAGTCCATGGGGTCACAAAGAGTCAGACACGACTGAGCAACTAACACTTTCACATATATAATATATACTATTCAGCAATAAAAAGAATAATATTTCGCCATTTGCAGAAACATAGATGGACTTGGAGGGCATTATACTAAGTGAAATAAGTCAGATAGAGAAGGATAAATACTGTATGAATGACTGAATAATAGTCACTCAGTCCTGTCTGATGCTCTGCGACCCCATGGACCATAGCCCACCAGGCTCCTCTTCCATGGAATTCTCCAGGCAAGAATACTGGAGTGGGTTGCCATTTCCTTCTCCCAAATACTGAATGATATCACTTATATATGGAATACAAAAAATACAACACACTAGTGACTATAACAGAAAAGAAGCAGACTCACAGATACAGAGAACAAACTAGTGGTTACCCATGGGGTAGGGTGGTATAGGGTGTGCGGAAGTGAGAGGTACAAACTACCGGGTGTAAGACAGGCTCCAGGACATACTGTACAACATGGGGAATATAGCTAATATTCTGTAAATGGAAAGTAAGTTTTACAAATTGTATGTTTGTTGTTGAGTTGCTCAGTCATGTCTGACTCTTTTGACCCCATGGACTGTAGCTTGCCAGGCTCCTCTGTCCAGGGGATTTTCTAGACAAGAATACTGGAGTGGGTCACCAAGTCCTTCTCCATAAAAACTGTATAAAAAATAAAAAGTTATTTTAAAATGCATATTTCATATACTTATATAACTATAAAGTCAAAGAAGGGACCAGTATCAGCATTATAGTTGTATGAATAAATGTATATACATAAATGAATAAATGAAAGTTTTGTGATGAATTAACATTAAATTTTTAATTGAAAGAGTAAAAATAAAATTAGGCCACACTTTAGCAACTATGTAGGACCTATGGTGCACCTATGGTGCATAGAAATGTAAAATTTACCCTCACCCTCATTCAACTCCTTATTTCACTTCTATTCAGATTTCTTTTTATAGCCATATACAAATATATTTTCCTATTTATTAATGTATTGAATATTTTTTCAAGCCAACTGAAATCCTTTTAGTTATGAGGTGAGTTTATTATCAAATGATTGATCAACAAATAATTGTACATCAACTTTATGGGACCAATTATAAACATAAGTTAACAGTTCATTTTGGGGTATTATCAAGCTACATACTTCATGAATTTACATACTTTGAGCATCTGATTCCAGTGGAACAAAAGACTGAAAGTTCAAATACCTTTACTCTCTTACAGTACAAGTGGCAAAAGCTAAGTTTTAACTCTGTGAACAAAGGCATTGGATAGCTATAATTCTAGACAACATTCTGAAAGACACCTATGCCCTCATTCTAAAGCTGAAATGAAATGGCTTCTTCTTGAAGAGGGAGGACCTGCTGGGAGTAAGGGAAAAAGTCAATGAAATCTGAGGTTGATGCCTTTAAATCCTCTTATGTTGTAAACCTTTTGAGACACCTTTAGGGGTTTGATTCCACCCCAACCCCCCAAAGCTTTTTCCTTACAAATTTAGCTGCTGCCCTATTGTAACCTTTTCCTTTGTTCACTAAATCTGAGGAACAAAAACACAGAGATACTGCATCTGTGGGTGGGATAAAAAAATGAACAAAATGATCTACTTAAATTCACAAAGTATGCAGTTTGAACTTGGCTTTGACAGAAGGGTCTATATATTCAAATGCATGGTTAATAAGTCCTTTATTTTGCTTGGGAGGAAACTGTATGCTTAAAAAGTGTTTATATAAAAACCAGCATCTTTTTACTTACTAATCTATTCCCCTTTTGATCTCTTCATCATCATATACTTATTTTTTAGAGGAAAAACAAAATTTTAACTGCAGTGACTTGAGGTACTCCTTTGAAAAATATTATCAACTGGTGATGAAGTATAGTTAGGTAAGAAATTAATTTTTCCTCTTTGGGAAAACTTTTATCTGAATTTCAATAAGTGAGAAAACAGAACCCTATAGTGTCATTTTACAAAAGCTTTTTGACTAAAATCATCACAGAGCTCCTCAATTCACAAAACTTCCTCTGCCACTCACTGTTCTGAGACTGCTTTCGAAGCAGACATTCAGATTCATGCTCTTTGCTTGTGTCTCTCTAGAAAAAAATAAGCTGCTTTCATTGTGACAACCAGTTTTTAAGCCTTGCTCTCTGTTGGCAGGAGATGGATAAACTTTTTCGGTATGGAAAGTGTGGACTAGAGCCATGGCAGACTGTTCTGAGGAATGAAGGCCTTCTACATGTGGAAGACCCGCATTCAATCCCTGGGTCAGGAAGATCCCTTGCAGAAGGAAATGGCAACCCACTCCAGTGGGATTCTTGCCTGGAGAATCCCGGGGACAGAGGAGCCTGATGGGCTGCGATCCACGGGGTTGCAAAGAGTTGGACATGACTGACATACAGCATTCAGCTTCTCAAAGTAACAAGGAAAAGCCAAGGAAAGAGGTAGATTTGTTTTGCTGGATAACTGATTAAGACAGAACGGAGGTGATTTGATGTGGGCCAGTTTAAGAAAGTAGCAGAAACTACATCTCAACAGCCCACCTAGGGTGATACATTATAAAAGCAGGCACAGGATTTCCTTAAGAAAAAATAAGATGTAAGTTCCTTTTTGGCTCATGCTGAGATGAAGAAGAGTCTAAATAAACATCGTTAGAACTGAAAAACTTGGAAAGCACTGGTAAGTAAGTGAAGTGGAAGGTATAATTTGCAATTATTCTAATTAGGAGTAAGGTACTATATTTTAATCTTATTTTTATTATATTTTTGATTGTATCTTTTATATAATATTTTATTATATTGTTTACATATTATAGGATAAAAGATATTAAGCTGTTTAAGTCTTCTATTGCTAGGTAACATTTCAATTATCTTGACTTATTTCACCAATTTGATTTGATCTTATTTTCTCATTTTTCCCCAGATAAAATCCCTGCATGAATTCAAGAAGCTGTGTGTTAGTTGCTCAGTAGAGTCCAACTCTTTATGACCCTGTAGACTAGACTGTATGTAGCCTGCCAGGCTCCTCTGTCCAGACTCTCCAGGCAAGAATACTGGAGGGGGTTGCCATTCCCTTCTCCAGGGCATCTTCCCAACTCAGGGACTGAACCTGGGTCTCCTGCATTTGCAAATATCTTGATGTAGTGCATTCATTCATTTTTAATTCTCTTCTGCTGCTGAATTTGTCCCGAGTCCTAAGATTATTGTGCTTTCTCTACTTAACAAATCTTAGCTACCATTTGAGAACCCAATTCAAAGTTTTTTCTTTTCTGTGGAGCTGTCTTTGATTACTGAACTCCATCCTGAGTTCTTTCTTTTCCTAGTTCCCACTGATGGTGAGGTAAGAAACTGAAACACTAATTTCTATTTTTTAATGGAACTATAAAACTTTCACAATAATAAGGCAATTAAGAAAGACAAAGTCTTGCCCTCATTTCTGGGCTCCCTTGGTAGTTGTTGCTTCTGAGCCCAAACTTCCCCTCAAATGAGGAAGGTGCCAAAGCGTGAGGTACATGACTCCAGTTGGGTTGACTGCTTGGCGTACTTTTGGAGGCTGGAAATAAAAAGGCCCTCACTTGGGAGGGACAATGATGATTTTGGGCTGGGCCCATACTAAGTAGTAAAGACTACTACTACAGCAGTGCTGGGCAGTCAGATGGACCAGTCAAATTGGCAACTTCGTTAGGTAGACAAGTAATACTGATGATGAAGACTATTATAGACTAAGACTCTGACCCCTCCCTAGATTTCATGAGTCTTGTACAAGTCTAGAGAAGGGAAGGAAGCCCTGAAACGTGACTAACCTTACTGATAGGGACCTTGGTTTAATTTTCTATAGGAAAGTAAGGAAACATTTCTTGTACCTCAATGTTGTAGGATAGATCAGAACTTTCTCATAGTCCTTAAGAGTATGCCGTTGATTATTCTGTCTTCATTTTTCTTCATTTGTGCCTGACATCTATGAGAGGGCTTCCCGGATAGCTCAGCTGGTAAAGAATCTGCCAGCAATGCAGGAAACCCGGGTTTGATTTCTGGGTCAGGAAGTTCCCCTGGAGAAGGGATCGGCTACCCACTCCAGTTTTCTTGGGCTCCCCTGGTGGCTTAGATGGTAAAAAACTGACCTGCAATGTGGGAGGCCTGGGTTCGATCCCTGGCTTGGGAAAATCCCCCGGAGGAGGGTACGGCAACCCACTTCAGTATTCTTGCCTGGAGAATCCCCATGGACAGAGCAGCCTGGTGAGCTACAGTCTATGTGGTCATAAAGAGTCGGATACCACTGAGCGACTAAACACATATTATATCTGTAAGAAGGCTCTCAGCTTCCTGGAGGCTGGTACCTTGCCTTGTTATAACTACAGCTTCATCACAGATCATCGAATCCTCACATTGCCCGCCACACTTCTTTCCACTGAGTAGGTCTCATCTAAGCGTTTGTTTGTTCATTTCTCCCCTGTATATCCCAGACGTGCTGATGACAACGTATGGATCCTGAGGATGCCCCTTTTCTCTGAGCTGTGTCTACAGGCTCTAGGCCCAGGGCTATTTTCACCCCTGCAGCTGTGGGCAATGCTGTTCCCCCTGTCCTTTATCTTAGCACGTCTTCTCATTGGGGAAGTTCAGTGTTCAGTGTGAATTCAAGCTCTAAGGCAAGTGGTTTTTTATGTGTTCACTGCATTTCCCATAATCTGTGCTCCTTCATTTGTGATTTTTGACACACGTCATACCATCCACATCTCTTCGGTTCCATTCCCCCCAAGAGGCAGCTCACTGGGGCCTCAAGTCATGTGAAGGTGCAGTGGAACTCAAAGCTGAGCCACACTTTGCAACTCAAAATGAGAAGAGATGGCCAATCTGCGAAGTGGTACCAAAGCGATCAGACCAAACTCCCACCACTCTTGCTTAACTTAGGGAAGCTCAACCGCTTGGTAACAGATGTTACAGAGATGATCTACCAATCAGCTTTGACAATGGGTATTTATATTTGCATAAACAGTGTCAGGGATTGTTTAGAATATTTTCACTTGGTGGCCACTGGGTGTCCTCATTTACAAAGTAAATATGCAACATTTGCTGTGGGTCACCAGAGAGAATAAAAGACACTGGTTTCTCTTTGGCCTCTCGCATACCAGGTAGAAATTTATTGCTGAACTCATAACCAGGTCACATATTAGCACTGTTTAAAAACCTTCAGGTCATACTGTTAAAGTTTATAATCAAAAGTAACTTCTGTAGATTCCAGACATGAATTTACAAGGCTGGGCTTCCTTAGTAGGGGGACTGTGATCCAGCTAATAGAATGAACCCTTATTCATTTGAAAATTGGCATGGGATTTTGACTATCTGCCGAGAGAGTCAGGAGAGAGGAGTGGAGAAGGTCTTAATTTATTCTTGAAAGGAAAGAGAACACCAAATATCTCCATGGGATATTTGTTAAATTCTGTTTTTATCTCAAGTTTTCTGAAAACCAATTAAAAATAATAATGAGAAAGATAAAATATGCCCTTTGCTTGGGAAACCTGAAATAATGTGAAAAATAGTAAAATGAGCTGTGCCATATAATGGTTATCAATCATTTCATATTTAGAGACAAAGAATTAAGTTATTCCTTGGGGAACTAGTTATCCCGCGTGTAAAAGGAAGATACTTGTGCTTCACAAGGATGTTGTAGGACAAATAGACTAGGGTTCCTAAGAAGAGAAAGAGTACACAAGATAGATTAAGGGCATTACTAATATTCTAACTGCGGTTGAGTCACAGTTGTGTGACTTGTTCCTGATGGCAGACAGGAGTCAAGGCCAGAGCTCACGCAGCAACAAATAAACTGTTTTGGCCACACCAAGGCAGTGGGTGTGACATACTGCTGGGCTATCACTTCGTGCTCCCTAAAGTGATTTTTGCATGCTTAGGATTGTCAATGCTTATATTACACACATCGTTGATGAGATTATTTCCTTGTATGGCCAAAAGGATTTCTATCTCCCCACCTTGCAAATTCTCAAACTGGAGATTCAAAACTACTACTGACTATAACAGTACTTGCTTTCAACTAGCTGAACTTTCTCAAAAGCAAAATTAACGGTAATATTTTTTTCACTAGTGTATACCCCAGATTAATAATTATTCTCTGGCATGTCGTTTCAGGATATAAATTAGCAATATGATTCTGTGCCATAACCAATTATTTATACAGATAATATCAGGGAAACTATGAAGATCCACGAGCTAGTCACTGCCTTGCAGAGATGTTCTCTGGTCTTGCTTGGCTTTGCTTAACAGCCTTTTCTGTTTTTAAAGGACCACACAGCCATGCCTCTAGTACACCATCTGCAACTCTTAATCAACTGTTTAAATCCTCAACAGGACACAACAGCCAGGTCACTTTCACCCTGAGTTTCTACTAAAGGATCACCATGTATTCAAAGTATAGGGAGAAGTGTCTCATTTCTTCTCATATCCTTTGATTTCTGTTCTCTGTAGCATTTTCTGGCCCTTTAATTAGTAGATTCATTTCTGGACTACTGTAACCCTAACACGTATCTGCAGAGCCCTCCTGATTGTGTTCTACCCTAAGCCTTTCTCCTTTCGGTCTTCTCAGCCTGCTCCTTTAATTTCACTTTGAGCACTTCTCAAGGCTCGGCGACGGAGCACCACACAGCCCAGGTCTTATCTGATGTGCCGGCGCCTGGTGTGGTCTAAGACACACTGACATTTTGTTCTTGAAGGACGGGACTGATGTTCTGAAACCTGGACTCCAACACAAAGGAGATCATTAGCCCACTTTGAGTGTCTCTCTTCTTTCCTCCTGCCTGGCCCCCTCCTACCCTCCCCAATACTTCCTTAGTCTTGTGTGCCGGCAGCAGATGGCAACCATATTCTGAAGCTGAGTCTGTACGAAATCGTGCCATGGAGAACAGAGTGGCTTCAAAGTTAGCTTTCTATTCAAGTGGGATGGCGGAGGCTTCTGGAGGCATGAACTCATCTCTCATTCATATAATCCTCTCTGCATTCAGCCAGGAATTTGTTTTTTGACACATCTTCCTACTGTCCAGCCAGTGGAGGGAGGGTGGGCATAGAGTTGGAGGGCCCTTTCAGCAGGAGGGCACCAGGATTCTATTCCATGCCAACTGCTTGTTTCCCTGGGCCAGCTCCGTCTGCTGCAGATCACATTATGTCCTTCCCCTGAGAGAGGCTCGGGAGCATGGGTGCCGAGTGGATTTCTCAAGAACTGTATCTTTGCTAGACTGACACACGCTGTACTCCCTAGGCCCAGCTGAGACCTGGGAAAAGGGTGAGACCAGGAGGAGGGTGTGGGGTTGCTGAAAGCTGTGCAGGATGGTACAGTAACAGGAAGTGGGAGTGGGAAAACCTTTCCTTTTTGTTGTTTCAAGGTTTGCTGGAGCTTTTGCCTAATCATCTGTTTGAGCATCTTGAAAATAAGTGTCTATTTTCATGATATCTATCAAAAACAGGCACCAGATTATCCTACAAAGTCGACCTTAACCCTCCCATATTGCTACTCAAATCAAAACATGTAGCAGCCTACATCCAACAGAAAGTGGTTCTGTTTTCCCAGCATAAAAACCAGTGGGTATCTGTGATACACTTTGTTTTGTTGGTCTGCTGAAAGAAAACAATTAGGTGAAAAATCAGTAACTCTAATTTTACAAACGCGAGAAATTCTCACAAACACACTCTCACTTTTGCTCAGTTCTCCCTACCACATTCATTCATTCATTTATTTGTTCAATAAAGATTTGCTGAGCTCCTATTATGACTAAGCACTTCTCTGCTAGGTGCTAAGAAATCAGCAGTGAACAAGATAGAATTTCTGCCCTACCAAATTCTTCCACCCAGACAAAATAAAGATTTAATAATTTAACTTCTAGAATATTATTTGAGGACTAGGAATAATTAATTTGTCTTACCTAGTATTTCTTCTGATTCTTTCTCAAACATGTCTCTTGAAGGTCCACACTCCTTTAACCACCAAGTTCTGTCCTGAAACTCTCTCTATTGTTATATTCATTCCTTTCTTGGATACAATGTTGAGAGTTCAGATTGCAACTGGTATCTTTTTTTTTTTTTTTTGGTAGAATTGCAACCCTGAGGATCCAGGATCATTACTTTGCAAGCTACATATGTATTTTCTCTGTAAATATTGTATCATCTAATTTGCATCTTTGGGTTCTGCTGATTAGCCATCAACATGTGATTTAAGGAATACAGCATATGAGATGTACAAATCATGACTCAGTAAGTTATTATTTTAAAACTCTGACTTGGGATTTATACTGACTCGCATACAATCTAGTTAAGCATTTGATCTGCGACTATTACTAAAAGCCTTATAGCTCAAGTTCCATACCCATGTGTCTCTGGAATTCTATACTCAGCAGCAAAAGGGCTCCACAGGTGAGAGAAGCAAATGCCTGAAGTTATCTCCACCCATTACCTCAAACCACTTAGGCACCACAGGACGGGAAAGGCTCACTAGGTACAATGAACCAACAGGTCTTACTGAATTTCTTAAGACTATGTTTTTTTCCCCCACTGCTGAAAACTGCTTCAGAATGGAGGAAGGTAAGTGAGCTGAGTGATTAAGAGCAATCCTCCTTGGCACTAAAACACATTTACACTTCTAACTTTACCTCTATTTTGATTTATTTCAAAATACTCTGAAGCCATCAGGAAGACCGTCTTTCAAAAAGATAATAGATGCATTTCTTTAGTTGTAAATGTGTCATTTCAGAAGGGGCCCTCTCCTCTCTCTGACATGGCAGCACGGCAGTGTGCCCATTCTCAGGACCTGATGCTTTGGCCTCTTCGGGTAATAGGGCTGGGAGATGGACAGTGAAAAGATGAACAGTGAAAAGCACAGGAGGGACAGCCATGGGTTCCACAATGCATTCTGAGGACAGATTATACATGCATCCACTCTCCATAATTTGAAAATATCTCACAGATTAGAATATACATGAGGACAAGAAAGAACACAGTAGCTTAATACTACACTATAATGTAAATAGGCTAAACCTTTCCAAGTCCATAAAAAAAGATTCAGGAACTTTTTTTTTAAACTTCTCTGAGCCAGTTTCCTTATATGTAAAATGGAGTGTTTTGTAAGAATGATATATGTATTTGACACAAAGTAGACGCTTAGTTGTATTATTCTCTTCCAGTATTTAAAAAACACAAGAAAAACAGGGGAATAAAAGCAGGAAAAAAGATGATGGAGAGGCTTCCTTGTCTGCTCAGGCCTGAATCTCAGAAGGGACAAGGAGAGGGGCATGGCCCTTTCCCAAGTGGAGAGTAGACCCTCCTACAGACCCAGGGCTTCTGTCTCAGCAGGAGGGAGGGATGGAAAACTTGCTACAAGCTCCACTTCTGTTGCATCACTTTGAATCCATATTTATTTAATAATTTAAAACCCTTACACTATAAGCAAATGCTCAGATGCACTGAGCACTGTCTGGTCTGTTCTAGGGGCTTCCATATAGCACTCCCTAATCCTTATACTAACGCTGCAAGGTAGACATTATTGCCATTCTCATCATGCACTCGAGGACACGGAAACATAGGGAGGTTAACCAGAGGCACGTAAACTTCATGTATAGCCTGAAGCCCACAGGTAAAAGGGTAAACCAGCCAGGCCATGGGGTGAGAGCAACACAGGGTCACACCCTTAGTTCATCATCAACATGTTCAGGAAACAGCTTTCGAAGTCTGTCAGCATACCTGCCCGACCCCTGCGGGCACCCTGAGAACCCACGTTGGACTTTCTCCTTTGAATCTTGGTTTCCTTTTAGGGGGCGGGTTTGAAGACACAGGTTCTGACTGGGGTTCGTCCTGGGGAAGTGCCTCTTGCCTTCTTTTAGTTCCTGACACCAGTCTACGGAAGGTTACCCGCTGGTGTCCACAATGGCCTGCATCTGTGTGCCTGTCTTCTTAGGGAGGTCATAGACTCTGAGAGGCAGGCGCAGTCATGGTGCCGGTGGAGCACCCGAGGCCTCCAGGTCAGGAACTCCTCCTCTGGAGGGAAATGCTGCATGCGTGCCAAGTCACTTCAGTCGCATCCGACTCTGTGACCTCCTGGACCTTAACCTGCCAGGCTCCTCTGCCCATGGGATTCTCCAGGCAAGAATACTGGAGTAGGTTGCCCATGCCCTCCTCCAGGGGATCTTCCCGATCCAGGGATCCAACCTGCGTCTCCTGCATTGCAGGCAGATTCTTTACCATCTGAGCCACCAGGGAAGCCTGGAGAGAGAGGTTACCCTCTGCTTAGAGTGAAAGTGAAAGTCGCTCAGTCATGTCCAACTCTTTGCTACCCCATGGATAGTCCCTGGAATTCTCCAGGCCAGAATACTGGGGTGGATAGCCTTTCCCTTCTCCAGGGGATCTTCCCAGCCCAGGGATCAAACCCATGTCTCTCACATTGCAGGTGGATTCTTTACCAGCTGAACCACAAGGGAAGCCCAAAAACAATAGAGTGGGTAGCCTATCTCTTCTCCAGCGGATCTTATCTCTTCTCCAGAGGATCTTCCCAACATAGGAATTGAACCTGGGGTCTCCTGCATTGCAAGCAGATTCTTTACCAACAGAGCTATCCGGGAAGCTCTACTCTCTGCTTAAAGCCTCAGCACATTGTCACTACTGGAGGACATCAAGGCTGCAGAGGAATGCTGCTCAGCCTGTCAGCCCAGGTGTATGAGGCTGCTTCAATTACCACTCTGGAACCTGAAGTCAGGAATAAAATGGAATAGGCTAGATTTAGGGATTTTTTTTCCTTCAAATTAGAAAAAAAAAAAACCCAAAAAACAAAAACCCAGGCCCAGTGGAAAAACCTATGATATTTCCCTGAAAAAAAAAAAAAAAAGATAGACTTCCTCTTCCATGGGGTTCTCAGAGTTGAAGTTCAGAATTTGCAAGTGCATTTTCCATAAGATGTGGGATTACACCCTGTAGCTCAAATTTATATACACTTTCCTTTCATTATCACCTTTATATCCAAGTAGCAGTTGAGATATGAGGCAAAGAGACAATAAGTGATTATAGAGGAAAGGAAATGATTACGGCAGAAAACGAATGGCAAAGTTAATTTAGTCACCACTTCTTGAAACTCTTTATATGGTATTCTACGTGCCACACCAAGCTTTCTTAAAAATTATGTCTGCCCTCATCTAAGACTGCATGAGATTTTGGTGTAAAATTGATAACATGAACCTAGCTAAAACCACTGAGAATAAATGAGTCAGGGAGAATTCTTTTCTGGAGGTGGAGAGGAAAGGAAAACCTCCTCAAGGTCCATGTTGACGTCAACTATGAATTCATTGTTCCCTGTGAAACTATAAAAGCCCATACTCAAAATTCCTCCATGTGGCTGTTTGTATAATTTCTAGTAGCGATAAAATAATTTTCTTACTTAGTTTTACAGTAATTTAATAGCAGAGCAAAATAACATTTCATTTAGTTGTTTCCAGAGCACCACCCTGAAGTAGGAGGAATTGCAGATACTTTGTTTCCAGGGGACTGTGGCCTTAGGGAAGTCTTTAACCATCAAAGAGAACAATAAGACTAAGTAAACAAGTTAAGCACGACCCACAAAATAATGAACTTGACGATGTCTGTGACAGTGAGAGAGTACACGAGAACAACACACAGGCTTGTTGTTTGTAACTACTTGAATGGGATCTATCGTGAAAGACCGTCACAGAATGTGGCATTTTAAAAACGGATTATGATTTGAAGTAACTTGTTTTAAAAGTTTTTAGAAAATTGAAAGGCTCAAAGTATATAATACCTGTCCTCTACCTAAGGCTCAGAGATTACTGAGGGTTAGTGAATATTTGTGAAGTCATCCAAAGAGGATGTAACAATTCTTGCAAAACATTAGTTCTTATTAGCTACAGGGAAGAGAAAGAATTAGAGAAAGAATTAATGTAATAAAATTACTGATTCTTTGGGCTTGGGTAGTGATTTCAAATTTCCTTTACATACATTTATCATCCCAATTGCCCTGTAAAATGAGAGATCTAATTCTCTCACCTTGCCTATTTAATTGCAGAGTCTCCCTTAACACTGGTTTTTATTTTTTGGTCTATAAATGGGCTTGGGGCTGCTGTATCATAAAAATATTCATACCCTGCTTTTGCATTAGCTGTTCATTATTTGTTTTTAAAGTACTAAGCTTTAAAAAAAAAAAAACTGGCTCATAATTGTTGCTTTCCTATTCAATTCTGTTTGCTCCTGAACCCTTCTGTATGGTGTTTTCATGACACATCTGACTCTTCTCTCTTGACTCTTCTCTCTCGGCAGCCTCCAGGAAGCTACCCACCCTCCTTGTCTGAGCACCCAACACCACTGACCCTTCTTCTACCTGGTGGTCTCTCTCAATTGTCCTGATTTCCAAATTTCCCTTACATATATTTTTGTATATATGCTATGTCTTAGACCATCTTTTCTTTCCCTCCTTTGAGGGTTCACCATTTTCTTTCTCTTTCTTATCATGCAATGTATAAATATTTCTCAAGGTTCTATTTTCTTTTTTTTTTTTCTCTCAACTAAATCTTTTTCGAATTTACTTCACATTCATGACTTAAAGTATGGCCCTTTTGGTCAAAGCATTTGCTATTCCTAATTTCAAATCCCTCCTGCTCTACTCCAGAACCCTATTTAGAGCTCAATATTAGTTGTCTCCACAGGGTCTACCCCTGTTATCGCATACTCAGTGAAAGTGACAATCTTAGTTGCTTACTCTTGTCTGACTCTGTGGGACCCCATAGACTGTAGCTCACCAGATTCCTCTGTGCATGGGATTCTCCAAGCAATAATATAGGAGTGGGCAGCTATTCCCCTCAGGGAATCTTCCTGACTGAGGGATCGAATCCGGGTCTCCTGCGTTGCAGGCAGATTCTTCACCATCTGAGCCACCAGGGACATCTCACACTCAGCATTGTATAAAATTGACTTGTATTCTGTCCTCGGCTGCTGCTGCTGCTGCTAAGTCGCTTCAGTCGTGTCCGACTCTGTGCGACTCCATAGACGGCAGCCCACCAGGCTCCTCCGTCCCTGGGATTCTCCAGGCAAGAACACTGGAGTAGGTGCCATTTCCTTATCCAGTGCATGAAAGTGAAAAGTGAAAGTGAAGTCGCTCAATCATCTAGTTACTTCTTTTTCATCTTCTCTCTTTGATTTCTTGGAACTATCTTTGATGATTTCTTCTCTCTTATCTTGGAGAAGGCGATGGCACCCCACTCCAGTACTCTTGCCTGGAAAATACCATGGATGGAGGAGCCTGGCAGGCTGCAGTCCATGGAGTCGTGAAGAGTCGGACACGACTGAGCGACTTCACTTTCACTTTTCACTTTCATGCATTGGAGAGAGCTGCCCACCCTCATCCATAAAGTCTGTTGAGTCTAGGTTCTCCCCATGCCCCTTTCACCAGCCCCCTCAGGTAACCAATAATCTGAACTGCTGACAAAGCTTCCTGGGCCCTGCGTTCTCTCGAGTCACCTTCTTCCATGTACAAGCATGTTCCACATCCCTGCTGCTAGATTAGATCTTCCCAAAGCAAAGGCCAGGTGATGGCAACCCCTTACCTAAAACCCCGCCACAGCTTTGCCCCAGAATGCAAACACCTTATACCTTTTCCTAATGCCTCACCCCCAATAAAATTCTGTTCATCCTTCAAGGGAGCTCAAATGGAACCTTTCCTGATAAATTAAACTGGAAGTTAATGTTAACTGGATTATAATATATTTTGTGAACTTTCTAACTTCTAAGATAATGGTGATTTGAGGGTATGGACTAAGAATTCTTGGTGGCAGGGTCTGTTTGTCTCCACTTATCTGTCTCTGCAGAACTCACTGTAGTGCCAGACATCTAAGATGTATTCTACACGTGGTTGCCAAGCTGGTGAATAGAGTGAATAGATGCTCTGGTGCATCCAGGTACATAGGGACATAGCTTTAACCACCCTGCAGGGCGGTTGGTGTGAATATGTCTAAACTTCTCCATGAGACTCTAAGGCTCTGAGCAAAGGGCTCCAGTTTATATTGAAAAGCTGTATCCTGTCTGATGCCTAGGCTTGATCCTCTACATTGAAAGCATTCAGTAAATTGATGGATGAATAGTGCTGACTCCTTCTGATTCAGAAAATGTAAGTTCTCTTATCTGCAGACTCAGTAACAGGCAACACAGTATGGTGAGGATGGAAGGAGTGAGATTATATGTTTGGCTCTTCTACTCACTATATTGAGAACCTTTCGGTATGGCCTTTGTTCTCTTTGGACCTCAGTTTCCCCATGTGTATAATAATAGGTTTAGACCAGCTTAACTTTACTCTCTTTCCACGCTGATTAAAAGTTCTAACTGCAATACGTTCCTTAGAGAGAACAAAAGATGCAGGAGCCGAAGAAAAGCTGAAAAAAAGCAGCTGTGCTTATTCAGCCCATGTGGTAATGAGAGGTTTTACTACGGTACCTGGTATGAAGTGATTGGTCGAAGGATCTGACTTGAAATTACCTTCGAGCAAGGAATTCCTAGACTCCTCATGCATGCTCTCAGATGATCACATATCTGTCTCTGAAGACAGCACCACATTCTTTTAAGTCAGCATGTGAGAAGCCCTGACAGATATGAAGGAACACTAATTTTATATAATGAAATTTGCCACGAGTAGAGGAAGCACATATGAAACTGTCACCAGCAGCTGCAGATAAAAATTAAAGATGTGCTCCAGCAAGATAAGAGATGGCAAAATGAAGAATGGAACCCTGAAGATCAGCAGTCAGCTTTGACAATTACACATGGACAATCACAAGAACATTCACGTAGTCTCTGGCAGAGTGAAAGGCATGGTGTGACTCAGAGCAATGGGCCAGAGGACCAGATTTGCCAAGGGACTGATTGCTACAGTCTGGAGGGACCACGAGTCAGTGACTGAGTTCCAGCAAGGCACTTCTAGAGGACTCTGTGCCTCCTGGAAGGAACCTCTTAATATGAAAAGTTATTTTGAACCATTTCATCAATAAATTATCTCTAGATGCTGCCTAATATTTGCCCACATCGACTGATCTCATGCAAAGAAAGGCACTTTTGCCCATTAGACAATAAGTGGTGTCTTGCTTTCTTATTTATCTGGAAAGCAAATGTCTCCAAAGGAACATGCAGTTCAGCCCAGCTGACTCTTAATGACAGGCAGGGTGACTCAAATACAGGCTGTCCTGTGAGTTTACATTAAAATGAGGCAAACTGTAAGAAAGTCTGAGTCTGGTAACTGAACTGCTCTGTTTGCTGAGAACACCATGCTCTTTCTGCGCCTCTGTGGTTTTGCTTCTGTCCCTTCTGGCTGTAAGGCCGTTCACTCCCTCCGCTGCTTTACATACACCTACTTCCTGATCCAGGGCTAATGTCACCTTTCTTGAGAAGACCTTCCCACTGCTTCAGGAGCCTGGGAGCTTTTTGTGCATTGTCAGACACTTCCATATTGTAATCGTCTGTCCCTTGCACAGGTTTAAAAGTTGGTGAAAGTGTGTGGGAACACCACGAGTTCCGAAAGTTTGGGGACAGTATTTTGTTTGTATCTTCAGCCCTGGTCCCTAGCGGAGGTCTTGGCACAGACGCAGGGGTTTGACAGCATTTAATGTGTGACTGAACGGAAGAAGGCAGGAATGAATGAGGTAAGAGTGACTTCCAGAAGTTACTGCATCAAGTGGCCATGGAAGATATCCAGGTACATTAGCATTGTAGGGAAAGGATAATTTTTATTAAAAAGAGGGATAATTTTATAAAGAGTAGATTATGACATGAAACTCCAAGATATATAATTTAAAAAAATAAATGTATCCCCAGATATACTATGTGGAAACTCTAGAAAATAAGAGCAAATAAAAATTAACTGGCCTTCTAATGTATAAGTGTGGGATTAAGAACTGAAACCTCTAAATAAGAGGGTATCAAAGGTAATAAAAATAATTCCAAAGAAATTATGTGTCAATTCAGAGAAGGAAAGAAGGGAAAGGCTATCTTTAAAGAAATGAACCCACACATAATAAGTAAAAGGTTTACTTTGTTAATGAAATAGCAGGAAAAACAAGTTTAAACTGTTGGTGATGAAAAGGTAAATATATAATTCTTTATAGGAAGTAGAATAAAGAGAAATGTGAGACACTCGGGATAATGAGAGCATTTAGTCACATCAAAGATGTTCTATTTACTGTTTAACTGATATGGAATCTTATTAGAAAATTAATAGAAAGCCATAAGATAATAAAGATCTGTAGTGACTTACTTCATCCCATTTTGGCTCTATTTCTTCTGCAAATTAGTGTGACCCCAAAATGTTTTCAGGATTGTCCAACTTGTCCTAAATTCCATAAATAAACTCTTTCAGAGGATGCTGTTTTTTGCCATGTCTCTATTACAGCTCTTCACAGATGGACCATTTTTGTCCTTCCAAAGTCTAAGAATAACTCTTTCAGTTATCAAGACATACCAAAACCCAGTTCAGCTGCTCCTGTGGGATTCCAGTTAGTTTAGACACATCTGCTGAGATACACGCATCTGAATCCAAATGAAGCTTTTGTTTGATGATACATTTTGAACATTTACGAAGGTTTTTTGGGGGCCAAAATGTTTTTCATTTTTTTGGCACTCCAAACAGAGATCTTCAGTTATAAACACTGCCTTCTGAGCACCTCCAGCAGAAATCCAATCTTTTCATGCGAACAGGTGCCTCAGGAAGTTTTTGGAATGCTTTACACTGAATCAGCTTTCTGATTGGAAACTTTCTGAACACGCAGTCAAATTTGCCAAAGAGACCTTCAAACTTGCATGAGTAGTTTTCACTCATCCAGACATACATTCACACGTACAGACAGCCCTAGTGAAAGCAAGTCAGAGCTCTGTAAAACTAAAGTCTTTCTCTTAAAGGTTAAATACGACACACAACCAAACTAAACAAAAGGAATAAATACATGACAGGAGAGACAATGAATAAACAGCAAGAACCTCTGTTCAACTTCTCCATAAGCATGTTCCCCTTAAATTTACTTTACCTGAGAGTTTAGATGACACATCCCTTCAGTAAAAATCTACCCTAGTTTCAAATAATGTTCCAAACATTTGAGTTCTTTAAGACTGTGCTGGGGGGGGGGGGGGGGGGGTGGCTACTAATTCTTTTTACTAACAAACATGTTCAAACAGTTCTTTTTGAAACACTTCCTTCTCTAACACAAATAGGTCAGCCAGATTCAAATGTGAAGGAATGAAAAACTACTCTCTAAATCAAGAGTTCTTTGGAAAAACTTCTATTTTACCTGAGTCCCTACAACTTTTCTTTTCCAGTTTGAATATAAACTGAAAAGCCGTTACAGAGTAAGACAACTTTTGAAGCCTTACGCCTGAACAATTACGGAGGAAAATCACTTCCCCACTGGGCATGCCCGGAATTCAGGGGAAATCTGCTTTCAAGTTTGTCTGATGGCCCTGGACCAGATGCTCCAAGGTGGCCAGAAACCTTTGTCTACACCCACTTAGCAGATTTCTGGCTCTTTATCAGGAACTAAGAGGTTTATTTGCAGAAATGAATCATTTCCTTCAAAATATCCTTTACCCTATTTACATGCTTGCATATTCCTTCCATTTTGTTCTCCCCCTACAGCTTTACTAAGGGAATTAATTATCTAGAAGAACAGGAACATACAGTAAGTACATCTGAGATGCAGGATGAGACACAGTATGTCATCTATTAGGCCTGGCTAAGACCAGCAGCTGATGCTAAATGGGAAGGAACATGCACCAAATGTTTTTTAATCACAAAGTTAGTAATTAATTGCTCTTTAAAATACATTTTATGCTTCTTTCTGTCTGTGTACATGAAATACACATTTATTACATGCCAAAAATTACAACATTATGGTTTAAATGTGACTGGCACGGAAGTCCGGAAATCAGAGTTAATGCTCCCACAGCAACTTTAATTCTGTCCGTGTGTACATGTAGAGCTCTAATCGTCTTCCGTTCCAGGATAACACGTATAGATGGTTTGGGAAGGGAAGCTCAAGACCCATATCCTCAACTGTAGTTACTGGAAAAAAACAAAGGATAAAAGCTGTGCTCCTGTCCATGTACGTGGATAAAAAACAATGTCCCCGCGCCGGGTGTTGTGTAATCCGGGAACGAAAGAATCCGCTGTGATGTTGGCACTCAAGGGGACAGTTTCTGTTGCTGTGGGAACCTGAACTTTGCATTTCCTGACTTTGGGGTAATTAAAATGTCAGCCTTAATGTGGCATTAATGGAGTTTGTCATAAAGAAATCCTCTTTGTTTTGTTCTCATAAAAAATTGCTCAAAAGTTCATAATGAACCAAGTGTACTAAAATCTTCAGTCGGGGGGACTGACGCAAAGGTTTGGGAGGGGGAAGGCCAAGGGAGGCGGCCGGCCTGAGGGAGCAAAGGAAGAGACCACCCGGCTCCTCCCTCAACAGTGCTCAGCCCCTCCAGATTCAGGCTACCTACAGAGCTAAAGTTAAAGCCGCCCACACAACAGTTTGGTAATGTGTGAAGGTTAAATTAAAAATAAATAAAAACTGTTAATGCATAAGTGCATCTTGGCAAGGACACACAAAAATGAGACAATCTGATGAGGCCAGTGCAAGACACGAGAAGGTAAGTAACCACAGATGTCAGCTTCCAACAAAAACAAAGCCATCAAACTACATCCTTCCAAAGTAGGGAGGTGGCTAAAGGGGGTGGGGGAAATCGCTCCTCCATCTGGAGGAAGACAAAATGGAAGTGTCTGTCACGTGTACATGACTGAGACGTGCTAGGCTTGACAGTTGTCAAGAAAGGTTTTCCTGAGAAGAGCTCCGACGGCTCTCCTGCCTTGGTTCAGCCCTACTTCTAGGTTTACATGGAGTGTTTACGTGGAGAGCCTGGCTCCGCCCATCCTCAGCCTACTCAGGGGGAACTGTTTCGCCAGACGCCTAGGGGCTGGATGCCCTTTGCATTCCGAAGCTCATCTTAATGGCTCCCATCGCCATCATCTGCACTTGTTTACCAGGAGATTGTTAGAAGTGGGGAGGAGGTGACACTCTAAGGGGTGGTGGGGGAATATTTCTAGGTGATCATAGTGGGCACACTGGCAAGCAGCACGTGTTTCAGTAGTGATATTAACCTCATCACTTCACCAAGGAAAGCATTTCTCAGCCATATTCCCTCTTGCTTTGACTTTTACTGGAATCTTTTGCTGGATTTGAAGTGGCTCAGCAGGTTAAATAGCCATCTGAGAATTTCAGAGGTCACACTTGTCCTTTTTTGCTCCAAAATATGGGCTGTGTTTTTTAGAGGTAACAGCACCATGGGTTGCCCACTCTGACCAGTTCATACGCAGAAGTGACTTTGCATTCATGGGGATGCTTATCCATCGTGTTCCTGTCACCAGTATGAGTAGTTGCACATTTTCAAGAAACCTGTTTCGAGCCAGGAATACGATCTCCAGGCTCGGAACAGAGAATTCAGGCTGCTCACAGTGACGGCAAATCCACAAACATCCCCCTCTCTCTTCCCCCTAATTATCAAGCATTCATCTATATAGGTGTTCATTTTCCCAGTTTTCTCATCTGTAAATTGGGAAGAATTATAATGACTGACAGAAAATGGTCATTAAGCCATGCCTAAGAATAATTTTGCTAAACACATGACAAATAAAAAGGTGCTATAAAAATTCAGGCACTTGCAAACACTTAGAACACCACATACTGGTGGAATGTTTCTGAAGTTAAAGATACTAACAAGTCAAGGGCACTATTTTTAAATGCCCCAAATCTGTTAGTTCTAAATAGAAACTGAATATTTTACCTTAAAGAAATTAGGCTTTTAAATTAATCTATGGTAAGAATGACATTTGAAAGTAAAAAAAAAAAAAAATTCTCTTGAATGCAAGAAGAGCATCCAAAAATTTTAACAGCTTAAAATAAATCTCTTTCCTGTCTTCTCTCAAGCAATCTCCAAATGGACAGATTTCTGTGAATCTTTCCTCAAAACAATTTTCTTCTAAGTGTAGGCTCAAATCAGGACAAACTACAATCCAAATATATTTGGCGAAAAGTATAATCAATTTAAACAACAGGTTGGAGCAGAAAAGACCTACACATCTTAATGGCAAAATCAGAATGACTTTCTGAACAGCTGGAGATTAGGTTTCTCCTCCCTATTTGTTCCCCTTCCAATGGCATTCAGACCTAACTGAGCTCAGATCCACTAGCTTCCTCAGGGTCACCAAGGGGCTGCTCCTTGTACATATTTCATGTTAATGCCACAGGCTGGCCAAAGAATGCTTATGGTAAAGTATAATCAACAGCCCAGTGCTGTTTCTTTTCCATTCGGCAAAACATTCATTTGGCTGTAACGGGATTTCTGGGCTAAGGCCGTTCTATGTAATCTTCCCCATAAGCTGTGGCAGATAGCCAGACGTTGGAGGCTTGCATGCAGGAGCTCCAGGCCCTTCTCCACAGGAACAGGCTACCTTCCTGGTAGGTAGGGACAGTGCGCACATGTCTATGGGCACCATGCCATGCTATTTTCCAATTCTTCCTGTAATTACTATTAGGCTGGAGACTGCCAGGCAAGAAGGCCAAGAATGTTGCTATTTTGACGGTCCACTGAACACAGTCCCCACTTCTGACCCCCAAGTTTCTCTATGGAATTAGCAGCTTGGTGCAATGCACACAGGTTGCAGAGACTTGGCTCTTGTTGTTTCTTGTTTCGTTTTCTTGCGACAGCTTAAGTGTGGTCCCAGCTCGGTCATGAGCAGAACAAGGTGGGGTCGCTTTATCTAGAGGCTATTATGATGGAGAAAGTACAGAATGGAATGTCCCAGCTTCATTCACCTCTCGCCCTTTCTGCGAAGTTGTATGTTTGCTTTGTCAGAAAAATAACAATAGGAGATTTAGAATCTCATTTCCTAATTAATAATTTTTGCTTTGTGGACAGGATAAATGGAGTTCTTTTTTGAAAAGAAAACTTTCTTGGTCTTAGCTTAATCCAAAGAAGACTCCAGCTTTCTGCCTGACATCACTGTGGAGGTCAGTTCTGAATAGCTGTTGGAATAAAAGGAATATTCTTCCCCAATGGACTCCAAGTTATCCTACCCCCTTCCATCGTCAATACACGTGTTGCTCTCTCTCTGAAGAACTGAGCTATGTTTCAGAAAGAGAAAATATCTTGTAAACGTGATTTATCAACTTTCTTAAAATAGAATTTGAAGAAGTGACTCTCAGATTAGTGGGAAGACAGAGAAAATAAACAGCAATGGAGTGATTTCAATAGCGACAATCTCATTAAGCTGCCCATTTCCAAATTTAGCCCGTAGGCAGTTTTTTTAATTAAAAAATATTTTTAACCTGAGTTCTTATTGGCTACGTGAAGTCTGGGTGGCTTCTGAATTCTTGGAAGCCATTCTCTTTTCTTCTGTAAATTTATGCTGTCCTTTAACCACTTCAAAATAAATTAAAAACTGGAAAGAGAAATTCAGCCAAGCTACAATAACTAATGCAAAGCTGACTTGTGTTATGTAATTTCAAAATGGAAGTTTCCTTTTGAGGTCCATATTTGGTCGCTGAATTTCGTCATGGTGGAAGTACCAGTATTCAGATCACAGGGACAAAAGAATAATTAGAAAATAGCAACAGAGCTTCTGCTTTTGAGTTAATGTTATGAAAGAGAATGCGGTTCATGTAATTAATCCGCCTTTTGAGGCCAAATGGCTGGTCACCTGGTTTTAAAACACACTCTAGCTTTGAAAATATAGATGTTGGATGACTCAAAATGGTGGCAAGTTACTTTTGGCTACTTTGGAAGACCGAATGGAAACAGCTTGCTCTGAATGCAGAAAAGCCCGAACCCGGGGGGGAGAAGCCTGCTCCGAGAACCGTGAAGACACCATCACCTCAGTGGTGCAAGTGGTGTACTCACAGTCAGATGACCCGGGATGAGCGTGCGAGTTTGTCAGTGAATGTGTTGAGTGGATGAGGGCTGGGCCTGGAGACAAAACAGCTTCAAAGTTCAGGCAGGGAAGGCCCGGCTTGGCGCTGGATCCACCCGGCTGAGTAATCTCATTCTCCTCAGATGCCTTCTGGTTTTCAGCTGTCTTGGGTTTCTTCCTGAAAATAAACAAAGGGCCCTTTGAAGGAACTGACTGCATATTTGGGAAAAGGCATTTTTAGAATCTGTTAAAGATAACTTGATTTTTTTTTTTTTTTCTGAGGGGGGATGGGAAGGAGTCCAGTATGTCCCTTGTTTTAAAACAAGCTGATTCTTGTTTTTTTTTTTTTCCCTCCAGTAATGGCCTAACTGGGAACACATGAAAGCATATGGGCCAAGCAAACAGCACCACATTTGGACTCTGTTGGCTGCATAAAAAGACCCTGTCCCAGAACTTTAGACAGCTTGAGCTACGTATGGCTGACATTATCCAAGAAAGCATCCTTTCTTCCCCCCGTAAGAGTTTTAACATGGTCTGGAAAAATACTAGTGGAGGCTTTACCGTTCTAGCATTTGTCAGGAAGCTTAGACAGGACCCGTGGAGTAATGGGAGGAGCACTGGGCTGGGAGTCAGGAGACTTGAGCTACGGTACTAGCTGTGCCTCTAACTTGCTGTGTGGCACTTGGGCACCTCACTTCACCTCTCTGGGCTTCAGTTTCCTCATCTGTAAAATAAAGGGCTTGGATTAGAAGGCCTTAAAGGTTCCTTCTGGCTTTCAGTTTCTATTCATGGAACACATTACGGAACAGTCAACTTTCTTGCTGTTATTAGATTTTGTTTTAGATCAACACATAATTTCAAATCACAATCTAAACTTGCAGGCTGTACCAATGAGAGGGATGAAAACCTGTTAGAGCAGCAAATGAAAAGTGAACAGAAGAGCTTAGACTCCAGCAGGTAAGGAAGGAAGATGTCACATAGAGATCCTCTATTCCAGCTCTACTCATCTGAAGCTTAAGAGTCCCTTTTAAAAAAATAATTTAGTGCGTGATCCTGGAGTGCAGGAGGGTGACTATGTGTTTGGGAAGAGAAGGGTGGAGGGAAGTAGAAAGTAATTGTGATCTGGGACCAGGAATAGGAAGTAGCAGAGCTCAGCCATCAGTCAGCTCCTCTCCCTAGGACTGTGCAACTGACAGAAATGAATACATGCTTAGCTTACGCTGCATGCACCCTTGGCCCTAGTCAAACCAAATTATTTGTCATACTCTGAACAACATCCCACCCACCCCCACCAGTTTCCTTGGCTCTAAGCTTTTTCTATCATCATAGTATAGTGAACAGAAAAAGTATTTTTTAAAATATTTTCTGGTAGAAGATTATGTGTGGTACAGAATTTGTTGTAAGTGGGTCTGTTCCCATGTTTCCCTTGTTTCTCTAAGCATGGCAATGGACTTGTTATACAGAATATTTTGTATTGAAATTTGTTGTACTGGGTAGTTAAATCTGCCCTCGCAGAATATGGTGTTATGAATTAGCATGCTGTGTTTCTGGTCCAACAGGTTGTGAAATCAAATCTGCTTTTCCAGAGGGCAGGAGGCAGAGATGGCACGGTGAAGATGAAAATAGAGGGAGAGCGTTTAGACATATTTTTAGGATGGAGGAAACCAATACAAAAGCAACAAACTGCAATCCTTTACTATTGAATGGTGACTAAGGAAGGAACCTCCAAATCTTGAGTGTCTATGTGGGCTTCTAGGAACTGGTTTCTGGTTTTCAGTGTAAGGAAGTACCCAACTGCTTTTTCCTCATGAAAACCAGCGCTCCCTCTACAGTCCCTATTTCTCTCACCGCTGTCTGTCGCCAGGCTTGTTACCGTGTTGGACACCTCAGGGTCACACATCTTCCTCTGCCTTAAAGCCATTTTGTCAAGTCCTGACAATTGTACATCCTTCATACTTTGCACGCCTGTGTTTCCTTTCCGTTTGCATTGCCATCACCTTAACACTTTTTATTTAGACTGCTGTTTACTTTCTGACTCCCATCCTCCTTGACGTCTCTACTGCCACAGCTTTGCCTTCACTGATCTGAATGGCCATGTCAGGCTGACAACTCCAGGTGGATTCCATGTATATGAGACTGCAAACTCTCTGAGGGTAAAAAACATCATAGTTGTTTTGAATTCCCTGCGTTCACCCATTCGTTCCTTCTTCCTTCCCTCCACCTATTCATTTATTCATGTATTCATTCCACAAAGACTTACTATGTGCCTGCAATGTGCTAGCATGGGCTTGGAAATAAAACAAGCCTGGTTTCTGCCCCGCTCCCAGATCTGCTGTCTAGTGTATACCGTGAAGCAGAGTAGCTTAGACAAAGCTGTCATTCAATATAGGTTTGTTGATGGAATGAAATTGAGTTAAAATTAAAGTATATTTTGAGAATAGTTATAGTCTGAATCCAAATTAAGTTTCTTACTCTTTATGCAGCAGGGAAATCTACCTTGGCAGGCTGTTTTCCTTGGAATCCATGAAGTACATTTGATAAGAGTAGGACCGTTATGCCCACTAAAGCTAGGCTGGTTCTCATGGGTCATTTAAATATCGAGATGAAACACTAATGACAGACATCACTTAACATAAAAAATTTATTCCTGATGTTCATAAATAAGGTCTAGGCTAGTTTCAGATGTACTAATTTCCTTGGTTTCTTTCAGGAAATTGAAGAAGCTGTCTTTCAAATGTGAGTGTATGGCCAGCCCACCAACATTACTGTTTAATTTTAACTTTGCAGAAGTTGTATTGTTCTTTCTATTGATGGCATCGCTTCCTTCTCTAGATTTGATCCTGCCTCCCACCTTACATCTTGCATCATACCCTCCTGTCTGTCATCTCAAGGATCACCTCTGGGGACCATTCATAGCACAAAGACACTGAAACCATCTCTACGAATAGAGGATATTGAAAACTCAACCTTTTGGCTCACTCCTTCATTTGCCTAAAATCCCTTTACTTGTTCTTAGACCATTGGGCTATTTCCCAACTGCACATACCAGAGAGACATTCACTGACCCTTAGAAACAATGCGTTTTCCATCTCACTCTCTCTAATAGTGGACTCCTTTTTCCAGAGCTGAGAAACTCTAAAACATAGCAACCATCTACATTTAGACATGCACAGGTGCTGTTATTTTGACCCTAGTTTTGCAGCTCATATTTTATTGAGGAGGATAAAGGACGTCTTGTAGTAATTAATTGAAAATACCTTCTTTGGTCGTGTAAAAGAATTACATGAACATGGCATATTCGAGGGCAAGTCTCACCAAGCCTCAGAAGCTGAGTACTAGTCCCTGGAGCCTTTAGAGGGCAGCAGCGCACCAGCTGACTCCAGGCAGCGTGTCAGGCAAACTCCCCACCAGACCAGAACCTTCCTCCTGGTCACCATGCCAAAGGCTGGTTTGCCAAGCTCTCTGGCCGCTTAGCTTCCTTCTTTCTTTTCTGTCTCTCTCTCTCTCCCTCTCTCTCTCGCCTCCCACTTCCCACACTCCCTCTCCCTCTCTCCCTCCCTCCTCAATGTTAAAATTATACACTCTGATGAAGTCGCCCCTCAACCGGAAAATGAAAGCTCCAGTGAAAAAGTTAGACGAGCCAATGACAACAAAGAGAGAAACTGGGAGAAAGGGGAAAGGGGGCTGGTGAGGGGGAAGGATTTAAGAGCAAGAAAAGGGCAGATGTTTCGTAAATATATGCAAAGCAAAACTGGGTGTACCCTGAACATTTCCACAGAGAAACAGACCAATCATTGTGCACTTCCTCCCGCCACACTGGTGGAGCTCTGCTTTCAAAAAAAAAGAAAAAAAAAAAAAAAGTGTGGCCACAGGCACCTGCCTTTCAACGGTCAGTTCTGACATGCTGACTATCTCCCAATTATCCAAAGAGAACAAAAACATTTTCATCTGCGCACAGCAAACACTACTGTTATGAGAAAAAGGCTGCTTCGAGGAGTGGGAAGGCGATTTAAGGTGACGGGCGGTTGAGCTGGCCAGCAGGACCTACTGGTATTTAACTCTCCTTGTGCCGGCCAGGACAACAAGTTTGGGGCTGAAACATAGCAGTGAGTAAGGTTGTGGGTGATGTTGGCTCTCTCCTTACTAGACCATATTGTATGTGGCAAGAAATATACATGAAAACATATTGAGGAGATGGTAGGTAATAAGCCTGTTAAATGCATGGAAATTAACTAGATTGGTGGCATTTGATGTATAGATTTCACACTTCTTTGCACATATTGCACACATACAGCGATGGCAATGCTCTCTGCGACATATGGAAAATAAATATTTTATCTCTGTGAGCTCTTATCAGTCTCCGGGGGCTGCTGAGGGAGAGTGTTCTCTTCACCAGTTTTCTCTCTTCACTGGGCTCCCACCCTCTCCTGCACATTAACATGCCTTCCACTCATCAGCCTGGTTGGGTGGAAAAGAATTAGAACCCCTTTTTCACAAATACTGAGTCACTGGGTCATGACAATTTTGATCCCTGTCCCGCTTGTCCCCCATCTTTTTGGTGTGGTCATCGTCTCCTTATTCTGCTTCCCAATAATATATGGAAGAGGCTTAGTACGGTATTTGGGGAGGAGGGCACAGGGGATGTGGTGCCTCAGTGGGGGCTGGTGGTAGAACTGAGCTCTACCATCCAGTAGCCGTGTACCTGAGGCAGATTCCTCTGCCTCTCTGGGCCTCAGTTTCCTCATCTGTAAAATGGAAATAACAAACATTCTAGGGCTGCTATGCTATGCAATGCTAAGTCGCTTCAGTCGCGTCTGACTCTTTGTGACCCCACAGACTGCAGCCCGCCAGGCTTCTCTGTCCATGCAATTCTCCAGGCAAGAATACTGGAGTGGGTTACCATTTCCTTCCCCAGGAGATCTTCCCAACCCAGGGATTGAACCTGGGTCTCTTGTGTTTCCTATATTGGCAGGCGGGTTCTTCACCACTAGCACCATCTGGGAAGTTGATGCGAAGATTAAATAATTCCTGTTGAGTGATGGGCACAGCGCTGGCACACAGTCAGTGCCCTGGGAGGGTAGCTCTTTCACAGCATGTTGGTTCTGCAGTTTTCATTTCAGCTGGAAGGAGGCAATTCTTTTATTTTAGTCATCTTTTAAAATATCTAGATTTGGGCAGGGGCAAATGGACTATAACTGTAGCAAAGGCAGAAAGAATGCTAGGATAAGCAGTCTCCTCTTCAACACTTTTTTTTTTTTTTACGGTATCACCCTCCTGACACCTTCTTTCTGTTCATGTGTTCGTCATTGCTGCTACTACACCATTAGCTCCTCTTGAAGTTGGGGGTCAAGCAAGCTACACTTGGCCTAGAGAAGCCCATCAAACCTGAGCACTATGGTCTATTCATAGAAACCAACCTTTGGCACTCGAGCTTATCACGTTTTCTTACAGTTTATCCTTTCACTGCTTGGTCTAATGTTCTCAGATCCATTTAAGATGTTTTCATGATTAAAATATTTTATTCTTTCAATTTTTTTAACCTTCTTGGCAAGGTTGATTTACAATGTTTCTCAGTATATTTCTCCCTCACTGTATCAGTCAGGATCTTGGCAAGAAACAGATGGCACGCTGAAAGGTTTTAACTGAAGAGAGTTTAATGAAAGGACACTCTACTGAGGTACAGAGGAGGTTAAAGGACCCTCAAGGGAAGTGATGCACCAAGGACTAGCAACAGTGCGAGGTTGTTAATCTCAGCTTTAAACTGCTAAACCCAGGGGGTATGAGGAAAGGTATGGAGCTCCCCACGTCCAGTCAGAACTGGAGCTGGGAAGGGGCTTGACTGAGAAGCACCCTGACCCTACTCTCCCGTCTCTTGCTAATGCTTCCTTTCGTTGTTGTTGCTCAGTCGTGTCTGACTCTTTGTGACCCCATGGACTGCAGCACGCCAGGCTTCCCTGTCCTTCACCATCTCCTGGAGTTTGCTCAAGCTCATGTCCACTGAGTCAGTGATGCCATCCAACCATCTCATCCTCTGTCGCCCCCTTCTCCTCCTGACTTCAATCTTTCCCAGCATCAGGGTCTTTTCTACGAGTCAGCTCTTTGCATCAGGTGCCAAATTACTGGAGCTTCAGCTTCAGCATTAGTCCTTCCAACGAATATTCAAGGTTGATTATCTTTAGGATTGACTGGTTTGAACTCCTTGCTGTACAAGGAACTCTCAACAGTCTTCTCCAGCACCACAGTGCGAAAGTATCAATTCTTTGGTGCTCAGCCTTCTTCATGGTCCAACTCTCACATCTGTGCATGACTACTGGAAAAGCCATAGCTTTGACTATATAGACCTTTGTTGGCAAAGTGATGTCTCTGCTTTTTAATACACTGTCTAGGTTTGTCATAGCTTTTCTTCCAAGGAGCAAGCATCTTTTAACTCCTTTTGGCCAAATTCAAAGGTAGCCAGAGAAAAAGGAAGCCTGGGTGTCATAATCCTGGGCCATGTATCAGGGCAGGGAATGTCCTATGGTTTTGCGTGTGTGTCGGGGGGAGGGAGGGATGAATTAGCATACTATTTCTCCCCTCTCCATGTCCTTTACCTTTTCTCCCATTATACTTTCCAGAAGGAAAGACACAGCAAATAAAATGAAAGCAATTTTCTCTTAGTGTCCAAGTGCCTATTCTGTCTATTTGCAATTTATGGGGGGAAAAAACTGAACATAAGCTCTGTGAGAGCAGGGATTTAGGTTTGTTTTATTTGCTGCCATACTTCTGGTCCCTAGAACAGTGCCTGGCACTTGGCAAATACCCAGTAAATTTTAGTTGACTGAGCAAATATACTCATGTCTGTCATGCCAGACACTATACATACATTATCTCATTTAGTCATCGCAACAATCCAGGTAAGTAGGCAGGTTGCTGAGCCTGGTTGTGAAGGTGTTATGGGAGTAGGTAGGTTTTAAAATCTAACACTTACCTCCTCCCTACTCACCCTTCAAGCCTTGAGACTTCAGCCGGGTTGTGTAAACACACAGAAAGGGATTCATTTGTAATTAGAACACATTTTTATACCATACCAGGTTTCCTAGGTGGTGCTAGTTTGTAAAGAATCCGCCTGCCAATGGAGGAGACTTAAGAGATGTGGGTTCGGTCCCTGGGTCAGGAAGATACCCTGGAGGAGGAAATGGCAGCTGTGGGCTGCCCGTGTTCTTGCCGGGTGAATTCCATGGCCAGAGGAGCCTGGAGGACTGCAGTCCACGGGGTCACAAAGAGTCGGACACAACTGAGCGTCTGAGCGATGTTTATACCATATTCATCTTACTGAATGAAGGTTTTGCACCATGCAAGCCTCTGTAAGTTTTATTATTATTTCTCTTTTACATATGAGGCAGCTGAGCTTCTGAAAAGCAAAGGCTGCAAGAATTAGAACCCAATGTCTCCATCCTCAAGGTCCCGCAAATCATGAATACAGGCACTGGTGTTTGGCACAGAGGCTCCCTTGTGGGCTTCCTAGAAATTTTTAGGAAATCTTAGGTCCCAATTTCTGTCCTGATTTTGGATTCTCCAGAATCTTTTCCCTCCCAAAGGACAAACCAGGCTGAGA
Organism: Capricornis sumatraensis; assembly: GCF_032405125.1. Classification (NCBI taxonomy): domain Eukaryota; kingdom Metazoa; phylum Chordata; class Mammalia; order Artiodactyla; family Bovidae; genus Capricornis; species Capricornis sumatraensis. Next base: position 165,503,034 of record NC_091069.1, read on the forward strand.
CTTTGAAACCAGCTGTGCCCTTGTGTTTGTGGTACCGTGCTCTGTGATGGAAACAAACTCGGAAAGCTGTCCGGATGTGGGGATTTCTAAGGCACTCTTCTGCTTGAACTTGAAGGTGATGGTGTTTACACAAGTAAGTTGCTCACATGGGTACAGAATGAGGACACTCTATTTTTGACCTTTTGTCATGTCTTTAGTCCCCAGTCTCTCCAGCCCATTAGTCCTGTGGATCAGTCTGATAGTTCCGGTCTCCATTCTGGCCAGGCAGGCCTGATTCTCTACACATCCACCACCACCAATTACAATCCACGTGACTGACAGTGTTAAAGGTAGAAAGCAATGCAAAACAAAACAATCCAAACCCTGACTTCCTCCTCTTTGGGTTTGATTTGTGTCCAGAGTAGCTAAAGACATAAAGAATGATTGTGAAAATCCTACCTGAAGCCTGGGAGAAATGTTAGTTTCCTAGGTTTAGCATTTTCCAGTAACAGAGATGTCTGTAAAACACCATCCCATTACCTGCCTCACACCATACAGGAAAACGAGCAAGTACAACAACCAGCATGAGTTTTTGTTTTAAAATGTATAATTATTTTGCATGCATAGCCTCTAAATAATTTAAAGTTCTGGCTTTTCTAGTGAAAGAAGGCATATATTTATCTGTTACTTCTAGCAATGATTAATCAAAACTTGATGTCACTCTTTCATCAGTATTTCCTGTTGGTGTCCAGCTCCTACCCCAACTTACTTCTTAAACTTGACTTGCAAGGGTTGTACTTCTCCTATGTAAATGTCTGACTTGAAGGGAACTCAATTGAGTACCCTGAGCCTTGCATCCAGAGGGCAGAGCTGACCTGGGCACAGTGGTTTAGAGATGTGGCTGAAGGAGCCCACAGACACAAGGGTGGGTGTTGGCCCCTTGGGTAGCAAGGAGACCACAGCATGGGGGCCAGACAGGCAGCCACATCGCAGGTGGACACGAGCACAGAAAGCTGGCTCACAAATGTGACCAGGGCAGCGTGAAATGACAAGCTGCAGCAAGAGGCAACAGGGCCGCACAGAAGGGCGATGAGAGGCAGAGAGGGCTGGAGCTGCCACGGCTTCAGGCCGAGGCACAGATGACCCAGCAGAACAGCACCGGTCCCTGCAAAGTGCGTGAAGCTCAGCCCAGCCACCTGGGAAGCGGGCGCGATGCTGCCCAGGGCTCACACTGCAGGCTGCAAGCCGAGAACCAGTGTGGGCACCTCAGGACTGAGTCTGGTTACCTCAATGCATCCAAGAGATGAAGCCATCTAAAATTTCATCTGCTCTAACAATTGTGAGTGCTTTTTTTTTTTTTTAATTAAACAAAGTGAACTGAGAAGCCTTTCATTGGAGGCATAATGTACTCACAGTAGTTTTCAAATAAATGGTGTCACTCTTCAGGTAAATCACTCCAAGACTTGGGCCTAGTGCAGCTGTTCATTGGGGCAGGGAACACAGAGCGGCTGCATCTGGATCAGACAAGAGACAAACAAAAATAAGGCTGTCAAAGGAGGAGGCGATGGAGGTCACTAGTTCTGAGAGAGCCAGAACCCTTGGACTTGGTTGAGAGTCTGGTTCTGCATTTTGCACCAGGGACTTGGCAAGTCAGGGGAGGGAGATTGAGACCGCGTTGTCCAGACCCCATTTTCAGCATTTCTACCCGACTGCCTGTCTGGTCTGAGAACGTCAACAGTACCCGCCAGTACAGATGGAGCTGACGGAGCTGACAATGGAGCTGACGTTGGTCCTAAGTTGGAGCTGAGCATGAGGGTAGAGCAGTGGTCCCCAACCTTTTGGCACCAGGGACCAGTTTCGTGAAAGACAATTTTCCCATGGGGGATGGTTTCAGGATGGTTCAAATGCATTACACTCATTGCTCACTTTATTTCTATTTATTTTTATTTCTGAGCTTCCCTGGTGGCTCAGACAGTAAAGAGCCTGACAGCAATGCAGGAGACCTGTGTTCAATCCCTGGGTCCAGAAGATCCCCTGGAGAGGGAAATGGCAACCCATACCAGTATTCTTGCCTGGAGAATCCCATGAATGGAGGAGCCTGGCGGGCTACAGTCCATGGGGTCGCAAAGACTTGGACACGACTGAGTGACTAACACTTTCTAACACTCCTTTACTTCTATTATTATTACATCAGCTCCACCTCAGATCATCAGGCATCAGATTCTGGAGGTTAGGGACCCCTGGGGAGGGGAAGCAGAGGGTGGGGGCGGTGCCCCTCCACCTGGCTACAGCTGACTCCTCCAATGCTCATTTCCCCTCAGTCTCTCCCTCTTTGTTGCTCCAAGATTCCTGCTTGTTTACAGATGCCCACGGACCCGAACGTGTTTCTGACCTCTGGCCTTCTTGCCACCCTTCACTGCAGGCTGTTTCCTGCTCCATCCTCTAACCCTGAGGAGTGCAGCCTCAGGGGTTACAGAATGGACTCCCATCTGTCTCAGAGACTCATACCCAGAGGTACTTTTCCCAGGCCTTGGCCCTTTGCTCACCTGGGCCTGATGACCACTTTATCTGGAAGCTCTCCTCCCTTCTCATCAGGATACGGCACCATCCTGACTTCGCTCCTGCTCTCAGTTCTCTCTTCTGCTTCCTTCCTTGGCCTCTTCTCTTTCCCCAAATGCAGACATACTCTTCACAAACTTTGCCTACACACCCACCCTCCATGGCCTCAACAATCACTTCTCCATAGAGAACACCCACATGGCTGTCTTTAGTTCTCACTTGTCTACAGAGCTCCAGACACACATTCTAAATAACTCCTGGTTATTGGTTCATTGATTCATTTGCTTGTTTGTTCATTCATTCACTGTTTACACAGACTCTACTAGGCACCTGGAAAAGATGAATAAGATGGGGCCTCTAACTTTGAGAAGCTCACATCTCCATCATACACTTCACAGGCACTTCTAACTCAGAAAGTTTTAAGCAGAATTCATTGCTTTTCCCTCAAAATAAGTGCCTTCTCTAGTCTTCCAATTTCCTGCCATTGGTACCATTTCCCTCCAGTTACTTGTACCTACAATTGAGGAGTCTTGTTTAATTCCCCCTTTTCTTTCATTTCTCATAACCAATAAGCTGCCAAGTTCTGCGGTTTTTACTCAGGCTGTGAATCAATACTCATTTTTTATCCCTTTAGCACCTGTTGCCTGGACTTCTGTGAGTGCCTCCTACTTGGCTTCCCTTCCTGCAGATCCTCTTTACCTCTTGTTCATCCTTCAAACCAGCAATGCATTCACTGTTCTGAAGTACCATTCTAAATGCATCATTCTTTTGCTCTTTGTTGGATTAAATGCAGACTTCCTGGCTTGGCATTTAAGGTTTCTACAGTATAGCCCCATTCTAATTTCCTTCTCTCTTTTTTTTCCTATAGTCTGTTCTACATTGCAGAAGTTCCATTCCTTCCCATCAGGGTCATGGTCTTTCCTCCCTTTTCCTAACATCTGCATAGAGCTTCCTTAAGGGCAATCCAAATACCATCTCACTTATAAGACATTTCCCAAAGGAAGGTGCCCTTTCTTGAATCCTAAAGAACTTTTTGCACCGTTCCCTTTGCATGTTCTATAAAAAAGGAAAATAAAGCGTTAGTTGCTTAGTTGTGTCTGACTCTTTGTGTCCCCATGGACCGTAGCCTGCCAGGCTTCTCTGTCCATGGAATTCTCCAGGCAAAAATACTGAAGTGGGTTGCCTTTTCCTCCTCCAGGGGATCTTCCTGACCCAGGGGTCAAACACAGGTCTCTGGCATTGCAGTTGGATTCTTCAGTCTGAGCCATCAGGAAGGCCCTTACATACCCTATGGACTCTAATATTTATTTGTGTAGTATTTCTTCCTGCTTAAGCTTCTTGAAGGCAGAGACCATTGTTACTCTCTTTTACCCCATTGTGCGCAGTGCCTTGCACACAGCTTAGCACTCGGCGGCTATCTGTGGATCCGAATTTAAAAGGAATAAAGATGCTTTCTTGGAGTCATGGAAGCTGAGACTGAACTGGAAAGACCTTGAAGCTCATCTACTCCAAATCCTCATTTTTCAGATGAGGAGATCAAGGGAACTGAGTTGCTCAACGCCACATCCTTGCTAGTGGCTGAGTAAAGACAACTGATAGAAAAAGTCACAAGTCTCTAAATGCTTGCTCAGAACAAGTAGGCCCAGCAGACCATCAGCAGTGACCTGACAGAGAGAGTGAGGGGTTGGGGTGCATAATCTGCAAGGATACACTGGGTTCCACAAAATGAAGAACTTTGTTTCCCTTACTTTAATAAACCAAACTAATAAATGCCTTTTTATAGTTAAGTGTTTTAAAAATGATGGTGGATTTAAAGAACAAGGGAGCAAATCTTTCTAATAATACAAGCAGAAATATTTGTGACAATATTGCAAATACCACTGGAGTGATCAACTCAGGGTAAAAAAGCAGAATGAAGAAAATTCTCATGCTTTGGAAAAGCTGCATTCAGCTAAAGTTCTAGGTGAGAACAGGCTGTGGTAATTCTATGGTTAAATTCATCTTCTTATAGACACATAGGCTATTGGCAATCCTGCTATTATGCCACACCAATAAATCTTTTCCCACCTAGCTTTGCCCAGTTTTTATCCTATAGGTTTGTTTAAACATTTACTTATTTTCCTTTCATTATATCTCCAATCTCCTTGCAGAAAAGCATAGTGACTGCTCCCAAGACTGTTCTAATTTTCGTCCCTTATTCTTCTCTTGTGGTAGAAGAAACATTAACTGTTTAATCTCCTCTCTATCCTCATCCTCAAACAGAATCATTTTCTTTTACCTGATGCCGTAAAGCCCAAGAAAACATGTTGTGGGGATAGCAGTGTTTCCCTAAGTGAGGAAAACAGAGTTTTCCAGGGGATCTCAGTTGGTTTTATGTGTCCAGAAGAACTCAGCTCTTAAGTGCTAGCCACCAGTCCTATAAAACTTCATCTGCCTCCCCCAAGTGAGCATGTTACTCATGTTACTCACTGATAATCCCAGAGGAAAACTTGGTACTGGTTATCATATTCTCTTGGCTAATATGGTGGAGCCATGTGATGTACTGAGAGAGCCATTATATAGTAACACGCCAGGAGCCACATAAAACAGCAAATTGGGTTCAAGAGCTCCTCACAGTTCTTACTAAATCGTCAGATGGCTGGATAGATGATCAACAGGTCACCAGACAGAGCTTCCTTCTCTTTTCTTCCTTGGCAACTATATTAAAATGATAGGGGAAATCACTTGTCGATACGTCTAGTGCATTGCAATGAAAAATTACCTGGAAGCGTACACATCCATTGTGTAATTACGTAAGTGTACATTTTAAATATGTCTAACATTTGATTTAAATTGTGCATATTATACTTAAATGGAGACATAATCTTTCTGTCCTTTAATCAAACTCCTCTTATCAGCTCCACAGCCTCTTGCTATGATTTTCCTTTCCTTTTTGGGCAAACTGTCACCTCTCTCCTTCTTATTTCCCCTCTTGCCACAGCACACACCCGAAGGTTTTTAATTAGAACTACTGCATGGTGTGTCATGTTCTACTGCTTAAGGAGTAGTGATGTTCTAAAAAAGACTCAGGGAAATTGACTACATGAGGTTTCATATTTATCCTTTTTCAATGGCATCCATTTCCAATGTACTCAGTTTTTAAGTCAAAAGGTAAGAGGCTGCTGGGGGTCTTAGATTTCCCCCAGAATCTGGAAATCCAGCTATTCTCTCTGCCTCTTATATCATTGCTGTAAAAATGCATCTTCTCTGGGCGCCCAGCTGGCAAGGTTCTGGATGGTGTCAGAGGCAGAGGAGACAGTGGGTCATTTCCATTCCAGACTGCTCTATTCCTGATGGCTCTGCAGATCTGTCTCGAAGTCCTTAGAGAGCAGCGCTGTTATATAACATGCCGCCACAGACTGCTGTGTGGAACTTTCTGTGGAGGTCTCATTTCAGTATGACCATTTCCATATCAAATCATTCTAAAATGACGGATGGGACTTCTATGACAAAAGCTTACCAAAAAAAAAGTAACAATAATTTGTTAGATGTTTAAATGTTGTTAGGGACTGTATGAGCAATTTTTATGTGTAAATCTCTTCTTATTCAATCCTCACAGCAATGCCGTGATGCAGGTGTTAATATGCCCATTTTATAAACGTGGAAAAGTGAGACCAGGACTCCTCAATCAACTACTCAAGATTAGGAAACTGTGGGTAGTGTGAGACTCACATCTTACTGACTCTAAATCTGTGCTCTTCTCACTATACAACAACTGCTCCAACACAGCACGAGCATGTTTCTAGTTCCCACTGTGAGTTCAGCACAAGAAAGACGTTTATGTTGGTTCCATGATGGTTCAGAGTCACTGAAAGCACTGGGGGCAGAGATCTCAGGCGAAGGAACTCTTTCAGAAACAATGACTCCTTCCTAGCTCTTTTCTGTTTGAAGATGAGGATGCTTTATGCTGGTTTTCTCAAATGCTGATGAACAAATGAATCACCCAGGATTTCTGATTCAGCGTGTCTGGGGATGGAGTCTGTGATTCTACATTTCTACAGGCTCCCAGGTGATGCTGATGACATCAATCTGGGTACCACAGGTCCTATGTCTGACACCTTCCTACTGAGGGTCGTTTTCAAAGGAGCAACTCAAGCTGAAAAACTTGGCTACCAGTTCACACAACAAGACTAGCTTCTGATGCAGGGCCAGTTTCTCAAATCATCGGACATTAGGCAGAATTCATGGAGTTTCTGGCAGAGAGCACGTTATGGGGAAAAAAAAAGTTTCTGGATGCCTCAGGGCTTTCTTACCCCCAACTGGAAATTAAAATGATAATGTCTCTAACATGTAAAGTTCCTATTTTTTACATTATTGTTATTTTTAAAAATAATTATCTGGTAATAATTCAAATAACACCTTTCCTCTGAGAAATTCAATGAGCTTTACTAACCTTAATTGTCTAACAGCAATTCCCAGGTGTAGATAGAGCTGTCTCAAAGATCACAGTAAATTTAAAATTGTCCCACTTCCCTCCTTTCTTCGCCCCAAATGTAGTGGCGAATTAGTGGCGAGGGGTTACTAATTGGCAAAGACCTGCTAGCTCCTCATTTGAGGCACAGGAAATTTTATAAGGCAAGGGTAAATCCAAGAAATAATCAGCAGAAAGATGGTTGTGGGGGCAGAGAATATTGGTGAGAGGGGAAAGGGGAGAGGGAGAAGGAGTAAGGAAAAGAAAAGAGAAAGTAAAATCACAGAACTGGACACATGATCTTGGACCAGTCATTTAACCTCTAATTGGCTCAGCTTTTCCCTCTGCAAGAAAAAGATTTTATGATTTTTAAAGTCCTTTAAAACTCTGAAAGTGAAAGTTGTTCAGTTTTGTCCAACTCTTTGCTACCCCATGGACTATACAGGCCATGGAATTCTCCAGGTCAGAATCCTGGAGTGGGTAGCCTTTCCCTTCTCCAGGGGATCTTCCCAACCCAGGGATCGAACCCAAGTCTTCCGCATTTCAGGCAGATTCTTTTCCAGCTGAGCCACAAGGGAAACCCCTTAAAACTGTAATAGTCCCCTGAGAAGAAAGATGGGAGGATTAAGTGGCTTATCCACCTGTTAAACCATTAAACTTGTTAAAGAAATCCGTTTGACTTTTAACTTTTTAACTAATTACCTGAAAGGAATTCCCAAGTCTGTCACCAATCTCACCTTTTTGGAAACTGATGAGAAAATCATTTAATGAATAAGGCGCCAGAGGTATCATAGCCAGAAAAACTAGTCAGGAACCCTATCTTCAGCTTTGTGATGCTATAGGAAATGCTTTACCTAAAAAATTTAGCTCCTTAATTAACCACTAGTTAACACCCATGTCCAGAAGAAGCGTCACTGATGGCCTGAAGACCCCTGGGATAGCCCTGCCAATAGAAGGTCCCACTATCTGTCCCTTTAAATTTGTGTTAATTTTCTCTACAGAGATGTTGATTCCTCCTTGACAACTCACAAACTCTGTTAATAAGAGCTGCTCATCCAGGAACCTTAGTGCTATTAGGTAAAGTTGATTTTTGTTTTCAAAATAAGAGATCTTTGGGATATATACATGTGCATATAAACATGTTTATAAATGTTTATACATATGATAATACTTTTTCTGGTTTTAATGAATACTTGTGATGGAAACCCCTTTTCAAAGTCATTAGATACTGGAATCTTCTGGTCCAGAAAGCCTGCCACAGGACCTAGTGATAAGGTCACTTTAAACTCCATAATGAGGATTCCAACATGGGAACAATACATGGTGCAGCACATGGCTTGGTGTTATATCAGAGTTATCTATATTTTGCCCCTTGCACTGAGTATATTTTCTGGAATAATCATTGCATTGTTTCTAAATGGAGAAACATCAAAATGGCATTACCTGAAAGAAGATACTGTCACTGTCCCCAAAGCGAAAACCCCTTTCTTCTCCCTGCTCCTATAGCCTCCACTGTAGTGTGGCTGCCGTTATAAAATGCATACTGTACAGCAGGCCTTATGCTCGGCACTTTTTATATATTATTTAACATGCCTTGGGCCATAAAGAAGGCTGAGCGCCAAAGAATTGATGCTTTTGAACTGTGGTGTTGGAGAAGACTCCTGAGAGTCCCTTGGACTGCAAGGAGATCAAACCAGTCCATCCTAAAGGAAATCAATCCTGAATATTCACTGGAAGGACTGGTGCTGAAGCTGAAGCTCCAACACTCTGGCCACCTGATACTAAGAGCTGACTCATTAGCAAAGACCCTGATGCTGGGAAAGATTGAAGGTGGGAGGAGAAGGGGACGACAGAGGATGAGATGGTTGGATGGCATCACCAACTCAATGGACATGAGTTTGAGCAAGCTTGTGGAGATGGTGATGGACAGGAAAGCCTGCTGTGCTGCAGTCCATGAGGTTGCAAAGAGTTGGACACGACTGAGCTACTGAACAACAACTTATCTCTTACACTCACTCTTCGGGTGTGGGAATTTTCTGATTTTACTCATGAGGAAACTGATGTTTAGGAAAGGTGAGGGGTGAAGTTTTTTTGCCATAGATCATGATGCTAGAGGGTAGCAAAGCAGGGCTCCAGGGCCAGACTTTAAGCACAGTGCTCTGGGGCTTAATGTACTCCAGGCTTCTGATTGCTAAATAGCTGCTCTCCTGCTTTCACTCCACTGCTGTTCATTTGAGGTCCTCATCGTAGACTTATGGTATTAGATTCTCCATCATGGTCCACGATTGCCACCTCCAATCTTTTTTTAACCTTTTCCAAAACCTTCCAAAACCTTCCAAAACCTTTCTCTACCTGATTTATGTTTTCCTTCCTTACTTTGATGAACACATCAATCCAAACCCATTACCATTTTTTGTTCAATAAATCTTGATCATCATTTTGCTAGCTACTTTTTGGCCCTCATTCTCATTCCAAATTATTCATCTGAGGCCTCCCATTTGATCTCAAATGTTCCAGCCTTAGCTTGAGAACTTCCCTTCCTTAATGCCTAAAGAAACTTCACATTTCACCTGGTCCATTAGTAGGCTCCTGCTGACTTCACTAAATGTCTGTTCATTCTGACCTTACCCCATGATCAACCATTTCAACACTCTTCTCAGTAACTCCCCTAATTTTCTATGTACAGGGCCTCTTCTTATGTTATTCAATCATGAATCCATATCACCACTCACCATTCCCTGCCACTCTTAGTTCAAAACTCTACATGTGCACACCATCTGTAACCTCACTCTTGCTTAGTGTTGCTTCTGCGTACAAGCCAACAGTAGTTTTTCCTCATATGTTTCACTTTATCAAGTCTCATTCTTCTTTCTCTTTTTCAGTTGATGATCTTGCCTCCTACATTAGTAAGAGGAAATAGACTGTCTAGTGTGGTAAGCTCACAAGCTCTCACCTCCATCTCCAATATCTTTGAAGTTTTCTCATGTTGTTTCCTTAAAATATATCGATACCTACAATCTCCTCCTATCTTAGAGGTTATCCTCTCCTTCCCTTTGGGCTTCCCTGGTAGCTCAGACAGTAGCTCAGAATCTGCCTTCAATGCAGGAGACACTGGTTCAGTTCCTGGGTCAGGAAGATCCCCTGGATAAAGCAATGGCAACCCACTCCAGTATTCCTGCCTAGGAATTCCTATACACAGAGAAGCCTGGTGGGCTACAGTCCATGGGGTTGCAAAACAGCTGGACATGACTGAGCAACTTTCACTCACTCATTTGGCTCCATCAGTGGTGTTTTCCTCTGATCATAAAATATAATGTTTTTCTCTGTCATCTGCTCTTGCCCTTCAAAATCTTTTCAGGTGGTACATCTCAAAGTGAGTTTTATAGAACACTAGAACTTCAAGATGAACCTCAAAAAAGTCCTTTAGTCAAACAAATACAGGAGACACTGAATACTATATGCCTCTCTTATACACTCAAAATGCACACTGTCCAAACTTATAGGATTACAGACCCACCCCTTATTCCCCAGTTTTTCTAATGGCACATTTAGTAACTTCAGAATATGCTTAGAGAAAAGATGCTTTAGTAGATTTCTCCTGGTTCTAAGTCATTAGCCTGGGTATGTTAGTTCACTGAATCTGTATCAAATAAGCCCGCTCAGATTTCCTTTCCTTCAATAGTCCGTTTGGTTTAACCTAGTTAACTTGCAGAATGTCAGAAAGACTAAGCATGTTCGAATCTCTGAGCCCCTGAACATACCATTTTGGCTGTTGGAAAGGCCTCTGTGATCTTTTTCTCATTTAGACCTTTCCTTCTTTCAAGGCCCATATCAAAGCATGTATCTTATGAAAACTGCTTCAGCCCGTGTTGACCTCTGCTACTCATATAATAACACTTAGGTAAATGGTTATAGTTTAACCCCTGTTTCTGCTATCACTTGGTAAGAATGCGAGTTCTCCAGGACCTGGACCTTGGTTTACACATTACAGAAATTCCAGCACCCAGAGTCACCCTTTGTTGCAATACTAGGGGGTTATAATCATATTAACAGTAGTCAGGAACAGAAATAGTTAACACTGGGGTATGTTAGGTAAATACTTGATTTCCGTAGCTATGGAGACAATTCAATATGCTAAAGGCCCAGGTGAATGTACCACCACCTTGTGGGCAAGAAGCACCATTCACTATTGCCATCATCACCTCCATAAATAGAAACTTGTATGCTTTGGGGAGATGAAGGCCAGATCTAGAAGGGCAGAGGCAGCTCTGTCCTTAGGTAAAGATGAGACTATGCATTAATTGACAGCAAATGGAGAGAAAGCTAAAATAATCCAAAACCAGTGGAACAAATGCCTCTCTACCAGTGACGCAATCATTATTCACAATCATTGTATCATGGTATCTCAATGGTAAAACCAAGCCTCTTTTTTCTACAGAAGGAAGTCAGTCTCATGAGAGGATTATCACTGCTCCTGGTCACAGCACTGGAATACACAGTATGCCATTCTGCAGGGTGGTAATCACTTGCAAGACAACCATGGACCGAACGTGCCCCTGCCTTCCAGGCAGCTTCCAATCTCTAATTCGCCGGGTCAGTCTCAACATACATTGCACTGAAGACGTCAAGACAATCTGGCTGCCACCAGCCCAACATGTAACCCCCAGTGAACTGGGTCATTCCCCTAAAGCTCTTTTACTGCCCCATCACGTGGGCTGCTGAGCAGGTTTTCAGTCTCAGGTAGGTCTGCAATATCCAGACATTAAGGAGCTTTGAGTTTTTCAAATTAGATGTTATCTGAAGTTAAGACTTAATGGATTCCCTAATAGCGAGCTTGCAGTGAGGCTAGGGCTAGAAATTTGTTCTCTTGATGCCTAGTCAGGGAGTTTGATTATGCGAGAGACAGAGTATATCTTTTCCCCTTAAAACTGCAGCAACTTATGATTTTCACATTTTGGTAGAGGAGAAAATGCATGTCATTAAGGTACAGCTTGTGAAATATTTTGCTATCTTTCTGGATAAAAAGTGGTATGCAAACCAAAGATCTAATTAAAAACTATAAACGTGAATGTTTTACTTAGGCTTACTTCAAAATAGGTACAGACTGTATTATATAAGGTATGAAAATAGTAGGATAAAGGTAAAAATGCTATAATAGAAAATTCTGTGCTGGTCTTTCATTAAAATTCATAACAATGTATGAGAGTATTAGTAGCAATAAGCAATACTAAGCATTTTTAAAACTGGAATTTTTATTGTGGGAGATTACTGGGTTAGTGAAGCTAAATGGCTTAGCTATTTTCCTGTCATGCCCCTGTTCAGAGTTGCCGTTCTAGACAATTTACACGTTTGAAAGTGAAAATGAAGGGTGACCTGACTTTTGAATGTGTCCTAGGCCACCAGGGCAAGGTTGTTGCCATCTAAGAACCATGGGCAGTTTCTGCAGTACAATATCTTAATTTCTTCTCTTTGTGGTAAAATAGTTAACTTTTATATTCTACATGCAATCTGAGGTCTCTACAGCTTTCTCCTGTTGTCACATGTGGTGGAGACAAGGGGACACTACTGGCAATCTGTGCACTGATTTAGACACATCAAAGCTTATGTGGTACTTCCATGGACACGTTTTAAAAGTGAATTCTCCCCATCATGAGTTTACAAAGATGAGAAGAAGACTGGGGCTGGGGAGCGAGGGTAAAGTTGCCCAGCTAATGAGCAGCAGAGTTCAATCTAAAAAAACGTGATTTTCAGTAGAAAATCTTTTATCACCCAAAATGTCCCTGGCTCTGTGGCGAATCTGAGAAGTAGAGGATTGGATGGGGAATCAGAAATACCTTGTCTTCCTGGATCTGATAAATACCAGTTGTGTGATCTTGGTCAAATCACTAACTTTTCTGAGTCTTATCAAATCATGAACGAGGAAACAATGAATGATATAATTACCTCCTAGCCATGAAATCTTTCACCTGTACAATGATACTGATTAATAATGTGTGCATGGCCTATCTCCCAAAGTTGTGAGCTAAAGTAAGCTGATGTACACTGAAGTGCTTTGCATTCTGTGAACTATGGAATCAACATAGTCTCAAAGAATGGCCACTGGAGGGATTAGGGAAGGGCCTCTGTGTGTGTCCACACGTACAGCCAGTCCACTTCCACTCGGGTCTGGGGATAAGCTGTAATAGAGCACTGGCAGAGGCTCAAAGCCCTCCCCTTCCAGGGAGCTGCTCAGTGTCACCGAAGCGAAGTTAACTTGAGTAGGTGAGCCAAACGTTCAAGTTCCAGCTCTGCTGAGTAGAGGCCACAGAGAATCCCAAGCCGCCCTGCAGGTGACAACCACTGCTCCTCGAGGTGTGCTGAAACACTGGGGAGACCGGGGAGGGCAGCACAGGAAGCGGGGGAAGGCGTCAGACCTCCCTGCTGCCCAGGCCCAGTTTCCTCCCGCACACACAGCTCCATCCCACGCGACGTCACCTGGCAGCCCCAGGAGACAGAACAGGCCCCGAAAGAGCAGGAGCCTCCCCTCTGGGTAACCTAAGTGGTCTGACGGAAAGACAGAGGGTATCAGCAGAGTGGCTGTACTGAGTCGGCATTGATTTCTCTGGCCTTTGTCTGCATCTGGTTTCCGTCTCGTTTGGAGGTGGTTACTGTTACTACAAGCAGCATGAATCATGTCTCTGTTAAAAAACAGAGCTTCAATTGTCTTACATAACTCCTGATAACTGAACGTCTAATAATAGCAAGCCATTTACAGGTAGAGAGTCTGTCTTCCTCCCAGACACACACACACGCACGCGTGCGTGCGTGTGCGCACACACACACACACACACACACACACAAACACGCTACTCCCAGTGTCTCACAGTAAAGTGAGGCAGGCAGGGAGGAGGCAGAGGGAAAAGGGGACAACACAATCGACTTCGGAGGGTTTGAAAAAATAATGAATAATTGTGCATCACGGGACCTGAGGACCAACATGTTTAACTAAAGCAAGTTTTACAGACTGTAAGAATCAAGCATTCTTCTTTAATGTATATGAAATAGCAAGGAATCCAAACATACCTCCTTTAGCATTCTATGACTGTATAAAACCCCCAGACTCCAAAGACGGGAGGGAGTGCAGGGGCTAGGAAGGAGAAGTTTTACTGAATTTGAAACTAGCTTACAGCAGGTAGGTTTAATCTTCCAGGACTTTTTCTCCTCTCCTTTTTGTGTGACCAGAGAAAGATATCTCAAAGGTTCCTGGCTATAGGTATTATGCAAAATTCCGGAGAGTGAAGAGCAACTGGAAACACGGCTGCACTGTCCCACTCTGCAGGCAATGCCTTGTCGGGTGCTATTCCCTGAGCCTCTGTCTTTGGGATGGAGAACCTCGCATCTGAAGACTTGTGTTTTCCCCATGAACATAATCTCTGCCTTGCAGGTCAAGATGAGATCATACATGGGGGGGTCATATGAGTGGGGGTCTTAATACATGACCCCCGCTCCACCGCTCATTAAGGTGATGACCGAAGAGCAAAATAAGAGGACAGGCTGAAAAGAATGACTCAAAAATTACAAATCTAAGTTTTCCTTTAAAACATTTATCTGATTGAGAGAGAAAAAAAAAAAGGCTCTAGATAGCAAGCTAAAAAGTGAATGAGAAAAAAATAATCTAAATTTGTATCATGCATGTCTCCATTTCCTTATCATGACCATCTTAAGAACAATCAATTCAGGCTATGTTTTTGGAGTATGCATTCCCAGGAGCCCAACAGCTCTGAGAAACTGGACCAAGGGAGGACTTCTTGGAAAATCATCGACAGGCTACATCCAGTCACTCATCTGGGCTGGCACCACAGAAGGAAACGTTCTTCTCTGTTTTCATTGTTCAACAGCATGAAACAGGGAGCTTGGCTATTTCAAACCAAAGAATGGCCTAGGACACACCCACTTTGAGGACCAGCACCTGGGTTATTCTGTAGTCTCTTCAGCTGTTTAGGAATGCAAAAGGCATATGGATATAGTTATGTGTCAGGATGGCTGTGTGTGCCCTCAAAATAGGATTTATTCTGCCTATTTCCTTTTGGAATATGTCCCACATCCATAAGCAAAAGGTTTTTGCATAAGAGGAGGAAAGAGGAGAAAGAAAAACAATAAACGAGAAGAGAGGAGTAGGAAAGAAGATGACTAACGTCTCATTATCGCCGCCTGCAAACCTGGCAGGAGCGGACACAAAACCTCTAACTACTGCTGTCTAGTAGTCTTTGCTACGTACCATGTGGATATGGTTTCTGAAGGAAATAAGTTCTAGATTTTTCTCATGAATATCCAAATGCAGAAAGCAGGGGCTCTTGACCATTAAATCACCCCCACATAACAGCAGTGGAAGGTAACTGATGGGGCTAGACTCTTACTTCATTCACTTTGTGAATTAAATTGCTCTCAGAGCTGGTATGTTGGTGGACTAGATGTTATAATAAAAACAGCCACGAGACACCACACTTTCTTTCAGGTGAGGCTTTTCCCTCTACCTACTGTGAATGTGCTGTTGAATGATTCCTGTTTCTGGAAGAGCAGGTGGCTTGCCTCCTCCTTTTCTTGGCCTCAAAAGCCAGGCTCTTCTACAAAACTGTGAAGTGATTACACCCACCTGAAATTTCAGGGCACTGTTCACCATGGTATGTTTGGCACTCAAATTAGGATTTGGTGGGCCAGACACATTTAAAATGTCAGAGTGGATTGTTATATTATTTTGCATTGCAATAGTAAGAGTATTCTGGATTGTGGCTGACAAGCAGATCATAACCATATGCAGTGCAACAAGCCACATGACACTGTATCAGAAGTTTAGAGGCAATATTTTCCAATGACCCAGAGATTTTTTTTTAATAGAGAAAAGATGGATGCTTTCCCCACTTTCAATATTTTTCAAGTATTTATTGAATACCTATTGTCAGTGATGGACTTTTTATTCATAGAAGGGAGCTGGGCTATGCCAGACTCTCACCGTGTTCTTTCTCTTTTATTACTGAACAAAATATCAGTAAAATATCAAGTACAGCATTTTTTTTTTAAACCTGATAGGCAATCAGTATGTAGTAATTGGCCATGCAGATGAGAGAAGGAACTGGTGATCGTGATGGCAGTGGGAAGCTTCCTTACAAAAGCACGTTAGTTAAGAACATTTCGGGGACAATTCAGGGAATCCCTGCTGACTCAGTGGTAAAGAATCCACCTGCAAAGAAGGAGATGTGGGTTCGATCCCTGGGTGGGGAAGACACCCTGGAGAAGGAAATAGTAAACCATTCCAGTATCCTTGCCTGGGAAATCCCATGGACAAATGAGCCAGAGGGGCTACAGTTCATGGGGTTGCAAGAGTCAGACGTGATTTAAGAACTAAATCACCACTATCAGGGACAATTCAGAGGGAATACCTAAGCAGATCTGGTTTGACCTATTTATGCATTCCAACAAATATCTAGAATTCTATTAAGCTTCAAATACCTAATAACATGGTCATGCCATTTTTACAGGAATGTTTTTTTTTTTTTTTTAAAGAAGAGGCATCTACATTTATGTAGTAAGCTTCTCTGTCTTTGTAGAATACTCAAAATACTTCTGAACATGCTAAGTCACTTCAGTCGTGTCCAACTCTTTGCAACCCTATGGACTGTAACCTGCCAGGCTCCTCTGTCCATGGGCTTCTCCAGGCAGGAATACTGAAGTGGGTTGCCATTTTCTCCTCCAGGGGATCTTTCCAACCCAGGGATCAAACCCAAGGCTCCTATATCACCTGCATTGGCAAGGGGGCTCTTTACCACAAGTGTCACCTGGAATCCTAGAAAACTTCTGAGAACCCATCTTACATTTTAGAACCATTTCTAAGACTCCAGTAATTTATTATTTTAAAATCAACTTCAGTGCTTCCCTGGTGGTTAAGAATGCCTGTCAATGCAGAGGATGTGAGTTGGGTCCCTGCTCTGGGAAGATCCCACCTGCTGCAGAGCAACTAAGCCTGTGCTCTGGAGCCGTGCCAGTGCGCTAGAGCTGGTGAGCCACAACGACTGAGCTCCCATGCCCCAACTGCTGAAGCCTGCGTGCCCTGGAGCCCAGGCTCCAAGAGAAACCACAGAATAAGAAGCCCACACATCGCAATGAAGAGAAGCTTCTGCAACTAGAGAAAGCCCTGAGCAGCAACGAAGACCCAGCACAGCCAAGTATACAGAAATAAACAAAATAAACTTCAAAGCAGTTAATTAAGGAGCTCATTGATAACCATGATACACAAAGTGAGGATGGTGGGATAAGGCAAAGTTAGAATCCTCCAAAATGACTGCATAGAAACTGAAGAAATGACGGCCCATTTGGCTGGAAGGCATCTGACTATAGATCAGATATGTGGGTCCCTAGTCATGTTTGTCAAGTGCCTTAGATAAGACACTGGAGAAGGAAATGGCAGCCCACTCCAGTATTCCTGCCTGGAGAATTCCATGGACAGAGGAGCCTGGCAGGCTACAGTCCATGGGGTTGCAAACAGTCAGGCACGATTGAGTGATCATGACTCACTCACTTAGATAAGACAAGTCATCAAACTTCTCTTGAATCTCACTTTCACTTGCATAAAACAGGAGTCCTGGATCTGATGGTCCCTGATTCCTTCCAGTTGTAACATCTGATGATTTTAAAGTAAGGAAAGATGACAAAGTAATTCCCGTTTCCTCTCATTTTGCTAAACAGTTTAGGGTTGCTTTCCCCTGATCTGTGACTATGCGGTTCGCAATCAGTTTTAGGTTTCTGGGTTCTAGAAGTCACACAGTAAATTTTCAAGTCATTTTGCCTATGTACATGAGAAAATGATAGTGAAACAACTCTTTCTTTCTTTCCATATCACTGTTTCTTCTCATATCAGACTCACACGTCTACCATAAAAACACAATCATCCTCGTCACAGGCCCTCACTCAGGCTCATGCAAGGTTATCAGATCGGGTTATTTCTGTATTTATGTCCTGGCTATTTTTTCTCTTCCAACTTGTTTATGAAATCCCTGGTAAGCATAAAGCTGCAAAAACAAAAACAAACAAATAAAACAGCTCTGTTTGAATAATTTACTTCAGTCAAGGGAATATAAGAAAACATTCTAACAGGGAAAAAGCTTTAAAAAAAAAAAACACTCCCATACCCTAGAAAAGACTACATAAAATGTTTTATCAGTGATAATTGCATATGTTGTTATTCTTTTTCATCACAGGGAATGTTACATATTGGGTTTATGGTCTATTGTACAGACGTGGATATTTTCCTCAATATTTCTCAGGCCACTGCATCCTTGAAGCCAAGAAGGCCCAGAGCCCGTCGAGCTGGCTTTACATAGACAAAGGAGCCACACAGAAAACCCAGGACCTGGAGCTTATATCATATCCTGCCTAGGCACTCCAGTGCTCATGACTCGTTCTTTTCCATCTGCGTCCTGTTCCTTTGCTGTTTGATTCCCTTCACCTAGAATGCCCTTTCTTTGCCTCCCTTTACTGCTCAAAATTCTCCCTATCTTTCAAGACCCACCTAGCTCAAGCCCCATTTTAAAGAAGCAACTTGGGTTGATCCAACTTGGGACTCAGGAATAATTTTCATGGCTAGCAATCAATAATTAGCCCATGTAATAACTGGAGTCACTGAAAACACATATCTAAGAAGTTCTCAGAGAACACCAGAGAAAAAAGTTTTAGAGTTGCAGGGTCCTCATCAAAGGAGAAAGAAGGCTAGCTTTAAGCAGAGGTCCAATAGAGAAGCTGTGGTACATAGAGTAACAGTTGTAGCCTTGTAAAGAAAGGTTGTATCTTGTACAGCAGGGACTTTTTTTTTTAGAATTGCCTGACCTTTTATTTTTTTTAAAGAAAGTGGAAGATATTCTTTCTCAAGAGTTAAGACACTGGATATAGCAATGCACAGTATCATGAAGTTTGATTGCATTAATTATGAAGCTAAAATATCAAGATCTTAATTAGAAAGAAAATGGGGCACAGAGTAAAAAGGCAAAGAGAGGTGTGTGTATAAAATCTGAATTTCATCTCCCCCTACCCCCACCTCAGTCCAATGGCCACACCACGCACTATGATAAACTCTGCCAGCGCTTAGCTGAGCTTAAGTGATGGGCCATGATATATTCTGATAGTAAAAGACTGAATGAAGCTAAGGAATGCTGGATGCTGTTATACATGTATATGATTTTATTTATGTGTATATTTTTATATCTATATATACAAACATATATATTTGTATGATGTTTGGCAACCGCACCCATGGTATTCCTGTGAAGTAGGCATGTGGTAAACATAATTAGCCCATTAAACAGATGGTAGGGCTCTGGCATATCTCACCATATTCTAAAATGGTGGAGCTGTGAGCAGGGACTGGAGAGGGAGTGCAGTTTGATATACGGGTAACTGCAAATCTCTGTGAATTGCTACTTTCCTGAAGACAATCTGGGTAGGTTGCATTTGGCTGAGAACTGGGGATGGTTTGGGAAGCTTTAAAAATATACAAGGGGACAACTTTTCACATTCATTCAGATATAGTATCTTCATTTTTACTCACTAGAGACATTTTTTGAAAAACAGCTTTTTCTCTTAACTCATCTGTGTTCCAAGCAAACTCTCAAATTGCTGAGCAGATTAAAAAAAAAAGAAAAAAAAATCTACATGCCAAGTAGAAACAGCGGGTAAAAGACTTTTTTAAATTGTCTTTTACAAAGTGAACTCTTGGAAAGGATCAAGTTGAAAAGAGGTTTGGTACCATAAACATAAACACATAGCTGTCGCTGTAGTTCAGTGACCGGATAGGTGCAAAAGCACGTGTGAGGAACTTTGACCCGGCTGAATTATGTGGCCATGGCATTGCCACTCCAAGGTACAGCTGCTGCAGGGAGCCTATAATCAGTATTCTAGTTCAGTTCTTGGTCAGCTGAAATAGGGGCTAGCAGAAGTGAAAGAGTTACTAAAAGTTAAGACTTGCATTTACAAATGTATTTGAACTGGCTTCAAGAAGACATGAAACATCAATACATCTGGAGACTAGAACTTGCAATTGACTGCTCTTTACCATCTGGTCTCAAGAACATTTTCTGCTTGGAAGTTGCATAAGCAATGAAAAAACATACAAACAACTTCCTGTACCATGCCTTTGGTCACTCATGATGACGCATTACAAAGTAAACCAGCTAAATATGAGCAACTCTGCCTTACTCCAGATGACAACATACATTATGTAACTAAGACCAGTGACAGAGAACATCTTTATTTTAAGACATTTAGACTAAAAAAATTTCAAGAATAAATATCCTTCCTTGTAAGGTGTTGGTCGAGTAGTTTTGGCTAGATTGGTTTTTAATGTCACTACAAAATCATATCTATTTTTTTATAAATTGAAAAAAGAAAAACAAAAAAAGCTATACTGGGGAGTCAAATGGTCATATATTTATATTTTAATGACAGAAACTTGCCTCTTTAAGCAATAAAATATGTTACACTTTTTTAAAAAATAGAGAAATTTTATGTATCCCTGTTTTCTTAAACATAGTAGGCTGTTATCATTTATGTTTCTTCTTATAACACAGGGTCATCCTTGCAAAGGCCCATTACCCCTGTTTTTCAGAATACATTTCTGTTTCTCTTGAGAATCCGCCTCTTCTCTCACTGTTCAGTCTAACGGCCACAGGAGCTGCAGCCCATGGGCTATGGCCATACCTCAAAGTGTCACTGTCCCAGTTTTAAAAAGTCATCTCCTTCTTACCTTTTACGGTAGGTATATTTTCTACTCTGCTTTGGATTGGAAAATCAGATAAAGGAGTGCTATAGAGGCAATATTACCTGTAAGGGTTTGGTTGGAAACTTGGGGACACTCATTTTGATGTTTGAAGATCTTATTTATTTCTTTGTTCAGGATTGTAATTCAGAAGTCTGAACTGCAAGAAATCAGACTTCCAGATATTACTGCATAACACAGTGTGACATTTATGCTTTTTTATTGCAAGGGTTTTTATTTTTGAAGAGGTTACTCAGAAATCCATTTTTGATCATTTTATTTGCTAAGTCTCTGATCCATTCCATTTCACTTCCTTGATTTCTGCAAGCAATGGAACTAACATGATAATGTTGAGAAGTAAATGAATAACACATTTTTAAGGATAAGATGGCAGAGTCTTGGTAATTAACTGCATCATAGGGATGGAAGCAAAAGTATAGTCGTTGGAAAATTTCTCTGGACTTCTAATTTTTTCCTAGATTTTGAATAGGACTCTGGCCTTACTGAATATTAGAAAAACATTAAAAAACTATAAAGCTATTTATGTTAACCTAAGCATTCAGAAATGTATTAATAACATCTGATTATCCTTTTTCCCTTTCCCCTAAAGAAGAAATCACTGTAATTCACAATCTGTGATAGTTGGGATAGGTATTTTGTTGAAATTTACCTTTTTCCTAATCTCTGAAAATAGGATTTCAAAGTAAACTAATACTGTTAAACTGTTGGGAGGGAAGGAAGAGAACAATGTTTAACTTACAGGAGAGAAAAATGAAAACTTACAATATTGAAAAATACTCATTCTTTATACGCTATTGAAAATTCTTATTTATTGATATCAGTGTTTAAGAAACTCTAATGTGAATACTTTGAAATGTCAGTTCAAATCACATTAAAATATTCCATGATTCATACTTTCAGCCAGTTCAGATTGCTCTCTCTTTCCCAGTTTATCTGAACTGGTGAAGGTCTATAAAATAAACATTGGTAGCTTTCGAGAGTTACATTTTTACTTGTTTGACATATTGTGGGTTTTTGTAATAGTGCTAATATGATGAAAAGAAACACTAAGTGTGAGAACTATTTGTTAGAGATTATGTTTGGATCAAGAGAGTTTGCAAGAAACTATCAATTTTACATCAGCCAAGGTTACCCAGACTAAAGCAGAAGTTCCACCCATTCTCCACAACAGCATCTGAAGACATGGTTAATGAGCTCTGAAATTCATTCACAATGTCGCTAATCTTTTAGGAACCTTATAACCTTGCCCGACATTTCCATCATCATGGGAGAAAAACCTTGACAGAATTAGAACCTGTCATCATGATCTCCCTTCCTTCTAGCGATTCACCTATTTTTTTTTTTTTTTTGGGTATTGGAATAGTCAAAAGACTCCATGTTTTGAAATTCCATAGAAGACTTAATGATTGAATAATTTTCTCACATCTCTGTTTGCACTTTCGTAGTCTGGTTGCATTGATTTGTGTCTCATAAGTAGACATTTCCTTTGTTGGTTACAAATCGATGCTATAGAACAAACCTGCCAGTGCATTCCCACTTCCCCATCCCCTCTTGCACTCTGAAAAACAAAGGACAGTTTTCTTTGAAAAATTAATTTCATTGGTTGGTAATATATTTTAAAAAAAGAGAGAGAAAGACCCAGAGGTTAAAAAAATGTCTGTGGGAAAAAGAGCTCCTCACCATCTAAAACAGAGACTGCCTAGTGGGAGGGCAGCACTCTGTCCTCCTGGTTTGCTTCCTTAATGCGATCATGGTCCTCACTTTCATACATCGCAAGGCTGCCCAACACAGCACACGGTGAAGCCACAGTCAGATATGATTTCCTGGCCGGAAAAAAACCAAAAGGCAGGACAAGTTGAAAATATTCTGCCTTTATTCAAATCTTCTAAGACGGGGCAAAAGGGAAGATAATGTTTTTTTTTTTTTTTTGGCTAGGAGGAAAAAAGCACAGGCTTTCTTTAAGTGAATGTGAAAACTGAGTTCTGAAGATACCCTGGCACTTTTACCCCAAGTGGATAAGCACAAATAAAGAAGGACAAAGAAGTACTATCATCATTCTGAATGCTCTTGCCTGCACTTAGCTACAGGTGGAAAGCAAGCAGGCACGATTTAAATTACCTAGATTAAAAGAGCAATTTTCTATCCTCTTTTTTTTTTTTTTCCTTTTAAAAATAGCCAATCGATTTTGGCCTAGCTACTGCTGACTGTACTGGGTCCGTTTTCATACACCACTGATTAAATGGTGTGCTCATGGCTCAAGGCACCCGAGCAGGAGCAGGCAGAAGCTGCTGGAGGATGGAGACCAGAGGCCACAGCGCAGAAAAGCCACAGGTTCACACTCACTGGGGCCTCACAAAGGCCGTAATTACTAGCGCTGGACTGTTGATAGCACATTTTAGACTTGGACTAGCTGAATATAATTCTGGGAGTTTAAAGCCTGGAATTCATTTAGCTTTTTAAATTCTGACCTTAAGTATCAAAGGAAAAAAAAATCAAAGTCCTTTTAGTTTTTTAAAGAAATATGGATAGGGAAAATACTCTGTCCTAAATTATGATGACATCTGACATGAAGCTGGGAATCTGCTTCTCAGGAGCTAGCTTAATTTAACTGCTTTATGAAAAAGTTACATTTTCATCTGTTACAGAATTAGTCATCTACCCAAAGAGGATCCAGTTGCTTGGAGCCCTTGGTGGGTGAAACTGGATGAAAATGAAACAGAGAATACAGGACTTTTATGCAGGGTGACTCTATACTGAGATTCATCGAGCAGTCCTCTGAAAAGAGAGACCTCTACTATCTCTGGAAAATAACCATCTTAGTTATGATGAGAAATCTTCAGAACTTAACCAGAATCTGTGTGGCTGGGAAAATAAACTCAGTAGGGATTTTCTCAGATCATTCTTAGAGAGACTCAACATCTACACAAGTGTCTTCAGAAAAAGACAAGTCCACATGACCGCTGAGGCTGTAGCTCAACAGTGGATCTGAGGACACGGGGGCTGGGTCTGGGAATTAGCAAAATCCATTTCTAAAAAGTCAACCTACTTTTTTCCCCCTACACCTACTGCTTCCTCTCTCCCTTCCCTCCTTTTTTTTTTTTCCCCTCTCCCATTATTGTTTACTTAATTTGAAATCTGGCCTTATTGTGGATGGAACTGTATCCAGAGGTACTATTAAGATCAGAAATTTCAGGCAGAAAGATTTAATGAGGGGCTTAGGAGTTTTTCGAGAGGAATAGGAAATTATTTAGAGAGAAACGAGGGAAAAACTAAGAAGTTAAGTATCAGAATTAGCATGACCTCTGGAGACTAGCTTTTGCGAGACACAGAAGGTCTGCACTCTCCAGAACAAAAACAAACAGGAAATAACAGGGCCAGAGCTGTCTCTCTCCCCCATACCTCCCTCCCAAGTAAACTTAGGGAAAACAAAACAAAACAGAAACCTGTTCAGGTCAAAAAGTTTTCTTTCAAATGCTAGAAAGTGACCAAAGTAAAACAAGAGAGTTGGTTCTAGAAGGTAAAATGTCAAAGGGACATCATATTTTGGGGAGAGGAGAAACTAGGGATCAAAGGTGCACACACAGTCTGGGGAAAAGTCAGGGTCTCTAGCTGATAAGGAAGGATGGAGCGGACAGGTGGCGAATTAGAAGGCTAGAGGAGAGAAAGGGCTTTGTTTCAGGCAGTCCACTTTCTGGAGGAGGGGTGGGGAATGTTGGGGAACATGACTCCTCCTGGGGTGCGGGGGAGGCAAGAGGCTGAGAGCAGGGAAGGGAAAGAACCAAACTAGGGAGTCGTCTGGGGGCATAGAGTCAGGTCAGGGCTCATTCTGGATGATAAGAGACTCTGAGAACCTGGTTCTGAGGCTTAGAAAAAATGGTCGCTGGAACGGATGGCTACTTACAGGGTTAACAACACACTAAGTTTTTTAATTTCCAAACCTGATGCTGACGTCCTCCCTAGAGCAGCAAGCATATACACGCAAAACTTCAAAATGCCACCAAATGGGGGTTTGGGGCCAGAACGGGGGTGTGTGAAACATGCCACCTTCCTCATGCACACCCCAGGACAGCCCAGGGCTCCAGCAGGGAAACTGCCAGCGAAAGCAGAGACTTCCAAGCCACCCCACAAAGATAAACCACCCCAGGTCCCCAGCGACTTCAGGCAGCAATGGGGACAGTTTCCAGGTTCCAAAACTAATTCGACAGTAAGGAGTGTCTGTAAGAATAAAAGTGGGTGGGAGTGGAGGATGGAAATAAAAGGGGAAAAAAGTATCCTTGTTGAAAGTTTTAAATTACAGGCTCAGTAAAAAACTGGCATTCCACCACATCCGGTCTAGTTACCAAATGGAAAAATAGGGTCATTAACATGTTTATTTGAATTACATTAGTCCTTCTCTTTCATATTTAATTTATTCTGCTAGAACACACACACACACACACACACACACACACACAAGGCTCTGCAGGCTACTGAAAGGCAGGGGTGTAATGGATCAGGGAGCTAAAATGCAATGGTCTTCACCCATTATCTACCCTACTAAGGCTTTTCAGAGCTTACTAGGATCATTCAGGGAGTCTGCCTCAGGAGCAGGGAATGGGTACGGAAAGAAGTAAGGCACAGATGCCACTGAGTTATTGAAATACTGAAGTACATTTGAAGCAAGGAGTTGGCGTGGGATTTTAATAGAAAGGAAGTTCAGGAAAAGAAGAAAAAGCTGGGATAGGTGACCTCTTCTCTGGACTGAATGTCCAGATGCAAGGTTGAGGCTAGGGCTCTTGAACAGTCTCCACCTGACAGGGACGGTGTAGAACACAGAGAAATATCTGTGTTATTGGCATTCTGGGTACTAAAAGGTTAAGTCTTTACAATGAACTCATGAGTCTTGCTGTGGTCCAAAACAGTTCCAATCAACCTAAGTATAAGCAAGTCTAATGCAATACATTAATGGGAAAATGAAATAAAGTATATTTTTAGGATGGTATCTACAGATTACCTGGTTGTCACTGTAGTCTTGGCAAGACCAGCCCTTGCTCGACAAACTCATTATACTTGCACACATGATAATCAGTTTTCCTCGTCTATAAAATGGGACCATGAACAGTTACCACAGAGTTGAGAGGAAGGAGTAGGACAATCTATGTAAAAGTGTTCTCCAAAGCACCGTACACACGTAAGACATTCTTATTTCCTCAAAGACCGTGGTGCCAAGTACAGGCCAAACAATGAGGCCAATATCCTTAGAAACTGAACTGGAAACAAGGCAGGTAATGCTCTGACTAAACTGAGGGGGACACAGATCTTCCATCTCAGTGCTGACTGGTTGCATCGCTCGCTACCTGCAGGGATTTCTCACCGGGATGCTGACCTGGAGTTCACAGATTGCCTTCACAGTAGGCTGCCACCCACTCAGAATGAGTCATATAAAGTTCAAATCTTTGTGCTAGGATGCTAATGTAGAGGTAAGCAGGTTTAGGCTTCTCAGTTGCAGATTTCTGCTGGAATTGTCAAAATGGTAGCCCCCTCCTTTCACTGTCAGTCAGCCCAACCTAGACTTTGTTCTGGGCCCACGAGTGCTCCAAGCTCAAAAGTTCCAGTTTCAGTGGCACAAAGTGGATAGATCTTGGGATCTCCAAAATGTGTAAAAATTTCAGCCTCTACCTTCCCATTTAGACAAGTTTCTCACTTTGCCACAGACAGAATCACATTTTCGGTTATGATTCTTCCTTTAGGTCCTGTTTGTTGGATATTTTGCCAGCTGCCTCTAAGCTGAACCTTGGCCCAAATACAACTGTGTTCACATTCAGGTCATTCTGGTTTGAGTCCAGAGTGACTATACTTAGGATGTAATTTTGACAGAGGATGGGAGAGTTAAATGACAACAACTCTAGTAAAGATAACGGTGGCCCATTTGTGGGACATTGTTTCTGGATGAAGCACTTCAATAAACAAACCAGCAAGCAAATAAATAGATAAGAATATGAGGAAACTCAGAATCAACAGAAAAAAAGTCATCATATAAGATGAAGATTTCCATTTATAATGACCAAATCCAGGAAGGGATATGATATATGTCTATAAAAACATGATAGGCCTGGGTAATGTTTAGTATCTGTGATACAGACATTATCTTATTACTCTTTGAAAGAAACAATTTAACGAAAAGTAAAAAATGCTTTATACAGCAGGCAGTAAGCTTATAAAATTCATTAAAGGTTGATGACAGAAATAGTATCATGAAGGCTTAGCTAAATTCATGGGTAATAAGTCTATAGTGGTTTGTTCACGCAAACTAGGATGTCTGGAGGAAAGCAACTCTAATCCTTGAAGTCAGCAAAGAACAACTGTGTCTTATATAACAATTCCCTGGGCCTGTGATCAGAAGGTGTGTGCTGAGCTAAAACGTCCATGGGCCCACCCAGTGGGGCTTTTCTCACAACCACATGCTCTTAAGAAACTGGGGGCAGTAGACAGGCTGAGGCCAGATGTGCCACAAATTTTGCAACCTACAGCCACATGTGTGAGACTGCCCGAGACGTGCCTTTGTCTGTAGTAACTGCTATCATCTCCATGTTACAGATGACAGAACGAAGGATCAGAGAAGTTCAGAGAGGAACAGGGATTTAATAACGGTTACTCAGACCTGGGATGTGAATTCAGGATTATCTGCTTCCGAAGCTGCGCTGCTCCACTGTTGCTGCTTTCTTCCCAGTAACCTGATGCACTGACAGCTTACAAATGACCAGTGTCACTTGTTAAAGTTATATGAAGTCTTGTTCTTCATGTCCCTCCATATCCAAATTGTATGTGCAGTAGTTCCTTGCTAAGAAACATTCACAGCTTTACATTAAGATGACTCCAGGTCTCATTAGGAGGGAACAAAAAGAAGCAAGCAGATCATGGGAAGGTAAAGGCCTGTGGCGAGTAACACAGAGAGCCACGCATTACTATTCAGTACCCCTGATTATGATGTATACTAGCAGCAGTTCTTACTTCATCAACTTACCTAAGGATTCATTCTTAGTTATCCTAATCTTAACATATGTATTTCAATAAAAGTAACATCTAAGAAGGGTTATCATGGATGCTTCCGTGCCTTACTAATTCTAATAATGACTGAGTTATCAAAGTGGAAGATGGAAAAATGCAAGAAAGATCTGGGCGGCGGGGAGAAGCATGGTGAAGAGAAGCAGAGGAATTAGAGAAAAGTCCACGGTTCCCTTTCTCAGACTCTAGGTGATTTAGTTCTCATGAGCTTGGTTTCCTGCATATTTTGAAGAGTTTAAAGTCAGTTGCAGAAGACTTTGGAAGTAAGACTGCTGCTTACCTAAAGGCTATGATAGATAATGCATTTTAGGAGGCTTCTGTCCCTTGTAACAAAAATAAGAAGCCTTTCAAAACTGTCTATGCCTTTGGATAAGTTGTATCTTAATTTCTACTCTTGTAAAGTGGGGCTAGCTATTTTTTATTTTTTTACATAGTCAGGATTTTTGTATACATTTGTAAGTGAATAGGAGCTACTTAGGTGTCTTATTAAAAATTCAGGTGAAAGTAGAGTCACTTACGATCCTTTACCCAGAGTTCCCTTCCATTTTCTTTTTATATTCCTGTTCAATTTTTTCTGTTTTTTTTTTTTCTTTTCCCAGGATTTTAGCCACACATATAATACATTTTTATAACTGAGAACTCATTGGTTTCACAAATATTTTCTAGGAGAAAGACTACCCAACTAGTGACTATCACTTGCCAGTGAAAAATCAGTATGGTTTAATGTTATTTAGAAAGGATTGAAATAATTGTCTGAGTAGAAATTCTTTTATCATTTAAGAATAAGTTTTACCTAAAGACTTACTTTCCCTTAACACCAATTTGACAATCTCACCCCAAATATAGCCTGGGAATGTGGCATTACCAAACCTTGCAAAGTTATGTCATGATGCCAATGCTTAATTGAATTAAAGAAACTGGTAAGTACCCAAGAAAAACAGAATATGAGAAAAACGTCAGGAGTTATTGTCTAGACTCAGAAAAATGTCAGGGGATTATTGTCTAGGCTTCTCATTGTGTTAAAATATATACAACGGAATATTACTCAGCCATGAAAGGGAACAAAACTGTGTGATTTGCAGACATGGATGGACCCAGAGACTGTGATACAGAGTGAAGTAAGTCAGAAAGAGAAAAACAAATATTGTATACTAATGAAAGTATGTGGAATCTAGAAAAATGGTACTAATGAACCTATGTGCAAAGCAGAAAAAGAGACACAGACATAGAAACAACTGTATAGACACCAAGGGGGGAAATGCGAGTGGGGTGACTTGGGAGACTGGGTTGACATGCAATGTAAGAGCTATGTGAATAGTTCCCAAGCACTCAACAACAACAACAACAAAAGACTCACAACATATTTTTTCCTTACTGATAAAATACCACTGAAGACTGGTTAGCTCAGCCTCCTTGAATTGAATCCTGACAATGTTAAGGTGTGGAACTGATCTCTGCTTGGCTCATGCCCTTTGACTTGGGGGAGGAGGGACACACAGTGGATAGAACATGAGAGTGAGGGCCAGCAGCCTTGAGCTCTGGTTCTGGCTCTTGATACTAATGAGTCGTGTTGAGTTGGGCAAAATGACTGAACTGTTTAGGCCCAAATGCCTTCATCTGAAAAGTGAAGGACTCCTTTCAAATCTAAACCTCTGATTTTGTCTGACTGGTTTTCTTGGTTAGAACCTGGTTTCAATGAGGTTAACATCACAAATTCAGTTCTCATGCAAGTAAGACGGCCTAGTACAGTGCTTCACACATACCACTTGCTCAATGAACATTTGTTCAAGGACTAAATTTTTTGGTATAGAGAAAAACTGTTTCATAGTTGAAGATTCTAATTTAGGTTAAAATAGAGAGCTGCCAAGAGAGACCATAGGGTTTAATACCAATGTATTTGAGCCCCTGTGCAAAATAATTCAAAACACAGGTCTCACTAATGTTGAGTCAGTGGTATTGCTATAGCTGGTTGTGGTCTAAGAACAAGGTCACCATTTGCTACTCCTCAAATCAACAAAGAATCCTCTTCTCAATATGATCTTCCAAAAAGATATTGGTTCTAAAAGAATTCTCTGAACTTGAGATTATGGAATAGCTCATCAAATCCTCATGACAATCATGACATAAGAAAATCACAGATAAAGTTCTCTTCATTTTTCACGTGGGAAAAGAGAAGCCTGCTTCCATTGTGGGTCACCTTAGTTGCAACAGGGGTGGGAAAGAAGTTCACCTTTAATACTTTAAAGTTTGAACCACTACCTCTTTGTAAAATATGTGAGTTTAGGCTTTGCCCTTATATTGGATATCCAGTGATTCAGGGGGCAATATATGGCCCAATTTTGCTTCAGACAATGAGAATCGTGTCATAAAACAACATGTAAAATATAAATTAAATGAGACAATCTCAACCACCTGACCAGCATGATCAGATAAACCATAATTTGAATTCTTTGGCAGTACTTTAAAAACTAACTAAAAAGAGGGACTGGAACCTTGGAAGATGAACTGAACATCAGAACAAGTTGCCTCAAATCATGAACGCTCTCGGATTTGTTCGATCTGCTCCCAACATCTAGGGTTTTGCTTTGTTTTGGCTTCATGATTGTGCAGTGCTTCCCTTTTCTTTCAGAGTCTGGCTATAGATGTGGAGGGAAAACCCCATCACACAGGCCTGACGGAGCTCCTCTACTGGCTTACAGAGCAGCCCTCTCAAGCCTCAGGTCTCCTGGGCTGGCCAGCAGTGACGGGTAAACACTGGTTTTATTTTAGCAGCTCTGTTGTAGTTCTGCAGGCAGCTGTCCTTACTGCACACAAGCAGTCCCTCTTTTCGGGGGGTTATAACTCAACCATCAAAATACCAAAATATGCTCTGGTTTGAAACTTGGTGTACAGAGTCCCAAGCCCCAGAATGACTGTGGTTTACTTCCAAATTTAAGAAAATATTGAATTTTGTAGGTTATTTGTTTACTGTTTTCAAATATGTTTGAAGAGTCTTTTAAACTTTCCATAGGAAAATGTACTAAAAAAGACACACAATTTTAGTACCTTTGGTAAGTCATTCTGAATTTCAGCACACCACTGAAAGGACCAAGTGGTAGGACAGAAAAGAATTTATTTATTTTCTTACCAAATACAGATGTTTTGACCACTTGGGTTCTCATCAGTGTTCAAAATATTGGTGTGTTGTAACACAATAAAATAAAATAAAGGCATTAAACTCCTTTGTTTCATTCCTTTCAGTGATGTGCAGAATGGATTAATGAGTTCTTGTTTTGGCCCTTGTATAACTCAAAAACTCATTTCAACTTAAATAAATTAAGTAAGTAATTAGTTCATAATATGGCCTAATCACCTCTGGTATTTTGAAACAAACAAAAACACAAAAATGGCTGTTGCACATTTGCACTTAATTACTTCCATATAAAATACCCATGTAGATTTTATTATAGGTGACAAACACTACAAACCTAAGCTTTGTTTGCAATAGAAAACCTGGGCTAAGGTATTGTGTAGATTCTGTGCCCTTCCCTGCTATTTTCCTAAAGAAAGACAGTCTGTGAACCCACATTCCTGCTCTCTTAATTGGCAAAGGAAAGCACTTTATTTCAAGAACTCTGGAGAATAGGTTACTTCCTACCAAGGCTCAAAGGATGTTAATAAAAAAAAATAGTATCATTTCTAGAATTTATGCAATGTTCAATTTTTCCTCTTGGAGTCTGAGCAGATCTTGTTTGCATACATGTCTATCTAGGGATTGCTCTTGGTGATCAGGACAGCCTTATGGAAATCTTTCCAGATGAATACACCCAATAGAGCAAAAAATCTTGCAATGTCTCTAATGTAAAGGAAGAAAGGACTTTTAACAACTGTGTAATTGTGAGTTTTAGCCTTAAAGGAACTCTCTTGGCTCAGCTTTCTTCCACCCTCCCCCTCAGATACTTAATAATCAAAGTATATGCCAAGAAACTAATGATGCAAACCAGAGTATCGCAATGAACCTGGACCTCTTTCCCACTGTGTAGTGTGCATAGTATGACCAAGACTGGACCCAGAAAGTCAAGGAAAGAAAATAGGCAAGCCAATGTGATCTATCCGAAGGTGCTGTTACCCTGGGTAGATTCACAGATCTATTTCCAATCCTCTATAAATGGATATAGAGAGGCTGAAGCTTTTAAGCTAATCTAACAACCAGCTACAAAAGGAAGAAAGAGCAAACCTTCTCTAGTAAACACCCAGGTCATTTTCTTAGCATGAATACACTGCGGTGTCAGACGCACACCTCACTGTTCTTTGGATGATACATTTATAACACCTTTTGAGTTCTTAAACAGAAATCAAAGCACAAATAAAAATTTCCCCAAGCTGTGACAGCTTTATGTATTTCACTCACTTTAGAATTTAGACCCACTTTTTTTTTTTGAGGTGGGGGGTAGGATGTTTGGCCTGGGAGAGTCCTCCTTTAAAAGCTTTCTGACTCATGCAAATCCATTTAATGCAGAGCTGCAACCCTTGTCAGTTGTGACCGTCTCTTCACTCAGTGATGCCTGACACATAGTAGGAACTCCATAAACACTTGCTTTCCAGGGTTGAACTAGCTTTAATGCAAAGGAAAAGAGAGTACATAATAGAGTTCTAAATGAGCTTACAGGAGGACTGATAGATCTCGAGGACATTAAAAAAAAAATTCAAGCCGTGAAAACAGTTGGGGTTTGATACAGTTTCCCAAGGGAAGTAGTAGAAGTTTCATTACTCAGGGCACTTAAAATGAGAGTAGACAAAACACTAGTGGGGTATGTTGAAATAAAATATGCGAAGTCCGTCTGTGAATTAGTGTTTACTTTCAATATAATTATAAGTGAAGCAACACTGTAATGGGAATTTTTCATACACAGGAACGCTATGGCTACTATGTTTCCACATCGACCATATGTTGCACATATTGGTTGGTGTGGATGTGTATCCCTACTGCCCTCTAGTGGATGAAATGTAAGACCTACCTGATCAGACCAATCTAGCAAGCTACTATGGCCCGGGGATATATCAATCCTTAATCATTTAGGGTAGAAAGAAAATAGCTGTGTTGATGCATTTTCCATCAAATTATAAAATTGAAGGGCATTAAAAACAACAGAGTCAAACTCTGTAATTAAGACTGCCATTTAATGTTTGTTCGCACACGGTATTCATTTCTGTGTATCCCTGCCAAAGATCCATTGTGTAATGTTGTCCTCACATGACATTAAAAACACCAGTTCCCTGGAAAATGTAAAAAAGAAATCGTGCTGCCTTGAAATACATGGAGTTTACTTTTGGAAACAGAAAATTAATACAGACACAGTACAATAATTTGAAACACAAATAACGGCTAGAAGAAAACTTGAAAATCGGGACTACTCTTTAAATCTGAGCAAGCATATTAGCAAGCAATGGGTGTGCTGGCTGATATTCAGAAGAGGGCAGGGAAAACAGGCTTCAGAACAGGGAAGCTGGTTTAAAAAGTACGGACTAACACACTCTTACCCAGAGTAATGGGACAGGAAAATAAATCAAAATATACATTTGGTGCTGTGAGTACATTTTAAATGCTATCGTATTTAAGTTGCTTTTCAGATGTAGAATCCAGATACTCTATGCACTAAAGAAATACATGGCTCTGTATAGTTCCTTAGTGTTTTGGCATTAAGACAAGGGGCAAATCTGAACGCAGTTCTCTTTGTATAATATTAACTGCTTTAAAGAATTTATTCTTTAATCAATAAACTTTAGTTTCAAACATAGCATGTAAAATCATGCTTTTAACATACTGAGAGAGAACAACTGTAAAATCTGAGTTGCAAAAACAACTGAAATACCAGGTAGAAAAAATGAAATCAGAATGAAGAGAAACATATGCCATGCATGCTGAGTGTAGAGGGCCAATGGCCGTTACTACAAGTGGCAGGTGGGTGTGAAATGGACCAATTCTGTAAATATCATAAATTATTAGAAGCCGGTGGTGATGTGGATGGTGTAGATAGGTGGACATATGAGAGGAGGGGGATCTGCATGGGCATGAGGCCAGATTATTCCCCTTGAAGAAGTGACAGTTTTCACAGCACCTGATTTGGCAGAGGAGCGAAGGCTTAGCAATCAAGGGTAGATTCCGGAGGACTTCTTGTCAACTTCAAAAAAGCAACAGACCTACCTAGATCAGGACTTCCCTAGTGGTTCAGTGGTAAAGAATCTGTCTGCAGTGTGGGAGACCAAGGTTCAATCCCTGGGTCAGGAAGATACCCTGGAGAAGGAAATGGCAACCCACTGCAATATTCTTGCTTGGAAAATTCCATAGACACAGGAGCCTGGTGGGCTGCAGTCTATGGGGTCTCAAAGAGTCAGACATGACTGGCATGCAGGCATGTATCTACCTAAATCAAGGTGGAAAACAACATGAAATCTCTCATCCCCTGACTGACCCAGAAGAAAATCTGGCTCAATAAATATCCTAGAAACTTGGTTTTCACCTCACCTAGATTTGTGGTTGCTGTTGCTTAGTTGCTAAGTCATGTCTGACTCTTGCGATTTTATGGACTGTATCCCACCGGGCTCCTCTGTCCATGGGATTTCCCAGGCAAGAACACTGGAATGGGCTGCTATTTCCTTCTCCAGGGGATCTTCCTGACCCAGGGAACCCATGTCTCTTGCATTGGCAGGCAGATTCTTTACCACTGAGCCATCAGGGTAGCTCAACTAGATTTACTGTACAGCAGTTAGCATCCCTATAGACAGATGACTGGAAGCCCCAGGAGAGTTTGGGGTAAGCAGTATGGGGCCAAAGGGAAGTAATCCAGCCAATTTCCTATTTAGCACCACGGACAGAGCTGTCAGCAGAAAGGAACATCCTTGAAGTTCTCCTTGGAGTTAAAGAAATAATGAAATCAGTGCTGCATTTAAAGATGCTTCTTATCCCCAGTATAACTGGCTTGTGGGATTGTATTGGAATGCATTCTGTGACTTCCCCACAGTGTAGCCATTGGAGATGGAAAGACCAGCTCTGAGTAAAAAGGTGTCTTGCCCACCTGAGGGCATGGAGGAAGGAAAGGTTGATATCAGAGAAGGATGTCTCCTTGACCTTTCTGTCACTTTTGGTTTTTGAATAATCATAGAACCCTGAGGAATACTGTACCCAGGCCTTCCCAGGATGAGATGAGTCCCACATGTATTTCAGTCTTAGGATCTCTAGGGCATAGAAATTATTATGGGGCAGAACTAAGGGAAGAGACTAAGTAGAAACAACCTTTAAAGAAAGTCAAGTACCTCTATTCCATCTCCTGTTATGCTGCTGCTGCAGCTGCTAAGGCGCTTCAGTCGTGTCCAACTCTGTGCAACCCCAGAGACGGAAGCCCACCAGGCTCCCCATCCCTGGGATTCTCCAGGCAAGAACACTGGAGTGGGTTGCCATTTCCTTCTCCAATGCATGAGAGTGAAAAGTGAAAGTGAAGTTGCTCAGTTGTGTCCGACTCTTAGCGACCCCATGGACTGCAGCCCACCAGGCTCCTCCGTCCATGGGATTTTCTAGGCAAGAGTACTAGAGTGGGGTGCCATTGCCTTCTCCTGTTATAGCAGATAACAAATCAGACGACCCTCTTTTTTCTCTTAGTTCTGGTCTTTACAGGGTGAAAAGCACTGTTTAGTTCTATAGCTGAATAACAGAATCTGGGAAATTAATGTCATCTCTGTTACACCTGAGCAGTGAGTGGGTCTCCTTTTCTGCCCTGCTGAAGCTTGACACAGAGACCTAGTTTAATGAAAGAAAGCATCCTGGCATGACTTATCGGACATCAAATCTTACTGTCACTTGCTGAAAATTTGGTCTAAGCTTTTCCTACTTGATTAACAAAAAACTTATCATTTCTAAAAGAACCTGATTGCAGGGAACGTCTGGGATGCAGTTTTTAAAAGGATTTTAAGGGTTTTCTTTGATTACTATTATTTCTTAGGCCCTTATGTCCACAAAGGAGTTTAAGGGGCTGTAAAGGCTAAAGCTGAAACTCCAGTACTTTGGCCATCTCATGCAAAGAGTTGACTCATTGAAAAAGACTTTGATGCTGGGAGGGGCTGGGGGCAGGAGGAGAAGGGGACGACAGAGGATGAGATGGATGGATGGCATCACTGACTCGATGGACGGAATCTGAGTGAACTCCGGGAGTTGGTGATGGACAAGGAGGCCTGGCGTGCTGCGATTCATGGGGTCGCAAAGAGTTGGATACGACTGAGCGGCTGAACTGAACTGAACTAAAGGTAGTCGGAACCAGGAATTTCTGTCAGCTCACTACACATGTCCACCAAATGGTAAAGTCCTCACATGAAATCCCAGCAAGACAAGATAAACTCTGTCTGCCCAGCAGCATTTCACAGGCATTAAGGGTAAGAGAGAAGGTAAGTAATTCACTATGCGTCCCCATTTCTATAATGGGGAAGGATGTCTTGATACATTTACAATACTCCTCTGGGGATATTTCATCAGTTATACCTAAACTCTAATGGACAATAATTGATTTGAACTTTCCACTTAGCACAGAGCTGTAAACAGCTTCACTGCAGACGGCAGCAATGAGCCGACGTTTTGTAAAGTGGAGAGAGATTCAGAAAACTTTTGTACTGGGTCAGGCTATAGCCTAACAGCTTTTGCATCCAGGAAAGAAACAGTTTGTCCTCCTGATTTTAATAGCTGGGCTAATCGAGCTTCAAGCCTTCAGTAGGTATAGGTTATCTGTTGAAGGCATTTCATTTTAACCCCTCACTATTATGATGGGTTTATAACTCAGCCATGAAAATGCATTCCTGATTTAGGCATACCTCAGGACACACTCCAAAACATAACTTTCAGAATGCTAATTTCCTGATGAAGGAAAAAAGACATTAAAAATCATTTTAAGGCTAGAGGTTTTGTTTTTTTTTTCCCCCAGCTCTCTTTGCTTGTTAAACCTCTGAGGGAACACGCTCCCTTTCCTCAGTGTCCCTCATCTGGTTGGCATCACTCTGCCTCTTCCTCTCCCTCCCTCGACTCCTAATCTTGCTTCCGGCTGTACCCTAGTGCAGTCTCCCACAGAATGAGCCCGAGGCCTTGTCTGCTGCTGGCACTGGCCGAGTACAAGGGTACCTCAGTGTCCCAGCTGTTTTTGCAGCCCCTCCCTAGCTCTGCTGAACACAGAAGGAAACCAAATCTGAGGGATTCTTTATTCTATTTAAATCCATTTTTCTCTCTCCCTCAGGCATGACAGCAGTATAAAAAAATAAATGAAAGACAAACTCCATTTTGCTTAGACCACTGCCTCTTTTGCTCGAACTGTAGCTTTCTTACCTTGTCCTGCAAGTTCTCTAGATGGGGTTCAAAGCGCACCTGGCTGCCGCTCTGAGACAGCAAAGGGCAGAGACCCTCTTGGAATTGTGGCTGCTGCTTCTCTGGTGTCATCATGGCAGGGCCTTCTATAAGCACCAGTTATAGTTTTCTGAAAGCAACTTTGGTCTGCTGTGTGAGGAGTACACAGCAAGAAGGTACGTTTCATGAATGTAATGCTACCTGTCATTACTTGCCTTATGTGAGTTTGACACAGAATATGAATTTTCTGGTAATTCGACTGATGAGATTATCAGAGCAAAAGCACCTCATTGTTAGAAAACAGATTTACCCTCCACCCTCAAGTGTAGCTGCCTTTCTAGAAATCTACAGGAAAAACAAGATACAATCAGACATTTTGTAAGATGTCTAGGTCCTGAAATGGGATTAAAATCAAACTAAACATAACTTGCTCCACTTGACCTTGAAAAAAACAGTCTGTGAATTCTGAACATCAAACCTAGATCTGGTTTTTATTCTCATTCAATATATAGGTAACACTAAGTGGAGAGAAGCATACCCGTATATTTATATTCATTCACATTCATGTATATTCATTTGCTGATGAGATGAATGAAATTACATAATAATATATATAATAATATAACGCTAGACAGAAAGCTGTTACATATTTAAGGTTAGTCACATTTAGAGTGTCATGACCAATGACTGATAATAGTCAAATTCAGTGCACTGTTTTCACTTCTTGGGTAGAATACTACATGGAAATGACACCTCCTACTTATTGGCTTTTGTTCTAACCAAGCTCTACTCTAAGCAAGCCCTTTTCTTCCACAGTCAAAGGGAAACATTTCAATATTTGACCTTTGAATCAGATTTGGCATCCTCAAATTTGATTTTACCAATGTTTAAAATTCACCTAGGATTCAGTTGAGTCACCAAGACCCTTTTTTCAGCAATAAACTTCCATGGAACACTCTTTAATCAGAAAATTTCATACAGTGGTACCCTGTGATTTCAATTTATTTTCTCAACAATCAACACGTTAACAATTATAAGTCTGTGGGTATTTATATTGCAGACCATCACTGTATCAGGTTCTGCTCTCATAAATCTTGCTAAGCATAAAATGTGCTTTAAAAATAAAATGACAAAAGTTAACAAAGAGGTGGATAACTTAAATTCACTTCGTCTTTTATATCAACCTTGGGATTCAGAGTTCCATAATTAATGGAGATGGAAAAAGCTTAAAGAGAGTTCAGGGCAAAGGTCAAAGAACTCTCCCTCCTTCCTTGCCTCAAATATTTTAAGAGGTGATTTGAAGAGCACCAAAACTGCAACTAGATGTTGAACAACCATCAGCAGGAAGATAGTGGAACCCATCAAAAACAGATAGCCCACATCCAAGGACAAAGGAGTGGCCACAGTAAAATGATAGGTGGAGAACAATTACAATAAAATCTAGCCCTGCTGGGTGGGAAAACTGGAGAAAAGCAATACCAAAGAAGTTCTCACACTGTTGTGAAGGTTCTAGGCCCCACATCAGGCTCCCAGCCTGGAATTCGGCCAAGAAACTGGGAATCCCCAGGGAATCTGACTTTGAAGGTCAGCGGGATTTGATTACAGAGCTTCCATAGGACTAGGGGTAACAGACTTTTGGAGGGCATGAACAAAATCTTGTGCGCACCAGGACCCAGGGTAAAGGAGCAGTGACCCACAGGAGACTGAGCCAGACCTACCTGTGAGTGTATGAGGATCTTCTGCAGAAGCATGGGTTAGCAGTGGCCTGCCACAGGGATAGGGAGCACTGGCAGTATCAGTCCTGGGAGCTGCATTATGGCATGAGCCCTCTTGGAGGTCACCAATAGCCCTACTATAGGAACCTATCGACTCCAGGACTGGGTGCCTCTGGCCAAACAACTAACAGGGAGAGAGCACAGTCCCATCCATCAGCAGACATTTGGATTAAAGTTTTACTGAGAACAGCCCTGCCCATCAGAGCAAGACCCAGTTGCCCCCACAGCCAGTCCCTGCCATCAGGAAGCTTGCACATGCCTCTTATCCTCATCCACAAGAGGGCAGAAAGAAGAAATAAGAACTGAAATCCCATCAGCCTCTAGAACTAATATCACAATCACAGAAAGCTACCCAAAATGAAAAGAAATAAGATTATGTCCCAGATGAAGGAACAAGATAAATCTCCAGAAAAACAACTAAATGAAATGGAGATAGGCAACCTCCCAGGAAAAAAAAAAAAAATCAGAATAATGATAGTGAAGATAATTCAGGATCTCAGAAAAAGAATGGAGGCAAACATTGAGAAGATGCAAGAAATATTTACCAAGGACCTAGATGAACTAAAGAACAAACAGACAGAGATGACCAATACACTGAAAGGAATCAGTATCAGAATAACTGAGGCAGAAGAACAGATAAGTGACCTGGAAGATAGAATGATGGATATCAGTGCTGCAAAACAGAATATAGAAAAAAGAATGAAAAAAATTAAGACAGCCTAACAGACCTCTGGAACAACATTAAATGCACCAATGTTCACATTATAGGGGTCCCAGAAGAAGAAGAAGAGAGAGAATGGAAGAAGAGAGAAAATATTTGAAGAGATAATAGTTGAAAACTTCCCTAACTTGGGAAAGAAAATAGTCAACCATGTCCAGGAAGCACAGAGAGTCCCAGGCAGGATAAATCCAATGAGGAACACACCATGACACATTGCAATCAAACTGACAAAGATTAAGGACAAAGATGAAGTATTAAAAGCAACAAGGGAAAAAAGACAAGTACCATACAATGGAAAATCCATAAGGTTACCAGCCAATTTTTCAACAGAAACCCTACAAGCCAGAATGCAATGGCACAATATATTCCAAGTGATGAAAGGAAAGAACCTAGAACTAAGAATACTCTACCCAGCAAGACTCTCATTCAGATTTGATGGAGAAATCAAAAGTTTTCCAGACAAGCAAAAGTTAAGAGAATTCAGCACCATGAAACCAGTTTTACAATAAATGCTAAAGGAACTTCTCTAGGCAGGAAACACAAGAGAAGGAAAAAAATCTACAAAAAGTAAACCCCAAACAATTAACAAAATGGTAATAGGATCATATATATTGATAATTAGCTTAAATGGAAATGGATTAAATGTACCAACCAGAAGACATAGACTGGCTGAGTGGATACAAAAACAAGATCCATATATATGTTGTCTTCAAGAGTCTACTTCATACCTAGGGACACTGACGGATTGAAATTGAGGGCATGAAGGAAATACTGAAGAAGGTATTTCACACAAATGGAAATCATAAGAAAGCTGGAGTAGCAATACTCATATCAGACAAAATAGACTTTAAAATAAAGACTGTTACAAGAGACAAAGAGGGACATTACATAATTATCAAAGGTTCAACCCAAGAAGAAGATATAACAATTATAAATATATACGCACCCAATATAGGATCATCTCAATATGTAAGGCACATATGAGAAAACATAAACGGAGGAATTGATAGAAATGCAATAACAGTGGGGGGCTTTAATACCTCACTTTCATCAATGGACCTATCATCCAGATAGAGAATCAGTAAGGAAATGCAGGCCTTAAATGATGCTTTAGATGAGCTGGGCCTAACTGATACTTATAGAACATTTTATTCAAAAGCAACCAATCCTAGCAATTCTCTAGGTTTGACCACATGCTGGGCACAAAGTAAGGCTTGGTAAATTTAAGGAAATCAAAATAATATCAAGCATCTTTTCTGATCACACTATGAGATTAGAAATAAACTACAAGAAGAAAACTGTAAGAAACACAAACATGTGGCAGCTAAACAATACGGTACTAAACAACCATTGGATCACTGATGAAATGAGAGAAGAAATAAAAAAATACGTAGAGACAAATGGAAACACAAGCACAATGGTCCAAAACTTTTGGCATACAGCAAAAGCACTTCT
Source organism: Capricornis sumatraensis (assembly GCF_032405125.1). NCBI lineage: Eukaryota > Metazoa > Chordata > Mammalia > Artiodactyla > Bovidae > Capricornis > Capricornis sumatraensis. The sequence continues at coordinate 165,544,176 of NC_091069.1, forward strand.
AAGAGGGAAGTTTATAGCAATACAGTCTTACCTTAAGAAACAAGAAAAATCTCAAATAAACAACCTAACCTCATATCTAAAACAACCAGAGAAAGAAGAACAAACAAAACCTAAAGTTAGTAGAAGGAAGGAAATCATAAAAATCAGAGCAGAAATAAGTGAAACAGAGACAAAGAAAACAATTGCAAACATCAATGAAACTAAAAGCTAGTTCTTTGAAAAGATAAACAAGAGCGATAAACCTTTAGCCAGACTCATCAAGAAAAAATGGGGGAGGATTCAAATCAGTAAAATTAGAACTAAAAAGAGGAGAAGTTACAACTGACTTCACAGAAATACCAAGAATCATATGAGATTACTATGAACAACTGTATGCCAATAAAACGGACAACCTGGAAGAAATGGACAATTTCTTAGCAAGGTACAGTCTCCCTAGACTGAAACAGGAAGAAATAGAAAATATGAACAGACCATAAGCACTGAATCATAACTACTGAGATTGAATCCATGATTAAAAGGTTCCCAACAAACAAAATTCCAGGACCCGATGGCTTCACAGGTTAATTTTATCAAACATTTGAAGAAGAGTTAACACCTATCCTTCTGAAGCAGTTCCAACAAGTTGCAGAGGAAGGAAAACTTCCCAATTCATTTCATGAGGACACCGTTACCCTGATACCAAAACCAGACAAAGATACCACAAAAAAAGAAAATTACAGGCCAATACCACTGATGAACATAGATGCAAAAATCCTCAACAAAGTACTAGCAATCCATATCCAACAATACATTAAAAAGATCATACACCATGATCAACTAGGATTCATCCTGGGGATGCAAAGATTTTTTAATATCTGCAAATCAATCAATGTGATACACCATATCAACAAATTGAAGAATAAAACCCATATAATTATTTATAGATGCAGAAAAGGCTTTTGACAAAATTCAGCACCCATTTATGATGAAAACTCTTCACAAAGTGGGCATAGAGGGTACATACCTCAATATAATAAAGGCCATATATGACAAACCTACAGCTAGCATTATACTTAATGGTGAAAAGCTGAAAGCATCCCCTTTAACATAGAAGCAAGACAGGATGCCCACTTTCACCATTTTTATTCAACATAATTTTGGAAGTTCTAGCTACAGCAATTAGAGAAGAAAAATAAGTAAAGGGAATCCAAATTGGAAAACAAGAAGTTAAACTGTCACTGTTTGCAGATAACATGATATACTATACACAGAGGATCCTGAAGATGCTAACAGAAAACTACTAGAACTCATCAATGAATTTGGTAAAGTTGCAGGTTACAAAATTAAATATACAGAAATCTGTTGCATTTCAATACACTAACAATGAAATATCAGAAAGAAAAATTCAAGAAGCAATACCATTTACCACTGCATCAAAAAGAATAAAATACCTAGGAATAATCCTACCTAAGGAGACAAAAGACCTGTACTCTGAAAACTAAGATGGTGATGAAAGAAACTGAAGAAGATATAAACAGATGGAAAGATATGCCATGTTCATGGATTGGAAGAATCAATACTGTCAAAATGACTATGCTACCCAAGGCAATCTACAGATTCAATGCCATCTTTATCAAATTACCAATGGATTCTTCACAGAACTAGAACAAAAAGTCTCAAAATTTGTATCAGTTCAGTTTAGTTCACTTGCTCAGTCACGACCCCATGAACTGCAGCACACCAGGCCTCCCTGTCCATTACCAACTCCTGGAGCTCACCCAAGCTCATGTCCATTGAGTCGGTGATGCCATCCAACCATCTCATCCTCTGTCGTCCCCTCCTCCTCCTGCCCTCAATCTTTCCCAGCATCAGGGTCTTTTCAAATGAGTCAGCTCTTTGCATCAGGTGGCCAAAGTACTGGAGTTTCAGCTTCAACATCAGTCCTTCCAATGAATACCCATGACTGATTTCCTTTAGGATGGACTGGCTGGATCTCCTTGCAGTCCAAGGGACTCTCAAGAGTCTTCTCCAACACCACAGTTCAAAAGCATCAATTCTTCGGCACTCAGCTTTCTTTATAGTCCAACTCTCACATTCATACATGACCACTGGAAAAACCACAGCCTTGACTAGATGGACCTTTGTTGGCAAAGTAATGTCTCTGCTTTTTAATATGCTATCTAGATTGGTCATAACTTTCCTTCCAAGGAGTAAGCATCTTTTAACTTCATGGCTGCAATCACCATCTGCAGTGATTTTGGAGCCCCCCAAAATAAAGTCAGCCACTGTTTCCACTGTTTCCCCATCTATTTGCCATGAAGTGATGGGACTGGATGTCATGATCTTCATTTTATGAATGTTGAGCTTTAAGCCAACCTTTTCACTCTCCATTTTCACTTTCATCAAGAGGCTCCTGAGTTCTTCACTTTCTGCCATAAGGATGGTGTCATCTGCATATCTAAGGTTACTGATATTTCTTCCAGCAATCCTGATTCCAGCTTGTGCTTCATCCAGCCCAGCATTTCTCATGGAGACACAAAAAAACCCTGGATAGCCAAAGCAATCTTTAAAAAGAAAAATGGAGCTGGAGGAATCAGGCTCCCTGATTTCAGACTACACTACAAAGCTACAGCATTTAAAACAGTATGGTGCTAGCACAAAAATGGAAATATAGATCAATGGGACAGAATAGAAAATCCAGAAATAAACCCATGCACCTATAGTCACTTAAGCTATGACAAAAGAGGTAAGACTACACAATGTTGGAATGACAGTCTCTTCAACAAATAGTCCTGGGAAAACTGGACAGCCACATGTAAAAGAATGAAACTAGACCATTCCTTAACCCCATACACAATGATGAGCTCAAAATGGATTAGAGACCTAAATGTTAGACTGGTCACTACAAAACTCTTAGAGGAAAACATAGGCAGAACACTCCCTGACATAAATCACAGCAAAATCTTTTTTAATCCATCTCCCAGAATAATGGAAATAAAAGGAAAAGTAAACAAATGGGCCCTACTTAAACTCAAAAACTTTTGCACAGCAAAGGAAACAATAAACAGAAAAAAAAGACAACCCACAGATTTGAAGAAAATATTGGCAAATGATGTGACTGATAAGAGGTTAGTCTCCAAAATTTATAAACAACACTTAATAGCATCAAAACAAACAACCCACTCAAGAAATGGGCAGAAGAGCTGAACAGACATTTCTCTAAAGAGGACATACAGATGGCCAATAAGTACATGAAAAGATGTTCAAATTCACTAGTTATTAGAGAAATGCAAATCAAAACTACAATAAGATATCACCTCACACTTGTCAGTATGCTGCTGCCGCTGCTGCTAAGTCGCTTCAGTCGTGTCCAACTCTGTGCGACCCCAAAGACGGCAGCCCACCAGGCTCCTCTGTCTCTGGGATTCTCCAGGCAAGAATATTGGAGTGGGTTGCCATTTCTTTCTCCAATGCATGAAAGTTAAAAGTGAAAGTGAAGTCGCTCAGTCGTGCCTGACTCTTAGCGACTCCATGGACTGCAGCCTACCAGGCTCCTCCATCCATGGGATTTTCCAGGCAAGAGTACTGGAGTGGGTTGCCATCGCCTTCTCCGACTGGTCAGTATGGCTATCGTCAAAAAATCCACGAACGACAAATACTGGAGAGGGTGTGGCGAGCAGTACACCACCTGCACTGTTGGTGGGGATGTAAATGGGTTCATGCACTATGGAGAACAATGTGGAGGTTTCTTAGAAAACTAAAAAGAGAGCTACCATATGACCCTGCAATCCCACTCCTGAGCATATATCCAGAGAAAAACATGGCCTGAAAAGATACATGCTCCCCAATGTTCATTGAGCACTCTTTATGATGGCCAAGACATGGAAACAACCTAAATGTCCATTGACAGAGGAAAAGATAAAGATGTGGTATATTTATATATATATACATATACATATATATATATTTATATGTATATATATATATAGTGGAATATTACTCAGCCACTAACAAGAATGAAATAAGGCCATTTGCAACAATATGGATGGACCTAGAGAGTGTCTTACTGAGTGAAGCAAGCCAGACAGAGAAGGAGAAATATCATATGACATCCCTTATATGTGGAATCTAAAAAGAAATGATACAGATGAACATATGTACAAAACAGAAAGAGACTCACAGACTTAGAAAACGAACTCATGGTTGCCGGGGGAAGGCATAGCTGAGGTCTTTGGGAAGGTCATGTACACACTGCTATAGTGAAGATGGAAAACCAGCAAAAACCTACTGAATAGCACCTGGAATTCTGCTCAATGTTATGTGCCAGCCTGGATGGGAGAGGGGTTTGGAGGAGAATGGAAACATGTATATGTATGGCTGAGCCCCTTCTCTGTTCACCTGAAACTATCACAACATTGTTAATTGGCTATACCCCAATACAAAATGTTTTTGGTGTTAAAAAAATTAAATTAAAAAAAGTGATTAAATTTTAAAAAGAAGTGATTTGATAATGGTTTTCAGCAAGATGTATTAATAGATGTTCTTCATCCATAATTCAGATCAAACATTTAAAAGGGGGGTTTAAGAAACATCAGGGATTTAGTTTATTTTAATATTCTGATATATTTCAGGGGCTATTAAATCCTCATATGAAGTATTGTGATGTTCTATTATAAGTTTTATAATAGGTTTCCTAGCTAGAAGGCAGGGTAGGTAAACCAAATGAGTCTTGGACTTTAGCTTTTTAAAAAAGTTAACAGTGACTTATAGAGCTTATCTTGAAATACTCTTTCACAATAAGCATATGTGTGATATGAGGACTGGCACTCCCTCTCCATGCCAAGTTGACTGCTGTCTCAGGGAACCAATCTCATTTGAAATGTCTGATCCAGGTATTGATCAAGTCCTTATAAATGCTTGGCAGAGGTCATGGAAGCAGATACAATACCTATAAAGCAAATAAGAAATGTATTTCCTTGTTTGCTTTTAAAAATGATATTTACTGATTTTTTTCATTATAGTATTCAGCTGTATGCAGTCATATTATAATTGTCATAACCTTACTTCAGGGACACATCTTTTAAAACAATGCATTATTCAGCAACCTTCAGTAAACATGCAATTTAGGAGTGGAAAAGATGCGCACAGAGACAAGTAATCATAGATACAAAGCATGGTGAATTTCTGTGCCATGCACTTCACACCCCAACTCATCTCGCAGGGAAACTAGAGAAGGGGCAGAACCATTTCTATTATGATAATTCACAAAGGGAGGCCATATAGATATGCATGCAAGTCTCTCCCCACCTCTCCATTTACATGCCAGGATTTCAACTCTGCGACACTGAGTCCCTTCATTTAGCCAATTAGTCTTTCCAGCTTCATGTAATGCACGCCAAGAAGAAGGAGAAATAGAAGTGCTGACGTTCACTGCTTTGAAAGTTGCTATTCTAATGCCAAAGCTGCCTCTTGAGCAATTTCCAGAATGTATTAACATGGGAGCAAAGCTCTATTCTGAAAGACATGGATCACATTATGCAGGAGAGCCCCCTTCAACGTGTCACAATCACACAGAATCTCCTCCATCTCTCTCAAGATCTTTACCGTTGTAGTTAGCATGGACCCAAGTTTATGGTCCTTACTCAGGCAAAACCTAGGAGGTCTTCCTGAAGAAAAGGGGCCAATTTAAAAATATTTAACAAGCAAAGCACGACATGTTTTCTGGACCATAGCATTGGCCAAGTCTTTGCATGGCTGTACTGAAGAAAGCCAGTCAAGGTCCAAAGCAAACTAGCTTCTCAGTTTAGGTTAGAGTGTCATATTCTTCAGTTTCAGTCTTTTTTTTTTTTTTTAAACCAGCTAAGTCTAGGTTCAATTTTAATTATTTTAATCCAGTATGCAGCCCCTAGAATTTCCCCTCAATGTTAAGGATCAAGCTGAGAAGCGTTGATATTTTAAAGAAAATATAAATATGCTTCTACACTTGCAAGACTTTTGTGCATCTTGTGCCTGCTTACACATGATCCTGATACTTAGCAGGCAATCAGACGTTGCTCTGAAATACTAAAAACTATTCATTCCCCTTATTCTGTTGACCATCCTGGCCACAGCTGATAGAGTGATGGAGATTTCAACATCACCCTCTCCTTTTCTCTTATCAACGGATCTACACAAGTCAGTTTGTGTCAGTCTGGTCTCTACAAATTCAGCCTTTCTTTGCTTAATTCATGACATCCACAGGAAGTGACTGGACAGGTCCTCCATGGAGGCAGCATAGCACATGGAAGGAGCATGTCACTGGGCTCAAACACCCTTATGACCTAGTTCTGGTTCGTCTACAAGTTAGCTTTGCTTACATGACCACTTCTCTCTCTGAGGCTTCCTTTTTCCCCACATACAGAATTGAGCATTGGCTAAGATAGCACTGCAACATTCCTTCAATTTCTTGTTTCTCTAAAAAGCTTCTCAAAAATGACTTCTCAGTCCTTTCTTCTGACGTTTAAAATCTTGGCTCAGTTTTATCCCTTCAATTGTTACCTCAACATTCCTTTACTGTCTCCTAACTGGGTTGTCCCTTGAAAGTCATCATCTTAAGGTTCATAGTTATTTTCTTCTTATATTCATGCATTTGAGGGGTTGATGCACACATTCATCTTTTCCTATAATCTGCCTCTTTTAGTTATGGTGAATTAAGTTAATTAGTCAACACTTCAGAATACCTTTATTCTGAGGGCTAGCACCTCAAATTCCCTACAGAGCATTCTCTCTTTCCTTTTAAATCATTCTACTATTCAAATGCTACAAAACCACAGTCCATGACACCATCCAAACCCCCAAACTTCTGCTGAACTTTCTGTAATAAAATATTTTGCTTCCATGTCCATCAACAAGAGAGTGGATAAAGAAGATGTGATACATATATCCACTGGAAGATTACTCAGCCATAAAAAAGAGCAAAATAATACCATTTGCAGCAACATGGATGAAGCTAGAGATGGTCATACTGAGTGAAGTAAGTCAGATAAAGACAGACAAATATCATATGATATCACTTACATATATAATCTTAAAGAAATGGTACAAATGAATCTATTTACAAAAGAGAAGTTGAGTCACAGACTTAGAAACAAACGTGTGGTTACCAACGGGGTAAGGGGAGGAGGGATAAATTGGGAGATGGGATTGACTTACACACTATATATATAGGATAGATAAGTAATAAGAACCTACTGAATAGCACAGGGAACTCTGTTTAGTTCTCTGTAATTATCTATGTGGGAATAGAATCTGAAAAAGAGTGGAAACGTGTGTATATATAGCTGACTCACTTTGCTATGTGGCAGGAACTAACAGAGCATTGTAAAGCAACTATACGCCAATGAAAAAACTAATTAAAAAACCAACCAAATAAATCTGAAAAACAAACAAAAATCAATATGTATGTAAGAATATAAAAAATGTCTTAAAATGATCTTAACTCAAACATACAGTTTTTACTATTATCCTCGGCTATCTCTTGATCAGGCTTCCCTGGAAGCTCAGCTGGTAAAGAATTCACCTGCAATTCAGGAGACCCCAGTTCAATTTCTGGGTCGGGAAGATCCCCTGGAGAAGGGATAGGCTACCCACTCCAGTATTCTTGCCTGGAGAATCCCCAGGGACAGAGGAGCCTGGCAGGCTATGGTCCATGAGGTTAACAAAGAGTTGGACACGACTGAGCAGCTAAGCAGAGCATAGCACAGCTCTTGATCACACTATACGCAGGATATGAAAATTGCCTCCTCACTCCAAACATCTTCTCAATGGTTTGATTGTCATAGTTCCCTTTTTAGTCCTCCAGAAGATTTCTATCCTACTTCAGATCAGTTATGAATTCCAGACTATCAGCACTGAAAGCCTTTTATAGGTTTGCTCATTTAATCTCTCAGAAAATGGTGCCATGAAGGTCCCCCTATATCCACTAAGGACATCATCTGCTTTGCCTTTTGGCTTTTTCCCATTGAGATCCGTTCCTTTATGTGGAAAAGTCCATCTCTGAATCTTTCCCACACAAGCCTGTGTCTGTGGAATAATTTCTTAGCACTGAAGAACATCTCTCCTTCCTTCAAATGATTACTTAAAGGCTTCTTCTGCTAGAGAGACTTTCAAGATTGCTGTCAACCAGTGGCCAATCCTCTTAAACAAGGTAAAAACCACTGCATCCGCTTTACTACACTTTAAAAGATTTATTGTACTTTAAATGTATTTTATGGGACTTCCCTGGTGGTTCAGTGGCTAACACTCCGTGCTCTCAATGCAGGGGGTCCAGGTTCGATCCCTACTTAGGGAAATAAATCCCACATGCCAAAACTAAGAGTTCACATGCCAGTGCGAAAGATCTTGCATGATGTAATTAAGACCTGCTCCAGCCAAATAAATAAATAGATATTAAAAAATAAATGTACATTATAATTGCTTATAAACTCCACTGATGGTAGGAAAAAATATAGTGGGTAGTCACCCAGTACAGTTTGATTAATTTGTTGCATTGCAACTATAGGTCTTAATTTTAAATGGTATACACACACACACACACACACACGCACACACACACACACACACACACATACACACGGTCCTGTTTTGCTACTTTAAGACATATAAAGCTACTTAAGTCTCCTGAGTTTGGGGAACTGTCAACTGTTATGCATGTGGTAGGCACCAATAAACACTTGTTGAATTGGATTGAAGAGGAATCATCTTAAACAGTTTACTCTTGGAGGAGGGAGTAATCAGAAGAAGACTATTAACATAAATATTCTATAACAGCATCTAAGTGTAATAAAAATAATACTCAAATGAGAGTTACTCAAATTTCTCTCATCCTCTTGATTATTTAATATTATATTGATAAAAATATATTTTTAAAAAGAGCTTTGATTTTAAAACACTAAATTTACACACCAAGAATTAGACACTAGAAAAATCTCATGGTCTGATTTATTTCTCTGTAATATATCTGTCTTGAGAACATCAGCAGGAATACACCAAAGAAATATGTCCCTCACGGGATCAACTATATAAAAAGACAGAACACATCATCAGCACAAAAATCATTATCCATCTAATTTCTCCCATTCTGGATGGCTCCGGTGAGCCCCTCCATCATTACTGACTAGGGTTAAGATGGACCTTAATGGATTAATTAAACCAAAGTGGGACTGCACTGCAGACCAAAGAGGAGGAGATCCTGATACAGGGCAGGCAAGAACCCTGTTCTTTTACTCAGATGAGTGAGACTTGGCTCTTCCCAAGTGCTGTTCATTTGTCCTGCAAAGGAGTTGTCTAAAAATAAGACTTGGTGCCTATTGTCTGGGTCTTCCCCTTAGCATTCATAAAAATCGAATACTTGGGTGCTAATCAAATATTATCAGGTAAGAAATTAAATGTTAAGACTCTTTTGCTTCAGGAAGGTGGGAGCATCTGAAAGAGAGGTCAAGTGACAGAGACAGTGTGCTCACTTTGGTCAGGAAGGCCAGGTGCGGGGGAGGCTATCGAGAGTACTAGTGAGATTCAGAGTGCTGGCCAGGACACAGAAAACTCTCAAAGAGCTGAAAGGAAGAAACGCCCACCACTGAGTCACCATGTGTGCGTGTTAGTCACTCAGTCGTGTCCGACTCTTTGTGACCCCATGGACTCTAGCCTGCCAGGCTCTTCTGTTCATGGAATTCTCCAGGCAAGAATACTGGAGTGGGTTGCTGTGCCCTCCTCCAGGGGATTTTCCTGACCCAGGGATTGAACCCAGGACTCCTGCATTGCAGGCTGACTCTTTGCCATCTGAGCCACCAGGGAAGCCTCAAAGTCACAGGGACACACCTAAAGGCAGCTGTCAGTAATGGAAACCCTGAGAATTGCTCATTTAAAGAGGGTTTTGAAATTCAAATGTGAAAGGAGAAGATGTTAATCCAAAGGCACAATTTAGGGTCTTTTTCTGCTCGTAAAAGGAAGAGGAGAAAAACAAAAACCAAAAAACAGCCCAGTAGTACTGTACCACACTGGCAGTTTACTCTTTCATGAACAAAATCAGCACATTAATGACATGAACACCTACTTTCCTGATGGAGACAATCACACAACATTAAATACGCTGGTATTAAAAGAGGAAAAAAAACACCAGGAACATGTCACTCTGGAAGTGGTGAGGCTGACTAGGGCAGACTGTTACTAATATCAAGCATATCCTGAGAGTCTAGAAAAGCATCTATGAAGCCATAATGAGCTGGCAGGCCTCTTTTCCACCAAAGAGGAAGTGTCCTTAAGGATTCCAGAAGTGGCCATCTGGGCAGCTTTCAGTTTCTTTTTTGAAATAACAGGAGCAAGGCAGGCTCCTCTGGGGGTCAGGCTGGCCCCACCATGTTGAATGTCTGTGTCTAAATGATAAGTAATTGAAGTGAAAAGACACCAGTTTCAATAGCTGCTCTGAATTTTAAAAGCAAGTACAAATTCCAGCCCCTTAGTAGATTTCATTTGTGATTCCTGCATTAGGGGAAAAATTGGCACAAAGTTCAAACAATAATAGTATAGCTCTAAAAAACACATGCCATTTCTTACTGAAGAGAAAAAAAAAAAAAGAATTATGGAGTTGAAAAGTTTTCCTACCTCAGTGATTATTTAATCTAGTCATTTTGTAAATGAGGAGACTGAGGACTGGCTAGTGATCACAGAGTTAATTATACAGCTGGCAACTTTATCAGTAATGAATCTATAAATAGATTCAGGGCTATCAGTGACCCAATGGAACTGGGTCCCTCAAAGGCTTTCATTCAAACAATTATATAAATAAATCAATATACATACATACACATATATAAGTATATACACAGAGGGAGAGATGTATTGATACAGGTATTCATACATAAAATATATTGCTGGACAGTAAAAATAGGATCCTGTGTCACTATCATGGTCCAGAAGTCACTGGATAAATTTGTTTACTCAACATTTACTGAGCTCCAACCTATGTGTATTAGGAAAGTAAAAAAGGGTATGATTAGACATAGTTTGTGTTATTGCAAAGAATTTTACATCTGCAACACAATCACATAGAATAATCGAGTAGTCATACTTGTTCCCATTGGATGAATATAAAACCTAATCATTAGGTTTGAATCAAGAGAGGAAGAACCACGTATTAGAGACTGGAAAGAATTTGGGATTTTTCTAGTACCCCCAATCTAAAGGTCGAGCCATTGATTTCAGCTGTTCTATGCATTTGGACATGCTTTCCCTTCAGAATCTACTCCAAATTCACTGCCCTAAGTAGCTCAGAAACAGGGCTCTTGAGGCCTGGCTGCTCCACTCCTGCCCGTCTCTGAGAGGGTATTTAGGTCAAGGATGAGGGTGGAGCTGGGGATGAAGCAGCAAAGAACCTGGCACACTACCTAATCTCCTAGTCATTTTGCTTACAGTTATATCTTAGTATACAACACAGCAGAATGATTTCCTATGTGGTGAACAAAAATTGAGAGGCTAAAACCTAATAAATATGCTTGGTTCAAGTAACCTGGATATGGAGAAAAATCACTAATAGTAAGCTTAAGACCAAAGAAGTGATCAGATCACCCAGGCATTTCTCTTAAAAAGAAGGGAGGAGAGAAATAATACATGTAAGTGTCTACCATGTTTCAGACACTGTGTTAGGGGGTTTACATATATTATCTCACTTAATTCTGACAGAAGCCTTCCAGAATAGAAGTTACCATCCATTGTTCTTCAGGTGAAGAAACTGAGGCACAGCAAGACAGTGGTTTAACCAGCCTCAAAAAGTAGAAAGTGCTTTATGACACTCCTATAAGTTTGTCCAGCTACAAAACTTGTATTCTTTGCCAAAGTTTGCCAAGCAGGAAACCCAGAGGTGAAACTACTATGAATTGCCATCAGAAAATATTTTTAGTGACTGGTATACACTGCTAAAATTGTGTGCAGACATTTATACAAATACAAACACACATTTACTACCACCTTGACATTTAAATATGCTAGCATGAACAAACTGACATTGGACCCACCAAAAAAAGAATATTACATGTAGACAATTCAAATGACTCATGTACAGAAGGGTATTCTTTTCCAGCTATAGAAGACAGTCTATCTGACACTGCAAAGCTTTTGTGAAACTAGTGCTTAAAACAAACAAACAAACAAAAATCTCCAAACTCTTTCAGTATTAGAAAAACATGCACAATTACCACAAAAATCTAGCACAATCAGTTCTCCAATAATTGCCAATGATAGGGATTTTTTTTTTTTTCCCTTGAAAAAAATTTAAAGGTGAGCACATAGTTTGTGGATAAAGGCTTCCTTTTCAATCCAGGGTTGCCATTATCACTGCCTCTGCTTACCTTGTCTTCGTCAAGTGTGGGAAGGGAAAAAGGTTTGAGTTTTTCTTCCACATATGAAGGCTTAGCTGTGGGGAGAGGTTGTTTAAATAAAAACACTGAGTTTCTTTCCTAGTGGTAGGCTGGGGCATCAGGAGATTCTCCTCCTCCCTGCGTTCCACCATTCACAAACACACACACACACACACACACATACACACACACACACACTCCAGTTCAAGCTTGAGGGGTAGAAAAAGAAAGAGGGGGCAAGAAAAGTGGGGAAGGAAAAGAGGGAGGGATAGGAAGAGTTGCTAAGGAAGTAGTGCCGAGCTCCAGAGTGCTCCAGAAAGTGAAAGTATGCGAAGAGCCCGCTTAGAAGCTCTCAGCTCCTAGCTCTCCAGGGATGGCTCTTGCAGAGCATCAGCTGCAGAACTCAAGCTTTCTGTGGCCAGGACGGCGCTGAAAGAAGGAAGACGTTGGGCAGGGGCTGGAGAGTAATACTGTAGAGCTTTCCAGCCCTCCCACCCCACATTGTAAACAAATTTATTCTCGAAATACTGTAACTTCCCAGGGTATATCCGAATGCAAGGAAGAGGTGCAACTAAGATGAAATGTGATGTGAGAATCTTTTTATTATTTACTATGTCATGATTACTTATTTAAATTATTATTTATCGACCACAATCTCTCATTGCCACTTGATAATCATGATTGATAGCATGTCGTTTTAATTACTTTGTGAAAGAAATATAAAAGGAGGCACTGAGGTAGACAGGGATTGTCCATAATAAGGACACATGACCAATATCCCCAAATCAACAGCAAAAGTGTTGATGGCATGGTCCTGAAGTCATAGGGGTTTGTCTGCTTCTTCCACTGTCAGAACCAAAGGTGAAGTTTAAGGTGTGATAGGCCCTCAATAGGTGGTAATGATGGCTACTGCTGTTAGTCTTTTTTGAATAAAATTCACAGTTGGGATTCCAAAGATTCTCTCATGCTGGAACCTGCATTCACATTAGCTTTTCTAGGGTGTCGTTACACACAGGGGAGGGGAAGGGTGGAAAAGAAAGCATCCTCGTCTACCACCTTGAGGGGGGTGAGGTGAAGGCCACGGAGAATAACGGAGGTGTAGTCGGCTCTCTCTCGACAGACAGCAGTGTGGGGCGGGGTGGGGGGGGGATCCACACACTTGTATTTTGCTAATGTAAAAGTCCCAGTGGAAACATTAGCACTCAAAGACATTAATGTGGATTTGGGACACTCCCTGAAGGATTTTGATTCCATTAGAAAAAAAAAAAAAAAAGACAGTGACAGATATAATCCTGCTTTGATATGTTTAATGCCATTTAAAGAGAAACTGCACCCATTTACCTCAGGCTGGGACACTGTGAGTTCAAAAAGTGAAATATCAGTTCTCAGTGCAAAGAAAAAGCTTGGAAAATATTATGTGAAAATTAATTTGGCATGCTTCTTTGAAATTTTAGATTTCTGGGATGAGCAAATGGGTACAGTTTTCTTTTAACTGTTTTTGAACACCATGTGTTGAGAAGAAAACAACAGAATGGCAATTGCTCATCCAAAATGCTAACTTGTGGCATGGCATAGTCGAGATGGCCTGCCACAGCCAAAAAGCAGGTGTGTGCTATGCCTCTCACTTCAGTAGCATGCACGCCACATGTCCCTGCATTCGGCAACCTCTTGCATTTGCTTTTGGAACCTTTCTGCGGGGGGACAGTAAACATGACTCAACAGAACGTCTAGCCTGGGACGGCTCCCCTGGCTTTCTGCGAGACAGACTCGCTGAGAAAGAACGGAGGCAAAACTGGAATAATGTATCTAATTTGGAAATCTGCGACCTAGCATGGAAGTGACTGGTTTCAGATCATTTTGTGTGGCTGAGGTGGAGGATCAAATCAGGTTGGAGAGTAATGGTGATGCTTTTGCATGGCCGGACAGGCTCTAAGGAATCGGCTGTCTCATTTGGGCAGAGGACGCAGTGAATGCACCTAATAGGTCACATGCACCTAATGTAAAAGCTTAGCGTAATAAACCCTTCACGCCTCAGGTCCATGCAGAAGCTCAACACACATGATGTTCACAATCATTTGGTGTGCCGGGGTGCCAAAGCTTCCTCAATCTGATGTTATGAATCTGATATTACATTTGTTCCAGAAATTAAAATGCTTTTATAGAGGCTAGGTCTCATTCAACTATTTAACATTCCTATGAGGAAGAGGAGGAGACAGAAAAAAAAAAAAAAAAGATTTTTCTTCTGCCCTGTAAGAGGCCTGATAAAGAAACCAAATTAAAACTCATGACCATTTTTTAAGCCTTAGCCAGGTACTATATGGAATGAAGTCTCAAGATACCTGTGTTGCAAGTGTTGACAAGGTCTGAAATAAAGGTGTAGATGGGGATCAAAATAAGTATTTCAATGTAAAGAAATGGGAAATTATTGCTTTATTCTATGATTTTAATTGATAAATCAAGAATCATTTATTAAAAACCTACTATGTGAAAATGCTGTTAGTGAAGAGGAGGGAAAAATGAAACCTATAAATACTAAGTTGGGGGAAAATCCTAGAGCTTTACAGATATAACTGAATGATAAACTCTGTAAGCTGCCTTCTGGGCTGGCATTTATGGAGTTTAGAAATGCTAGTTTGTTGCCAAATACTTATATGCTACTGTTAATTTCATTCATTAAAATTATATTATTCACTATGTACCTTTTATTTCTGGTGGTACATTCTAGGTGTTGAAGGAGATACAAATTGTGTATAAATACAATCTCTGTATTTATGAGCTTACTGTGCAGTGATAGGAGGAATGAGACACACGTAAACATACTCTGGTATAGGACAGTATGTAATCAGTGCCAAATAAGACATATAAATAAGTGCTTTAACAGTTGAGAAGAAGCAAGACCTCTTGGCTATGGAACAGCCCTTTCATAGATTTACTAAAGTTGCTCAAAGCACAAAAAGGAAGGGACTGGAACCAAACTTTAAGGCACCAGCCATCAGTACACAGAGGGGTTTAGCTATCTATGAAGGGAGGGATATGCACCCTCTATCAAAGCACCTCTCACACTGAGTTGTCCTGTAATCAATGTTGACCAAGAACTTACATGGCTGAAAGAGGAATCAATACGGATGTTAGGCCAGGTTCTGCATTAGCCCTAGATATTCAGGTGATTATTAATTCACTGTTCAAAGTTGGCATTACAAAAACATCATATTTTTTCCCCATAGAATTATGAAAAATTCTGTCTTTTATCCACATCAGAGTAATGGGAGGTAGAATTCAGGGCTCTTCCTTGGAAGTAAGGAAAACACTTTGCCCATGCAGAATGCCACTGGTACAGAAATCATAATGTTTTTCAGAACAGCAGCAAATGAAATTCTTCACCACCCCTTAGGTGGGTGAGTCAGAATCCATGCTCCCTAGAAACAATGATAATGGAGTTGGGGTGTGGCAGCTATGTTGGGATCACACAAGAAGGCAGGTTACCATTCAGCAGGAAACAGAATTTGAGTATCCTGACTTCTAGGTCTGGGTTCTATCTATAGAATCACCTTCTTTTTCAATATTTTTTTCCTCTTGGACACTTTAGCCCTTTACATCACGAATAGTGGCTTTCTGTAGTTGGTCTCTCTCTCTCTGTCTGTGTCTTTTTAAGAGGAAGGATGGCTTTACTGATGTGCCTTTTGTAAAGAATTCAAGGTTGTCTGGATCTTCAAAGAATGCAATTGAAAAAAAAAAATACTGTTCCTTTGATTCAATGGTGCTTACATTTGGGCAGAGTTTTCTTTTTCCATCCTCAAATACAGTATTTGAGACAATCTGCCTACAATGGAAAGCTTTTAGAGCTTCAAAAGTGTAGGCGAACCAAACTGGAATTAATCTGTGAAAACAGAGACTCAGGCACATGGAGAAAGTTTAGAAAAAAAAGAAATCTGGGCAGGAGGCAGTCCCACAGAAAGATGCCTGACATCTCCCCTAATTTAAGATGAGGACAGGTGAAGCAGGGCCATGGAAAGTTCTAGCTGCCATGTGATCTGCTGTCTTGATTCTATTCATTTACCTTGAGTCTGTGTTATCAAGGGGTCTAGTTGATTTGCTTAAGACGTGTCTTGTGGTCTGACTGTAGGAACCCAGAGAAGGCTGATGAAGGGAAGTCTAGGTTAACTGGGGCTAAGGTGAAGTGGCCAATAGCTATTCACTCAGAAAGGACTGACCAGACCAGTCTGCAGGGTATCTATAGCAGTGCTGCATTTTATTATCATATCAAAAGCCATGCATTTTATTGGGGAAAAAACCCTGCAAACCACAGAGGCAAAAAGGGTAGATGATTATAACGATCATCTTTGAACACTTGGTGTATTCTCATCAGTTTGTCTTCCTATGTGGATTTCTCTATGTATGTCATCTCATTTGATCCTCGTGCTAACTGTAAGAGGTTGATATTTTGCCCATTTTCTTAGTGAGGAGTCTAAGGTTCAGAGAAGTTAGGTGAGCATCCTCTGGTCACACAGCTAGCAGAGGCTAAGCTGGGATTCCAATCTGAGTGGCTGAACTCTTTTCTGTGCCTTGTGCTTTTCATGGCATGAAATCAGTGTTGGGGGAACTCTGCCCAGCATCTCTGGTTAGCAGAGTGAATTGCTTTTATCATTTGCCAACATGTCATAGAAAAAACCCAAAACAAAACAAAAAAAAAAAAAATTAAAACTCCTGGCTCTAGGAGATTTCCTATCAACCACCTGAAGTTTGGCTTGGTTACATATTATTTGAATATTTGACAATCTTATAAAAAGTCTAACAAGAATAAAGAATTTTTCATTTAGGCTAGCTTCTATGTTAGTTAAAAATCTCCTATTCCTACATAACAATGTGCCTGGGGGACTCTCTCACTGCCAAAAACATATCTGAAAATGCTGAAAAGTCAGAATTTGGGGCCTATATACTGACTAATATTACCAGCTGTGAGTAGGCTTGAACATCAGTAATATGATATTTCCTGCTACAATTTGATTTGGTTAAAATGTGTTTGAAGTTCACCCTTCTATTAACTAGAATTACCACCTCCTGAAACTGGAGGGCCCCTGAGAGCAGGCTGCTAGTGCAATCCAACCTCCCACCTGCCATCAGTGCATTTCCTGGCAACAAATACTATTAAATTGATAACTACAGAAATAGGTCAAAATGTCTTTTCAATAGTTGCTAATGTTCCCCTAATGTTCCATCTCCTCCCTTTGATTCTCCTGCTAACATTTTCTCTAACATCACAGGAACAACAACTAGTCAAGAGAAATGCTAGAAGATGGAGAAGCTGGCAGCTGTGGATAGAGGAGGTCTCAGGAGTTCCCCCAGTTCTCAGATAGAAAAGCTAAACTTCCCTAGGGGCCAGGGGCCCCAAACTCAGCTCTGCCGCTTAGTTGACCCGGAAAAAAAAAAGCCATGTCCCATATAAGCCTTCATACCCTCCTATGTAAAAGAGGAAAACTCAAGATGACTGATTATTCAAATTTGCAAAATGCTCAGAGTTCACAGGAGATAAGAGCCTTGACCAATCTCAAAGCAGTGGGGTTTTAAACTTATGCACACTACGTTCATAACTATACCTATTAGAGCCTTGACTCTCTGAGGTAGAAACTTACTTTTATATAAAGAAATGACATCACAGCATGTTTTTGTGACAGAGACCCTCTGCAGTCATCCCAGGTTTGATTATTCACATGTAAACCTACATTTTTTCACCCCTTCTTCTCTCCCAGGAAGAAAGTTGGCTTCTCTGAGTTCATATCACGTATGTGAGCAAAGATAAAGAGGCGGAGGGGTGGGCACAGCTGTATCAGGGCACAACTGATTCTAGGCAGATAGTCTGGCTCCAAAGAGAGGCCACCCTCCTGGGGCCAGGAGCACAAGCCCCCTTGTTAATGAGGTACAGTTCAATTTCCAGCACGTCTTCTGTGAGGCTAATGTATCTTAGGGTGGCTGAACCCCTCATGCCTGGGTGCTCTGATGGCTTCAATCCCCAGAGAGTTACCTCAGTGTAAAGTAGTTTTGAATTGGAGCTGGGGGCGGGGGTTGAGGGGAGAGGGATAATTCTGGAACAGGGAGGTTGAAGGAAAAAAATCAGATAAACACAAGGACCCTGGGTCTCCAAGGCAGAGGAGAGGAAAAAGGGGGTGGCCATGAGTGAAAAGTACTCAATCTGTTGAGCATTTTCTGCTCAGGGCCCGGTCCATAGCTAGTGAACCACTGAAAAATCTCTTGAGAGACCCTATGGTCTGTGAGTCGTGGTTTTCAGCTTTCCTCTGTGCCACAGCTGTGTTGTCACTAGACAGGAGGTCAGCTGATTTGAAAACTTGCAAACTTCAGCCTACCTGGTTCAGGCAAATCAATGCTATTCTAATCGCCTGTAATTTAAATTTATAGAGACTGCACAGTCTGCCACTTTTCCACCAGATTCCTTCTGCCTGCCTTCCTTTCATGAGTGAGGGAGAGCAGAGGTGTGGAAGAGAGCACACCAGGAGAGGAGGCAGGAAGGGTAGAAAGGGCTCGCTTTCCTGGGTTTCTGATGTGAGTGAGGCTTTGTGTCAGGTAAGCCTCTCTCTGGGTTGTCTCTGGCGGTCCAGCAGACACTGTCAGTGTTAGGAAGTGTTTTACAGGTTCAGGGAGGCTAACTAGCTTAAGGTGGCCAGTCAGGCTCCTTCTCCCCGCTCCTAGTTCCTCTGGCACATTTCCTCCTCCTCCTGGTAACGGGTCTTCCCAGGTGGCACTAGTTGTAAGGAATCTGCCCGCCAGTGCAGGAGACAGAAGAGACACTCGTTCGATTCTGGGGTCGGCAAGATCCCCTGGAGGAAAGCATGGCAGCCCACTCCAGTATTCTTGCCTGGAGAATCCCATGGACAGAGGAGCCTGGTGGGCTGCAGTCCATGGCTCACAAAGAGTCGGACCTGACTGAGGGGACTTAGCATGCACATGCACCTGATGATGGGTGCTTAGAAACTGGTTTACAAACCAGTCATCTAGAATATATCTTTCAGGAATACTGAGGATGCCCTGAACCATCAAGGGTATATCTGGCTGGGAGTCAGGAGCTTTGGATTCTTCTGGTTAAGACCTAGTCCTACTAACCTTCACTAAAGACACATGGAGACACTTGTATGGGATCTGGTCATGACCTTACATCCCTGTCATTCACATTCATCAAGGTGGTGGCAGGGGTGTGAGAGCACCAAACTCAACAGAATCATTCTCATTAGATGTTGTATGTAGATTAAAGAGAGGAATTCCCTCCTCCTAATGCAAGGAGATCCAACCAGTCCATTCTGAAGGAGATCAGCCCTGGGATTTCTTTGGAAAGAATGATGCTAAAGCTGAAACTCCAGTACTTTGGCCACCTCATGCGAAGAGCTGACTCACTGGAAAAGACCCTGATGCTGGGAGGGATTGGGGGCAGGAGGAGAAGGGGACGACAGAGGATGAGATGGCTGGATGGCATCATTGACTCGGTGGACGCGAGTCTGAGTGAACTCCAGGAGTTGGTGATGGACAGGGAGGCCTGGCGTGCTGCGATTCATGGGGTCGCAAAGAGTCGGACACGACTGAGTGACTGAACTGAACTGAACTGAATGCCAGTTTGGGTAAGAAGGAAGGAAAGATTGATAGGAGCTGAAAGCAGAAGGGGTCATGAGAAAGATGTGGAATACACAGCAGTAGCCATGGTAGGAACTTAAGAGAGCCTGAAGGCAAGGCTAGAGCTGGGAGATGGAATTGTTTTTAGCTTCCATGGATGTGTTTGATCACACAATGGATGGAAACTCCTAGTCTATGCTAGATGTCCTGTTTAAAATCTCCACTGAATCGCTGAAGTCTATTTTAACTATTCAATAACAGGCAAATACTTCATTACCACAACTATTTCTCCCAAGTATCAATCTCTAGCAAAAATAATATTTGGCTGAGACCACTACAACATTTCTGATTACAAACAAAAGACCATCTGGATGATAACCAGCTTGAGGTGTTTGCAGGAAAGAAGGAGAGATGGGTTCTTCTGAAACATAATGTACAGATAGAAATCTTCAGAGTTGAATGCAGGAATTAGCTTTTGAGAAATTGAGAAAGGGGTTCATTTTCAGTAGAAGAGGATATGTGACTGATACCTTCAGTTGGCATGCTAGGAAAAGATAAGTTCCAGGCAGGATCAGCTATATAATCTGTGGGGCACAAGGTAACATGAAAATGCAGGATCCCTTATTAAAAATCATTAAGAATTTCAAGACTATAACAACAGCAGCGCATTAAACCACACCGAGGGCCCTTCTGAGTGCAGGGCTTGGTGTGACTGCACAGGTTGTACAGACAGGAAGGTGGTCTTAATTCTAGCTGTATTGTTTTCACCAAGGCATTCTAGCCCCACTGTCACCAAGGACTAAGGTAAGGAAGATGCAGCCCCACTCTCAAAACTCTCAGTTCACCCTGTCTTCTTAGGGTGCGGACGCAACTGAATTCTGCAGGGAGGATCAGAATTATCTGCCAACATGTTTGATAGATTGCAGTTGTGCTGGCTTCTGCTCCATTTGTTACAGCCACTAATCCCCACTTCTGTTACAACCTAAGGATGCCCAGGATATCAGTGACTGGGAACTGAGACGTAAAAACACGAATTGCCCTGGAAAAATGAAAAACAAGCAAAAATAATGAAAAAGAAGTTGAGTTCCCTGGATATAAGTCCGACCCCTGATTTCTTTCTGGCCTTACCTTGAGCACGTCTTGGGCATGTGCATACAGGCTCAGAAAACAGATGAATTGCCACAATAAGTCTTTTCAGTTAGGAAAAAACAGAGGAAACAGGAGAACCTGGTCTTAGCCCAGTAGAAACTCGCTGGGTTCACTAACTGTGTACTTGTTCTCTCTTTCTGTCTGTCTGTCTCATTCTGCTAAGTTGGAGCTATGACTTCACTCTCCGTGGAAGCTAAGTTTCTCTTTCCTGGATGCTTGGAATGGGCCAGAGAAAAGCTGTTAGAGGGTAATGGTCATGTCTAAAAAATCACATTTATTTATCTTCACCTGCCCTCCTCACGTCATTATCATTCCACTGAGGTCTGTATATAGAAAGCAGAGATTAAACAGCCAAGATGAACATCAAAAGAATAACAGCAGTACCGAATAGATGAATGTGGCCTCTTTCCCAGTGGCCTCAGGGGCTTTATGTATACTGAGCCTGATTCTCACAGGGACAGACCAAGAGCCTGGGCAGATGCCTGGGATGTTTGTGTGGGCTGACGCTGACCCTCCCCAACTACATATCCCTGTTCCATTTTCTAAAAGACGTGTCTAATATAGAGAACTAGTTCATGTCTTACAGCCAGAATTATACTTTGATACTAGACCTCGATTTAGGACTTTTCTTAAAAAAGATATCTTCTGTTTTGCTTAACAGGTTTGTACTGCCTTGAGTAAGGCCACTAGGGTCCGTAAGTAGATGGAAATGCATTTGACTCTGTCTAGTTACACTTAGTTTTCAAAATATCTTCCATTCCACAGAGATGATATAGCCTTGGTCATCATTTTGAAGTGTTGTAACAATTGGTAGGGCTTCCCTCGTGACTCACTCAGTAAAGAATCTGCCTGCAGTGCAGGAGACTTGGGTTTGACCTGTGGTTGGGGAAGATTCCCTGGAGAAGGGAATGGTGACCTGCTCCAGTATTCTTGCCTGGAGAATTCCATGGACAGAGGAGCCTGGAGGGCTATAGTCCATGGGTTGCAAGGAGTCGGACAAAATGGAGCCACTAACATTTTTAACAATTGGTAATTAGCACTATATTAAAAAATATAGTGATTGACCTTCACCACAGATGCATATATAAAATCCTGATCCATTTACTTTGAAATCATTCTCCCCTGCTGGAAATAGATAGCTATAATATATACATTTATATATGTGTGCACAATCAGCCTTAGCAATACCGCTGTGAAGGAGATGAGGATAGATGGTTTTCTATTTATTTGACAAATACACTATTACATAGACAGGTTAAGTGATTTGTCCTATAAGGAAGGGTGGAGATGAAAAAAAAAAAAACAAACAACAAAACCTGTCACATCTGTCCTCAGGTTTTACCACTCTGGAATTGTGTAGCCATTATTGCTTTTGAGCAACTTGATCTAAATGTTTGGCAAGGCAACTTTCCTGAAAAAAGATCTTACACTTCTTTCTTTTCCATTGGTACTGTCTTTCTGCCTCTTTCTTCCTCCCTTCTGAGATCATTATAAACTATTGGTAAATGCGGCTGCTGTAAGTTTATGTTTGCTCTTCATGAGTTCAGATGGATTTTAGCTCTTCAGAAAGCATAAGAAAAAAAAATCATCTCTGAAAGGTAATAATGATAAATAATGCTGAAACAGTGGGTTTGAGTTAATGTCAGTTGATATGGGTACAAGTGAGGTTTTGGACTCACCATTCATAAGAGCTAGTCTACTGGTTCTGAGTTGACTTAAGAAGAAGCAAAGGCTTCTCTGAGGCAGAACACACTTGTCATTTCTCTGCTGTCCTCCTGGGACTTCAGACATGGGCCAAACCTTTGTGCTGCACCTTTCTCTGAAGTGCTGCAACTTGGAGCTGTCCTCTGTTCTAGACTAGAGCTATATGCTCTAAGTTCTTGACCTCAGGTAGTCCTTCTCTATTTTGGTACATATTTGCATGATGCTCATGGTGCTATATTTGATTTAAAATATTGGCCTGACTGTTATTTGGCCAAGGAAAGACTGTTTTGCTATCACTTTAATTCTTTATCATCTATTTTGCTAATTATTTATGTGAATAAAAAATATCCTCAACTTCTTGCCTCTTTTCATGTTTCTGGTTAATGTTTCACAATGTTATCTCACAAAATCCTTGGGAAATACAATTTAGTTTTACTAAGTCCTAAACAAAACACAATTGTGAAAGAAAACTGATAGAGAATGATATAAAATAAAATTTGAAGGTAAGTGTGATGAGTTACTTAGTTCTGAAATATCTATCACTCTTAGTCCTTTATAATAGAATGCAATATTGCCAAGAAACTTGTTACCCATACCAATTGTTTTTTTAATGAAGGGACAAAATGATGTTTCTTTTCTGATGATAAGAACTGCAAGCCCAGGAGTGTAACAGCACCCGAGTGGCGTCTGAGATGTGAAACTGGCTTCAGTGATTTCTCTTAATGGAGACTGCTCAGTCAAGACCTTCCAGCAAGCTGCTGCTGTTTAGGACCCAGACTCCACAAGGACCGTCCCGGTTCCCTACAGAACCTGGGCTGGCTGTCATCCCATCCTGTATCCAGTCTGCAGTTGGCACTCAGTCATGTAGAGCATGCGTCTGGGGACGACACACAGTGGAATAGGAAAGGCTACAGAGCTCTGTCGTACCAGCACGTTTATTGTAAGGAACTAGTTATGCTGCAACTGCTTTGCTCTTTTATATTCTAGGCAACACACTGGTGAATATAAGTCATAATGAACATATTCAACATTTTTTTCCATCAGTTCAATACATTATTCATAAATATTAGAGATGGAAAAGACCTTGTTGATTACCGAGTCCAAACTTTCTTTCTGCACTGCCCTTTCCCCCCAAGTTGCTAGCTCAACAAAACAAGACAACAAATCACAGGAAGAGAGGAACAAATTCACAAGTTTAACAAGTAAAAAGGAAAGCTCCAATGAAGTCTGTATTGAGGGTGCGGAAGTCCAAGACCTTCCCTTCCTGCTGGTGGAGCTCTGAAGACTAAGAGTATGGTAGCCCTTTGCTGTGAAGATGAATCAAGGGAGAAAAATGCTAATTTCTTCTCTTGAGAATCACAATTCAAGGTAAAGCCCAAGAGGCAATCCCACATCCTTGGCCAAGTGCTTTCTATCTGTCTCTACAACCTGGTGTGGATTCAGGCATTCTTCTCTTCTGTTGGAATTTGAGATACTGACAATAATGATAAAATGAAAATGTATAAATGAATAGAGAGTTAAAACTACTAGAGAATGCTCCCTGGGATTATCTGTACTATCAAGATAGGAAAACTTTGCAGATGCTACTGTCTCTCTAGAGGAATAAATGCTTGCATTTTAATATTCTCAGCAGCTGGTTCCTGTTGAATGCCATCAGGATGATTCAGCCACCCACCAGGAACACCAGTAACAGCAAGTGCACACAGAGAAATCTGCAAAACTTTCTTCTCTTGATGCCAACACTGTTACTCTGGGAAAGTCAGAACCCTTTATTGAATTACCAGTTCTACTAAATGTGACCTTGTTCCCCTCACAAATACCAACTCGCTGTCAAATAAATGGAACTTCTGGCTGATAAAGATGCAGCATTCTTCCTGATTTGAACACACCCTGCCGGCAGGATCTCCTTGACTATGGTCATGTGACCTGCCCCTTTAAATTTTCTCACTATTCACTGTAACCCCAAAGAACCAGTCAGGTCCATACACATTCCAAGTCCACCTTGTAGGCCATCCTGCTTACAGCTGACTCTATACATTTAATGCTATATCTCTATCCCGACATGCCCCAAGTTATTTTTCATTTCCCATTTTTAGAAGTCTCTCATTTCCACAGAATGGAGTTGTATGCCCAGAAAACAGAAATGTGAAAATGAACTGCATTGACCCTAGATTTCATTGACACAGAATTATCAGACCATATTCAACTTAAGAAAAAAAATTCTATACTTGCCCCCTTCTTCAAACATACCAAATTAGACACTAAAAGAGAAAAATGCCAAAGATGACAGCTAGCTATCAAAAATGTCTCACTGTATCATTTTCTGGTCCCCAAAGTAAAATCTAAAGACATTCAACACAGATTCAGGTGCTCTCAACAGCCATGAAAATATATGGCTGGAGAGGGAATCTATAAATGTAATGAATACACAATTGGCTTATAACAGATGCAACTAAAATTAAATTCGATATCTTGACCTGCTCTCCAAAGTGAAAGTTTCTAGTTCAGGCTGCAGACAGAGGTATAACCAGCTCATTAATCACATGAACCAGAACTATAAGCTGACACTTCTGGAGATGCTTCAAAGAGCAGTCCTGCACGGTTGGGGGGGTCTGTGGGGAACCTGAAAGGGAAGGCAGAACTGACAGTTTAGAGTGAGCAATACTGCTGTCTTTCATGGTATCCACAGGTCAGCCAGGGCTGACTATTCTAAACTTCCAGGAAAAAAATGGAAAGATTTTTGTAAGGAAGTAATGGGACCTATGGACTTGTATAAAAGATTGGATACATTTTTATTCAGTTTCTATTATGTAACAGTAATTGTGACTGTTGCTTGAAGGGAAAGGGAATCTTAACAATAGTAGCAGTAACAACGACAATGATATTGAGTGATGACTACTCTCTAGTCATGGGGCTAAGCCTTCTATATACTCCATTTCAGGAATTCTTACAATTTCCCAGCAAGGTTGTTAGTAGTGTTCATTTTCCTCCTTTACAGATGTGGAAACTGAGGCCCAGCGAAATTAAGGGCATTATCCCAAATTACATAGACCTGTTCCTTACATTATAAACAAACACACAAATGGCTAATCTATAAGCCATGACAGAAGCCATTAAAGGACAGAGTACTGTAGAAATAAAGACGGCAGAATTGCTTCTGCTTGGGACCACCAGGGGAAAAGGAGCAGGGGCGTGGGAATGTAGAGTGTGCTTAGGAGACAAGCACTTTCTGATTAGAAGTCATATTTTGATAACATGGTAAGATACATTGATCTGTACAGGAAGATTTCTAAAAAGAAGGACTTCTTTCTAAAGTATTTTCTGACTACAATTTCTCAAAAAAATTTTCTTTTCTTTTTTTTCCCATTGGTGGGAATAGATGGAAGAAGAGAAACAAGATACAAGCTTACCTTGGAGGGGATATGAGGATTATGTAGGGGGAGCAATGTTAGGAGCAGAAGGTGTCCAGGGAGTCCCAGGGTGGGTGCAATTTCTTTCATTTCCCAGAATACTGTATCCTTATCACACATATTTGACCCTTGCCCAATATATAGTAGGGTTATTGGTATCAAAATAGGAACCCTAAAGTCTTGGTTACCCTGCTTTCTTCTTAAATTACTTCTGGAATTTTTTTTTTTTAGAAATTTGTTTTAGGGGGTCAGGCTTATGATATAGAGTAGTAGCTAGAAAACTTGAATTGTAGTATAATTTGCCTTCCTCATCTTGAGAAAGTTTTATCATTTCTCTGTTTACATTTTCTTATTAGCATGGTATAAGCTCAAAGAGCATTTCTTCTTCTGTTGAACAGCCTGCCCCTCTGGTGAAAATAAAATCTTGTGCTTTTCCAAAAATTTGCCATTCTTCTCTGTAGAACCACTGGTTTACAGAATCCAATGTATAGCACCACTAGTCAAGATGAATTTATGGAGATACAGTTTCTCTGCTTTTTAAGCTTTTATTTTAAATAGTGTTTTTGAAATGTAAGTTGTAATATATGAAATACATATTAAAAAAAATTCTGCATGGTCTTGCACCAGATATTCAGTGTTCTTTTCTATAGAGTTTGATAATTCACTCATCCTTATTGAGATATCTAAGGCTCCTTCAAGCTCTAAGATGCCATGATTATGATTCTATGATGCTGACACTTGCTTTGTCGACACTTAAAGCGGAGCTTTTCAACTTCAAACAATAGCATAAGTTGCTATAACAATTACACTTACATGAATCTTTAAGCAAATGTACATAACAGCTCTTTACAACTATTATCACACTGGACAGCCACAGCCAAAGCTTAGGAGGTTGTTAAAATTCTCTGCAAAAGCAAATTCTGATTCTAGAATGAAGAAGTATTGCCTTTCTATCTACTTTTAAAATTAACTTTTTTTTTTTTTTGGTATCTGTTAATTCCACAGCCAGATATAAGCTTTAAGCGTCTCCAATAACTTTCATCATTAGCTCCCACTCTGTCATGACTTCTGTATCTCACCCTTCTGACCTTGGCCACTGAGGTCACTCTTCCTGATGTAATCAAGCATGCTTCTTTGTAGTTACATTCGTCACACTGCTCATTAGAATTATCATCATTCCTACTGCACCTTAGGTCAACGGAATTAAATGTGCTTATGTGATTTGTTGTCATTTTAATTTTTCAGCCAGGATTTCTTCATCCAGAAGGACAATTTCATTTTATCTGATCAATAAATAACTAGCCAGTCAAATGACTCTGGAAAGACTGGTAGAAAATCATTCATTGGGGCAAAACCTTAAGTCTAGAGAGGTTTTTAGAAACCTGGAAAGTGGCATTTCACTGACCTAGAATCCATAGGTTCAAAATATATTGATGTCAAATTAGTCTTCCAATATAGTAAAGCCATAAGGATAAAATAAACATGCTTTATATTTAGGTGTGTGTTGAATTTAATAAATTAGTTAGGAGTCAAGGTATTTTTGAAGAGAATTCAGTCTGTCCACAGTGACTAATTCACTGACTCTCAGATATAGCCTAAAATATTTTTTGCTGTAGCTTTAACCTCATTTTTTTCAAGGTAAAGAATATACATAGACTGTGAAGTGGCAATGCAGACCACTGTGGCCTTCTAATTCCTCAACTTTAGCTCTTTCTATGGTCAGGGTGTGTACAAATAGATAAATCTACAATAGTTTGAGTCTAGAAAAATTTTTTTGGCTAAACTCTGAAAACATAGCTTAAGTAGAGTTGAAAGCATGGCATCTCATCATTTCTCTATATTATAAGGCTGACAAATGCCACCTTATAAAAGATACATTTGTTTATTTTCATGTTCAATCAAAAGTGTAGAGTTTCAGGTCTAGGAATGGATTACAGATCGTTTTCTCCTGGTTATTTTTGGCTTTAAGCATATTGATCATTTTATCATTTTCTTGTTTTAAACTGCTTTAAACACAGCACAAATGTTATTCTCATCATGCCAGAAATGGGTTTGGAATTGATTTTGAGTTTCCATCAATTTTACTCTTTGCTCTCTGTGAGAAGTTTTTCACTTGCTTAAATTCAGAAGGATAGTTTTGTTCAAAAGATATCAGAGTACAGCATTCAGAGATCCTTAGCTGGACAAGAAAACTAACATTTTCTACTTTTCAAGAAAAAAAAATAAAAATTTGCCTCTATTGCTATGGACTTTATTGAAATTAGGGAAGAATCATTCATATGAATGCAATTTCAAGGGCTTCCCCCTCTTTCTCTTCATGTAAGTGTTTGACAAAAGCATGTATCTTCTGAGAAGCTGGCCTGATTGGTCCAGGTTGGCACTGTTTCAGTGTTTGGCCTACGTCGGCTGCTTAGGAATAATTTCGTCTCATCCTCTCTATTTTCCTGGACTGTACTGGACTCAGACACGTGGTATGCAAAGGAAATCCAAGTCCCTTAAAAATGCTATTTCTTTTGGTACTAAAGCCAAGCCCAGTTCTACTTTGGCCAAATGATCTTATCAAGATTTACAAGAGATATTCAGTAATATCTCCAATCTGGGAGAAGACATTCCACTAAGAAAGATCATTTACTACATACAGAATACATATATCTTCCCATCCGGTACCAGGGAAGGACATGATCAAACTTATCCTATTGTTAC